>NC_067167.1:22646995-23259079 GCF_903995435.1 Acomys russatus | reverse complement strand
CTTTACTTCCATTTATTTATGTATTTTTCTTCCTGTATTATGATATCCCCGGAGTTAGAAGTAAAATGCTCAATAGATTTTCATGGGCTCAGGAAATTAGATTAGGTATTACATTACTTTCTGTTTGTTTGTTTTTCTTTAGAGGATTATATTTGAGAAAAATCGTCCCCTTGCAGCACAGTTAAGGAAGTAGCTTAGTAAATAACCAGCTTTCCTCCTGTAAGAGACAATGGCCCTGGATAAGCAAATGATAATACTCCTAGGTGGAGGAAGTAGGGAATCAGATTAAATGACTGACAGGAGCAACAAAGCAAAATAAAAGATAAGTGACAGCAATTTAGGGACTTCTCATTTTTCACTGAACACAGTTTCCTTTGTTTGGCAAACAATTCCCACACATAATAATACTTATTTCAAAATAACTTTCTTTCTTTTCTTTTCTTTTCTTTTTTTTTTTTTTTTTTTGTTGTTGTTGTTGTTTTTGTTTTTGTTTTTTTGTTTGTGTTTTTTTTGTTGTTGTTGTTATTTGGTCTGGGTTGGCTTTGAATAGTATTGTTTGTTGAGACAGAGTTTTTTGTGTATCCTTTGGCTTTCCTGACTTTGTAGACTTTGTCTAACTTTGTATACCAGGCTGGCCTCAAACTCAGAGATCTACCTGCCTCTGACTCCTGTGTGCTAGGATCAAAGGTATGTACCACCTTTCTCCCAGGTTATTTTATAATGTCTTAAGGGAAAAAAACTGTCTTAAGAATATAACTTGGCCTTTCAAACAATATGTAAGCAATTAAAAGACTCAGCATTGCACTAATGTTATTGTAGCTCCTATATCCATACACAGTGTGTGTGTGTGTGTGTGTGTGTGTGTGTGTGTGTGTGTGTGTGTGTGTGTGTGTGTGTGTTGGAGGTCTCCTGAACTCCTAATGACCTAGAACTTGCTACATAGACAAAGAAGACAGTAAATTTCTGGATCTACTGCCTTACTTCCCAGTGTTTAAAACACAGGTGTGTGCCTCCCAGCCCAGTTATTTGTGACAGTGGGATTGAACCCACGTCTCTGCTTTTGTATTATGTCTTAGTTCATGTCATATGTCACACACTTTCAATTTAGCAAGTAGTTCTAACTTGGTCATTCTCACATAAGATTTTTGGTCACAACTATTAATGTTTAAAATCTCTTGAAGTTATATTATTCTCTTGTCTCCCAGAAAATGAAACCCTTTTTCATGGCCTACGTCTTAATTGTAGCAGGTCAGCTATTCTTTGTTCTCTATCTCCTTCATCGCGTCTTATCATAGCACCTGCACACAGAGTTTCTGCTGAGATTTGTGCCATTAGTACATTACTGTACCAAAATACCCGAAGCTCATGAGTTTGTAAATAATAAAGAGTTCACTTAGTTCATAGGTCTCAAGATTCAAAGGCTGGTATCAGCATATGCTGGGCTTTAAGAGAGGGTCAAATGGGAACCAAAGTGACAGGAGTTTAATGGCAGGGAAATGTCACATCTTTACTGAGGAGCCCAAAGAAAGGCAGAAGAGTCTATAGCCCATTTTTGGTTTTTGTTTGTTTTGTCGTTTCAGATTGTGGATTTCATTTATCTTATTTTATTTTATTATAATTTATTCACATTACATCCTGATTGTAATCCCCTTGCTCTTATTTTCCTGGTCTTTCCCACACTCCCTCTTCTGCCCCATTCCCCTCCCCTAGACCTATGACAGTTGGGGGTCCTTCTCCCCCACCATCTGACCACAGCCTATCAGGTCTCATCTAGATAGCCTGCATCCCCCCCTTCCTCTGTGTTCACACAGGACCTCTCTGTGACACTTGTGATTGACCTAAGGGCTTCCCACAAATTCTAACTCTCAAATTCCCACTAGTTCCCAAAGAACAATACCGGGAGCCAGGATTCTAACAAATGGCCCTTTAGACACTGACAAAGGCCATATCCAAATATATCATACTGAACTTCTTCAATTATAACATCATATTCCAGGGGAAAAAAGTTTCTGAAGTTCTGCTTCCCCGTACTGTGCAGGGCTTACTGTAAGAAATGTACAGGACGGAGCTCTCAAACTTAAAATTGAGCCATTCTTCTTTGAAATGAAAAAGAGGAAAATATAACAAAAATCAATGTGACAATAACTTAATGCAGTGCCTTTCTCACTTAAATGATGAATTGCCACTCAGACTCAGGTAATTCTCCAGAAATTGTTTGGTAACGTACAATAGTCTCACAATATTCTCTGTCAGCAGCTGCATGGGTAACCATGACTGGTTTTATTTCCCTCAACTGACAGAAGGCAATAGAACCATGCATACAAAACAACAAAGGGATATTTGTTTCCTCAATAGTAAATAATTTAAAGCAGCTCTTATTAAAACAAGCAAGGATATAGTATGGAATGGAATGCAAAATTCACATGAATAATTTAGAACAAAGGATGAAACCAAAAAGAGTTCTCACATTTATGGTTAGCCTCTTGGGATCCTGCTCCGAATCCAAGGGAAATTCACACTTCTTCCCCCCCCCCCTTTCTGGTTGCAGAAGATTGTAAAATATACTTCTAACCAAGATGAACTATTTTAAAACTTTTTTACTAGGTGTATATAGAATTTAAATTTATATGCCTCTAAGGAAATAGAAAGGAAAAATATAAATAAGAAGAAGGGTATTTATACTCACTGTATTTAGTGGCTTTATAAGCTATTCTAGGAATATATCTAAAACATCAACACTTGTGAAAAATTAAATCTGATTTTCAGGATCTCCAGTTCATATTTAATCTCCATATAAGATGAGTTACCTCCATATGGATCGTTTAAACATATCTCAACCACACAAGAGAATATAATAGGTGTTACTTTCATTTCGATGCCTACATCACATACCATAGAGTTATAGGATCGAGCTGTTTTATCTGATTCTAACATATTGTATTTGTATTAAGTTGGCCAAGTCATTCCCCTTCTCTGAGTTTCAGGTTATTGAGTAAAAGACAGGCAATACCTGTGTGAATAGTCAGAAGACATGATTACCCTCTGTGGTGGTTTGGATAAGATTGACCCTATAGAATCACGTGTTTGAATGCTTGGCCCGTGGGAAGAGGCACTTTTAGGGAAGTGTGGCCTTGTTGGTGTATCAATATGTGGGATGGCTTTGCAGTTTCCTATTCTCAAGCTCCACCCAATGTGGATGGAATACAGCCTCCTCCCTCCTTTCAGCCTTTGGATCAAGATGTAGAATTCTTGCCTCCTCCAACACCATGTCTGTCTGCACGCCTCAGCGCTTTCCACCATGATGATAACGGGCTGAGCTTCTGTAACTGTAAGCCATCCCTAACTAAATGTTTTCTTTTTCACGAGTTGTCCTGGTCATGCTGTCTCTTCACAGCAATAAAATAGAAACTAGGATACCCTTTATGGATTATCAGAGTAACACAGAGAGTGTGTTTTAATAGTGCATTCCAATGGCTTTTGTTTTGTTAAGGTGAGTTTGTCTTATATTTTAATGCTCACCTACAATAAAAGAAGATATACAAAACTCTATAGAAGCTAAGCTTGTGGAACCTTTTCTCTGAGTCTTCTCTGAAAATGTTAAATTATTGTCTTAAATGTAAGATAATCAAAAGCAAAAAAAACAACCAATTATATATAAAAAAATCATTGTATTAATATTACCTATACTAATTCATCTATGATTTTCTATCCCAAGGTTTGGATTCTATGAAGTTTCTCTCTCTGTGTATAATCTTATACTCCTCTGCATCATTATAAGTGTCACTAAGCTTAGGTCCTATTTAGGATTACATCATTTCTTAGAAAACAAAGAATGATAGATATTCTTGTGATAAAATTAGACTAGTATTTGACATAACCTTAATTTGCATCAATATACAACATTTTTTATATTTATTTATTATTATACATACAGTGCTCTGCCTGCATGTACATCTGCAGGCCAGAGGATGGCATCATATCACATTATAGATGGTTGTGAGACAACATGTAGTCGCTGGGAATTGAACTCAGGACCTCTGGATGAACAGTTAGTGGTCTTAACTCTGAGCCATCTCTCCAGCCCAATATACAAAATTCTATATCAATGTATTAAAAATAACCTTATTTGTGAGTAACAACTAAGGCTTTGAGTTGAGGAGTAGAGCCAATAATCTACATTTTGTTCTATTCTCCCTCAGTATTTTTATATCCCCCTTTCTTTTTTTTTTTTTTAAGCTCCTATTTCCTTACCTATGAAAGAAAGATTAAGGAAAAGAGAGATGTCCCTGAGTCCAACATAGTTTTTTCTCTGTCTAAGACCAATAATAACTTAAAACCACCTCCCAATGAAAATAAGCATCTGTAGCTGAAGAGAACAAACAGAAACCTACCTAACCCACCCCCACCCCTCTTTGAGGAACTGGGACATCATTCTCTTAAGGTTTCTTCAGGCTGACATAGGGCAAATAATACCTTTGAAGGGCCCCTCCCTCCAAAATTGAGGAAAATGGTTAAGTAAACCAGGGATAGCATTTGTGGTCCAATTTCTAAATGTTGAAAAATTCCAGGCTTAATAGGAGTCCTGTGTGGGACAGTCTGAAATGTTGGACAAATTGGGATCAGATGTTTTCTACAACACTGTCCTGGAAGCTGTCCATTTCTGATGAGTAACAGCAACTGAGGTGCCTGGGGCTGAAACATGGCGGATGCATGATGTCAGCATGTAGCATGCTGAGAGGAATGAATCCTGTCAGGTCTAATCCAGCATCAGTCTCAGGATTTTTTTTTAATAAAAACATAATTTCTCACAAGCATTATGCAGTTCTAACATTATAATTGATGTGGTGCGCAGGATGTACAGAGCAATTAAGTCTGGTTCACTGCATTGTGTGAGTAGAAGTAAGACATATGACATGATTCTATAGATACATAAGGTGAAATAGTTAAATAAGCTCTTCAAAAGCCTCAGAGACTGACAGAATATGGCGTTTAAAGATGTTTTTTATTATTCTAAAGATTCTTTCACAAGACAAGACAAGTAAACTCCTGGCAACTCTCAGCCTACCTCAAAGAAGAAGATCAACATCAAAGAACTTCCTCATGTAGTTTTCTCAAAATGTGGCAAACCAGCCACTGGGCAAAATGTGCTCATTTCTGCCACAGACAGACCTCTGCCTAAAAATGGGAAAGCTTAGATGCAGTCAGAGTTGATAGCCAAACTCTGTCAAGACAGGGTAAGCAAGTCCTCAATAGTTCCTGCCTTGCAAATATGTCTGACAGAGATATTGGGCCAGAAGGGTAAAGATGATGCTCCAACATTATAGAGAGTGTTAGGTGACTGTTCAGGCATAAAACTGTCTCTGTCATTTTTTTTCATTTTGGAAGTGCTAACCTGCACTTCTGGTTCACTCAGTTATTTAAGTTTTATCCCTTCTCAAGTCTCTGATGGGGTTGGTTGAAGACCAGATCGTTTAGCCGTACAGTTAAGCTTAGTTGGTTGGGCGTTAAGATGTTTTTAGATCAAGATAGATGTTTTAAGTTAATAGAGATGAGATATGACAGATATTGATTTTTACTCAGAAATTTAGACCCTACAAGATAGGAAAGTTTGCCAAATACAAATGGCCAAATCATTGTGAATGTAACATTAATATAACTCCTGATTGTCTCCTGGTTCTTTACGGTGTATGTAGTTTATATTATTCACATGTAATAATATAAATGTATATGCTAAAATTAAATTTAAAAATTGGAAAAAAAAATAAAGAAACAAAGAATGAGATAGGATAGAAAAATGAAGGTACATGCCGTGCTGGGCTTAAGAGATATACTGAGAGCCTGATGATGAGAATGCCATACATGTGTGCCACATGAAGACCTAGTGTATTTAAGGAGACATCAGACATCACTTCAGAGAAGCCCAATCTGATGACATGTTTCCCTGCTTGGAAACTCAATCTTCACATAAGCCTTTAACAAAAAAATCAAAACCTTAGGGTATGATACTCTGCTCAGAAGCTTCTGGAAATCTCTCAATTTTTATTCCAGCCTTCTTAAATATATCCTACGAACCCATATCATACACATGCATGCACACACACGCATCCCACATCATAACAGATATGACAACTTATTGGACCAGCAGTTTTCACGCATTTATTAAAGCACATCCCTGCGCACATTTCAAAATGAAGACTTTTTTTTTTTTTTTTTTTTTTTTTTTTTTTTTTTTTTGCAAATTACTGGTGGCCCTAAAATTTCAGTAATGAGAAACTGAAAAATACCTGTGATCCAATGTGTCCAACACATATCGGACAACTTGGTGGGAGAAATGATGGCCTAACGTTTATTATCTTTCATACACAGACTATAATATCACCAAATACATCTCAAGAAATGAATGGAAAGTCAGTCAACTGGTAAAATTTTTCTTATTTCAATTTTTAAGTAAAAAAGTTATGTTGAATATAAGCACAAGTTGAAGTAATCTTTTGTACATTTATTTAGCAACTAAATATCTTTGGCAGTTTACTTTATTCTCTGAGATCATTCTTAAACCCACATACATTCTACAAATGAATTTTTAGCCACATTTCTTTAAATGAAACTGAATATTTTAACTATCTGGGCACATACATTTAAATGCTATTAAAGCAATAGATTATGTAAAAAAGGAAGACATTCTTGTTTGGGAGTATTTTAATGAACACTTTTCTTTATCTAAAAAAAAAAAAAAAGCAACTAGATCTTAGCATCTGAAGCACATTGGAGTTAATTTGCCTTGCGAAACTACGAAAATAAGAGTGTTCTCATATTTAGTAAAAGTGATGTTTTGAGCCAGGTGCCTGGATGATGTGTAAAGTGAAAACATTTGCCAACCATCCCTGAAATGAAAGCTAAAATAAAAAGCCTGTAGATCTGTCCATAAAAGACAACTCCTGCATGCTCTGGCCCTCTTCTCTTCCATTTTTCTGCTTAGAATGCGGGATACTGTCTGAAAATAAATGTATATAGAAACGCTGTTGGCATAAAGGGCTCATCAATCTCTGACATCATGTCCTGTCCACCACTAGATGTGTACGAGAGGCCCAGGGTGAAAGGAAAAAGGTGTCCATCCATTGCTCTCCCTTTGTCTCTTAGTTTTGTAATTCTCTCCTGCACTTTCTCTCAGGTCTGTCTCTCCCTCTCCCCTCCCCACCTATCTCTCTCTCTCTCTCTCTCTCTCTCTCTCTCTCTCTCTCTCTCTCTCTCCCCCCTTCAAATAAAACCCTCCATATTCATATCTGTTGTCTCATTCTCATTTTTAATTATAATAAACACCCCTATATACTCATCCTAAATATACAATTGACACATATACCTGCTTAATAATTCCACAGATCATCTTCTGTACTGAAAATATTTGTGGCTGCTGATATAAATGTTCCAACTCAGAAGAGTCTATCACCACTTATGGTCACATTTCAGTAATAATGCACTTTTATTTCAGAATGTATTTGTACAATGCTGGTTTGTTTTTAATTATGTCAAAGGTTGCCTTTTATAAATGCATGTTTATAGTCTATTCATTATATTTTTATGTTTCAGCTAAATATATTTACATAGAAATTGAAATTTTCTATATCATGAAAAACAAAGGGGCCTTTTTTCCTCAACTGGAATATTGACTTTATTTTTTGTGCATGTGTGGTATGTTTCAAGGTATGGTGTAAAAATTAACATTTATGAAATTATAATTATTGAAAAAGGTATTTTGGTAAATGAAAACCATTGTTAGCCTTAGAGAATAAACTAAAATTTCATTAAAAAAATCATTGTCTCTCTACATGTCTATACAAACAGAAAATAAACCATAATATTGGCTTTAACTTCAAATTGGAGCATAATCTTCTAGGCCATGCTGAAAACAGCCTGCCTGCATCTCCCCCATGCCAATCTGAATAAGGACCAAGAATGGCCTCAGCAATTGTTATAAACAAGACCTCATACTAAAGAAAATTCTGTGAATAACTTTATTCCAAGAACTTCCTCAAAATCTATTTTTCTGAATAATAGTCTTCTCTTAGGACAATAGATTACTTTTTGTGGCAAATCTCTCCCTTCTGAGCCTATAAGTCACTCAGATGGGAAAAGCACTTGCTTATCAAAATAATTTATCAAATGCTCATCTAACCATGCCTACAAGTTCCAAATATTTCTCTCATTAACTTCATCAAATCTTAATAAAAATTTCTTTATCAATGAGGTCACATTTAAGGCTAGAATATAAAAATTATAAATATGTAATTTTAACATATATACTGTCCCGTCTAGCAGGACCAGTAATTACGGGGTCGCGAGGGGAGCCATACCTGAGGGATGGAACGGGAAAGAGAGGCGAGACCAAGTAGCGTTCCTATCAAGGTCCGTTTATTGAATCAAAAGCAAAAGCTTATATGGGGTGGAGGCAGAAACTAAGCAGTAGGAGGGGCCGGAGAATGTCTCTAGATAATACCATCAGGGGAACATCCTGTAGTTTATCTCGAAACAGTTTCTATCGTATCTTAGCTAACTATCTCTCGGAAAGTCCTGAGCTAACCTGCTAAACAACATCTGCAGGGGCTGAAAGGAGGAAGTTGGCTAACCTGCCAAACAACATCTGCAGGGGCTGAAAGGAGGAAGTTAGCTTTGGAACAGGGCATCAGTATCTTTCCATAGCCAGTAGACTCTTTTAACCTTGAATGACCCCGGGCTGGCTCCGAACAAAATACATTTCAAATGTATTATCATATAAGCAATTTTATCTTTAAAGGCAAAGAAATTAACATTCAAAAATATATGGGATGCCAATTTTCAGCCTCCCATATTACTTCAGATAATATATTTTTTAAGATACTTCAATTGAATGAAAGATTGTCATGAGGTTAGCTGGTGGCATTTTGGAGAGTGATCTTCTGTATTACTTTTGCCTTCACATAGTGGCTCAGCTGGTTCATTAATTGGTAGTCACCCAAACCTTACTTCATGAAGGACTATTGAATAAACCAACTGAGAAATACTTGTTAAAATTTTCTTGAGTCTTAATCATGGCACATGGTAACATTAGAAGATGTCCAAATGGATGCTGCATACTGAAAATATACTTTTCTTTATTCACAAACTAGTCCACTACAGTTCAGCCAATAAAACACATCCATATGCATTTTCACAAATACCAGGATTTAGTCATATTGATGAGTAAACAGGATGATCTGAGGATCACTGTTATATTTACTACATATTATACGTATATGTGTTTGTTTTACACTCTATGGATGACTTCCATATATTGGCTATGGTGAACCCATAGCTGAGATGGGTTTCCTCCGTATTCTGAATTACACTTTTTTATATTTATTTCCAGCAGTCGAATCACGTATTATGTTTTATTACTCATTGACTACCTTTTCATAATAAACATCTTACTTATTTTCCATCAAGGGCATAGAATGGTTCTCTTTTTAACCGCACTTTTGCTAACATAAACACCTGCCATGTATATAAAATTAGGCATTTTAATTATAACAATGTTGCCTTTCTTGATGATTTGTAACATTTTTTTCATTCCTGGGGGCCATCTGTATGTGTTCATTTGAGACAGGCTTTCTCTCATCTTGGATCATTTTTTTATTGTGTTATATGTTTGTCATTACTTAACTTCTTTAGATAATTTTAGATCTTTATTATTTATCAGATTCTATGATTTGAATAAATAAATTTATTTAAATTTTAAAAATTCAACTTCATTCTTCTATATGTGGATGCTTTCTCCACAATATTAATTGAAGGGAGTGCTTAATCACTTTGTCATTAGTATTTTCGTTGAAAATCCAATAAGTGAAAATGTCTCTGTTAATTCTAGGTGCTTTCACAGATGAATAGATTAATTTGTCAGTATGTATAATAGGACTTTACAATTTTCATTTCTCTAGATTTGGAGTATATTTTGCAACTAAATAATATGTTAATATGTTGCCTTTAGATTTTTTTTTCTAAAGATTGCCTTTGTTATTTGGAAACTTATGGATCAATGTGACTTTTAATGTTTTTTTAATTATATTTCTGTGATTTATATATCACTGGAATTTATGTAGAGATTATATTAATCTATACAGTTCTTTGGGTTACATGAACAGTCTACTTATAAAATCTGTTTATTCAACCTATGAATATAGGATATATTTCTGTTTGGTAAAATAAATCTTCAATTGCTTTCATTAATATTGCATTTTTCAATATAAAGATTCTTGATCTACTTGGTTAAATTTATTTCTAAAAATTTATGTATTTTTTAACATATACATTTATTTTATTACACATGAATAAAACAAACTACATACAGCAGAGTGAACCATGAGCCAATCATGAGTTATATAAATGTTACATTCATAGTGATTCGGCCATTTGTATTTGTCAAGCTTGAAGTAAACATCTTTCCTATTTTGTTGGGTCTACATTTCTGAATGAAATTCAATATCTATCATATCTCATCTCTATTAGCCAAAATGCTTTATCTTGATCTAAGATGTAAGATCTTATCCCCTAACCAACTAAACTTGATTATAAAGCCAAACTATACGGTCTTCAACCCCATCAGAGACTTGAGAAGGAATAAAACCTAAATGCCTGAGTGAACTGGTAGTGCAGATTAGCAGCTTTTTTTTTTTTTTTTTAAAGAAAAACTATTTGAAACCATTTGAGAATAGACCTGTTTGATTCGCTGCCCAGTAACTCAGGAGTACTTATCTATGCTGTATTTTAACAAATTATTGTGATGAGTCTATAGATGAAGATAATTTGCTTGGCCCAGGGATCTTAGGCATTCTAAGCACAGCTTTCCTTTAAAGATGTAGAAAACCAGCAGTATCTCACTCTCTGTTTGGTATAACTGGCTTAGTTATAGTTAGTTATCCTTATGACCTGCAGGCTCTAATTCTACAAAAATGTTTTCTTTAGGCTGCTTTGACTGGCAAGCAGAATGTAGAACAGAATTGTCCAGTTGTTTCTCCATTCCCACCCCAACCCATGCTTTTTCCTCCACTACTGTCCAGGACAAAAGGAGTTCCAAGTTTACTGATCATAACCCAGTACCTCTCACTCAGTAATGTGGGGATGCTGAAAGCTTTTTTTTGGAGCATACTACAATCTAAACTCAATGTTTCAGTAAGTAGTTTGGAAACAGTTTCAAATTTGGGTCAGAAGCAGAATATGTATTATGTAACAAGTTTCAAGTACAAAGTAACAAAGGCCAGTAGGAGGCATCAAGGCTCAAAAATTTCAAATGTCAGAATTTTTTAAAAAGATAATCATAAAGAAAGATAAAGTAAGAGAATTAAACAAACAAAAGCAGCATGTTATTAAGTTTCAGCAGTTAAAAATACGCTTTTATACATATGATTTCAAAAAAGGAGCATAGCTTTTCACATAGACACAGAAAAATGAAGACTGATACTGACATGAGTGCAGGTTTAGTTCAACGTACATACTGAGATCAGAATAGTTAACTCAAAAGAGAACTAGTTCATTGTTGCTCCCAGTCCATCATGGCAGAAGGCGTTACGTGGAAGGAATATAAAGCGACAGGTCAATTTGCATCATCAATAATGGACACCTACATTGAGCTTACTCTTTTCTTACTTTTCCAGCTTGGACCCTGGTCCATCCAATGGTAACACCCATATTTAGGGTTGATCTTTCCACTTCAGTGAACCTTTCTAGACAACACAACCAAGTCCAGAGGTTTGTTTCCATAATGATGGTAAATTCCACCATGCTTATAAGTTCAACCATCGCAATGCATGACAACAGAACCCCTTATTGCCAAAGAGGCTCTTATTAAGCCAACAAAATAAAATTTGAGGAAAAATAGAAGTTGTTTCTTGTAGATATTTTAATGTGCTGTGCAGGAAATATTTCTTACTTATTAAAACTATAAACATAATACTAGTGATGGAATAAGGGAATAAAAAGCAAAATTATAAATGAAACTAATAAGCAACTCTCACTTCAGGATATGCTATCTTAGGTAACTAGAATAACTTATAAATAAAATAAGAATAATGTATCCTCCTGTTTCAGCTATCAGTGCCCACGAGGCCTACTTATGTCAGCAAATCATTTCAAAACTCTCAGTCAAAGTTTGTTGAATCAGGTTGTATATTAACAAAGAAAAGGCCTACAGATTTTCTTTCACTTTAAATCAAGTACACATGAAGTATTGTATAATATGTATTTCAGCATTGTGAGCCAAAAGTACACTGTTCGCAGGCCTCAGGCAAATGCTCAATGCCTTCCAAAAGCATTAGGCACACAGTCAAGGAGAAAATCCTCTCTCCACTTGAGCTTACTGAATCAACACCTGTCATACTAAATCCCTCATCTTTTTCTACTGTTTACAAAATGCAGAGATTGATCTTAATGTGTGAATTATATATATATATATATATATATATATATATATATATATATACACACACACACACACACATATATATAATTATACATGAAATGAGAAATCTGATAGGTAAGACAGTTAAAATACTAATGATCAATCATAATTTAGTTATTCATTTTTGCAGTTTAGATTTTTTTAAATACAAAAGTATTTTATTATATGATTTTGTAGTTATCGTGGAAAGTTCTAAGAAATTATATACACCCAAAAATAGGTCACAGAAGGTGAAAGAGGTATGGAAACATTCTATTAACTTATTCAGGCAAAGCATTTAATTTTTATGGTATTATGCTGTCTGCACATGGAACCATGCTCGCTAAATAGTGATATAGATATACTCTCGGATGTTAACTTTGAACTCACCCTTTGAGAATGAGCCCTCTCTTGCTAAGTTTGCTTCATTTCACGGAAATTGCAAATTCAGCATTGAACAACCACCATACAGCCACAAGTGGCAAGTTGAATATAGGATTCCCTATAATTACTATGAGTACATTTATGATTTTCTTCATTATATTTGACTATGTAATGTTTCTACAAAATAACACCCAAGGGTAGATATTGTGTAAAGAACATTGGTTATTTCATGGAGTTTTAGGATCTGACAAGATGACTTTCTGTGGTCCTCGCAGCTTTTAGTTAGTTAGTTAGTTAGTTAGTTAGTTAGTTAGTTAGTTAGTTAGCTAGTTAGTTGTTTTAAGTAATGCCCTACAGGCAAATGTCCTAATGCTATAAATGCAGCAAAAGGGCGAAGCAGAGACAAGGCAGGAGCAGAGAGGAATCAGTCTCACTTTCCATTGTGTTAATGTCTCACAACAGACAAGGGGCAACTTCTGAATACAAATTAATATAAACAAATGGCACCTAACGTAAATTAACTACATTAATTTCTTCAAGGACCTCACTCCCAATGACATGATTTCCACTAGTCCACACCTTTAAAAGATGTATTTCCTACAAACTCACAAAGATTAAAAAAGAAACTTATGATACATATATGTTACATATATATATTATATATGTACAAACTAGCAATCATTTCCTTAAACATTAACATTTTTAAATATTGAACACTATATTAAAGCTGTCAGACTAGAATCCTATGACATTAGTAGATTAAAATTTTGTTTTATTTTTAATTTTTGAGGTTTTATTTTTATTTTATAAAACAAAATTTATCTTTATATATAGTTTGATCATATTGTTTCCTTACCCCAAGTCCTTTCTTATCTTTTCCACCTCCTATGCCTTCAATTTTATTTCTCAAAAAAACAAGTAAACCCCCCCAAAAAACAACAAACTTTTCAAAATCAAGAAAACAATATAAAACACTAACTCCTGCCCCCTGAAATAAGTGTAGCCAAATAAAAGCACACAAAAATCCCAGTGGCAATAATTTAAGAAAATAAAATAAAATAATAAACTAATAGAAAATTAAAAAGCTAAGATGAACACAATAACTCAACTGTCATTGTTAGTACTTTTAGTTCATTAGAAACTGCTATTATTCTCATAAATTGGCTATAATTTTTAAATTATGCAAATTTACCCATAAATTTAAATGTATAAATCTTATATTTTAAACACTGATCATTTTCTTTTCTATAGATATTGAATTAGATGTATCCAGTACCAATAAGTTATATTTCTGTATTACCACACCCTACTGTAGAGTGACAGGTCTTCCTTACCACTGAAAACTTGTCATTAACATGTATGCATTAAATCAGATTAGAGTCAATTACTAAAACCTAGAAACAACTAAAAAAGAAAATCATTCATAAGATTATCCTCTGATAGAATTACTTTTCAGAAGAGAAGTAATAGCTCATGTCTTTAATTCCAGCACTCTGGAGGCGTAGACATGTGAATCTCTAGAGTTGAAGGCTCTATGGCAAGAAACTAACTCAATAACAAGTTAAAACAAAAAGAACAAAGAGTATATGCTTTTGTATATGTGCATGAACAAGGAGAAAAAAGTCATGAAAGAACTTGGTCCATCACAAATGGAGACTGACCAAAATAGTCTGAATATAAAGGAACAGTAGAAAATCAGGAGAGGAAAAAAAAGAAGAGAGACTAAGTTCATGCCTCAGTAAAAGTTGCATTTTATGAAACAAGTCTATGTAAGCACAAATTAAAACAGAAATTGCCAAGCTGAATATTACATGAGGCCAAAGGTTAAGCTGTCTATCAAGGAGCAGTTTTCACAGAAAATCCAGAAAGAAATCAAAAGCAAACAGAAGGAAACTGCTTATTATACATACGCAACAGGAAAGCTAGCAAGGTTGTCTGAGTTAAAGATAAGGTAGGTTTCAAAGAGACTATTGTCACAGGGGTATTGCATAATCGAAATGCACAAATTCATCAAAAATTATCAATGTGCAGATATGTGTCACAGAATACAGAGTCCTTCGGGTGTGTAGATTTTGAATGCTGCACCTCTGTCAAAAGTGTTTATCAGCTCTAAGAGTTTTTTATGGATTCATTAGGGTCTATTATAGAGGAATCATGTCATAGGATAATGGGGATATTTGGATTTGTTCCTGTTCATATCCTTTTTAATCCTTTTATTTTATTTAGACAGAAATCAAGCACTGTATTAAATAGGAGTGAAGAAAGTGCACAACCTTGTCTTGTTCCCCACTTTTTAACTTTCTTCCATTAGTATTTTATTGACTATAAGTATCTTATTCTTCAGCTATTACCCACTCCCGGGAATATATCCAAATTATTATATCCACCTTGGAAGGCATGTCTACCAATATATGTTCACTGTTGTCCTACTCACAATAGCCAAGGAAAAGAAGCTGCTTCTATGTCTATCAACTAATGAATGGATAATGAAAATGTTGTAGGTATACACAACTGAATTTTATTCACCTGAAAAATTAGCAAAATTACAAAGACATTGATGGACTTCGAAAAGACCTAACACATATCTACATAATAAACTGCCCAGACACCAAATAATATACATTCTACTCAGAAACCCATGGAGGGACTCATGGGAATGGGGAAACTTTGTGGTAAAATGAAAATACTTGATTGAAGTTGTTGCTATATAAGTTTATTGATTTGTTAAATTTCCAAAATTATGTAGTTAAAATGGATGCTTCCATTGCCACTGACAAAAGAGACTGAACTGAATGTTAACTTAAAGCTGAGAAAGCACATAAAGATGATGAGAGTACTGACATTTTGGTGTAGACAATGGCGTAAACATTCTGGAAACACTTGAGAACCTCATAAGACACTTCAAGTTGTGTTTTGTTTTCAAGGAAGGATAACTCATTTCAAATCCTTAGATGTCATTTGAATTTTAAAGCATGCACATGTATGGCTTTACAATGATGGTCTGAGTTCCAAAGACTTTATATTTCGTTTCATATTATCTCATATTTTAAATCCAATATGCATCATTGAAGTATAAGTGAGAACCAGTTTATTAAAACATCCATGCAGCAAGCCAGGTGTCTATTTCTCATTCAACAGTTAAAGTCCTATGTTAAAAGAGTTCAGGCTAACTGACAAGAGTCCACTGGCAATTCTTAATCAGTCAGAAATAAATATAAGGCATTTGCAACAAATTGAAATCACTGCAGAATATTATAGTCAGGAAAAACTTAGTTCTCAAGATCTCATACAATATAATCAAAAGATGATTAGCCTGGCATTTGCCAAGGATGAGCTCATGCTGCCTTTTCTGAACCACTGTGATAAGCTAGCTGCTCCTCCCTCCCATAGTGCCCATTTATCTTCGCTGCTGGTAATGGGTCAGTGATCAAATTGTGCTGTCATTCATTGCTACTTAGAGTCTTCAGATATTTCCCTAGTGGAGACTGTTTATGAAGAAGTCTCCTTTTGGAAGCTAAAAACTAAACTAAGCAGGAGGTAGAACTATCCCAGTCGTGGGTCACCCATTATTATGTACCTGAACAGAACACTGGATATTCGAAAGTCTACTGTGAACCAAGAGTTCTACTCACTTAAAACAAGAATTATACATCTTAAATTTAAAAGCCTACAATATTGGAAATTCCAAGAGAATAATAAGTGAGAATAGAGGCTCACCAAAGACTATACAGATCTGCATGTGTGGATACATGAAATTCAGAGGTCAATTTTAAGTGTCTTTTCTCAGGAAACAGCTACTTTCTTAAAATACATGTTTTCTCACTGGGACCTGGGGCTCTTTGGGTTGGATAATCTGGCTGCCCAAAGAACCCTATGAATCCACCTGTCTCCACCATCCTAGGGTTGGGATTCCAAGTATCATCATGCCTGGCTTCTGTATGTGGGTTCTGGGCATTATATTGGGGTACTTTACTGACTGAACAATTTCTCTACTCTAGAACAGCTTATTTTCTGAGAACAGAGAAACGTTTCAAGACAGACAATATACATAACTTACATAATTGCACATTAGTATACATATCTTTTGTCCTCCAAAACATGGAAATATAATGAACTAGAGCCAGTGAAAGTGGATTAGTTGTGCTTTCTTTGAAGGCCTGAAGACCTGAGTTCCATTCCCTAGCACACATGTTAAAAACTAACCATAACTGCATGTGCCTGTGATCCCAGCATCAGGGGTAGGAGACAGATGAATTCCAAAAGCTCACTGGCTTATCCCAAAATGTAAGATTCCAGTTCACTGAAAAGTAGATTCAAATCAATAAGGAGACTGATCAAAAAGGCCATTGACATCCCGCTCCAGCCTCTAATGAATTCACATGGGTACATGCACATATAAACACTTATGCACATGTATTACCAGCAAATACCACATATGCGTGCTTACACAAACATACATACACACACATACATACACCACACACACACACACACACACACACACACACACACGCGCGCGCGCGCGCGCGCGCACACACACACGTTGCTGATTAAGAGAAGAAATTCCGCAAACAATGTAATAGGCCTGAATTCAGGAAAACCCACTATTTTCCCTATGGCCATCATTTTATTCTTCACCTTACAGATGGTTTTTTGAGAAGTACACAGAACTCATTTCCTTAGTGGGATGCCGCAGATGCTTTGCATAAAACACTTTGCCTGACTGGGTGGAAAGGGAGTTTGTGGAGAGGGAACATTGATTTTATTTTCCATATAGTACAAACCATGCAGAATGAAAACCTCTGCTTCCCAGAGGAATCACCACAGCCACTCTATTCAAAGAGTAATGAATACAGTGGAGCAGAAGTGAAGAGAGCTCTGTCACTAAATGCTGCTTTGAAATCTTCTTCTTGCTGATTATATAATTATCATTTTGATGCCTTTTTCTATTTTTGAATCTAACATTAAAAAATTACTTATAAACTGACAATCATTTTTGCCTAGATGCAGAGTCTAGTAATACAATGCACTGAAATCATACTTGGGAAATCATTTTGCTGGGTAACTAATTTATTTTACTTTCAGTGACACTGATACACACCAGAATATTTTCTGTTTTCCTAGGCATGGGTAAGAAATACAGCTCTAAGCATTAAGTCTGACAAAAAGTGTGAGACGTTAGACTAGTCCCAGTGAGCTCTCTCTTCACTTTGTCACACACCGCACACTGAACTAAGCTAATCATGAAAGCACAAGAGTGTTAGACACAAATATATATGAGTTTTTAATATTCATTTTCCTTGATCTTCCAAGCCCTAAAATATGTACTAAATAAAAGTAAAGGCATATCCACAAGTAATACACATGCATGCACAGCCTATTCATAAAGCAGTGCATTAAATTTATGCATCAGTAAGATTTCTCTGGTTTTGTTTATGAGACATTTGGTTTAAAAGGTTATGACAATGACAGATGCTAAACTGTTATGAGAAAAGACGTGCTACTTTTATGATTCGCAGATAACACGTTCTATTTGGATTAGAAGAAAATGGCAGTTTTGCTGTCATGCTGTGGGTAGTAGTTCTCCAGGAACTGGAAGTGTTGAAGCAGAATGGAAGGGGCATGGCAGAGAGGAAAAATGAAACTTAATTTGTATTTTGAAAAATAAAGAAATTACTCTCTTATATTTCATTGCCACCATGTACGAAAAGTTCTTTTTAGAAGGATTTTCTTTTCTCTGTGAGTATGAGCATTTGCATGAATGAATGTGTGTGCGCTGAATGTGTTCCTGGTGCCTTCAGAGGCCGGAGGAATTTTTTCTTTATTTCAAAGTAGGTACCTTACTTGAACAGATAATGAGACTGGGAGAAACCATTGACTATTCACCACAGTTCTCCCTACCCCGTCGATGGCCAGGTATGGACTACATCTCCAGAAGTGTGCGTCAGTAGGGCCCTAGAGGCTCCCAATGCTGGATAGTGTCCTTGCTACTTGTTGCTTACCAGAGTGAGGTGTGAAAGCCCTATTGCGAAAGACACCACACCGTTTGGTTGCAGGACTTAGAGAAATTGACCTGGAAGTTTCTTCCTTACTGGCTAGATTCCACAGCGCTAGAAGGTGCTATGCAGGCTGCCGTGGGGAAAGTCATCATCCATAGTTTGTAGCAGTGGACACCGTCAGCAACAATAATCATCCAGTGGCAAGATATGCCGGCTGGTATAATAGTGGGCTGGATATTATCAAGCAACCAATTGCTTTCTGATTGGGTTTGAAGCCCACAGCATATGACAGAACACATGACTGGTAAACATAATCACAATTTTATGGCTGAGGAGCTCATAATACCCACTATTGTTGCTCTGAAAAGTGGATATGTTGTTAAGGTCTCTAAATATGTATGTGTATGCCCATTGATGAGTGCTTCTATTGGTCTTCCTCAGACAAGCTTCCTTTTGCAGTGGACAGATGTTAATGGCAACATTCATGATGATTCAAAATGATGAGAATAAGTGATTGGTGAATGATCCTCCACAAATGGTGCACCTGCGTCTCCTCTTTCAATGCTCAGGAAGATTATAAACATCAGAGGATGGAGGACTGTATCTTCTGGACATGATATGGCCTTAGAATGCATGCATGTACTACACCCACTGTTGCTAGCACACAGCCTGCACAAAATTGAGCATCGACATCCTGTCAGGCATGGGAGAGAGCTTTGCAAGACCCAGCTCTCCCTGAGGGACTATGGGCAGTTAATGTTGATAGGGAGAGGAGCCATATTCTTCGATAATAAGTTGCTTCCTCGGTAATGAATTGCCACTCATATTCATGCAAGTGACTATAATTAAATTCAGCTAAACAAGCACACACAGATGTGTGTGCGAGAGAGAGACAGAGACTAAGAAAGCATACTGCCAGAGAGAAGAAAGGTTTTATCATGAAAGGGAGGGAGATGAAAGAGGGTAATAAGGTATAATAACTGACCAAAATTCATTATGTTCAGCTACAACGCTGCCAAATAATTAATAAAACCATTACAAAGAATCACTGCACTGGTTATTACAACACAGATTCACTGGCACAGGGCCAGGAACTTGTATGACAATTTGCATTCAGAAATCTTCCAGATGATGTTGAAGCAGTTGGTTAGTTCTTGTCATCCTTTGACGTTATTTATGCACAGATACACAAAGTAGACACCAACACCTATGAAAAACCCATATACTCATACTGAGCTTCACTGTCTAGTAAAATATAGTTATCAGAAACAACCAGTGAAACAGAAAGTATTTGATTTATCCTCAAGTGCCATTCTCCAGGATCATTGGGTAAATTAATGAATATAATCCCAAAGATTTCTACAGAAAACAGGAAAGGTTTAAAATATTAGTATTAAGTGGAAATGATAAGTTGTGGTAACCAGTGGCCACCATTGCCATTCTGTGTCTATACGCATTCCATGTTTGGCTTCTACCAACAGGCTGCATGTCTTTGTTGTAGGAACAGAACGTCAACTAAGCATTGTGATACAGTCAAGAAATCTCAGCAAACGAAGCCTTGTTAAAGTTTTTGTAACAGTCCTAACATGGTTGTAATGACCCCTAATAGGATTTCAATAGGTGCTAGAATTCCAACAGTGGGGAATATGGTAAATACATTATCATTCAATACAGTAAAGTTCAATATAAAAAAATAACCTATAACAAAATGGAATAGGAATGTGTATAAGGGATGCTACAGATGGGCAAGACAACTCAGAGCTCATGGAGATAGTATCATCCAGGTATCAGAGAGCAGATTCTGTTGCTGGTTTTACATAGATCACTGCTGTGGGGTTGCCGAGAGAGTTGCCTGCTCTCTGTAATGTGTAGAACTAGCAGCTGTTGGCAGGGTTTTGATCAGACATTCCTATATTGTTTTAGCTACACACTTCCCGATTGTGCAGTCTACAAGGAGTCCTAACAGAATAAAAAATACTTAGCCATGTGAATCTCTGGGTGATGGAGCTCTATGAGATTGCATCTGCTGGAGAAGGAAAATTACAGACGTCTTGAGAATACCAATTCTGTCTCTAGACAACAGCAGCAAAGTTAAGACATCTATGCTAATGGCACATGGTCCCATAGAGATTGTGTTCTGGACCTGTGGGTGATACACTGTTCCAACAGAGGTACTGTCTCTCATGTCTCCAACTTCCTCTCCAATACCTCTTTGTGAGAAAGCACCTAACACCAAAATAACACTTTCTTTTCATAATACAAATATGAAATGTATCTGGAAATTCCTAGAAATAAAATGTTTTCCATAACACATTAGATCCAATCATGATGGTAATATTTTAAGCCAAACGGTTGAAAAAAAAAAAAAACAATCAGTGAAAGCTGAGATGTTAGACAATTTGGTCTGGGTACATTAATATCCTGGATATTTGGGGTTGTTATTTCGATGGTGGTTTACATTATCCTTCTACCTGATTGTTGCTTACTTCATTAATTCTGTCTTCACAAAGTTGTCTACTTATTTTATTTTATTGTTTTCTACTTTGTACTTTTTAGTCAAATCGTTGTTTTCACTGTGGTTTTATTTTGCTCATCTCTTAAGATGCAAGCCTAGAAAATTAAATCAGTTTCCCTTAATATAAGTACCAAAATCATAAAACTCTATAAATGTTTCTTTTGCTGTAATGCTCACATTTGAATAAACCATGATTTTATTTTCGTACTATGTCAAATATCTTGTAAATCCTTTTATTTTTCTCCTTTAATACATAGCTTGCTTATAAATGATGTGAGATGTTTCCAAATAATTTGGAATTTTACATATGTGAAATTTCAAACTTCTGTATTCTGTATATTCTTAGTTCAATTTTGTTATTGTGTTGAGAATTCAGTGGTTAGGCATATGGTATGTTATAAAAATGCTTCCGAACACTTCAAAATCTTATATATTCTGTATTGTCCCTATGAATGTTATAGCTGTTATTAGATTAAATTGGTTAATGGTGTCATGCAGGAATTTTGCATAATTAATACTTTTCCAACTATTTGTTTTGTTACTAGTAAAATAATATTAAAACCATCATTAGACATGAATTGTCTACTTCTCATTTTTGGTTTGTCAGTGTTTACTATGTGTCTAATTTTTCTACATACATTTAATGATTGGCCAGATCTTGATTAATGTATTCTTTTTCAATTCATAACACTTAGCATTGTTTTGAGTAGCATATCAAATTCAAATAGCTCAGTGCATTCCTGTTTGAATAAAATATTTTTTAGTTTTTATGGATATTATCTTCCTAGCTTGGGAGATGATCTCTGTTTTCTCACCGTTTTATTCATTACTTTATTTATTTAATCACTTTACAGCCTGATCACAGACCCCTCTTTTCTCTCCTCACACTCCCACGTTCACATCCACTTCCCCAACTCCCACTCCCCTTTACCACAAAGAAGGGTACCAACCTACCCCAGCAAAACACATCACTGTAAGACTAAGCACTTCCTCTCACACTAAGGCCAGACAATGCAGCACAGCTTTCGGAAAGGGATACAAAGGCAGGCAGCAGAGTCAGACAGTGCCTCCACCAACTGTTAGTGGACCCACATGAAGATCAAGCTGCACATCTCCAACATATGCGTAGAGAATTTATATACGTTTACTCAATCATAATAATAGTTTTCTTATACTAAATTACTCAGACTTGGAGTTTTTTGTTTTTGTTTTTGTTTGTTTGTTTTTTTTTTTTTGCTTCTCACATTTATTAATGCCACATTGTAGTGGTACTTAGACAAGTGTACAGTGACGGGCCATGTCCATCTAACACAGTTTGCTTAAGCTTAGTTGACATGCTTCATCTTGAGTGGACGCATAGAGCGGTTAATGATGGCCATGGGCAGGTGCAGGGCTGGAGCCTTTCAAAGCTTTACTTCTTTTATCAGCACTCCTGATTTTATAAAGGATGAAGGTCATTAGTCCCATTCCTACCCAAATTTACTGGTAAACCTGGGTATAGTATGGCTTCATTGGGACCCAGACAATCTTAATAAGGCTTTGAAGCATCTCCACAGACCAAGGCCTCAGGCCACAGTATACAACACACCAGGAAAGGTCACAGAGCACCAGACTTGGGGTTTTTAATGTGTAAAGTTATGAGGCTTTTTTCATAATCCTCGCAGATCAGTCATCTTGAAAATTTTTTCAGTTACAAGTATTTGGTTCCTATTTGAGCTTAATAAAGAGAAAAATTAAGTTGATCTGATCAGTTACCTTAGCATATAATCTCTTTAATCATCTTAAAAATTAAATAAAAATCAGAAAAGATATACGATATGTACATGATTATAAATTTTCATAAGGAAAAAGTTATCTCACAATTATAAGGTCATACAGTGAGATAAAGTGTCCTTGCTACTCTCATGTGCTATCTAGTGACTATTGCTTCAGTCTTTGTGAGCCACCATGGGCCCAGGTTAGTTAACTCTGTCGATCTTCTCGTGGTGTCCTTGACCACTCCAGCTCCTTCAGTCCTTCCTCCCCACTCTTCCACAAGACTCCCCAATCTCAGCCTATTATTTGTTCTGAGCCTCTGCATTTGTTTCCATCAGCTGCTGGCTGAAGCCTCTCAGAAGACAGTTATGCTATGATACTGTCTTCAAGCATATCAAAGTATTATTAATAGTGCCATGGGTTGACTCTCTCCCATTGGGTTGGTCTCAAGTTGGGCCTGCCACTAGAACAATAGAAACCCACAGGGATAGGAAATAATCTCCATTTCTTGGTGAGAAAATGCTATACACATATGGCTTTAAGCAGAATTATCTTTTAAGTAATGAAATTTGGAGCTTCAGCAATTTACAACCTTCCACTCAGTCAGAATACCACCATCTACCTTCTGTCACCTCGAAGTTCCATTCAGTTTAGTCTAATATGATGTCATATATTCTGCCTTAAACCTCAGGTTTGGAAGTAGAGTTTCAACTCAGGCAAAGATCTATGTATTAAAAGTAAGAGGTACCTGCCTCTCCTGCATCCACCACACGGAGAGCTTGAAAGGGCTGTATGACTCATCTCGGCCACCTGTGTTGCAGTCTTGAGTGATTGGACCATTGATAGACTTCTCCATGAAGCATCACTTCTTCACATAAGATCTTCATGCTATGTTTTTATTAGGCTGCCTTCCGTAGGTGCCAGGGACTTGTTTTATTTCTTGTAACCTCATTAGCCATGCCTTCCCTCTCTTCACACAGCCTCCTGTGTAAAACCAGGAATCCTTTATACAAAGACCCATTTCCAAAAATAAAAGATACAAACTCTTCCTTGATTAAAGGTGAAATTTTCATATATAGCAATGCAAAAAGAATCACTGACACCCACCCTTGCAGGCATGCTACCATAGTTAATTTTTAGGCCTTCATAGCAATCCAATAAATTCTTAGTTTGCCACCTTAAACCTAAAACAAACTAAGGAGATGTTTCTCTCTATTTTGATATATTTCACCAATTTCCTGATACCCTTATACTTTGTCACCAGCAAATAATTGTCTATATTCTTCCAAGTACATATTTACCTAGAAAAGAATGTGTCGATACATCTATATATAAGGCATATGAGTTTCATTTATTTCAAGCATTGTTTTAGATTGTAGTTTAAATAAAATAAAACCTGTTTTTTAAAGGCCTGCTGCGCAGTGCAACAATATTCAGAGACAAGGCTTTTGTGATGTGACGTGGTCATGAAGACTCTGTTTCCATGATTATATTTAGTCAGTTATGTTGCACAGCCTAATGGGTTCCAGTGAAGGACTTGTTTCAAAGGTAAGCAGTTTCTTTGCTTTTTGGCCTCCACAGGGGAACATTTCTCTTTTACTACCCATTCCTATCACCTTAACAAGAGCCTCTGGTGCCTCATATTTGACCATGTCCCCTGGAGGGGGAGACCTGGTGGCACTCAGAGGAAGGACAGCAGGTAGCCAAGAAGAGACTTGATACCCTATGAGAATATACAGCGGGAGGTAATCCCCCTCAGGAACAGTTATAGGGGAGGGGAATAAGGGGAAAATGGGGGGGGAGGAGAATGGGAGGATACAAGGGATGGGATAACCATTGAGATGTAACAAGAATAAATTAATAAAAAAAAAAAAACAAGAAAAAGAAAAAAACAAAAAAAAAAAAACAAGAGCCTCACCACACATACAGAGAGCCAAATGACCATGACCAGCGTCATCCTGCTCTATCCATCAAAATAAGCCTTTTCCCCCTTTCAGCCACCTCTAATAAGCATTGCAGTATAGGAACAGAAACCAAGGCCCAAACAGATTAATGATGGGAGCAAAATAAGCAACGTGCTATTTATGTTGTAGAAAGTGCTTTCCTGAACTATCTGTGTCAAACAACAGAAGTTGTGGCTTTTGACTTATTTAGTGAAATAAGTAGGATCTCGACTTTATTCAAACTGATCAGATTTTCAAAGCCACATTTCAATAATTTATTATAATAGAAAATATCTGCACCAAACCTTATTATTCAAGTAAAAGAAAAATGTGACATGCCCTCAAGATCTTCAAGGATAATTTCTATGAATCAGAAAGAAACATTTCTCCTAAATTACATCCAATTCAAAGGCTTTAGTCAAAGACAATGTTTTGCCAAGTTTTCTGATATTTTTTTTTTTTTAGATGAATGAGTCTGAGTACAAAGTGCAGATTATTTTCAAAACAAAATAGTATCTGTAGTTTATAGTTTCATGTGTGCAAGTTGTTCCAAGCATTGCTTCAAAATTACGTGACGGCTGAGTAAACTATCAATATCATGTCTTGTGCTAACATTCCTTTTTTTCTTAAAGCTTTATCTAGCTTGAAATAAAGCACGTTAAAAATTATTTCTATACATCGTTGAATTTTAAGAAGTATTACATTAATTGCAAGTCATTTTTAAATTTATTAGAATCAAATCATTCTTTATATTTTTCTTCTAGTTTTTGTTGTCAATTTAGATAATGTTATGAATCACAATGAAAAGATTTCTTTTTTATATTTCTTCGTGTTAAATTATGTCAAATGTCCTTGTGTTGTGTAAAGGTTCACTTTCTATAGAAGTTCTTGTGTCTATGTGGCTAGGTCATAAACAGTTCTTCCTTGTTTTCTAGCTTCCAATTTAGTTTATTTATATGGTGTATGATGTAATAAACTGTAAAAACAGAATGGCAACTTTTATCTTAGAATTACGCATGTTCGTCAAGCACACCCTTCCTTTGAAGAACTATTGATATTAACATGATAATAAACCATTGTGCAACTCTTCCTTAACCTAACAAAAGAACAGTGACTAAGACACAAGAGAATTAAATGTATTGTTTTCTAATGCTAAATAAACAGAACATTGATAATGAATGAAAAGATGGTCACTGAAGTAATCATGGAAGTGTGTATTATGAGAAAAGCAGACACCTTTTTTTTTTAATAACAGGGAAGATAGGAAAAATGTTTCAAAATTATTCTGTGAAAATTGAAATGTATATATATATATTTGCAGGTTGGTGTTCATGTGGGTCCCATAACTATTGGAGCAGAGGCTGTCTCTGACTCTGTTGCCTGCCTCTGGATCCCTTTCCCTTAGCTGGGCTGCCTTGTCTGACTTGAGTGGGATAGGATGTGCTTAGTCCTTCTGCCACTTGATGTTCCAGAGTGTGTTAGTATCCACGGGTGGGGGGGGAGGGGGCTCCCCTTAATAAGGGTTGGGTGTAGGAGGGTGGGACTGGGAGGAGAGTGGGCAGAAGCCTGTGATCAGGCTGTAAAGTGATTAAATAAATTCCTTAATGAAGAAAACTGCTAAGAAATATAAATTGAAACCAGCAGTAGATATTTTTAAAAATGGGGTACTGTGATGGTTTTGGGGGGGCGGGTAAAGGTGAGAACTCACATGGGAAATTCTCAGATGTTCTCCTTTGAACTCCACATAAGTATCACTGTGTGTGTGGCCCCCACAAAGTAAGAAGACAGATGCATACAGTAAGTGAATTAACAATGAAAACAATCAAACAACTTATCTTCTCACATTATAAAGGAAAAGTCTAAAATAGAACACCAACACAAATCACACTAGTATGTTATGTCACAAAAAATATATTCTTAATTAAATATCTACAATAGAGTAGATGCAAAGTATACTTTTAACTTAATTAAATGGATGCATGAGAAAATATAAAATTATAGTTTTTTAAATTTGTGATTTTCAAAAGTCATGAACCCTTAAAACTAAAACAATATGCCAGTGAAAGAAACATAGATTCATGTCATAAATCCACCTGACATTCTACCTGCATGGGTATTTGAGGGAATTTTAGCAAACTTTCTTTATAAGAGCCACTAGAACACATATGAGCATAACAAGGACACTTTACCTCCCTGTAAGTTATTGTAATTATTGGGAGATTTTCTTCCCTTATGGAAACTTATAATTGTGTATATCATATCTGATTTTCATTAAAGAACTGATATGTTAAGGTCATCAATCACATGAACATTTTTTCTCTGTATTATGCTCAAATAGGAACCAAATACTTGTAACTGAATTTTTTTCAAGATGATTGATCAGCACGGTTCATGAAACATGCCTCCTAACTTCCCACACTAAAACCGATATCTCAAATTAGAGTAACTTAATATAAGAAAACTATAACTATTACTGAATAAATATGTATGCATTCTTAGCAAGGGATATCCATGCAATACATATACTAATTTCACTAAAAAGACAGAGTCTATCATATCTCAATCTCTGACAATACAGATATGAATTTAATAGAGACAGCAAAAGTTTTAACCAGAGAGCTTAGTAAAGAAAGGGACTCATTATTCAAGGTACATATTTAAACATAATAAAGGCTATGTCTATTAAACCAATAGCCAACATCAAATTAAATGGAAAGATACTCAAGGAAATTCATCTGAAATCAGGGACCAAGCAAGGCTGCCCACTTTCTCCATATCTCTTCAATATAGTTCTTGAGGTTCTAGTTAGAGTAATGAGACAACAAAGGAGATCAAGGAGATCAAATGGGAAAGGAGGAAGCCAAATATCCCTATTTGCAGATGATATGATCGTGTACATAAGTGACCCCCAAAATTCCACCAGAGAACTCCTACAGATGATGAACACCTTCTACAAAATGGCTGGGCACAAAATTAACTCTAAAAAGTCATTACCCATCCTATATACAAAAGACAATAGTGCAGAGGAAGAAATTAGGGAAACCACACCCTTCACAATAGACACAAGCAACATAAAATATCTAGGAGTAACTCTAACAAAGCAAGTGAAAGCCTTGTTTGAAAAAAATCTTGAAATCTCTCAAGAAGGAGACTGAAGATGACATCAGAATATGGAAAGATCCCCCTTGTTTATGGATCAGAAAATTGACATAGTAAAATTGGCCATCTTACCAAAATCAATTTACAGAATCAATGCAATCCATATCAAAATACCTAAACAATTTTTTTTAAGACATTGAAAGATCAATTCTCAACTTCATATGGAAAAACAAAAAACACAGAATAGCTAAAACAATTCTGCACAATAAAAGATCATCGAGAGGAATCTCCATATCTGATCTCAAGATGTACTATAGAGCAACAGTAAGTAAAACAGCATGGTACTGGCACAGCTTTTTCTGCATCTAAGGAGATGATCAGGTGTTTTTTTTTCTTTCAGTTTGCTTATATGGTAGATTATGTTGATATATTTCCATATATTAAACCATCCCTACATGCCTGGAATGAAGCCTACCTGGTCATACTGAATGATATCTTTGATATGTTTTTTATTCGTATTGTGAGTTATTTTATTGAGTATTTTTGCTCAATCAATTATTTGCAATAAAATAATGTTCATAAGAGCAATTGGTCTGAAATTCTCTCTCTCTCTCTCTCTCTCTCTCTCTATCTATCTATCTATCTCTCTCTCTCTCTCTCTCTTTTTATTGGATCTTTATGGGGTTTAGGTATTAACATGACTGCGGTGTCATAGAATGAATTTGGTAATGTTCCATCCATTTCTATCTTTTGGAGTAGCTTGAAGAGTATCGATATTACCTCTTCTTTGAACATCTGGTAGAATTCTGCACTGAAACAATCTGCCCCTGGGCTTTTTTTGGTTGGGAAACTATCAATGATTGCTTGTATTTCCATAGGAGAAATAGGACTATTTAAATTGTTTATCTGATCTTGATTCAATTTTGGAAAGTGGAATCAATGAAGAAAACTGTCCATTTCCCTTAGATTTTCAAATTTTGTGGCATACATGCCTTTAAAATAGGATCTCATGATTCTTTGTATTTCTTCAGTGTCTGTTGTTATGTCTCCCCTTTCATTTCTGATTTTGTTGATTTGGATAGTGTCTCTCTGCCTTTTCGTTAGTTTGGCTAACGGTTTGTCTATTTTTTTGATTTTCTCAAAGAAGCAGTTCCTGGTTTTGTTGATTCTTTGAATTGTTCTCTTTGTTTCTAATTTATTAATTTCAACCCTGAGTTTGACTATTGCCAGACATCTACTCCTCTTGGGTATTTCTGCTTCTTTTTTTTTTCCTAGGGCTTCCAGGTGTGTTGTTAAGTTACTTTAGTGGGATGTTTCCAATTTCTTTATAAAGGTACTTAGTGTCTGAATTTTCCTTTTAGCACCACTTTTAATGTGTCCCACAAATTTGGGTATGTTGTTCCTTCATTTTCATTGAATCCTTAATTTCTTTCTTTATTTCTTCCCTGACCTAGGTGTCATTAAGTAGAGAGTTGTTTAGTTTCCATGCATGTGTAGGCTTTTTGGTATTTCTGTAGTTGTTGAAGTCCAGCCTTATATCATGATGATCTGGTAGGATACAAGGTATTATTTCAATCTTCTTGTATCTTTTGGGGTTTTCTCTGTGACCTACTATGTGATCAATTTTGGAGGAGGTTCCATGGGGTGCTGAGAGGAAGGTATAATCCTTTGTGTTTGGATGAAAAGTTCTGTAAATATCTGTTAGATCCATTTGATTCCTGACAATAGTTAATGATGTTATTTTTTGGCTTAGTTTCTGTTTCAATGACCTATCCTTCAGTGAAAGTTGAGTGTTGAAGTCTTCCATTATTAATGTGTGGGGATAAATGTGTGGTTTAAGCTTTGTTAATAGTTCTTTTACAAATGTGGGTGCCCTTGTAATTGGAGCATAGATGTTCAGAATTGTGATGTCATCTTGGTTGATTTTACCCCTGATGAGTATGAAGTGTCGTCCCTCATCCCTTCTGATTAATTTTAGTTGAAAGTCTATTTTATTAGACATTAAAATGGCTATACCAGCTTGCTTCTTGTGACCATTTGCTTGGAATATTTTTTCCAGCCATTTACTCTGATGTAATGTTTGTCCTTGTGGGTTAGATGTGTTTCTGGAATCCCAACGAATGCTGGATCGTGTTTATCCATCCATTCAGTTAGTGTTTTTATTATTATGTGGTGGGAAGATCTCCTTTTCTGGTCTATACTACTTGGTGTTCTATAGGCCTCTTGTATGTTTATATTCATCTCCTTCTTCAAATTGGGGGAAATTTCCTCTATGATTTTGTTGAAGTTTTTTTGGGGCTTTGGAGTCAGAAGTCTTCTCTTTCCTCAATGCCTGTTATTCTCAAGTTTCTTCTTTTAATGGTGTCCTTGATTTCGTGGATGTTTTGTGTCAGGGAGTTTTCGGATTTAACATTTTCTTTGATGGTTTTTTTCAAGTTTTATGATTGTATCTTCTACAATTCCTCCAGTTTTTTGGATTCTGTTAGAGAAGGTCACCTCTGTGTGGCTTGCTTTCTTCTCTAAGGCCCTCTTGATCCCATTTTTCTTCTGTCTGTGCCTTTATGGTAGTGTCCATTTTAATCTTCAGATCTTGACCTGTCTTATTGATTTCCTTCATCTGTTTGTATTTTCCTGAGTTTCTTCCAGTGCCTCTCCAAAGGCCTTTTATTTCTTCAACCTGTTTGGTGGTATCTTCCTACATTTGTTTACAGATTTTATTCCTTTGTTCCATTAGCATCTTTATTACTAAGGATTTGAGGTCATTTTCTTGTATTTCGATTGTGTATGGGTTCTCAGGGTTGTTTTCTTTGGGATAGCTGGTATCTAGAGATGCTGAATTGTTTTGTTTTTTGTTTTTTGCTTTCTTACACTGTCCATTAGTCATTTTGCTTTTTCTGATGTTGGGAGGTAGCTTCTGGTATCCTTCACTGGTCGTTAAGAGTGGATAGTTGGTGAGTGATTATAGCTGCATGCCCTTGCTTGTGGGGAACCAGGAATTCTTCCCCGGAAAAGGCAGATAACCTGGTTTCCCCTCCTGGAGACTTTGCTCTACACCTTAGGCTCCTGACTGGGTCAGCAGACGTAGGCTTCTGCCAGGTCCCTTTCACACTACTGCTGTGATTCAGACCACAACACAGTTGTATTGGGGCCCAGACCACAGGCAGCATGTGCTCTGGCTAGGCAAGGTGGTCCCAGCCACCTGCGCTTCCCCTCAGAACCACAGTCAAGTTCCTGCCCAGATCAGACCCAAGGAGTTGTGGCTGCCCTTCATACCAGAGTATAGACATCTCAAGCCTGTCCAGCCTATCCAGAGAGTGTGGGAGATCCTGCTGGGCAATGGGAACTGTCTAAGCTGGCTTCTATCTGCCCAAGTCTGCAGGCTCGGTCTGCTGCTGCCCATAGATGGGGAATGTTAAGACCGTGGACGATGTTTGCTCTGGCTGGCCAAGGTGCTCCCAGCTGCCTGCTCTTCCCTGTGGCCCTGCAGTCAAGTCGCTGCCTGGGTCAGACCCACTGAGTTGTGGCCGACTTTCAGACCAGAGTATAGACACCTCAGGACTTTCCATCCCCTCCAGAATGTGGGAGATCCTGCCAGGCCATAGGAACTGTCCACGCTGGGTTCTATATGCCCAAGTTTGCAGCCTCAGTCCACTGTGTCCCGCTCTGATCTGGACCCATTCTGACCTTGGGCTGTGCGCACTCTGACTGGGCTAGGTGGTCCCAGCCACTTGGGCTTCCATGTGGTCCCAGAGCCCTCCACAGACTGGCGTGGGGTGGGGGTGGAGTCCAAAGACAGATTTACCCATTTCCCTGAGACTTCCCCAGGCCAAGAGCTCCAGTGTTCCACCGTCTCACACACTGAGTTTGGGCTTTATTGGCCAGCTGCAGTGCACAGGTGGGTTCCGGTCCAGCATCTGGAGAGTAGGTTCAGGACCTCTGTGGGCTGCATGACCCATGGCCAGGCCTGCTCATGGTCTGCAATGTGCGGGGCCCCACCTACCTAGTATTCTCTGGTTTTAGTAGACTGTGGCTCCCAGTCAGGTCCCTGGTCTCCGTGCAGTAGATCAGATACAGTGCGTGATGGGTGCTGCCATCTTGGAACCCTGAAATTTTTTTTTAACTTGAGATGCCTGTAGTATGTAACACGTATCTGAGAGGGGCCAATTCTGTCATTCATATGCAACTTTGCTTGTGTTAGTTGTTAGTGATGCTTAGAAACGAAGAATTGACAAAGTGTCCTTTTGTGGTTGACTATTATCCTCATGGTCTACCCTATATTTAGATGTGTAATGTCTTTTTCAGATCCAGAAAATAATGGCAGTTATAAATCTCTTACTCTGATGCCTGTTATCAGTATTTCAAACTGAATGCTTTTGAGCTAATACTGAGCTTTCTTTTCTCCTCTGAAGAAGGATAGCATTCATAAACATGCTTGACAGATCATTGGCAGTGCAGTCCTTATAATATTGCCTTTATAGGAGCAGTATTTGCTTTTCTCCCCAATAATTTATCCTTCTTGTCAATAAATTTCCATTAAAATAATATTATTTTCTTAGAGATGAAATTTTCCAAGCTAAATAAAAACGATTTTATTGACCCACTCAATTCATCCTAAAACTGACATCTTGACTTGAATCAATCAAACAGTCATTTATGCGCCAAAAGGAGAATAAACAGGGCATAGGATAACACACATAAAAAGCTTTAAAATAAACCAGAATATCTAAGTTTCATTCAAAGTATAAATCTTGATGCTCACACTTTGGAATCAGGAAAAAATAAAGGCATTGCCAAGTAATTTTAATATAATAGTTAATGACATAACCAGCACCATCAGATGGAGCCCTGAACAGGTTCAGTTCTGTGAGTATAGTTGCTTGAAATATTGCTGTTAAAATTAATGCCAAAGTCACATGCCTTCATGCATTAAAGGAGATATTATATCTAAATTGTTTAAGTAAAAATCGTAACAATAATAAACTCTAACTTCAAAGCAAATGCCATTTTTAGTGTAATCCAGAATTATCCTCAGATCAGGTACAGACAAAAATCCTTATCGGTTATGAGCATAAAATTAATTGAAAGATTGCTCATTTTGGCTGTTTTCAATGAGATCAGTTTGATGTGGGTTATTTAAATAGTGCATTTATTTAAATAGTGAAGCCATATCTAATGGCATAATGGAACATGCTATTTACAATATACTTACTCAGCCCTCCTTCTGAATTCACATCAAGAGGTAAGCTACAAGGTCAGGATGAGAAACTCTCTGTGGATGCCTGATAGAACTGAAAATTTGACTAGCATTTAAATAAAGATGGTGTGGCTGGTTTTTTTCCTATAAACAAAATATTAATATCATAATGCTCTAAAGATCCAAAAAGAAAAAAACTTGCTCTTTTGTCTTATTATGAGTCATCTTAATTTTAGGTTGAAAGAACAAGTACTTGAAGAAGGAATAAAAATGTTGTATCCGAAATGACTTCAGGGGATATTGAGTAAGAAGTATATTTTTCATGAAATATTTAATGACATGATAAATAAATCATCAAGCTAAAATGTATTGAAAGTTGACTTGGGGGAATTACAGAGGTTAAAACTTACACAAGTGATAAATGTGGAGCACAGCTGCATTACCTTGAGGGGAGGCGTTGTATCAGGACAGAGGTTTCCTACAGAACTGATTTATTAGAGCTTTCTAGCAAAATGCACCTAGGCTCTTGTTCATAAAGTCTTCCCACTGCTAATCCATGTTGTTTCTATATGCATGGCTGCTGTGTCTAGATATTTGAATGTTGCCCAGAGATTTGCAATCAAACAGCAAAGCACGGTTTTCTAACTAACTGAGAATGGCAAGAACCTTATATTTTGAAAAAAAAAAAATGTTTACACTGCTTGCTTACCCAATAGCTGCATTTTATATTCCATAAAATTTGCATCAAAGAGCTGCACTTCAAACCAATAATGAAAGAAACCACCATATATCTTTGTCACCTAAGCTCAAACTTTTAAAATTGTCTTTTATTCTCTTTCCATGTAACCTTAAAGCATTACCTGTTAAAACATGACAGTTTTACCACTAATACATCTAATATTGATCATTCTTCTTCAACATGGAGAGAGAGAGAGAGAGAGAGAGAGAGAGAGAGAGAGAGAGAGAGAGAGAGAGAGAAGACACATGACCTTTCACCTGTCTTGACATGGCCAACCTTCTAACCGATATTTCAAGTACTCATCCTGAAATACAACATAGATCATACCTCTTACCTGGACCAATATGTTTAAAGATTCACAAAGTCAGACAATAGAGCTGCCACGTTTTAACTCTGAGGACTTACAAATCAAGACGCTTCACATTGTTTAATTCTGACAACTCTGTGTCAGAAAACTATAAGTGTTGAAAGGTTTATACAGATTGTGATCGGGTTCCTTGGAAATGTGAGAATTAACTTCTGATCAAGGTGAAAAAAAAAAAGCTTCACATCCCGGAACTAGCACTGACCTGCTCACTGTGCACCGAAGGACTTTGGTTAAACTTTAAACAGAGCTAAACCAGAATTATGAGGGAAAAAATGCCTTTGCAAAAAGTGTCAACAGCATGGGAGAAGTTGTAGTAAAAAGGAGAAACATAGGGAAATTCTATAATTATATTTTAGTTTTAAAAATTAAGCAAATGAAAATAACATCAACTTGTTTTTAATATTCAATCAAAAAGCAGAACTGTAGTTTGTTAGCACACACACATCCACATTCTCCTGGATGATTTGTCCGGGCCAACAGCATGGCTCCCCTTTCTGGGAACAGATTCATCTACATCCTTCCTTTGGTGAAACAAAAGCATAATAGACCAAGAAAGGTTAAGTTTTCAAGCTTTTGTTTGTTTGTTTTATGATCTGGGTTTTGCTATTTTTACTTCTGCTTTCCTTTGCTTTGGTATGAATGAATTGGCTATTCCAAAGACCACTGAGTAGAATTAGAAGAAAATGAGAAAGAACCAGAAGACTAGGAGATAAGTAAACTACTGTTTCTACCTGTGTGAGCTAATGCTGGTGGAGGAGATTACTTAAGTGATTTACAAAAACTGAAAATGTAGCAAAAGTAGATGTGACAATCTATTCAAGCGGGACATATTGCCTGAAGCCTTTTAGGACAGTTCTCTGGGAATTACTGGCAAAGATGCCCTGTATTTTCTTAGAGTTGCAGGCTATAAAGCTGATGTATGCTCTGGCTGCAGAGACACTTCCTCCCTGGGGCAATCACTTGGTTCTCCCAAACTGAAAGGAAGGAGGCAAGCAGAAAAGCTGAGCCTTGAATTTGGAAAGACAAGGCCCCAAAATCTTTCAGCCCTATCAATCAACTGTGGTAACCAGTTGACCCCATTGACTTTTCAGCATAATAAACCAGAAATGTCTTTACATTCTCTTAGGCCAAAGTGCTTTGGCTTATTTTTTTAGCTCTCATAGTTGATACAATTTCACTTAGTTTATAGTACCTATTTATTGAATTAATCAAAAGATATCATCAATTATTCACACACACACACACACACACATATATATATATATATATATATATATATATATATATATATATATATACACACACAAAACTATATTCCATTAATAGTGGCCATGCTCTAAAAGTAGGCTTTATGGATTAATATTTAAGTAAACTTCCCAAAGAAGATATAGTCTATTTATTAAACCAAAATTCTTTCCAACTATAAGAGTTAAACTGAAATTCTGATTCCCATTTCTTACATATTGCCATATTTTCTGGATTGCCTAACTCTTATTTTGGGGCATAAGGTAGGTGTTCTAGTGCCCATTATGTTTTGTAGGTATAAAATGATATAATGGCTCAAAACCACCCTGGCAGAACATACAGAGGATAGTAGTTGATAATACTCTGACCACTGGCTGTTATTTAATGTAAATGTTATAGTGACCAACATCATGAGCAAATAAGCCAGAAATAACAAGAAAAGAAAGTCATGTCATGGGGAGTAAGCAAAATTTCAATTCTCAGCTACAAACTGAAGAGCTAAAATCTTAAGGAAACGCAAAATCAGTGCACAGCAGGATTATGATATTAAACCATAAGATAAGAAAATGTGCAAGATAAAATCTCCAAAGATGGAAATCAGAATTAGATGGATGCAGTATAACTGAAATGAACTTGTAAGACGCCACAATGTTATTTGGTCATAGAGCAGTTAAGTACTGAAAAATCTTTCTACAAAATTCAGCACCGTAGCATTGAATGTCAGCCACTTGCTAAACTGCAGGTTTCTCTCATTTACCAAGGAACAAAAACAAATCGAAGATAAAGATGCAAGCCTTTTTAAACGAGATAGCCACCAAAATATGCAATGGACAAGATTTTCTTTAAGACATTTAATGATATTGTTTAGTGCATTTTAAAGTGTCTCGTACTCTTTCTAACATAATGCTCAGAGAAGCCCCACTTTATCAGTGTCACGGAAAGTTCTTTAACTGTCTTTGAAATATGTCTCTATGCAAATACCCTTCCTGCTCTGGGAACTATAAACAAAGGAAGGCTATATTTTCTAGTATAGTCTCTGAAATCCAAAGCCTTGCAGTTGTCCAGAATGGCGAAGAGTGTTTGTTTTTTGTAATACTGACTGAGGCAACATCTGTGGCCCTGGCGAATTTTCAAGTGTGAGAATTGAATTTAGGCATTATCTCTTCGCATTTTGTGAGCACACCAAAAGTCCTAATTTTTTGTTATGACTTACCTTCTATCCCTGGTTCACCCCTCTGCCCAGTCACTCTTCTCTGTTCTCTCCACTTTATTTTTTTACTATCTTAATGTAGTGTTTGCTCTTAGCACAAATCCTTAACTGCCTTAACTTCCGGTTTCTCTTCAGGTGTTCCTCATTCAGAAAGCCATTTCCTGTATGTCTGTGCTTAAAAGATTCCTCTCTGCATCGAAGGCCTTGCTGAAAAATGCTGATATTGCCACTCATGGTTAATTAGCATCTTCTCGGCTTACTCATTTGCAAATGAAGATAATAGCCCTCCTTCAGAATACCAACTGATATAAAAAATGTAAAAGACTTGATCAAATTCCTCTCTCCTAACACTCATCAATTTTTAGCAACCGCCATCAGCGTTACCTACTTGTTATTGTCCTCCAAGTCCCTGAACAAGGCTACACTAATCAAAATTTTGCCTAAACTTTTTAAGTGGAAAATATGAGGAGTCTTTTCTAACAATCTTCATAGTTCTTAAAAAGAGAGTTTGATCTGCAAGCAGGAGTAAGGAAGGGGTGAGATCCACAGACCTCCCCACACCTCTCACCTCCTTCCACCTAGCATCTTCACTGGTGTTGCAGTTTCATTTTCCCTGGCCTAATTCAAGACACGATAGCATAACCCCCAATGCCATGTGAGTCCACATTTGTTTTAGATCTTGAATTCTTTCATTATATATTTTACTTTTTGAGATTATAGTATATGTCATATGCCCTTCCCACATATATATCCATGTGTGTATGTGTGTGTGTGTGTGTGTGTGTGTGTGTGTGTGTGTGTGTATTACTAAGTCTATGCAATGATACTTGTATGTGTGCTTCCAAGATTGACCACTTGGTACTGGGTAGTCAATTGATGTGCTCCTCTCTGGGTAAGACTGTTGCTTCTACTCTCAGTTTTCCTTAGTTGTCCACAGTTTTTTGTATAGGGTTAACCCCTCTCAGGCTTTCTTCTGTCTATTTTTGTCCTTGTTCCAATCATGCCTGGGCAGTCCTGTTGGTGAAACTAAGGGTGTAGTTCCTGAAATTACTAAGGCACACAGTCTCACAACTTTCTCATCCCCTGATTCACACCATCTTTCTGAGATCACAGCTTTTATGTTTAGCCCTGCACAAATTTGTCATGTCTGGAATTTTGGCTCACTTGTGGTTTTGTTTTGTTCTATTTCCTGTGTTAGTCTTAGTATAGGTCACATTTTTATGTCAACAAAAAAGACAAAGCATCTTCAATACAGTGTTTCCAGGATTCAACTAAATGCTTACCACTGTCATGGGAAATCAGGATCTATGTAAAGGAATTATTCTTTACATTGCACAGAACTCAGGTTTGTGTTCCAGTGAACTCTAAAGGATCATATGGGACAAACAGGATCTTCTGTTTTGAGTAATGACAATTTTTCTATGACCAGGAAATGCCATGTTGTGCATTCTTTTGTGTAGTGGTGAAGATATTTTCATAAACTCCACAGCAAAAAAAATCACTCACTTGATCATGCCCCTTAGATCTCATAAGTCAGATGAGAAAGGATCGAGGAAGAAAGATAGAAGATCTACATCTAAGGAAGGCATAGAAGACATTTCCAAGTGGACTTGGCCATCTAGAAAGCAGTAACTTCGGCATAAGTTTTCAGGGCAGAGATATGTGCAAAAACAATTGCAATATGAAGCCTATGGGTTTGCAAACACCAAATTTGAAGATTCATGTAGGGGCAACTGACGTCTATTATCATGCACTCAGTGTTTCTTCAGTTTAATAACTATTTAGTATAAATAGATTCAACTTGATAATAATAGGAGATAAAACGTTGGACAAAACAGACATCATGATATGCCCTCATGGAGCCATACCACTCATAGAGGCTTACTGTAAAGACAGGATTTACTCACTGAAAATTAAGTAGGGCTCTGATGAAAGAGAACTACAATATAAATGGGTCCAAAAGAAGTGAAATGAGTCAAAGATCAGAAGCAGTTAACCAAAGAAGGCACAGTCAAGAAATGGATTCTGGAGGTAACACCAATGGTTAGTAAAATTTTTCTAAAAAATCAATAAACCCTGAAGTACCACTGAAATATGACATCGAAAAGGGATCACATAATATAAAACTGTACACAGTCCTATAAATTCTGTCACTAAATGGCCTTTCAGTTCTTTTCCATGGTGTATAGTTTTACTATGTCTGCAAAATCTTTATTATGAGTAAATAAAAACCAATATTTTTCTCTAGAATTCTATGGAACTTTAGAATTAATTTAATTGCTATAATGATATAAATTATATTTATCTCTCAAGCCAAATGCCAAGCTATATACTAGAGCTTTGGGAGGAAATAAACAAGTGTTTATTCTTGGGAGAGTATGAATTTATATGTTTGTGAATAGTGTTAAGCTATTGATAATATATCCTTTGAAGAAAACTTATCTCAATATGACAATAAATTAAATAGTTCAGTCTTAGGAGGCATATATGTATGCATTTGCTTGTGAGCTTAAATAGGTTAAGACCACTAACCTTGAAACAACTGTTTATTCCATAAAGTTAGTAAGACTGAGTTTTACAAGTGAGTAATTTGAATAACTTGATTCCCATTTTGATTGTATTCGGATTGGTTTTTCTTGCATTGAAACATCATTATATGGGCCAGGCTAGAACAGAATTTGTTACATAACTAATGATAATACTGAATGCATGATCCTCCTGCCCCAGCAATCAGAGTCCTGAGACTATAGATACAGGCTATCACATGTAGCTTTGAAATTTGTTAATACTGAAAATTTTTAGGGAACTTTCTAGAGAATCAAATATTCTCAAAAGGTTGAACTTGTCCGAAATTAATATGTATTTATTCAGGCAATAGATACTTGCTAAAAATATTGTTTTTGTTGAATTTCTAGTATATGCCAGATATCATAGGCCCTGAAGATAAAGCAATGAACAGATTATGTATGTATGTATGTATGTATGTATGTATGTATGTATGTATGTATGTATACATGTATGTATTATATACATATTTAGGGAGACAATGTGTACATATATGTATAGTTACAAAGATTATGTATGTATACACACATATATAAGAATGGACATTCATGTGTGAGCCCTAAAGAGATAAAATAACATAGAGATGGTATAACAAGAGATTTAGGATAAATGCCCAAGTTCTGACTGCCATAACAATGTAATTCAATATACTATATACTATGTGCTAACATAGTATATACTAATTCAATATGCTATATACTAAGTCAATATACCATATACTATATGCTAATATGTTATATATTAATTCAGTATAAATAATAATATAATGTATACTATATGCTAATTTACTATATACTAATTCAATAGACTATATACTAATTAAGGAGATGAGTAAGTGTTTAATTCAATGTGGGAACTAGGAAATGAAGAAATAATAGATGTTCCAGTGACGCCAAGCCTGAATTCATCCTTTGAGATACTGGCTTTAGCTTTAGATTCAAATAAAGGAATGATTAGGCAATAGGCAAGAAATATACATAACTAATAAGTCCCAGTACTAAGTGTGGTCTCCTTGATCATTTGTTCTGGTCCTGCAAAGTGGTCTAAGGATGTCCACCTTGCTGAGAAGGACAATGTGGTTGTTATAGTAACTCTGTTGCTTGTCTCTGAAGGGTTCTGCATGGAATCCATGGTGACTCCACATTTAGGGGCAATGGTACATCTATGCACCTATCAACTTTAAGGCAGAACGGCAGAGATGAGAACAGACAGACATTCCTTAAATAATAAAAATACCTATGCAGAGTCAAAGGAGTCCTTCACAAGGCACAGCAGACAGACAAGCTAAATTACCATGTGTTCATGTGTTTTAAGTTACCTTGTGGGACCTGGTGAGGTGTTTTGTTTTGTTTTGTTTGTTTTTCCCAATAGCAGCTTTTAAACACGTGGTATAAAGTGACTAAAAAGCACAGGAGTTAGGAGATGAGGGGCATTCTTAATCATGGAATTAACTAAAGTCAGACTAGATGGAGCATCCATATCAAAACACTAAAAATATGGGCTGGAGAGAAAGCTCAGTGGTCAAGAGCCTTTGTAGCTCTTGCAAAGGACCAGATTCAGCTCCTTGAGCCCACATCAGGTGACTCACAAGTGGTTTACCCATGCATATCTCCAGTTTCTAGGAATTCTTCGCCCTTCTCTAGTCTCCACTGGCACCCACACGTACACAAGCACACACATGTATACAGAAAAGTAAATAAACTTTTTGTATGTGTTAAAGTGGGGAGTTACTGCATAGATGGCTCAGTGGTTAACAGCACTTACAAAGGACAAGAGCTGAGGTCCTAGTATGCACAGGGATGCTCACAACTGTCTGCCTACTTATGACTACTTATGACCTCCACAAACACCAGGCTTGCACACAGTGCACACGCATACATATATGCAAACATGAAACAAAAATAAATATTAAGAACTAAGTTTTTGATATGTAGCTTAGAATTGATTCTTAGAAGAGTTTGAGTACCCTGAAAGAAAAAGGAAAAAATAAAATTATTTGCCTTCTTTTGTTATTAAAGTATACTTGATTCTACTCTAATGTTTTAAATCCATCCCATTCAAACAAAAGTCTAAGAGTTACTGAAATAATCTCCCTAAAAGACATTTCACAAAAGACATAAAATCACCATAAAGAATTGTCTCTTAGAGGAGATCTGGTCATAATAATATATTCTATCACACTGTAGTGACAGATATCTCTGTTTTAATTATTAATATGGTCTTTTGTGTATGGAGACTCTTGTGAGATGCCCAGGAGTCTAATTTGTCTGTTTGTTTGGCCCTTGGTATATATGATGAGCTATGTCTACAGGCAAGTCCAAATGAGGGCCTTGAATAAGGAAACAACAGTCAGATTGTGCCACAGAAAAGCACAATGACATCACATGAGCAAATTCTAGTGATGTGCATGGAATGGGTAACAAAGCATTGCCTCATAGAACATCATTAAATAATGGCCTTTGCTCAGCTGTAGCATCGCTTATAATGTGAAATTCTATAAAGTGCTCATCTATCACCTTTCACGGGCACATCCCTCTGTTTATTCACTTCTAATGTACTTATTTGAGGCTAAGCATGGTTGGTGCATGGCTTCAAGCTTCTTTGTTTTCTGTGCATCTCCAATTAGAGCTGCATGAATACCTCTCTGCATCCACTTTTTCCAAGAGAGTATTGGTAGATTTTAGCTCTTTTGCATTATAATTCACTAAAAAAAAGTCTACATCTTTACATATGCTTTTCTGTTCACAGCAGTTTCTGAGACTCTTTGTAAATGTGCCAAAATCTTAATTGCATTAAGCAAGGCAGGCAATTTAAATGGACAGAGGCAAGGCTTGGAAAAAAAAAGAGAGAGAGAGAGAGACGAGAGAAAAAAAAAGCAACGAAACATTTAAATTCAGCTGAATTCTTTTAAACACAAAGTTTATGTTAGGTGTGGAATAGGGGTATTTATTAGTTTGTCCGCAAAAGAATTTTGAAAATTGCATTATGGTCTTCAATGTGCTGCGGATTTTTTGGTGGTTGGTTGGTTTTTGTTTTGTTTTCTTTTGTTGTTGTTTTCTTAAGTAGCCTTTGGTCTCCTTGGTTTCAATCATTTTAATAACTTTTTGTTTTACTCTTTGAAAATTTCATATTTAGTCATATTCATCCACTATTTTCTCCCTCCATCTCTTGCTAGACTCCCTTTAACCCCTTATCCTGCCAAATTTATGTTCTCTTTTTAAAAATTCTTAATATCTGACAGTTTACACAGAATAATTAACAAAATTATCTGTAAAATTTGACACACAACAAATAACTTCCTTGTGTTTAAATTATTCTTCCAGGAGTTTCTTGTTTACATTTCACACTTGCTTTCTGAAAAATTTGAGTTTATTCTTATTATGAAAAAAGAAAGCTCATACAGCTTCGGAGTAAAAAAAAATAAATTCTAGGAAGGCATTAAGAATCATTTTCTATCTCTTAAAATAATAAAGTGCATAATCAAAATAAAGACAGCTCTTACACTGACAAGATACATAACAATAGAATAACTAATTGATATCTTAGCACCTTAAAAAGCAGACAAAGAAATCATTAGCCAGACAGGAAAGATTTACATAAGAATGTTGTATTGAGAGCTCCAAGAATTGTTCATCTTAATGAGACCTAATATGATTTGGCTATAAACTTGTACACAAGTTATTCATTTTGTGATCTAAGCTAATCCAATTCCAAATATAATTTTACATATTCTCTCAAAAGCTCAAACTGAAAACAGGGGACCATTTATACCTGCACCTAAATGATGCTATTTTTGTTCTTATCGTTTAAGCAAAATAAATCTTGGTGTCATCAAGGTCATTCAACGCTTAATCATAACCACTGTATTTGAAAATGTATAATTCATATGTTTAGTTGCCATAGTTGTTGTATTGGGTAATTTTTTTCTCTTATTTATTTATTTGTTTAGTCATTTTACATGCCAGTTGTAGCTCCCTCCCTCCTCTCCTCCCATACCACCCTCCCTCCCTCACTCTTCTCCCATCCTCTTATCCCTACTCCTCAGAAAAGAGAAGCTCTCCTCCTACCAGCCTACCACAGTTCCTCAAGTTGTAACAGGACTGAATGCATCCTCTTCCCCTGTGGCCTGACCAGGAAGCCTGGCCATGGGGAAGTGACTGAAAAGCAGGCAGCAAAGTCCATGTTAGACACAGCCCCCACACCCCTTACTAAGGGACTCACAGGAAGACCAAGCTGTTCATCCAGTACATATGTGTAGGGGGCCAAGGTCCAGTCCATGCATGGTCCTTGGTTGGTGTGTCCATCTCCATAAGCCCCCTAGCACCTGGTTAGTTGGCTCTGTTGGTCTTTTTGTAGAGCTCCTGTCAGCTTCTGGTCTTTCTACCCCCTCCCCCCAACTCTTCCACAAGATCACCTGCACTCTGCTCAATGTTTGGCTGTCAGCTGCTGGGTGGAGCTTATCTGAGGACTGCTATTCTAGTCTCCTAAAGAGACCATCTCTTACTAGAGAGAACTCCTAGTGAAGGCAGGGAAACAACAATCTACCCACAAAATCTTTGACCCAAAATTAATCCTGCATACAAGACGTACAGGGATAAAAATGGAGCAGAGATTGAGGAAATGTACAGGCAATGCATGGTCTAACCTGAGACCTACCTCTTGTGAGAGAGCCAACCCCTGACACTATTAACAATATTCTGCTATGTTGACAGATAGGAACCTAGCCTAGATGTACTTGCTAGTTTTGTGCCAACTTCACACAAGCTAGAGTCATCAGAGAGGAAGGAGACTCAATTGAGGAACTGCCTCCATGAGATCTACTGTAAGGCATTTTCTCAATAAGTAATCAATGGTGGAGGGGCAGCCCAAAGTAGAGGGTGCCATGCCTGGATTAGTGATCCTGGGTTTTGTAAGAGAGCAGTCTGAGCAAGCCACGGGAAGCAAGGCAGTGAACAGCATCCCTCCATGACTTCTTCATCAGCCCTTGTCTCCTGTATCTTGTCCTGCTTGAGTTCCTGTCCTGACTTCCTTCAATAATGAACAGTGATACAATAGTGTAAACCAAATAAATCTCCTTTCCCCAAATTTGCTTTTTGTTCATGGTGCTTTATAACAACAATAGAAATCTTAACTATGGCAGCTGTAATCATGTTTTCAAGTTTTTTCTGCAACTGGAAGTTCTGATTCAGTCAATGCACCTGTAGGATTCCAATATACCTGTATGTTGCAATGACATAAAAATTAATAAGAACTGACAGAATCACCTTGAACTTCTTATCTTCCTGCCTATACTATCCTTGGTGCTGGGATTATAGGTATGTACAACCACTTTCTGTTTATGCAGTACCAGGAATCAAACCCAGGGTTGGTCTATGTAAGGAAAGCATTTTACAAGTTGATCTACATTTTCAGTGTCTTTGTTATGTAGCCAATGCTGAACTTAAAACTTTTCTATTGTACAGATTTATCAAAGACATACATTAGGTGTGATAGCCAACCACAGAGATTCTCCAGTGATTCTAGCCTCTTAGTATTTATAACCACTGACAATAAATCTATGCATATCAGTGTGACCAAGTAAATAATACATAATACAAATATGATGGCTTACTGTCATTCATTAAATTTCAATGACTTTATAATCATGTTCTGGAGGAAATACTTTACCACATTGTGATATACTCAAGCCATTGTGAAGGAAGGGATTTCTAGAGAGAGAAAAAATTCTCCACACAGGAACTAGCATCAAGTTATCACTAAATAGCATGTGAATGATCCCTATTGATCCCTATTGACAGAGCTTCCAGCCTTATGCATGACTTCTCATAGCTCCACATCTGACTTGAACAATAACCCTGAGGATTGCCATGATAAAAGCAAAAACAAAAACAAAACAAAAGCCAAGTTACTTGTTAGTTTCTTATCTACAAAAGTTGTGGGAGTTGGAAAAGATTCACTTTTCCTATAATATTTATTAGTTGATAACCAGGACTGTGTAAGTATTTGCATATTTCTTGGGTCTATGCCTTTGAGTTGATTCCAATCCCAGGCTGTAAAAGTATCTTATATTCATATAATATAATTGCCCTACGGGAGGCTTACTGCCTCCATTGCTGAGCTAGGCCTAGTCCAGGAATCTCCTAGCTTCTGAACAATCTAATCTAGGCCTAGAATGTTTTTAACCTCTAAGACTTACTGCTGAACAAGCTCATCCTTTCTAGTTCTTTCTGAACTCTGGCTGGCTAGTTTACCTCAGCTGTTCTGGATCAAATTCCTCTCCAAGCTGATGGATTCAAATTGCTTCTCTCATCTGACTAAATTGCTCTTTTGGCCTCAACCTTACTCTAGCATTCTGTTGTAATTTTCTGGCTCCTCCTCATTCTCTGGTTCATTTTGTCTTCACTTGTGCTTAGCTTGTTCTCCTTACAACTTGTCCCTATAAAACTCTCCTGGTAAAATTACCTCAACTATCTCTTAGTCTGTCCTGCTCTCTTTTAAGTCACCTCTTTCCTCTCTGTTCTCTTGAAAGCTGAACATATCCTATTCTGTCAAATCTTTCTCTGATCCATTCCTTTGTCTGACTCTCAATTAGACATCATTGTTAAACATGGTTGCTTCTTTCTACTGGCTAACTTTACCTTCATTGTTTGGGATTAAAGGTGTGTGCTAAGGGTGTGTCCTCATTTCAGCCAGTTCACACAGACCTAGGAAATCTTTAATTCCAGTACACTATTCCTCAAGTTATGGTGAGGAATGGTCAGACTCACACAGTTTTATTTAAGAGGTCTTCACTTACTGGTCTATAAAGAAACTTTCGAGATAGTCAAGGGCTACACAGAGAAACTGTCTTACAAACCAAAAAAGAAAGAGAAATATTTTTTAAATTTTTGTGCACTTTAAGATTTTATTTAAATTAAATAGAATACTAAGATAAAATAAAATGAGAATTTTAATTGTATAGGATGCATACGTTAAAATAATTAAAAATGATGACAATGTGATTATTCTTTCTTTAAGCCCATTAAAAAGTGCCAGGAGTAAAATTTTTGATAATAGCTGTAGCAATGATAAGTATATCACCTGACATTTGCTAATAGAATTCTGAATATAAACATGATGCAGAGGTCAGTGTTGGTTATAGAACCATATAAAATCGCACAAGATGGCAGATCAGAGATGAAAGTCTTTAAATAGGTACAGTAGATCTACGCATATGAGTAGACAAATGACACACAAAACACGACGCGCTATAACCTAGTACTGAGCTCTCAGGCCTTTTAGTATATTAGTTTTCTAGCAGTTTTACATTATTAAGGGTTTAATGTTTTGGAAAAGTTAGAATAATTCAGAAAATAATAAAGTAAAACTAATACTTTTTAAAAATATTTTTTAACTAGACTGATTTCTCAGTCTAATCTACTCAAAAGTGCCTTAAGGAAATGTATGTGTAGAAAAAATAGTTAGCAAGCAACTGTTACCTACTTTCTAAAATGTTTTGTGGAAGAATTTTAATACAGCAACATGGCTGCTCTGGAAAGAGATTGCATCCAAAGACCTAGATCTATGGGATCTGGCATGTCACACGCCGTTTACCCCTCTGGCTGGAATACAGACATGCTCTTAGTAAACACCTTTAATCCCAACCCATAAGGTCTAATTGAGGGACAGACAAAGTGACAGATCAGAGAAAGATTTGACAGAATTGTGTGCTCCCAACTCTCAGAAGAAACAGCATAGGAAAAAGAAGGTTTTAAAAGAACAAAAGGAAAGGCAGTTGGGCACAGAGAGTTGAGTTGTGGTCAATCATTTGGCAGAGAGGGGGAAGTCAGTTGAGAGGCAGTGCAGTAGAGTTAAGATCCTGGCAGGTCATTGGTGGAGCAGTAAGGCTACAAAACAACAATTACATCTGGCAAATAAAAGTTACTTTAACACTACTTAACTCCTACACAACTTCTACAACAACAACAACAACAACAACAACAAATCAGTCCGGGTAGAAACAAGTGACAAGTAATACAAGCCATAATCCTAAACTAACATTATTGTACAACAGAAACTGATGCAAACAATACATGGAAAACCCTTTAAAATGCTTTTCAAATATGGCCTGAAATCTTAGAAAAACAATAACTAATGCAAAGAATCATTGAAATGAACAGGTGGCTCTAAGAAAAGATTGACATAACTAATAAACTTTCAGCCAAACTCACCAAAAGAGAGAGGATCCAAGTTAATAAAACCAGAAATAAAGCAATATCATTATGTAACATGAATCATTACAAGAGATACAGAAAAATTAACCAAATCATAAGAATATAGATTAAAAGTCCATATTCCACTAATGTGAAAAATAAAAGACATGAACAATGAGTAGATAAAAATGGCCCATCAAAGCTAAATCATATGAAGTAAATATTTTAAATAGACCCATAAAATTCAATTAAATAAAAGCAGCAATTAAAACTCTCAGGCCTAAAAATTCTAAGACCAAATAATTCAGCTCAGCACTGAATTCTACTTGACCTTCAAGGAAGACCTAATATCAACAATCCTCTAATTATTCCACAAAATAGAAAATAAAAGACTATTTCCCAATTAGATTTATAGGCTGCTATTACTGTGATGCCAAAACCAGAATCCAAACAACAACAAATAAAGACTAATATGGCCACAAATATATCCACTAAAATACCTGCAAACCAAATTCAACACATAAGAAATAATGTCTAGCCATAGATATACAACTATTGACAACTGTTAGCTCTAGAGAGAGGGAGTGAAAGATTTCTCTAAGATTGTAGGACATGGTGGGATGACTACACTTCTGAGGAAGACCTTACATCCAAGAATAGTTGGCCACCATGATTTGGTCTTTAAAAAAACACAAAAGGACACAAAGTTGGTGTGCATGGAAGAGGGCTTATATTTTGGAAGAGTTTGAGAGGTTGTTGAATATGAACAACACATGTTGCATGAAATCTTTAAAAATTAAAAACAAAAGGTTATCCACCATGATCAAATTGGGTTCATTCCAGAGATGCAGAGATGATAAAATAAATGAAACGCCACATAAATAGACTCAAGAACAGAAATCACACAAGCATATCATTAGATGCAGAAAAGGATTTTTAATAAAATCCGATATCCCTTAATGATAAAAGTTCTGGAAAATAACCAATAGAAGGGACATACCTCAACATACAACAAGCCAGTGGCCAACAAGATATCTTTCTAAATGGAGAAAAATTCAAAGCATTTCCACTGAAATTGAGAACAAGGCAAGGACACCCACTCTCCCCCTTTCTGTTCATTATAGTGCTAGAAGTCTTATCTAGAGCAATAAAAAAGTGAAGGAGACACATCTAGGAAAGAAAAAGTCAAAGGATTCCTATCTCCAGATGATAAGATTCTATACATTGAAACTCTAAAGAAACTACCAGAAATATCCTACAGCTAAGAAAGGCACTCATCAAAGTATCAGGAAATCAAATGAGCACAAAGTAGAGAAAGGTTATGAAACACAAATAGTGTAGACAAGATGTGAGGCAGAAATTGGAATTGCTAAACCCATCAATTTACTTTTATGCAGTTAATTAAGTCTTAATTTCCTGTCTTGCTTTTTATCCATTGGACCTGTATCAAATATAGTTCTTTTGCTCTATAGGACATTCTATAACATTGCTTAAAGGTTCATTCATCTCTGACCAAATATTTTAATATCTCCAGACCCTTGAAAAGTAAAATAGCTGTTGTCATTTAAGAAACTAGTAGTTTGGGTAAAGGAAGAGCCTGAATGAAAGTGGGGGAAAGTGGCCTCCAGGGGTTATATACAGAGAAGAATGGAAACAGGTGGTTCTATAGGAGTATCTGGCTCTGAATAGGCAGATTTCCAGATGTGAGCCATCAACGTTGGCATACTAATATGGGGCTAGTACATATTTCAGTATGTCTGCCTATATGGCCAACAATACTTGTCTTTATTAAACAAACTCAAAGTAAATTCTGCACTTTTCTGTGCCATTTCTTTCTTGGAAAATCTACTAGGAAAAGATAGTGCTTTCAATAACATGAAATTAAGTGTCATATAATATGTTTGCAAAGGAGAATGGAAAGAGTAATAGAAATGTGTGGGAGGGGGTTGGATTACACTGGAATGTCCTTTTATATAAACATATACTATTTATATATAATATTTACATACATGTTATATCAATGTAAATATATGGTTATATGAATATATCACGAATGAAATTTTATGGTAGACATTTTGGGTTTGTTTATAAATGAAATTTTCGAGCTGGAGAGATGGTTCAGCCGTTAAAGGCTTGTCTCACAACCAATAATATAAATGAAAATTTCCCTCTATGATAGATGATTGGAAAATTTAGTTTCTATGCTTTCTACACATTCTGAGTTAATTAATTAACATTATAAAAGCTGTTACCCTGGAAGTGGCAGTCTGTGATAATAGAATATCTTTCCAGTTCATCTACAGTTTTTAACCATGTGACAAAAGGAAATATCTGGTGCTTTGTCCTGCCTGTGTCAGTAAGTGTCTGGCTAACAAGGCAATGGCGAAATCTATTTCCCAATTTTTCACAAAATTTCTGCGTAAAAAAATTATAGTCCAGTGTCTGGATTTTCCCTTGAGATGAGCGATCTAGTACAGTGACCACTTGAAACACAGAGTTGTAAAACATGTGGAATGTGTTATTCCAAACTGAGAGACACTATATGTGAAAATGCAGACAAGGTGTCAGCGTTCCTAAAATATATACAGCCAAAATATATCAGCTATAATTTTGTATTGACTATGACTTGAAATGATGTTTGTCTGTATTGGAATTGGCAAATTATAATCTTACAATTATTTTCACCTATTTTGCTTTACTTTTTCAATGTGACTCCTATAAAATTTCATTTTGCACCTGTAAATAACTTTCATTGCCTTTGTTATATGTCTATCCAATGCCATCTCTCTAGAAGTTTCCTCTGCATTGTTAATATGTTGTTCAAACTAAAAGAATAAAAATATTTTAGTTCGACTACTGAGGAATAATTCATTCTCTGAATGTGTCTGTGTTAGTGTGTGTATGCCCCTGTGTGTGTGTGTGTGTGTGTGTGTGTGTGTTGTACATGTGTATGTGTACACATGTGTGTGTGGATATGTGTTCTCATGTGCATGTGTGCAAAGGAGGGAGGATGTTCAGTGTCTTGCTCTGTTACTTATTCACCTCATAGGAATCCATTCAGATTCCTTAATGTTCTTCCTTATTTATTCCTCTCAAGTGGGATCTCTCACTAATGCCAGTGACTACATTTTTCAGGTAGAGTGGCTGGCCTATAAGCCTCAGGGATTCTCCACCCTTAACTCCAGTTCTGAGGACACAGGAGCTGGTTCTATGCCTTGCTTTTTAGATAGGTGCTGTGGATTCAAACTCAAGCTCCAGTTTGCAAACTGAGCACTCTTACTGAGCCATGTTCCCAGACATGAGGAAGCATCTTAATTAGCGTTTTGAGCTAGCGTTTTGAGCTGGCCATTCATTTAACAATGCTGGGACATTCAATTTACTGATTTCCCCCCTTAATTTGTAGTGTGAATATTTGATGACAGAAATAGAGAAGATGTGAATAGAAATGAACTGTTGAGTTGGTATGTGTGTCTTATGTGGCTGTAGTTCTTCGCTTCTTGCTCACTACACCAACCTACCTCTGGTAGATGCTTGTTTTTTAATTCATGGATCTTCCCCTGTATGAGTCCCTTATAGCTACCTTCTTTCCCTACAAGGGCTCAAGATCCACTGGATTTCATTTATCTCTTACACCAGGCTGTGTATTCTTTAACCGATTTGGATCACATGCCTCTCTGCACTTAGTCTTCAGAATTCTGTTCCTTGTAAGCACTGAGATCTCCTCAAACCCTAATGGCCCTCAGCCGGCCAACATATAACATTTCCTTCTGGCATATACATTTGTCTCTCCTGATCAGCCATCCAATAGACTTCACACTCTACCTCAGCCCTGCGTTCTGAACATGTGATGACTTTATTGCTATCTAATTCAAGGTGTGGAGTTGCTACCTGGATGTTTATTGAAGGGACAAAAAGAGAAAAAGAGAAATTAAGAAGAAAAAAAGATTGAGGAGGAGGGAGAGAAGAGAGAAACAGGGAGGAAAAGAAAAGGACAAGAAAAGGAAAAGCCTGCTTTCTAGTTTGTATTTTCTCTCTTACTTTTAGAAGAATTCATTTACATAAATGTGAGACTTTTTCCTTCTCATTCTGATTTTTAATATGCTTTGTGACCTACATACTGAGCATATGGCATGTAATTCTATACAGAAAATTGTTCGGTCTATCTAATTCTCATTTCACCATTTGCTCCCTCGAGTCGTCATATCAGCAGTTCCTGACAGAAGAAGAAACACATCACCATACTGTAAGCAATAAACAGCAATGCTGCCAATCCAGGTTCACAGACCCTTTAAAAGGCAAAGCCCAGGATTGATAGAAAACACTGGATATCTCAATGAGAAGTGCTTTATCTCTGTCAAGTTGACTATGAAATACTTGTAATATTATGGTATTTTATCAAAATGCATTCTAAAAACAAACTGAAACCTGTACTACATATCCTTTTAAAAAGAAGATATGAGTTAGCAAAATAAAAATATTTCATAAATGTATTTGCTATGTACAGTCTCTTCTAATAAAGAAGACACCATTTGATTTTTTTAAATGAGAAAGACAGCAAAAAAAAAAAAAAGTCTGTAGGCCTCAATACAATATACAACATCAATAAAAGCAAATACTAAAGAGTATGAAAAGCAAAACATATAAGATCCAATGCTCAATGGATTTATCTTAGAAACAACAATGGCAACTTGGGAGATTTGTACTAATAGAAGAAATGAAAAAGGAAAGACATTTTTTGGTCAGACAGATAAATCAAACCTTACCAGTGACAACTTTAATAAGTGAATATAAAAATGAATAAATGGCATGTTATTAGCATTACATATGTCATACATGATAAAAAGTTTTACTGATATAAATAAGGTTACAAAATATTAACTTCAATTTTGTTTTAATTTTTTGAAAGGTCTAAATGGTGTGGGTAGTCAAAGGCATGGAGTCTTCACAACATAAACATGATATATTCTTTCTTAAATTAAATTTTATGGTGTGTGTGTGTGTGTGTGTGTGTGTGTGTGTGTGTGTGTGTGTGAAGACAAGTTGTAGAAGTTGATTCTCTCATTCTACCATATGAAAAACGAAGACATGAATGATTCCCCATGTTTGTCCCTATGATCAAATTCAAGTCATCAGGCTTGTCAGCAGGCAGGCTACTGGCTTCTTACCAAACCATCTTGCTGGCTTCTACATTTATTAAAAGCATTACCTGGGCTATTCTTTAGTAAATAGAACATTGTTCTAATATTTTGTGTAAAGATTCTTAGAAGAGTTATGTTACTAGTCCTGAAGGATTCCAGTAGTAAATGACAGCACCAGAATTTAAACTTCAATAGTCGGACTCATAGTTCAAGAGGGATCATGATTACTGATGAGCAGAGAATCACTGTTTTACATTGCAAAACCTCAATGACTAACTCTCAAATCAACTGAGAAAACGTTATTGGAGTTGTCAAATCACAGAGCTTTATAGGAAAGCACATTCCTTGAAATAACCTGCACTAACTATAATTAGATTTAGATGCAAAGTAGTTTTTATTATAAAATTTTTCTTCAATATTCAAGAGATGTTAATCCTTAAAGGGGCTTAAACTTTAAGCCACAGTGAAATGCCCACTGAAAGATGAAGATTTGTCAGTATAATCAAACTTGCCTGCACAAAATCAGATTATAATCTGGTTCCTTGGGTTCTTGACAATGTGGTCAGAATTTAAAGATGCCCTCTGGTGTCCTAATACAGGACTGTGGATCTAATGGATTCTTCCCCTCTTATTCAGATGAATGATAGGGAGCACTCAATCTTAAATATAGAGATTATCAAACCACATCTGAAAAAATTACATGAGCACTTCAAAATCAAGAAATTTCCCTGCTGTTTGCAGAAAAGAAAATACGAGGTTCACAGTCTGGGAAGACATTCCATGTGCTTTCAGATGCAAAATCTAACAAACAAGGGACAGAGCACAGGGTGTCTCATGGCCTTACACTCCACTGACAGACTGCAGGGACTGGGGGTTTCAATTCACAGCCACAAGACTGAAATGACAACAGCAAGAAAGATCTTCAAAACAAAATATCCCCCAAAGCCTGCACACAAGATCTCAGCCCTGAAAACACAATGACTTCAGCCTTATAATAGCCTCATTAGAAATCTCAGCCATGTGAGGAAAAACTCTTAATAAAAATAATTTGAAGCTAAAATGGTTATTTTTAAAAACCACTTAGTTACTTGTAATGTAATACACAGCAAGCAAGTCCATATCTGATGAACAGATTGCTCTGTATATGCAACACAGTGACCGTCTATAAATTGGCCACGCAACCAAAGAACTAGATAACTAAATAGAATCCTATTTATAGAATCCTTTCCTCTCCAAACTCATGCCCCAAGTTTTTACCATTTAATGTTTTCCAAAGCCATGTGCTGAAGGCCTTGGTCCACACTCTGTGGAAACTTATAGAACTTTTAAGACATTAGCCATTTTGTAGGTTTAGGTCCTCGGGACATGCTCTTTAAAGATTATGGGATATCGTCCCTTCACTGACTCTCTTTCTTTTGCATGTGCCCCACAGTAAGTTCTCTCTGCCATGTGAACCAGTGGCTAGCATTCACCAGAGGAAAAACAATGGGACAAATGATCATGAGCTGAGACCTCCAAAGCTTCAAAATAAATGTCACCCTCGCCGGCATTTTGTTACATTCTTAGAAGTTGTGACAATAGCAACTAAATAAAACTGTGTCCTAAAGTGTATCTAGGTCTAATTTCTTTAAAATGAGTATGATTATACTTGAAATCTTCCAAATTCCCCCTCCCCACCTCCCTCTCTCACATACACACACACACACACACACCACTTACTTTCTATTCTGAACATTAAAATATACAGAAGAATGAATTCATACATTAATGTTTTATTGTTCTATTCTGCATTGTATTTGCAATAATCATAAGTATTCAATTTCTAATTTTCACTAGTGACATGATGTTGTTACCTCAAAGTTCACACAGGGAAGTTTATTTTGGGTGTGGTTAAACAATGTTTAATTAGTCTACAGGGAATATGGATGGAAAAACGTTTAAATTGTTTCCAAGGGTGACAGCACAAAGTTGCTTTTCTACCAACCAAGATGCAAAAGTCCACAGTTCCTGCATTACATAGTGGCTCCCATTTTCTTTACCTTCCTATTTTCTCTAACAGATCTGTTTCTATTGCCAGATCTGTTCAGTTTTGAATCCCATCCCTTTATATGTTTTTATCTCCTTTTTCTTGGCCGATCTCCCTTTCTACTAGTCTCAAATGTTGATTTACTTTATGTTATGAGTTTATGTGTCTAAAATTATGTGCATGATGTGCATGTAGATGCCTGGGGGGGCAAACTATGGTGCCTGATTCCCTGGAATTGGGGTTACAGGTAGTTGTGAGCCACCATGTGGGTTCTGAGAAATGAATCGAGGTCCACTACAAGGCAAAATACCCTTAACCACTGAGTTCCTTTTCCTACTAATTTCTAAACTTCCTATACTCTCAATAATAATCCATCATGCATTATATGCTGCAGACATGTTCTCAAAATGTGTGGCTTTGAGCAATTTTTATCATTTTATGACAAATATTATTAATTTTTTTAAATCAAAAGTATCAAACTTACACAAATTTTTCAAGTTTACAACTAAGGGATTCTTCCTGATATAATATTCATAATATTAATTTATACTTTGATGTAAAATTTCCACATGCTATATTTGAATACTTCCATAGACCTGGAACTGGGTCATAGGTGGCATAGCAGATTGGGTTGGTTGTTCATATCTCTTATTTGTGTCACCTAACCCTGTTGGTATTTATCCTTGATTTCCCTGTTACAACAGCTTCTTCAGAGCCTGCCTGATCATATGAGTGATGACTTCTGACAGAATTCTAATCAAAGTAAGTGAGCCAAACAAATAAGACTTGAAAATTGAAGAGACACTAGTTGTGAAAACGGAATTTAGCTGCAGTGGAAGAAGAAAAGCGTAAAAGGGGGCACATCTGATCCCAATGCATTCTATGTGTGAAACTATCAAAAATGATGTTAAATTCCAGAAAATGATTTCTAGGATCAATAATGTTACAAAAGTTATTAGGTTAGAGATATGAAAATATAAATAAAGAAAAAAAAAGAAAAAGAAAAAGAAAAACCTCCCACGGATTACTGAGAACCAAGTTCACCATCCTATATTTCTAACCAATAAAGAATAACATAATGTTCTTTCAAAGTGGTTTATGATATTTTTATTCTTCAACTTTGACAAAGTTACTTTTCTGAATTAAAAATACAAAAGAAATAATATAAACATTAAAGAGTAAAACCCAAGTAATATGCTTATGGGTGAATTTATGTTCTTATTTGTGTTTTAGTCTGCCTTCCAAAGTTTCTGCAATGATTAAATCATTCTACAATCAAAAAAAACATTGCTTATAAAAAGTGACAGGGTAGCTAATTGGCTAGTCAAAGACTAATGTGAAAGCCAGAGAACCTCTTAGATAGTACAGAGAGACACCTTCCATTAATGGAAGCAGAACACATAGAAATGTGAGGTCAGCTTGTAAAATTAAGAACAGCTGAGGTCCAAAATGGTTGTTCTGTTAGTCTTCTTTAGGCCAGACAATCTTGAATTGCTTGATTTTCAGAGGCCACAAAAATGGCCTAATTCTGGTGCTACAGAGATGGTTCTGACATTAAGAGCAGAACCTGTCCAGAGGACGCATGTTCAATTCCCAGTACCCATATGACAGCTCACAACTGTCTATGACCCCAATCCAGATCTGGCACCCTCACAAAGATGTGCAATTAGCTACCCTGTGCAATTCTTTACTTTGTTGACGAGCACTTGTGGTCAGCAAGAGTTCCTAAAGTTCACATTGTAACTGTCAGTGCTCCAACGCTTCTCAAGTTGATGGTGTATCACACCAATCAGTGAAGTTATCCCCATAAGAATGCCGACGTAATTCTCTAGCAGTAAATGTTTAAACAAGTACGCTGCAGCATTTTGCGTTGAGTGCTGTTCTTTTATATCAAGCTGCTCTTGGTAATCAGGAGGTTACCCAGATTACAAGCCTCATCAGATTAGGACCTTCCTTGGATCATTTTTTATACAACTTCTGCAATTTGAGTGCACTAGAGAGCAGTTTTGAGATAGAGATCACGATCTAGGCTATTATTTGGAATGTCCCTAGGATGGTCCTCTGTGAGTGGAAAGGAAAGGATACAAAATTAGATGGGAGACAAGCTGAGGAGCTGTGCATATTCAATATGGTCTCAACACCTGCAGAGATCTCTGCAGATTCTCCACTGAATGAGACTGCAAAAAGGATTTGAACTTTCAATAAAATTCTACTAAGGGCATCACGTTGACCAATGTTCTGTGGCCTAATAATTTTATTAACAATGGTGTCTTCTATTGTTCCACTAAAAAGGTATTCACAACTATGATTGTATTCCTACGTCATAGGAACCAACAAAACATGACCATCACTGTAAAAGTCTGTTTTTATTTACTTGATTTGCCTAGTTCATGATCCCATTTGCATTTGTATTCGAAGGACTAACATTTTTCTGCATACAATCTATTGTTTTTCTGTCTCTACCCATCCCTAATTTTTTATGTGAAAGAACAAAGTTTCATACTGTAGGACTAATCAATGTTAGGTTATTAAGACCCCAATTTATTGTTTGAAGAGAAAATTTAGCTCATTAGGACCTCTGAATTTGTCTTTATAATACATAATATGTTGTTGAAGAGTTGTTGATTAGAAAATTACATTTTTGAAAGTTAATTTGCTAGTTGCAACATATGTTTTATGTCAAAGATCAGATAGTAAACACTTTAGTCTTTGTGGACCACACAAAGCTGTGTTACTACTGTAAACCTCCAGGATTGTAAAAACAGCCATAGTCAATGAAAAATGAATGTACATGACCATGATCAAACAACCTTTACATAAACAGGGCCAGGGCATTTTTGACAACCAGGTTGCAGTTTGCCTAATCTCTGATCTAGAAAAAATATTTCTTTAATTATCTTCTACCATTCTTGTATGGATACGAAAATCAGAGAAAGGAAAGCTTATATGTGCCTGTCTTGTGAGACACAGTGCTTAGCTTGATATATTCATTTTATTTTTATTATAATTTATTAACATTATATCTCGATTGTTATCCCCTTGCTCTTATCTTCTGGTGTCCACCCTCCCTCCTCATTTTGCTCCTTTCCCCTCCCTCAGACTTCGGATGGGGCCATCTTCCTCCACCATCTGGCAACAATCCACGAGGTTTCATCAGGACAGCCTGCTTCCCTTTTCTGTGTGTGCCTCCAAGGCTGCACTGCCAAGGGGAAGTAATCAAATTGTGGCCACAAGAGGGCATGTCAGAGGTTCAGGGGCAGTCTGCCCTCCCCTCCCCACCACATGGAGAATGGGCTGTCCATTGGCTACATTTGAACAGGGCATCTGGTTTCTCTGCATGCATTGTCCTTGGCTGGTGCATCAGTTTGTGCAGGCCCCCTGTGTCCAGATCCGCCAGGCTTGATGGCCTCCTTGTGAGCTCCTGACCCCTCTGTGCCTTTGCATGCACCCACTCTTCCATACCACTCTCAGTGTTCCACTCTGAATCCAGCATAGAGCCCCAGTATAACTAGGATGCTATTATCACAGACATCCAATAAAAGTAAAACCTGTGTGTTAATTCAACTTCAGCACCACGGAAGAATTCACTTTTAACTATTGATAATAGAAGCTATTAACAGACTGTAGAATATCTGAAGAAATCCATAGAGATATGTCCTCACGTAGGAAGTGTGACTCTCAGATATACCTGGGTAAATCTTTTCCATTGACCACTGGAAAAGCAAAGGCAGGCAAGATTTTACTGGGAGAGAGAATTAGGTTCAAGTCACTGCTTAATGCTTTGTGAATTCTAAACTGGATGTACAACAATTAAAAAACATCTCTCAGTTTTCTACTGCCCTATATCGGCTTGGGCCCTTTTTTTTTTTTTTTTTTTTCTTTTTTTTTTTCCTTTTATGCTGAGCCAATACTCTTTAAAATCAAAGAACTATGCCTATCAGGTCTAGCAACCAAATACTAGACTGCTTCCCAGAGAAACCTCTAAAAACTCTGAGGATCCTTAGAAAGAAGATTCACTCAAAAGCATTGAGTACTATGTATAATCAAATTAGATGTCACACTAATGTGACTATGAAAACTGTTCCTAAAGATTGCCAAGTATTTTTTAAAAACTTGTTATGTTTTTTTTTAATTTTTTTATTAATTTATTCTTGTTACATCTCAATGTTTATCCCATCCCTTGTATCCTCCCATTCTTCCCTCCCTCCCATTTTCCCCTTATTCCCCTCCCCTATGACTGTTCCTGAGAGGGATTACCTCCCCCTGTATATGCTCATAGGGTATCAAGTCTCTTCTTGGCAACCTGCTGTCCTTTCTCTGAGTGCCACCAGCTCTCCCCTTCCATGATACATGGTCAAATGTGAGGCACCAGAGTATGTGAGAAAGTAATATTCCACTCTCCACTCAACTGTGGAGAATGTTCTGACCATTGGCTAGATCTGGGTAGGGGCCTTGGCTGTATTGTCCTTGGCTGGGGCCTTAGTTTGAGCGGGACCCCTGGGCCCAAATCTGCCTATCATAATGTTCTACTTGTAGGTTTCTAGGACCCTCTGGATCCTTCTACTTTGCTATGCTTCTCTCATTTAGAGTCCCAATAGGATGCCTTCCCCTCTGTCCCAGTTTCCTGGTAAGTGAAGGCTTTCGTGGGACATGCCCCTTGGGCTAGTATGCAGATATAAGTGAGTATATACCATTTGAGTCTTTCTGCTTCTGGGTTAACTCACTCATTATGATCATTTCTAGCTCAATCCATTTATCCACAAATTTCGGGAATTCCTTGTTTTTAATAGCTGAGTAGTATTCCATAGTGTATATGTACCACAGTTTCTTTATCCATTCTTCTACTGAGGGACACTTAGGCTGTTTCCATGTTCTGGCTATTAAGAATAAGGCTGCTATGAACATGGTTGAGCAAATTTTCTTGTTGTGTGCTGGATCATCTTCTGGGTATATTCCAAGGAGTGGAATAGCTGGGTCTTGAGGAAGCCCTATTCCCATTTTTCTGAGATAGCAGCAGATAGATTTCCAAAGTGGCTGTACTAGTTTGCATTCCCACCAGCAATGAAGGAGTGTTCCTCTCTTCCCACATCCTTGCCAGCATGTGTTGTCACGTGAATTTTTGATCTTAGCCATTCTGATGGGTGTAAGATGGAATCTCAGAATTGTTTTGATTTGCATTTCCCTGATGACTAAGAAGGTGAGCATTTCTTTAAGTGTTTCTCAGCCATTTGATATTCCTCTGTTGAGAATTCTCTGTTTAGTTCCAAGCCCCATTTCTCAAATTGGGTTATTCGGTTTGGTGGTGTTTAATTTCTTGAGTTCTTTATATATTTTGGATATTAGACCTTTGTCAGATGTAGGGTTGGTGAACATCTTTTCCCAGTCAGTAGACTGTCGCTTTGTTTCAGGCTCTTCCCCACTTTTTCTTCTAAGTGACTTAGTGTCTCTGGTTTTATGTTGAGGTCTTTAATCCACTTCAATTTGAGTTTTGTGCAAGGTGACAAATATGGGTCCAGTTTCATTTTTTTACACATAGACCTCCAGTTAGACCAGCACCATTTGTTGAAGATGCTATCTTTTTTCCATTGAATGGATTTGGTCTCTTTGTCCAAAATCAAGTGACAAAAACTTGTTATGTTTTAAGTTCTTCCAAGTAACAAGTTCTGTAGCTTTAGAAATATCATCATATACAAAATGAGGATATTGGAGAAGTCAAATTTTATGGAAAGGTGTATATATACACATGGACATATATATTTATGTAGCATATATATATATATATATATATATATGTAGTTTAAGAACTTAAGAGAAGCAGTTCTAAGTGGAGTTGAGTCAGAGATAACAATTCCCAGTGATATGAAGTAGGTGGTTCATATTACAGAAAAATATTTAAAATCCATAAATACAGTTGATAATTAGTAAAGAAATGTAAGAAAATAACAATGAGATCACAACAGAAATGTTATTAGCATACAGGGTATTGCATATCTTTATGACATTTTGAACTCAGTGTGTTTAGTAGATTCTTTCTCTCATCTTCCCCATCTCCCTGTGCTTGCACTAGTTGTCCCTTGCAGCCTCTCTGCCCTGTTTCTTATCTTCTTTCATGTCTTATGTAGACTACCGTGTACCCCAACCCTTTCTCCTTACCTGTTTTAGCCTCTTTTGGTTTCATTTCAAATGTTTTAGGTTTTACCAACATTTAAACCTATTTAAATACATATATGTGTATATATATATACATATACGTATACATTTTGGGCTAAGATCAGCATAATTTGCTTAAATTAATGATAGACAACTAGGATGGTTTCATTACTTAGCTGTTGCTGTAGTGAACACAAGTGTTCAAGCATCTCTGCAGTAGGGTGGGCTCGTTTTGACTTAAACCTAGGAGTGGAATAGCTGGGTCATAGGCTAGTACTATTTTTAAGTTTATGAGAAACCTCCACACTGATTTCCATAATGCTTATACTGAATCAGGAAGCAAATGCTATGACAAAAATTAGTGACCAGTTTGTTGTGTCTATAAGTGAATGGTATATGCAGAAATAAACAACCAGCTTAATGAACACAAACCACCCCTTATATTCCATAGAATTATAGTTATAGCAAGAACTTAAAAAACAACCAAGTCTAACTTTCAGAGTATATCCATTTGACTCAATCTGTTCCAACTTAAAAACAACAAAAAGTATTAAAATCTTTTTAAAGATTTTTATTAAGCGTTTTTTATTTTTTACAAATATACTTACATTATAACACATATAAACAATGAACTACCTATAGCAAGAAGAGCCATGACACAATCAGGAATTATATTAATGTTACATTCTTAGTATTTTGGCTATTTGTGTTTGACAGCCTTGAAGAAAACATCTTTTCTAACTTGGTGCATCTAAAATTCTGAATGTAAATCAATCTCCATCACATCTTCTCATTATCAACTTAAAATATCTATCTAGACCTAAAAACATCTTAATTGTGAGAAGATGACGTACAGTTTGCTGCATGCGCAGTTACCCAAAATTCTCTATAACATTGGAGCATCATATTCTGCCTTCTGGCCCAATATATCTGACAGACATATTTGTGAGGCAGGAACTATTGAGGACTATTGGCAAAGTGGCTGCCGACTCTGACTGCATTCAAGCTTGCCCATTTTCAGGCAGATTACTGTCCTTGGTAGAAATGAGGACATTTTGCCCAGTGGGAGCTGCTAACCTGCACTCCCTATATACTCAGGTAATTAATTTTATTCTTTCTCAAGTCTCTGATGGATTTGAAAACCAGATAGTTTAGTCTTACAATTTAGCTTAGTTGTTTAGGGGTTAAAATGTTTTTAGGTCTAGATAAATGTTTTAAGTTGATAATTATAAGATATGATAGATATTGACTTACATTCAGAATTTCATACATACCAAGATAGGAAATATGTTTTCTTCAAGGCTGTCAAATACAAATAGCCAAAACACTATGAATGGAACATTTATATAATTCGTGTTTGTTTTGTGTTTCTTCTTGCTGTAGGTAGTTTATTGTATATATGTCTAATAATATAAATATATATGTAAAAATAAAAAATATTTAAAAATCAATTGTTAATTATATTAATCACATACCCCGAAAATGTCACATAACTTACATGGAAATCAGTTAATTAATAGTTCTGGGCAGAAAGTTATTTTCCAGTTTTTCACTTCAGCACATTCTCCATTCATTAGTTAAGTATTCTAAATAATGATATAATACCTGACTGTCTGACACAAAATGACGCAAAGAGCATTCCTCACCTTAACCAAAAGGACAATGTAGTCAAGCCTCTTCATCTACTTTGTATTTCTGGGATCCTATCTATGTAGAATCTAAATTGTCCTGTCAATCACAGCTAAAAACTGGGCTACCAGGCACTGAAGTTGGTTGATACCTCACCTAGTTTCCTATCTGAGCAAGGATCATTCTTCACTGTAATAGAGGAAACTCTTCCTGGCACACGTGCTCCCTGCACTAAGGAACTCTCAGTCTTCCTGTACCACAAATGTCACAAAGCATTAACTATTCTCTCTGTGAGAGGTGATGGACTCATTTGTCCTTTTTCTTTTCTCAAGTCAACCGTTACATATTGTCTCGTGTTCTTTTTTTTTTTTTAACTTGATATTACATTCCTGGATTAGGTAGGGGTGAAGAAGCATATGCAAATGAGATCATTTTTGACTTGTAACGGTTCCTCTTAAGAAGAAATAAAAATGAGTAAAACTTAGAGAATATTTTATTAGATTAATTACCTCACCAGTTTGGGCAAATTTCAAGTCTAGAAATAAATACTAGAATTTCAGATTTTTCAAATTTACCATATTAATAAGTATATATTTTACAAACATATTCACCCTACTTCAGACATATTTACTCTCACAATACTCTCATCAGTTTGGTATGGTTGTACACTGGTTTTGGTTTTATAGGTAATATACTAAGGAAATATTTGAGTTCTTCAACTCAAAAAACTACAAAATCTTTATTGAGGCAAAAATTCTTTGAAGTTACTGACTAATAAAAATATTCATATAATATTTTCCAGTTTTTGATAGCCTCAGCAAATATTAACTCCTTGAAAATGCCAGGCAGTGTTTTGGTCTAATTTTATAAATAAAGAAGTGTGCTAATAGTCTAAGCGATTTAATAAAGATCTAATAAATACAGGAGCTAATAGCAATATAAAGACTTAAGGAGCTAAGGCAATTGTGAAAATTAAAATTTAGCCATAAATACATTATTTCTCATGTACTTTCAACTGTCTTAATCTTTTCCATGTCCAGAGTTACTGGTGATGTATTTCAGTGATACAAAGAGCAGTAGATCATAGAGAGCAGCGCTCTCTGATTACACATTGAAACTAAATTTCAGACTGTAGGAAAAATATGTAACTTAAATATATACAGGACAGCAACTTCCTTTGGGAAAGATGAGGCCCACTTCAGATGTGAAACATTAAGGCGTGGTATGGGCGTATAGCATATTCCCTCCCTGTTTTCTACCACTCTAAATTTTCCTACCTTAAGGAATTTTGAGCTTTAATAGAAAACCTTTTTACCATGAGCTTCTTTTTCCTGTGAAGAAAATATTGTTCCATATCTGAGATCACAAGCTCTTTGCTAATCACTCTATTCCCCAAGAGACCTTTCTGAACTGTGAGCATCCTCGGGAGGAAGAGATGTCTTTGAGCATTGCATAGTATGCATTATCAAGCTAAAAGGCACATCACTGTGAGCTTAAGTCATTCTCATTTGGAAAGATTCAGGATACACATAACTTGTCGATTTAACTTCAAAGGGATATAGCTTTTAAAGATATGCACACATTTCCAACACGCAATTTCAGTTTATACCTTTTCTGATATATCTTATTTTTCTTAAATATTTTGGTGATAAGTGTATTTGAATACTAGGTGCAATAATTTTAGAGAGAAATAAAAACTTCTGGCCAGCACCATGTAGCCACCTAAATTTATTATTCCATCCTCTGCAGGGGGGTGCATCTAACACACCAGAGAGACTGTAACAGTAAATCAATAGCCCCATAAGATTTATGCAATTAGTTGTAAAAGCTGCTGCCTGGGTGCACACGCGCATGCGTGTGTGTGTGTGTTTGTGTGTGTGTGTGTGTGTGTGTGTGTGTGTGTGTGTGTTTCTGATGAGACTTTGATTAATGAGCCTTGTGTTGTGCTATTTGGAATATTTTGTTCCTAACAGTGATTTCCATATGTCTGTAAATAACTTCATAATGAATAACCTGCTGGGATGGATTGAATTCAAATTTAAAAAGGTGTTTTAAAAGGTTATTATATTCCACTGCTCAGTCAGTCACTACTTATTGCTCCCCAAAAAAATATTGAAAGCAAATGGTATATCAGGAAAAAGGATAGTTCCTGAGGATATTTTCTTTGTAAATCAGTGTAGTTAGACAGTAAGGATGGTAGTGATAACATAATGACCAAAACAAAAAGGAATAGATTCAGCAGCAATATGACCAACTGAGCATAGTAGGAAAATCAGGTAAGGAAAATAATACTATGCATTAGGGAGCTAGTTACAAAGTGATTAGGGCAGGTGTAGGAGTCAGAGGTAAAGAATGACAGCAGTGGTCAGAACATGGAGACTGTAAAAGGACACATGGCTATGAAGTCACAAATATTACCACAGTCTAGGGCAGGGCAGTAGGCCGAGGGTAAGATTCACAGTCAGGAATATAAATGAGTTGGAATTTGAGGGGGTTTTCAGAAGTTGCCAGTAACAGGCAGTAATAGAAACAGGAGAAAATAGGGAAAACACAAGAAGTTCTTTAAAATGGAAAAGACAGAAGGACACTGAATGTTCAGGGAGCATAAATTACTTAATTTCTTCCTTTCAAATGGTTTTAATCTCTGAAGTATGTAATGGTTATACATACTATAAAATACATTGCCTACAAAAATGTCAGACAAAAGTAGAATTAATTGGTTCTTAAACTCCCAGCTATAACGTTAACATCATTGAGTAAGATGCTATCTATAAAAACTACAAAAAGTTATCTTCAAGAGATAACCAGTTGAAATCTCAAACAAATGATGGATTTTTGTCTTTTTAAATACATTTATTTTATAACACATCTATAAAACAAACTACATACAACAGGGAGAGCCATGTGATAATCATGAGTTCTATAAATGTTACATTCATGGTGGTTTGGCTATTTGTATTTGTCCAGCTTGAAGGAAATGTCTTTTGTCTTGTTGAAGTCTAAATTTCTGAATGAAATTCAATTATCTATCCTATCTCAAGTCTAATAACTTAACTTCTTTATCTTCATCTAAAAAACTCGTATCCCCTAACAAACTAAACTAAAAATATCCACCAAATTAGAGACCAGGATGAACATATCTGGTTAATACAATATATATTACACTAGTATAACATAATGCAATATTGCTAGAATATTTCATGTATGTATACAATGTGTGTGTGTGTGTGTGTGTATTTTTTATCAAATGCCTCACATCCACTCCCTTCCAATTCCTTCTCTATTCCCCCAGCCACCGTTTCCTTCCCAATTTCATGTGAATTTTTTTTTTTTAAACTCACTGAGTCTACTTGGTGTTGGTTATGTGTACATGGTGTAGAACCATCTACTGGAGTTCTGGATACTTCCCAACTGGCACATTCCTGAAGAAACCTGACTGTTACTCCCCAAAAACAATCATTGCCAACAGTTCCACACTGAGGGGTAGCACTGGAGATGGCTTGGTGTCATGACGGCATTAGGCATGGAGTCCTAACTGGTATAAATTCACACATTCAATACCATTGCCATGTCCAGCAGATATTGGCTGCAGATACACACTGCCTTTGACTATTACGATCTTTATGTCCCCTTTCTGCAATGATCCCTGAGCTTTACAGGGAAGGCTTTGCTATAGATATACTACGTGAGCTGAGCACTGCACTGCCTGTTATTCTCTGCACAGAGACTAGTTGTGTGTCTCTGCATTAATCAGCATCTACTGCAAAAGAAACTTCTCTGATGAAAGCTCTTAGATACACTAATCTGTAGACATAAAGACAGGAACTAAGGCTAGAGATATTGCTTAGTGGTAAATAGTACATACTGCTGTTAGAGGACCTGGGTTGGATTCCCAGAATCCATGCAGGGTGGCTTACATCAGCTAACTAATCCTCCAGCTCAGGTTCCAGGGGATCCATGCCTCATTCTGGTTTTCAGGGGCACTACACTTACCTGAACATAGACACATACACACAAACATATGTACCACACAAACACACATGCACATCCTCACAAATACATTTAATTAAAAATAAAAAATAAATATATCTTTTTAAAAGATAAAAGTTTAGGGGACATGTTTTTTATTGTATATATATTTAAATTCCTTTACACACACACAAGCACCCACAGTGTGTGTGTGTGTGTGTGTGTGTGTGTGTGTGTGTGTGTGTGTGTGTGTGTGTAAACAATAGTATTTATTAGATTCCCTTTATGACCTATGCCCTAGCCAGCCCAGGTTTTGGAACTAGTTAACAATACCAAACATGAGTTTCGTCCTGTGGAGTAGACTTTATGTCCAATCAAAAAGTGGGTCCATTACTCTCATAATGTTCATGCCACTATTGCATCAATGGACCTATCTTTCCAGCACAGTTATTGTTATAGGTCATAGCATTTACAGCTTAGTAAACCTGTTGCTTACATTTCTTCGCCAGTAGTATGCGTTGATCTTTATAGCACTGAGAAAGTTAGCTAATAGGAATGAAGCTACCAGATCAGTTTTAACTTTATTTGTCCATATCATATAACTCAAGTATATCGTGTCTTCAGCAGCAGAGTTTCACTCTTCTATTCTGGAGGATATTCAAGCTCACTGGCAATAGCCTGTAACATTTGAACTACCACTGACAAGCAGCATGAGAAGACATAGTATATGTCTGGCAATGAGTTTTTAATTTTACTGCCTATGGTATCTGGAAGAGGTGTTCCAATCCCGCCTGCTGCAGATTAATGCCATTTAAATTCCTTTACACACACACACACACACACACACACACACACACACACACACACACACACACAAAAGCATCCACAGGTTTCCATATGACTACATTTTATGTAACTTTCAAGAAAATTTCAATATAAACTGACCAAGTTAGAGAGAGGGTACTCTCATATGGGTCCCAGATAACACAAACAGTGTTTCATATAATAAATTAACCAGTGTTATCCTGAACTGACATCAGCCCAAGAGGGGAAAGAAGAGACTGTTTAGAGAAAGTTTTCTTCTCCTACTTAACTACCTTGATATATGATTAAACCTTAACATTTCTTTGCAAAGAATAAATACATGCTCTACTTGAATGCAAACTGTACTGGAAAATATTGGAACTGCCTAGGTAGATAATATGAAGAGATAATGCATGTGACAGAGGAAAACAGACACTGTCATTGTCAACCATTTCTGATAGATGAAGACCAAATACATTTTGGTATAAATGATTGTCAGCTGTTTTGAACTGGTTGGTGTTCATGCCCCTTTTATATTTCTCTCTAACTCTCTTTGCCAGGGTTAGATTCCTTTAACCCAATTATGTTTCACTCACTTGTCATCACAGTTGAATCACTTAGGGAACTCCAGTGAATACCAATACCTGCATTCAATCTCAGCCTTTCTGGGGAGGACCAAGGCACAATATTTAGTAAAAGTTGTTCTGAGTGACTGCTAGAGTTGAGGTCCTCTTCTCAGCATGTGTGGGAAACTGAAGTGTACATGTTCATAGACTTTGTGTCTGTTGATGCTTCTCACTACTCAACTATGGGCAGACCCTTGGACTTCGCTTCTTTTCTTTATTGATTTCCATTCACTCTGCTGCTATGTTTCCTATACTCCCTTTGCTATTTTGTTGACAGCAGCAGAAAAGGGGATGTGGGATGCCCTGAAAACCATCAAAACTTAAGCATAGGACCTAAAAGGCAATTACAGCCTTAGCACTGTGGATGTTATGAGCTGTGGAATGCCAGGAATTGTGAGTTTGGTTTGAAGTCATTCACAAGGTAACTTGATGGCCTGAGAATAAATGTTCAGTTGCTAGGAAGACTGTGGAGCAAATTAGGAGCCTTGTTCAAAGAGTAGTTGTGAGCACAGAATGCTTTGGCTGGTTCTAAATTCCTACTGGCCAATGTAGCAATCTTAGATCATTCCAAATAGCGTTTGTATCTACCACTGACGCTTGGAGCACCATTGATCCTTTGAGATCATACAGTCTAGGTAATAAAGTATCTTGTCCAGCACCCTGGGCCTGTTGGAAACCTTCAATTTTTTCTGGAATTCACTCAAAACTATTAATTTTCTGGGATATTCACAAAAACATCACAGTAACACATAAAAATAAGGACACGAATTATGACACAACTTAATCATGTCTTATTTTAAGCTGCAAGAGGAGCCAGATGCAGCCTTTTTTAACCTTTTCCTTAGAATCAGTGTCCTAGCATGATTGACAATGCTAAATCTCTAGATGTCTAAGGATTTCGTTGAGATAGAAGGCTCCCGAATCTGTCTTATTCATTCTCGCCTTCTGACAGCAAGTTATTTACCAGTAAGTCTAAAGATGTCATGACTTGTTCACTGAATGCTATCAATACAATACCAAAAAAGTGGCATCACTGGTGAAGAAGTCATTGAAATTCTTGCAAACTAAATGATGCATAGTGTGGGGCAGTAGAAATAGACCCGAGAAGAGAATGTGAGCACTTATTGATGGTCTTGCCATCTGAAATGCAAGTGTTTCTCTAGGGCTTTCTGAGTCAATATGAAGAAAGTCTAATTTCTGTTCACTTGATAGCAGAGGATGGGATCCTTTGCCAGTGAGATGAGGCTGCATCTGCCATAGAAGCTACAATTAGTGTCATTGCATGGCTAAGATGTCATTCTTTAAGACCCGTTTGTCACCTGGGCAAGCAAAAGTAGATTTGAGGGAAATCACAACCCTTGTATTACTCAAGTCCAGAGTAGTGTCAGTAATTTCTAAGGAATATAATATTCTGAATCTTTTTCCCTTGAATATCTGGTTTTGTAGGAGGAGTTAGTTTCTAGGCATTAGCTTGACCAGTAGCATTATAAATACTTTTACAATGTTTACAATGAGTACAAGGATGCTGCAAACTTCTGGTGTCAGTTTCAATTATTAGCTGGAGAAACAAACAAACAAAAGATAGGTTAGGGACTGACCCACTGGGCTCACTGTGTGATGATAGACCTGACCTAAAACTGCATTGATTGCCTGACCTCTCAAAGCCTGGTCAGGCAATGGATGAACTACAGTGACATTTGAATCTCATGTAATTAGTGTCAGCTCGGAGCAGAAGCCCAGCAACCCCTTCCAATTTGATTATCTCCCTTTCTCCAGTGCACAGTTGTCCTGGTAAACTTGTACATCCTTCTGAAGAAGGAAGGAAATGCATTGACAGCATAACTTTCTGGGCAAATACAAGATACTTCCCCACAGGGGCTTAACTTCCTTAATTTCAGGAGGCTAAGATTTTTACTGGATAATGTCTGGAAATCAATTGCATGTCTGTGACTGTGCTTTTATAATTCAAGTTAGATTTTGTTCTCTCAGCCAATAGCCTTTCTGTTTTATAGACAAATTAAGACTTTTGTAGACCTACTATCAATATTCACTTCTGAGACGACCATGATCAAGTAGCCAATACCATTAATAAGACTGAGTTAAACTCAGCGAATCTATGGTTTGACCCTGCTACTGATAGAACCCCACCTACATTACTATTGGCTACCTAGCCGCATCAGTAAACCCACCACCTTGAGGTCCCATCACTCTTATTGTATCTGGGTCACCAAATTCAGTGATTATGTCTTCTATGTAAAAGTTCTTACCTACAAAAAGGCGAAACTTCAGGGTTCTGTGGGTTTATTTTTACAGTAATAGTTAAAAGTGTGCCAAAGTAATTATTTCAATGTGGATAAGGTTTAAATTAAAACTTCATCCTAGCATTTCATTCTCCTGTAGCCTTTGGCGCCTTATCACCACATTAAATCAAGATGGGTCTGGCCTTGCTAACTTATGTAAGGTACCTTTCAGCTCATATGTCAGTCAACAAACCATTTTGCCCACTCTTTTTCCTAAATACCAATAGGCAGCACTAAAGGCAGCATCTCTATTTAGAGTAGTCATAGTAACAAATTACACCTGATCCAACTCTATCTTTTTCACCATATCCCACATTCTAATGTTAATCTTTCATAGGTATAGACTATGGGCTGAGTGTTTCTGTTCATTTTATTAGCATTAACCTTTAATGTTACTGCATTTTACAACGTGGTCCTGAAATGCAACTGTATTAAATCACCAGGAAAGGCTCTTAGAACAAAATTGTAAGTAATGCCTTATTATTGTGATGACAAACCATTTTAGATCATAGCAAGAAAATAACTGTATATAAACTAGATGGAGAATTCTCAATGGCCGATAATCATGCTTGTGTCATGACGTCAGACACATATACATTGCGCTCTGTCAGAAAACCTCATCTAAAAGAGTCTTCAGTAGTAATGTGCTGGCCTTGCTCTCAGATCAAATTAACTAGGGACCAGGAAAGAAAATAATGCAAGATGTCTCTGAAACTATGTGCTGTCCACAAACACACATCAAAATAACAAAACAGAAGAAGAAGAAGAACAATGAAGAGGAGGAGGAGGAGGAGAAGGAGGAGGAGGAGAAGGAGGAAAAAGAAGTAGAAAAGTAACATGTTAAATAAAAAATAGAAAATTCTGCTAAACACACACATGGCACACATAACACTCATACATAAAATCAAAGTAAAACTTTAAAATTCTAAGTATTGTGGGGCATGGTTAAATTCACTGTCAATGTTAGTTTATTAGAGCCATGTATTATATTCAAGTAAGAAGTGAGTGTTGAGAGAAACTTGATCCAGGGCACACCATATATTTATTTATTTATTTGGTTTCTGGAGACTAGGTCTCTCTGTGTAGCCTTGACTATCCTGAAACTTGCTCTATAGGCCAGGTGAGCTCCAAACTCAGAGATCTGCTTGCTTCTGCAGACACATTTTTAAAAATAATTTATTCAGATTACATCCCAATTGTTATCCCTTCACTTGTATCTTCCTGTTCCCACCCTCCCTAAGTCTTTCTCTCTAGTACCCTTCCTAGGTCCTATGACAGAAGGGGACTTCCTTCCCCACCGTATAAGCACAGCCTATTTATTAGGTCTCATCCATAAAGCCTGCTTCCCCTTCCTCTGAGGGTCTGGTGGACCTCACCACCAAGCGGAAGTGATCAAATCAGGGGCTCCAGAGTGCACGTCAGAGGCAGTCTCCATTCTCCCCACAACTGTGGAGAATGAACTGTCTGTCTATTGGCTACATCTGGTCTATGTTTACTACATGCATTGTCCTTGGTTGGTGCAACAGTTTGTACAAGCCCCCTTGGGCCCAGCTCCCCAGGCCTTGATGGTGTCTTTGTGGGGTGCCTGAACCTTCTGGGTCCTTCCATCTCCCCATACTTCCATATCAATTTCAGAGCTCCACCTGGAGTCCAGCAAGGAGTCTCAGCGTCTGTCCCAGTCCCCCACTGGATGGAGTCTCTCAGACGACATTTATGTTGGGCTAATATCCACTTATAAGTGAGATTATACCATGTGTGTCTTTCTCAAACTTTTGAGAACTAAACAAGAAAAAAAATTGAATATGTAAAAACTTACAAGCAATGATTTCATTCTAAAAATATGATACATTGCTTTCAAGATGCAATTATGAATGTTGTGACTCATTTGTAAATCATAAAAGGTATGTTGGGGAGAATAATTGACTGAGTCAAGTTCACAGGAAAGTGATTGGGATAACAGATGCTCAACTAGAAAAGGCAGTTACAAAACTTTGAAATGTTTGCTTTTCCTGTTATTACAGTTACTTCCTATAACATCCAAAGAAATAAGTAAATAATGTAGCCGGGCGTGGTGGCGCACGCCTTTACTCCCAGCACTCGGGAGGCAGAGGCAGGCGGATCGCTGTGAGTTCAAGGCCAGCCTGGTCTACAAAGTGAGTCCAGGACAGCCAAGACTACACAGAGAAACCCTGTCTCGAAAAACCAAAATAAATAAATAAACAAACAAACAAACAAACAAATAAATAAATGAAAAATAAAGGGCTCCAAGTGTAGATTCAGGGGACCAGAGTTTTGAGTTCATCTTACTGATTTGCTGCTTTGTGATTGGCTTAGCTCTTTCAGGTGTAAAATCAGAGTCCAAATTTCTTCAACATTGAAAGGCTTTTTATATTCCCTTAGCCACAAGTTCCTCATAAACATAAATTAATTCATGGTGAAGAGCTTTAAAGATTAAGTAACAAAACCAAAAATGTTACTTGTCATAATGCAAATGACTCCTTTACCATTACAATTATCAGGATATTTAGTTATAGATCTGCCTCAGAGTTATATGACTCAATTTCTTCACAAATGCAGAAACTTACTGAAATATAAACTGAGAATAAAACTGGGGAAATAATAAAACATATTAGATACACTTGTGTTATATTTTCTAATTTCTTTTTTAAAAAGCTGTGTATTCTAATTAGTTGATATATGAATTTACATGAACAAATTGGTGTGGATTATCCAAAATTCTCAAATAAGATAATAAACAACTAAACAAAGCAACATATTGAACTGTGGTATGGATTTTAAACATTTTACAGTCAACTTGGATGTGGATTTAATACATTTCTTGTAGTATTAAAGGCAGAGTAATTGTTACTAATGGAGAATCTGTGTAGGGTATAAATAAATGGAGTAATTATAGGCCCATCTCCTTAATTAATAACAATGCATAAAACACTCAATAGAGAAGATTACAATTGATTTTATGTAAATTAATTTGTAGGACTTACACAGGATTCATAGCAAGTGCCAGGGAGTAATCCAGCTGGTATTTCAACCTCAATGACACAACTTTAAGCATTTAAATCATACTGTAACTCTTTATACATTACATGTCAACATTCAATAGAGTGAGCTTTACCGAACTCAGCTCTTTATATTATTCACAGTTAAGAAAAGGAAAGCAATGACAGTGATTAATTTGAAATGTAAGCAAAATAAAGTTAGGAATGTTCTAGTTACAGTCTGTTGATCGTGACTATTGACACATATCTTTCATAGGTGTAACGGTCTTCATTCTTTGGGAATGTAACAATCACTAGATGAGATGTAGAAAGAGTGGACTGTTTTGAGTGCTGCTGTTAAGCTCTATGGAAGACTTCCGTTACAGCCCCTTGCTTACTGAACTCAGGACTCACAAAACACAGAAGTGCGGTGGACTCAGTGGCCATCCCAGACCACTGTGCTAATGAAAAGACGTTTAAAATGAAGTGGTGGTGGTGGTGGGGGGGGGGGAACAATCTCCTCTTTATTACCAGATGCTCTGTTATTTAAATCTCTCTCAAATAGCATGGCTATTTTAACAACTGGCTTAACATTTGCAAGTCTATTCTTCACCTGCTAACAAAGTATAGTATTATGGATATGAAAATCCCTGGTGCATTTGAAAACTTACAATAGGTACACAATGAATAGGGCTATTGAATTGTTAATGCTCTACCTGTGACGTGAAAACTAAGATGAAGGGAATTAATCCTGAAATGTACCAAGAACTTTAGCCTCAACTTTAAGCTATGTGTGTCTGGGCATCTACCCAAAGAGTCAATTGAGCTGTAAAAACAGAGGGATCTTGGGTCCGCTCTGTATAATCAATCAAAAATTGACCACATGCCACCTTCCTGCTAAAAAGAAAGCTATTACAGAAATAAACTGCTATTTATTTTATGATTACAATTAAAAGCATAAAGAGATTAATGATTTCCATCAGAAAGATGGATTCTTCTAAAATCATCACCTTTAACTGTGCCTAAAAACTACTCAGAAAATTATTCATCATCTCCTGGGATGGGTATTATTGGATTAATGATTAATTATCCTAAATTTAGTTTGGATAAGGCATATTAGGATAAAATATTTATGATTGTTGTTTTATAGCATGATTTTTAACCTTTGTGTGCAGTTTATCCTGCTTTTTTTTTTACCTTCCAGTACACTGACATTAAAAATTATTCATAGACTTACATTTTACAACAGTGTATATGTGTATTTTTCTTAAAAACTCATTCTTATTTGTGTTCTTCTACATCTATCTTATTCCCCACTGTTATTTCTTACTGGATTTCAGAGTGGAAAGTATAATTTCTTTGTATCAGTTTTGGCCATATGCATATAAATATATGCGCATGTGTGTGGGGGGGGTGTGGGTGTGTGTGCGTGTATGTGTGTGTACACACATATATGGTATACTGTTGAATTTACAACTTTAAATTTTTACTTCAACTTTTGTACTATTACCTTTCTGCTCCTGTATGCTGTTTCTGAGTATGCAGCATAAAGTTTTGAACATAGGCTGCTGTAATTGCTCTTAGTGTCCAACAGGAACTAACTGGTAAGATCCTATTGCTGAAAACACAATATATCTTGGCTGTAGAATCTGAACTGGAAGTTTCTTCACATGGAATGCACATCAAGATGCCCTTGGTTAGGCTGAGTGAGCCACAAAACAAGAACAAAACACATGTGTGTTTATATACATGTGTGCTCAAGGAATGTGCAGAAACAAAAACTCTAAGATGAAAATTAAATATGTATCATATCATTATAAAATTATGTAAGTAATAAGCGATAAAACAATAAAAATTAAGTATGTAGTTTTGCCATAGTAAATGATTTGCATTACACTATCTGGAACTGTACCAGAGCCAAGATTGTTATATATAAAAATTAAAGATAAAGGCGGATGATAGAATACAAGGTACCAGGCAGATATTTGTAGAGAGTTTATTAGATGATCATGGGGCGAGAAGAATAGAAGGGAAGGGGGTACCCCAGATAGAAAGGAGAGGTAGAGCGGAGAGGGATGTAGAGAGGTAGAGACAGAGAAGAGGTAAAGAGGTAGACGGAAATAGACAGAGAGAAATTGCAATGTGGAGGGCCTGTTCTTCTATATGGCCCAGCGCAGGGCCACGCCCCCATGGTAGGTAAGCAGACTGACACAGAATCCTAACATAGATAATTATAAAAGTGATCAAAGTATATCACTTCTTCTGAACTTTATATGTACAGAACAGAATAGAAGTTTGTGTATTTTTGGTTTGGTTATAATTTTGTGATGATAGCATGAATTTTAAAAAAGTAAAATATAAAATAACGTTCCATAAAAATCTCATGGAAAGAAGTAGAAAACCCAGCTTTTCCTAGACATTAATAGCTGAGATCTGGCCTACTACACTTCCAGGAAATGTAGAATCATCGTGGGTGACTGTTATCTGGATGATATAGACACTCAAAAATATGTGGTATCTGGGAGTTACCCAACTTCCATACTATAATTCATTGATATTTTTTTCACAGATTTAAATCTCATGCCTTTAAACACTATTAAGTTCCTTTAATTACTTGTATCTTCTTTTAATTTGACTCTCCCAAACCCCGAGGTGGATATTATGAAAATCAATATACCAGTATTGAATATTAAAATGTAAAATTTTAAAAGTGGCATTAAAATACTCTTTGAGCAGCAATCCTTTGATGTTAAATAGCTTTATTCCGTATATCAATACTGCAATCAGCTTCTCTGTTATCACCCTATTGGAAAATAGGGAATTAAGTTACATTTATAGAGTAGTTTTATTCAAATATGCACCTTCTGGCTTTCTGTAAGTCATATAGAGAGACATTGATAGAGAAGATGTTATCCGACCATTTCTCAAACTATTTTTAACATTTCTTTATTGGCAGTGACCTTCAGACAATTTTTCTGATATGAACTCAAACTGCTTATGCAGCTTTGATTTGATATCTTGATATGTTAGAGATGATTTTTCTTTACAATCAAGCAGAGTGTTACTTTTAACTTTATGTTATAGGAACTAAAAATATACTGTAAATTTTTATTTATGTTGTAAGGAAGTACTTTTTGTTTAGAGGAAAAATATGATTATGAAAGTTGAAAGACTGATCATTACGGTTATATGGTTTTTGAAATCTTTACAAATAATGTATAATACAAGGAAGTTTAGATAAAAAGATTAAGACTTTCTCAGGACTCTGGTGCCTAACATTTGACCATGTCCCCTGGAGGGGGAGACCTGGTGGCACTCAGAGGAAGGACAGCAGGTTGCCAAGAAGAAACTTGATACCCTATGAGCATATACAGGGGGAGGTAATCCCCCTCAGGAACAGTCATAGGGGAGGGGAATAATGGGAAAATGGGAGGGAGGGAAGAATGGGAGGATACAAGGGATGGGATAACCATTGAGATGTAACAAGAATAAATTAATTAAAAAAAAAAGATTAGGAAGTATTCAGTGAGTTTTCTGTCTCAGAACTCCAATTGTACCGTCATTTGTGTGTGTGTGGGGGGGGGGGCGGGGGGCATTGATATTTTCTTGTGTAACATAGGTTAAAGAAGGGAAAAGCAATAAATATCTTTATGACAATAGGTAATGAATATATTTTAAACTCTAATTATAGTAAAAACTGCATGAAAGTAAAATTGTAAGGTTGTTCCTAGTCCTAAATTTAAAGATCATATTAAACATTTGATGACTTATAATTATTAACTTGTTAAAAAATATGAATTGGCCACATATGCAGTACTATAAACCATGCCTATATATATATATATATATATATATGCAACGTCCCTATTCATACAGCTGAGGGTTTAGCATCGAGTACTTGTCTATCTTGAGTTCAATCAATTTCTCCATAATAATAAGAATATTTATGATTTTACAATAGAACAAAAAAAAGTCAAACAAATCTGATCTAATCATGTCAGTTTTTGTACGTCAAATTGTGTAGGAAAAATTAAGAAAGACATTAAGGGTGATAATTATGTTAAAAAAATGTAGGCTTTCTTATATTATGTATGAGGACAAAACGGTGCATAAAGATCCTAAAACCTAAAAATGAAAAGCACCGAGGTTAGAGTAATGGCTCGAAAGGAAAGACTTACTAGCCACCAATGGCTGGAAGATCAGAGGCAGCAATGAGCAACGGTGAGTAGTCTATAGAATCTGAAAAATCCAGGATACATGTTATCTCCCAGAAATGCTAGAATGAACAATTAGTTACCCCTCAACCCTTGACATCAGCCCACCAAGCCCCTTTCAAACTGCTGATGACTAGAACTGTAAACTACCGAATTTGTGTTATTTAAAACCTATTTTAGGCCAAAATCTCTGCTCCACTTTCACAGCAACAATAGAGCACTAATAACCCCCATCATAGGATTATGCTATAATAGAGATAATCAGAAAGCACAATAGAATTACAGGAGGGGTATGCAATCAGCTAATGATGGCAGTAGGGGAGGTCAGGAAAAGACTGTCATAGGAGTGGCAGACAGTAAAGCTCAGTGTTAACACAAGGTGGGATTTGGTGAGAAGGAAAGCAGTAACTGTCATGGTTGAAAAATGCCCAGAGCGGAAAAGAAATAAACTGTTTGTATACAGGAATATAGCACTCAACAAAGCAAGGAGTGTACTTTCACTGGGTAACTACACTTTAACTTACATACGTCTTTTCCTTCATATGTGGAATCTACTTTTTTCATTTTATTGAAAGTAGATTCTTTTCGCAAAATATGTCCTCATTACCATTTCCCCTCCCCTTATGGCTCCTACTTTTTCCTTACCTCCCCTCTGCCTGGATCTGCCACTCCCGTTCTGTCTCTCATGAGAAGAGTGGACTTCTAGGAGAAACATGATCAACATGACCAAATTAAATATAAGATAAAAACAAAAAACATATCATCAAGGCTTGACAGGGTAACCCAATGGAAGGAAAGCATCACGAGAGCAGGCAGAAGAGTCAGAAAGTCGTTTGTTCACACACTCAGCAGTCAGCATAAAAACACAAAACTGAAGGCTATAACATACGCTTAGAGGACATGGTGCAGACCTGAGAAGGCCGTGGGCTTGCTGCTTCATTCTCTGTGAGTTTATATGAGACTTTCTGAGTAGAGTAAAAGGGCTTTTTCCCCTGGTTTCCTCTGTCGTTTCTGACTCTCACACTTTTTTTTTTGACTCCTCAGTTAATACCTTTTCAAAAAAAAAGTCCTTGAGAGATTACGGATACAAGGAACATACGCCAACATAACAAAGGCAGTTTACAGCAATCTTACAGCCAACTTTAAATTTTCACTAAAATAAAAAAACAAGACATTGTAGCCCTCTCTCCATACCTATTCGATATAATAATTTAAGTATTAGCTAGAGAAATAAGACAACTGAAGAATATCAAGGGTATAGAAGTTGGAAAATAAGTCAAAGTGTCCTTATTTGTAGATGATATGACAGTATGTATAAACGACCATAAAATTCTACCGGACAACTCCTACACATGATAAATACTTTCAGCGAAGGATCACAATTAACCCATAAAATTCAGTAGCCCTACTATATACAAATGAGACTTGAACTGAGAAAGAAATTAGAGAAACAACACATTTCATAATAGCCTCAAATAATATAAAGTACCTTTGGGTAACTCTAACCAGGCAAATTAAAGACTTGCATGATTAAAATCCTCAAGTCTTTGACGAAAGAAATCAATAAAGATCTTAGATGGAAAAATGGAAAGAAATTCCATGCTCTTATCAGTAGGATTAACATAATATGAATGGTCAGTCTACAAATTGAATGCAATCACCATCAAAATTCTAAAACAATTCTTCCTAGACCTTGAAAGGGCAATCATCAACTTCATATGGAAAAACTAACAATTCAGGATTACTAAAACCATCCTGAACAATACAAGAACTGTTGAAGCTCTTACCATTCCCAATTTCAAATTGTACTACAAAGCTATAGTAATAAAAACGACATGCATTAGATAAACATGCTGCAAACCACAGCCACAAAAAGCTAAGTCACAAGGAGGGCCCAAGGGGGACTCTTTAATCTCACTGAGAAGGGGGAAGAGACTTTAGGAGTGGATGGAAAAAGGGGACTGTGTGAGCAAGAGGGTGTGGATGGAACAGGAGGGAGAGACAACTGGATTAGACAACTGGAAAGGGGAGATCTCTGGAATGAACTAGAAACTTAGGATAATGGAAACTCCCAGAAGTCTATGATCGTGACCATAGCTAAGACTCCTAGCATTGGGAGATATGGAGCCTGAAAAGGCCATCTCTTGTAACCAGGCAAGACTTCCAATGAAAGGATTGGGACACCAACCTAGCCACAGTATTTAGGTCTACAATTTGTCCTGCCTACAAGATGTGCAGGGGTTAAAGATGGAGCAGAATTTAAAGGAAGGCCAACCAATGACAGGCCCAGCCGGAGACCCATGCCATGAGGAAGAGCCCACACCTGACACTATTAATGATATTCTGCTCTGCTTGCAGACAGGCGCCTAGCAAACCTGTCATCAGAGACAGATGGAAACTGATGCAGAGACCCACAGACAAACATGAAGTGGAGCTTGTGGAATCTTGTAGAAGAAGTGGAAGAAAGACTGAAGGAGCCAGAGGGGTCAAGGACACTATAAGAAAACCTATACAGTTAATTAACCTGGGCCCACAGGGGCTCACAAAAACTGAGGAGTATGCATAGGATGGACCTAGGTCCTCTAGGTATATGTAAGATTTGTGCAGCTGGGTCTTTGTGTGGTACTTTTAACAGTGGGTGCGGGGAGGGGAATAATGGGAAAATGGGGGGGCGGGAGGAATGGGAGGATACAAGGGATGGGATAAACATTGAGATGTAACAAGAATAAATTAATAAAAAAAAAAAAGGAAAAAAAAAAAAACAGTGGGTGCCAAGGCTATCTCTGACTACATTGCCTTTAATTGGGCTGCCTTTTCTAGCCTCATTAAAAGAAGATGTGTGAGGGCTGGTTGATATCAACAAGAGGCCTCCTTTTTTCTGCAAAGAGTAGGGTGGATATGAGGGGGAGGCAAGGTAAGAGGGGGGAGAAGCTGCTAAATGGGTGTAAAGTAAATAAATAATTTAATCAATAAAAATGCTTGTATTGGCATAAACACAGACATGTTCATCGATGGAACTGAATTGAAGAGCCAGCCATAAATTCACACACCTATGGACAACTGATTTCTGATAAAGAATCCAGAAATACACACTGGAAAGAAAGACAACTTCAGCAAATGATGCTGGCCATACCAAGATGGGTACAGGGAAAAGAATGCGAATAGCGCCACACTTACCACCATTCACAAAACTCAACTGCAAATGGATCAAAGACATCAATATAAAACCAGATACATTGAAATTGATGGGATAGAAAGAGGGAAATAGCCTGAACTCATTGGCATAGTGACGTCTTCCTGAACAAAACAGTGGTAGCACAGACACTAAGGTCAATAATTAACAAATGGGACCTCGTGAAGCTGAAAATTTCTGCACATCAAAAGACAGTGTCATTGGACAAAGCAGCAGCCTACAGAATAGGAAAAGGTTTTCAACAGCTACATATCTTATTTTAACTTACATAATATAGTTCTCAACAGAAATATAGTACCATTATTCTTCGTAACTATTGTCTAAGAAATCATCTAATCTTCCCACACAGTAGGCTTTTAGTGATTGTGGTTTTGTGTGTGTGTGTGTGTGTGTGTGTGTGTGTGTGTGTGTGTGTGTGTCTGTGTGTGTGTGCGTGCACGCGCGAAAACCCTGCTCTTTTCCAAACATAAAAAGATTGTTTAAAATTCAAACAATGATTCTGTCACAGCATATGTAACTTGAAAACAATTTAATATGGTTTACTGCTAGTTTATTTTAGAGGATACATTTCTATAAAGGAAACAAATTCATTCATTTTCACACAGCCTGCAAAACCTGAGAAATTTAACAAGGAAATATCATGTCATCAATGAATCCAGCATATATTCATTAGGAATTTAATATTTAGTCAAGAATGGTGGTGCATGCCTTTATCCCCAGCACTCCAGAAGGCAGAGGCAGGTGGACCATTGTGATGAGGCCAGCCTGGTCTAGGACATCAAAGGCTACACAGAGAAGCCCTGTCCTGAAAAACAAAGAAACAAGTAAATAAATATGAATTTACTATTTAAAGGTGTGTGTGAATTTGCTGTTTATCATCAATCACGTAGATGCTGGAAAATTAGAGCTAAAAAACACACCATCTTCCCTGTCGTCAAAAAGTGTATAACCAACAAGAGGGGAAACAGGTTTGAAAACACATTATTGGTAAGGTTTTTATGTCAACTCATAAATTATTCAATCTACACTTTGCAAAAGAAATTAAAAATTTGGAAAGCCTAAATCAGTCATGTAAGTGAAAGCCACAGCTTGTAACAAGTTTAAGAAATTTTGTAAGTCCTATTTGTTTTCATTTGTTCCTTTTCTTCTCATATCCTTTATAGAACTGGGACTTGTGTCTGTAGTACTGAAAGCATCTATTTGTTTTGTGAATACCTGATTGCTTTGGCAATGGCCATGGGATGTTTTTGAGGTCTGGAGACTGCATCACTGTTTTTCGTTTTTGTTTTTGTTTTTGTTTTTGTTTTTTTTACATAAAAGCTATAGGCCACTAAGGTGTGAGCTAATTAAATCCAAACTAATTCCACTTTTAACATTCCCAAGCATCACCCAGAATGTTCCACAGGTCACCTCAGAGTCTCTTTGAAAGGAATAAATGTGTATATCTTACTTCTGTCTCTTAACTATTAATTACCATACCAGATCTGTAATTCATTCAGGATACTTAGAACATGATAAGAAACTTCTCAGAATTTACTAGGAAATAAGATCCACATCTACATGCCTTCAAAGACTTAATCATGAAAGACACACACAAAGAAACACTACTTTGTCGGTTTCCATTCTGACCACTACAAGTTGGTAGAAACTACTGCAAACAGCCTTAGAAAATGATGCCACTCTCTTTATCTAGCTCTCACCAGCACGTATTAGACACATACTCACATGCTGTAGGCATACTACCCATTGTGATGGGTCAAATGGGAAAGGTCAAGAACAGAGCAGACAGCATCCAATAGGAAAAGAAGCAAATAAAATCAAAGCTCCTGTCCCAAGATTATAGTGTCAGAACTGCACAGGATATATCCTAAACCAGCAACACGTGGGATTATATATAATAAGATTAAAGATCAAGTCAAACACTGGACAGAAAAGTGGTGTGTACCATTAGACCGCTAGGAATGTGCTTCCTCGCAGTCTCAGAAGCAATCTTAGAAGGAACATTTCACCTAATTCCTGAAAAAATAAAAATCACAGTCAGTGCTCAGATTCAAGAATAAACTGCAATACCAAATATAAAATTTTGCTCACAATTCACTGTGTAACTAGGTGCTTTCTAACCACTTCAGATTTTCCTTAGGAGCTAAATAAATAGCTCAAGCTTCAGTAAAATAGCAGGAAAAACCACTTTGCAAACACAATGCTGAGGAACTACTTATTAAGGCATAAGTCTGACATTCAGACTGCTACAAGGAAATCAGCCCAGAAGTAAATCAGTGAGAGTGCAAAAGTTCAGGCATTACTAGCTATGAGTCCAAAAGAATGCCATCCTTTTCCCTACAGATTCAAATTTTACTAACTCAAGCACCAAAGTTTTGATTTCTAGATCCCTGTCCCACCATTGCTATAACTTCTATGAACAATTATTTTTTGTTTTTGCAATTGAGGGATTTTCTACTCTATACTAGCTCCCAGAGCAATTCCCTGAAATACATCGCTGCTCCTTGACTCTAGCTCCCCATGATGTGACGGAAGCTTCAATCACCTTTTGACCACATTACTTTCTTCAAATAAATTTCTCCTGATTACATAGTACTGATTTTGGAATAAGCACTCTCCAGAAAGCCTAATATCAGACATAGTGTATGAGTTATTTTTCTCCTTGCTGTGGCAAAATATGACAAAAAATAACTCACAAGAAGAAGGTTTACTTGGTTCAGAATTTAATTAGATAGTACTGATGTCATGGTACCAGAGGCATGCAGCAGCTGGTCACATGACATTGGCTATATGGAGGCAAAGAAAAATAAGTGTTGGTGACTATTTTGTTTTCTCATTTTTATTCAGCCTGGAAATCCAACCCATAGAATGATGCCACACAATATAGGGTGGGTCTTCCCACCTTACTTTGCCTGTCTTAGAAGCTTCTCCACAAGAATGCTTGTAGGTTTCTCTTCTAAATGGTTCAAGCTCTTATCAAGTGCACAGCGTTACCCATCACAGACATCATCAGAGACAAACAAGACCCTTCTTACAAAGCCACTGCTCTCTCTATGGATCCACAAGGCTAGCTATATTATCAAACTGTTACTAACCTAACACTAAACCATTGTTTCATTTTCCATATAAATCTAGGAAAACTACAGAATAGTTTCAATTACAGTGATGGAGTGCTACCCAAGGCCACTCACAACGAGCCTGAGGAAAGAGACTAGGCAGACATCACTTTGTCTTTATAGTCTCTTTTCCCTCACTACTGAGCAATTCGGTCAGAATACAAATAATTTATCTTCTTGTGAACCACAATAAGCAACAAAGTTACAGGACATTTTAAACCAACATATTAAAATTAAATACCCTTGGATAATCTTGAATGATGAATCTACTAAGAATGGACAAGCTGCTGTCAGTAGAAACACCAGAAGTTAACTTATTGAGCATTTCAGCTTTCAGCATCTTTTTTGGAGGATATTTACTTTTCCTTTATATAGCTCAAAGGGCTACAAAGGTTCCTTGTTCTTTCTTTATTACTTTTTATTGTAGGGGGTATCATTTCTTTTCCCAAAACAAATTATAAAGTCCCCTAAAGATAAATTTAAACTTCGAATTCTGGAGATTACCTCTCATTTTAAAAGACAGTTTTATATTTTGTTTATGAGTGAAGCTCTTTCAGGGCTGGTCGCTAGGACCCAGATTCAATCATAACACCCAAAAGAGTACTGAAAACAAGCATTTAAAATGAATCCTAAAACCCAGATTTCTATTTGAACACAGATGGTAAGAGAAAAGAGCATCAAGCAGGAGATGGGACAAGAATTTGTGAGCAGGAATCCAATCATTTGTGAATTGTTTCGTCAAGACAGCAGCACGGCTCATAAAGAACTCAAACTGGACATGAAACTGAATGCCAGAGCACATTTCAGGTTTTAAGTAAGGAAAACAATGTTCCATGGATTATACGTGGGGTGTACTTTTTCTTATAAGCAACTTGTCCATCATGGTCACAGGGGAATGGACCATAAATGTACCAATGTTTTAGTGCTCAAAGTTGTGATTTGTCTCAGGTCCAAATGTTCACTTTAAGCACAGTGATATCCCCAAAGGGCAGGAACACTGGAAGGTCTGGAAACTGATAAATACTTTGACATTAATATTTAGGTGATAACTCAACATACTCTACATAGTTCCAAGGCTCTAATACCATATTTCAAGCTCAATTTTTCTTCTATATTTGGTTTACTAAGTGATATTAAAATATATCTCCTTTAGATTTTTCACATTTTCCTATTTAAACAGGCTTTCTTTTGATTTTGAATTCTTACTTAAGGTCATGACATTAGTTTCTACACTACTTTGCTCCAGGAGTATGAAAAATGCAATTTTCTTTGATAAATCAAGCAGTGCCACCAAAGCAGAGTGATTCACTATAGCCCAGGGTGGAAATGTGAGTTCTTTCAGAGAAGTCAACCTAATTATCTTTTATTTTTATCCTTCCTATCAAAAGAGCACATTCATGCCTCTAAAAAGACCTTATTAAAATAGACTTCTTACAATTATATTTCAGTAATACTATACACACTGTGAAAAAGTCAACAATGTTACTCTAGCTCCTGCTAAAATCATTAACTTTTTTCATAAACAAAGCTGTCAAAAATATTTCATTTGGTGTAAGAAGCTTTTGATACATTGCCTCCTGGTAGGCATCATTATTTTGTGGCAATGAACATTTGTGCTTCAGTCAGTCAGCAAGGGCCTCCTCACCACCCTTAGGTCACATCCACCCAAATAATGGGGCAGCAAAAGGAGAATGAATATATGGAAATAAAGACAACCTTCAAATCTCATTAAATCACCTTCCAAACCAAATATTAGATAGGTTTAACTATTTAAGTTTCTCTTCCACTCCAGAAAAAATTTAAATACTGGTGGGCAATAAGGAAAATGGAATGTTGGGTGAGTAAGATAACAATAATATATTATCCTCTTGAAAACTTGCTTAACTTCACTGCTTAAGGTATCAGGTGTATGCAAGGCAGAATCAAGTAACTCTGTTATTTATTTAGTGGCGACATAATAACTAAAATAATAAACCAGACCAGAAATAACTGTTCTGCCTACAGAAGTGCTTCCAAGAGTTGTCTGACACCCACTAGACTAGATCAGACTGAGAAAAGAATGCATTAAACAACAGGAGGGGATAGTGGTTATATCGTGCTACTTGGAAGCAAATAATAATAATGATTAGTAACTTGGGTAACAACATCTTAGCCATTTTAAGACCGTCTAGATAACAGTTGATGATCATTAGGCTGTTTTATCATGGAACTCTCTCCAGGAAAATTTTTCTGAGCAGTTCTTTATTTAGTTACAAGTTTTCTTATTAGTTCTTTATTAAGATTGTTGCAAATCCTCCAAACATAGGAGGACGGGCTAGGGAAGCTTAGAGGTTAAGGACATTTGCTGTTCTTGCAGAAGACCTGAGTTCTGTTCCCAGGCATCCATAACTCTAGCTCCAGAGGATCTAATTCTTACTTCTGACCTCACTGAGGAGAAGGCATTCACCAGGCACATAAACATACAGGTAGGTAAAACACTCATGCATATAAATTGTAAAATTCTTCAAAAATATTTCAATAAATAAATGCAGAGGGAATATGGAAGGTATGCATTTTTATACCTCTTTAAATCATGTTCCTCAATGCCCAAAGATACAACATAATGTATACTGGGTATTTAATATATGTATGTAGAATTAGTATTGAATACAGGAATCTAAGATATAAAATAGATATCAGCAATGTAAAAAATGCTCCCTTAATTTTCACATTTCTCCTTGCATTTTCTTGCCTTTAATATGGTCAGAATGCATCTAACTGCTTCCTGTGCCCTGATTTTTTTTTTCATTTTATATTGTCTTGTTACATTTTGTATATTTACTCTGACTTTTCCTGATTTTTCTCCTTATGAAAACATTCTATTTTATTTTCTTTCTCTCTTTCTTCCTTTATTTATTTATTTATTTTTTTATTTTCCAAGATTTTATAAAATGACTTTACAAGTGCCAGCTGGGCTTGGCCCTCCATCCTTCCAGGTAACAGTTAAAGACCCTAACGCATTGCTCCAATAAACAGCAAATCTGTTTCTAATTCACACAGAAAACATTGAGTGTGTTCTTACTACGAGTTGGACATTATGTTACTTTTAGACTTTGAGACAACTGGATGACAAAGTCAAAGCCAGAAACCACTGTACCATGTTTTCTCTAAAAACAATGAGGTTGAAAGAGTACCTTTATGCTCTTATGTGTCAAATTAACATCAGAGTTCATAGGGCACGCCTGACATCTAGGCTGGAATGTGTGTGATGGCCACTGATCAAATACAAAGTAGATAAGCATGCGGAACAACAGACTGCAAAAAGGAAGGTCAAATAACTCCACTACAAATTATTATACAGAGAGGAGTTCAGCACAAAAAGGAAGCTGTTCTAGGACTAACTGATTGTATAGATACTATAGCTTTGTACACTATGGACTATTTCAGCCAAAACACACAATTTTTAAAGATCTCTTCTTCTAGAAAGAGTGTAAAATGTGATATTGCATTGCAGAATTAAAATTATTGATTTATTAAAAAAAACTACTATTTAAAACATTATTCTATTTGATTCTTCCCTTTAGTAAAGATATTTCCAGGCAGTATTTTTCTAAGGCATGAAATTTCTAATTCTCAGTAGCTGTCATCATGCCAGGGAAAGCGGTTGTTCATCCGTGAAAGCTTCCTTTGTTAAAGTATAGATCTCATTATTTATACAATCTGAATGTTTAATGAATGCACACAAATTCAAATGTCAACGTAGATAAACTAAAATTACATTTCTATCAAGGAAAAAAGCCGTTCAACAAAAAAAGAAGACTTTTTTTTTTTTTTTTTTAAGTTGAAAAAGTTACAGAATGAATCCCAAATTGTTTTTCTAAAACCAAGTGATGCAGAATGTTTGAGGTCTTCGGAAGGTTATCTTAAAAGCAAATGTGAAACCATATCTTTACTAACAGAGTAGTGTAGTCATCTCATTTTAAAGTCTGAAAAATAGATTGATACAAGGCTGATTTGGAGAACCAGTTGGTGTGCTATTCCATGGAGAAAGTTGTTTCTCCCATAGTTGTTTCTATACCTTAGTTATTCTTAAGTGGTTTCTGTTTCTGTTTTTGTTTTTGTTTATTTTTATTTTTATTTTTTGGTCTATGATTGAGGCCTCCTGAGCATCATTCTTCCATTGCCATATCTAGAGTACCACCCTTGTCCTGTTTAGGCAGCTATATTATCGAATCTTTATGGGCATAGCTTATGACATCTAGAAGACACACTCTAAAGGCTGAATTTCAAATACTATATATAATTATGTAAATTTGTTCATGCTATAGAATATCAGTGTCATATATGAATATATATCCCAAACATCTTTTAAGGGAAATAATGTATTTTAAGAAATTTTTATCTGTATCCAAAATGACACGTCATGAGTTATACTGACAGTGCTAATTCATAAATCTCTTGAAATTTTTTTTACTTGGATTGAAGAACTGGGACATAACAAAACGTTATGTTATTTTTCTAAATACATATAAAAATTTCTCAAATGAAAGTATATCTTCTGGAATGTTGTTCTAAGGCATTTATCACTCTGAAGGCCACATCAGGAGCTATGACAATGCTGTTTAGTTCTTCTCAACTCATTCTCAGCATGGCTTCAAGAAGAAGCCTGTTATTTTAATAGATGCATTTAAAAAGTGATTTGCTAAATAATATCAAGCTTCCCTGTAATTGAATTTAGGCTCATTGTTAAGATGTATTTAGTGAGTTTTTTTGTTCACAGACAGAGAAAAGTGGGTAAAAAAAGAAAAAAGAAAATCATGATTTCTGCATAGCTGAGAAGCTAACCAATGAGCTATGTTTCCCTCAAACCCCTATTCTAATTGTTCTCTGCATCAAAAGTTTCTACAATTCGCATATTTTCTATGAAATATTCATCAGCTATTTTACAACACCCATAAACTTGGCTGGATTAGAGATAACAGAATATGGAGAGACAGGAAGCGGATAAAGGAGCCAGTGTCACTGGGTTACCATAAGATAATGCAAAAGTCTAGTGGATGGTAAGCAATAATCCCACATAATTCTGAAGCCTGGACACCTACTTTCATAGTGACAGAGTGGTCAGGTCCTAGGACCGTGTTTGTTCATGGTTGCCGACAAATGTTTTCTCATATCTTCAAAAGGCGCAAATGGAAGTCTCTGGGGTCTTTTGGTTAACTTAAAATTAATTTATAAATTTTAGGAATAAGTTGTTGACTTATTATTTACTGAGAATTGCACACACAACTACTACATTTACTGGTGCCCTTTACAGGTACACCAGTCCTATTAATGAGGAGCCGCTCCACTTCCCAAAGGTCACCTTCCTTAACACTATCATGTCAGTAGTTAGGATTTCAGTGTACGAATTTTAAGATACACATTCAGTTAATCAAACTTAGAAAGCTATTATTATCTTCTTATGTATAAATGCTATGCTCAGTGTTGTACAAGACAATTATTAATCATGACTAAGTAATAAACTCCAGCTACAACAGATCTTCAAGGAAGCAAATGTAGTTATCTACATGAGAAACAACCCAAGGGGAAATGAAGACACAATTTAGAAGAACAACAATTCTCCTACATTAAGAGATATCATAAATTAAATTGATGTGAGTATTGGAAGATAATTTAATGAGTCACATAATAGAAAATTATAAAGTTACATTAGGACCTGAGGGTTTAAATGTTTCAAGATGTGGCCCTTACTGCTCCTATTCCTCCTGTTCATTAAAAATCGTGATGAGATCTGAGGAGATCGCTGAGTGTATAATTCTTCCCCAAGCATAAGGACCAGAATTTGAACTCCAGATCCTACAAGAACACATAGGTCTGTGTTGGTGCGTGTGTTGATGCACCCTGTAATCTCAGCGCTAGGAAGGTAGAGGCGGGCAGGTCTGGGAACTCTCTAACCAGCTAACTATACGGAACAGTCATTACTAAATGAGCTATCATCTTTGGTTTGCTATTTTTTTTTAATCTTTCTTTTAGAAAATATTTTATTTGTAGAAAATCATTAAAAATACATTATTACTCACAACCAGTTTTCTCTATTATCAGAACCTAAGTTTTAGATGAGTTTGGGGGAATCATAATTATTCAGCTGGTATAAGATATTAATTCCAAATTCAGATTGCTTTCTTTTTTAACCTAATTGTCCTTTGTGATTTCTGTATCACATTAAATATACCACATTGTATCTAGTTTTAATCTCTCCTTAGGCTTGTCTCTGTTAATGTGTCAAAACTTTGTTTTAATTTAATGAATTTACCAAGAAAGTGAACACAATATTTGAGCATTGTGTATAATGCCTTGTGGTTTTTTTGTTTGTTTTGTTTTGTTTTTTGTATGTTTGTTAGGTTTTGGTTTATCAAGACAGGATTTCTCTGTGTAGCCCTGGCTGTCCTGGACTCACTTTGTAGACCACGGTGGCCTGGACCTCACAGAGATTCACCTGCCTTTGTCTCTGGAGTGCAGGGATTAAAGGCGTATGCCACCAGCCCCGGCTCTGCTTGTTTCTTGAGATGCTTTGTTTGGTTCCACTGAAGGTGTAGTTCTTGAGATGATTACAGAGCTGAAGGAATACTATTATCACACTGTATCCAGAGAAGATACTGCTCAGGGTTGGCTGTACATCCTGCTCAGGTGGCTTTTACCAGGTTCCTCCATTGTAGGTAGACTCTTTCTTCCCTGTAGCTGTAGGAGCTGCTGGTTAGAAGCAAGCACTGAGCACACACTCAAGTTATGCTGAACTGATTCGGTTGCTAATGTCACTAGAAGCGTATTCAACTTACTTCACATTTTAAGCAACAGTCCTTTCATTTGCTTATATTGTTCACGCTTTGGCCATGTAACTCTGTAGTTCTTTAGTTGCCTCTGATGTCTCTTTCACATATTACCACTGATTAATTCTATTCATTTTGTGGGGTCGTATGTTACTCCTGGTTACTTTATTTTCTGATCCTCATCTCAGATTCAGAGCAGTCTCCAATGTGCTCTGATTCCTTCTAATGAAAAAGTGGTAGCTATATTCTATGACTGGGGCATAGTTCATTCTTGATTTTTCAATTTAAACAGCATGGTCCTACCAATACCTTCAACATTAATTCACTACCATGTAGATCTTCTCCCTATGCTTACCTTGTAAATTCTTCGTCCAGCAATGGGGAATAAATGGGCTTCTACCACATGTCATCTATTTGCTCAGTTACTCAGTCCCAATAGAAATCTATAGCAGCAATTGCGTATTAATTCCTGTTGTGAAATATTTATTAATTCTAAAAGGCTCTACTATAACCTGGCTAGTTCCTTGAGGATTGAGACAGAGACCGGTTGATTTATTTAAAGCCTTAGGCACAATAACTAGGCAGGTACAATTTAAACCAATTTTCTAAGCTAGCCTGGCTACCATCCAGCTGCAGGCCCCAAGTTCTTTGCCAGGATGTCCTCCTATCTGGGCTGGATCTGCTCCATCAGGCCATGACCTCTCTCTCTCCATCTTTTTCCTTCTCCTTCCTCTCTCCCAGCCTCGTGATCAGTAGAAACTTATGCAACTTACTTTATATTTTATGCAAGAGTCCTTTCATCTACTTATATTATTTAAGCTTTGGCTACGTAACTCTGTAGTTTCTTAGTTGCCTCTGGTGATACCCAATCCAGGAACTGAAGCTCTACCTACCTCTCTTCTGCCCAGCTACTGGCTGTCCAGCCTATTTTACTAACCAATCAGAGAATATTGGGGAGCAAATTTTACACAAGGTCATTTGGTATATGTGAGAATGTGCTCATCTGGACTGCAACCACATCTCGGGTCCTAGAAATTAGCATTTGTATACATAGCATGAGACCAACCTCCAACAAACTCCATTACATGTATGAGAGAAAATCGATATATATGTGAGAGAGACAAAGCAAGTCATATCGATTTTTTAGGTCTGGCTTACTTTGCTTAATAGAGTAACATAAAAATGCACCCAATTTCATGTGCATGAAGTACTTTCTTTTGTTTTATACATTAATAAAATTACAGTATATAATGTCTGTCCTTGAAGGTAAGGTATGTTTCTTGTATGTCTCCATCAAATAACTCTCCTCAGAGCTCAGGGAACTCACAAAGAAGAGGGAGCTAAGAGAGTGCCAAAACCAAAGTAGATGGAGGCACCATGAAAACAAGTCCTTCTAAATCAACATGAGCTAAGCTCTTATGAACTCATACAGTCTAAAGCAAAAGCACGGGGCCAGCTCATGTTTGCACCAGGTCTTCTATGTTTATATTTTGGCTTTCACATTAGTGTTTTTATGGGATTCCTGAGTGTGAAAATGAGTGGATTCCTGTTTCTTGTGCCTTCTCTTCAGACCTTTTTCCTCTGTTCGTTTGTCTTGTCTAACTTCGATGTGATAGTTTTTGTTTTGTAAGGTTTTATTTAAAAATTACAATAGCTATATACGTACCAGAGTTGCTTTATCCATTCATCTGTTCATGGAAACTTTAGATAAATCTGTGACTTAAGTATGGTGAACAGTGTCACAATAAGAACAAATAAGTAGCAAAAGGCGAAAGATTTATACGATCTGAAGAGAATGTCCCCTGGAGGGGGAGACCTGGTGGCACTCAGAGGAAGGACAGCAGGTTGCCAAGAAGAGACCTTGTACTACCCTATGAGATATACAGGGGGAGGTAATCCCCTCAGGAACAGTCAAAGGGGAGGGGAATAATGGGAAAATGGGGGGGGGAGGAATGGGAGGATACAAGGGATGGGATAAACATTGAGATGTAACAAGAATAAATTAATAAAAAATAAAATTAAAAAATAAAAATTAAAAAAAAAAGAACAAATAAGTAGGTGTCTCAATGGCACACTGGCTTATATCCCTTTGCATAGATTTAATAATAATATACAATAAGATAAAACCAAAAAAAAAACTTAATATATGGGAATTGGAATAAGCAAAAAAAACAGAAGAAAATGATCCCAAGGGAAAGCACAAGAAACAGAGACCCACTCATTTGCATACTCAAGAATGCCACAAAAATATTAAAGGGAAGCCATAATATATACACAGAGGAACTGGTGCAGACCGTATCTGCACAGAAAGCCCTGTGTTTCCTGTGAGTTCATATGTGCTCAGATTTTCTAAGAATTGTTTGACTCTGTTACGAGATAGTTGAAAAACATACATCGGGTCATTATTGTAAAACTGTCAGATTCAAGTATCACAAACTTCCGTAAGAGAAGACAGGGTAGCAAGTAGAGAATTAAAGAACATCATGGTCCTATTTTTCAGGAATGATTTGCACAAGCACTGTTTGTTCTCATGATTCACTAATATCATTACGTCATGATTAGAGAAAGCCACCTCAGTGCAGTACCCACCCCTCATGGAAAAGCCAATGAAATCATATATTACACATATTCATGGAAAAGCCAATGAAATCATATATTACACATATTCATGGAAAAGCCAATGAAAATCATATTTTACGCATATAAGACGCACATCATTTCTTAACTAGTAAAAGAAAAATGTTTCGCCATTCATTCAAAAGAAATAATTTGAAAGAAACTATGCTATCCATCACCAAACGAAAATTGTCCATACCTTACCACGAACACTTAAGAGTTAAATCAAATTTAAAACAATTAGTAATACGACAGAATTTAATTTGTGAATTAAATTTTTTGTTTAAATTGGGATTCAAATTTCAAGAAACTTACAGAAGAATCTTTGTCGTTTTTATATTAAACAACCATAAAGCAATTCATCCAGACTGTTTACAAAAGGCTTACGAGTCGAAACAAGTTAAGTCAATTAAAAAGTAAAGCCTGAGTTTCTTTGTTGTTTGTCGTTGCTTTTTCACAATTAACTCTGGCTTTGATACTAAGGGAGTCCATAAAAGGTTCATCAGAGCCAAGAAACTATTATAAAAAAAAAAAAAAAAGACACAAAGAACAGTTAACAGCAACAGTTCATAAAAACTGAGAGTTTCCAATAAAAGGATTCAGGAGATGGATTTGATGAAACTTTTGTTCAAATTCAGGGCGAGTGGTGTGACTCATATTACAAACGAGATGTTCAAAGGGAATCATTGACTCGCACAGAAAAAGCCTTAAATCTCATCCCAGAAAATCTGAAAGGACTAAATGAGGATTTTTGTCTTCGGTGGGATGAGGGAATAAACACAGCCTGAAGAAGATGAGTCCTCTCATTACGGGTCGATGAAAAGACTTCTAAGTACAGATGCTGGCTCATCGTCTCAAATTGAAACATGTCTACAGCTACAATGTGTTATTTTTATAAAGCCCGCACTGAAAATATTTCCCAAAATATTGGAGATGAAATTTTCTATTTATTTTAAAGAAAACTGAACTTCCTCCCCATTCACGTTTCTCAGCATCCTCTAGACATTATGCCAAAAATAAAAATTGCTGACTGAAGAAAGCTATTGGACTCATGTTTTCCTTACCTCTTTTTGCTCTACTTCAAATCTTGTGCATTTTTTTAAATTGTTATTAATTCCTGATCGTTTAGCTGCTTATGGAGATATGTTATGGCCACTGATTTATTTTAAAAGTGTTCACTGATTTAAGTCACAAGTAAAAGGACAGAAAAGGGCACAATGGTGTAAAAAGAGGCATTTTCCACTAGTTTATAGTAGTCTTTCTCAGTCTAAAAGCTCTGCCTTTTGTACTGTGTTTCTAAAACCAATTTTTGAAAGCTTTTATTAATAGAGGTATAGGCCACTTCACTTTTTGTTTTTCTATAAGGATTTAATCCTACATTAAATTGTTGGCTGATTGTTTGATGTTAAAATAATAACAAAAAGACTCTTCTGCAATTTCATTGAAGTTTGAATCTAAAGTAAACCAACATTTGAATCCAAAAAAGTAAGACCCACAATCTTAGTAATTATTTTACATTTGATTTAACTATTTAAACTTAGAGGTAAGATATGAATCCTTTAGTATATGTTATTACAACCACAAGTGAAGAATTAATACATATTAAAGACTGTTTTAGAAACTTAGGCTGGAATACAGCAGCACTCAAATAACTCCAGTAGCCCAGAGGTACATAAAGCAATCAAGGCCAAAGAGGTGTAGACTGTACAGAGCGGCTGAACTCTGAGGACCTTTCAGAGACAAAGGCAACATCAGAACCACACACTTGCCAAAGCTATATTATTTTTTTAAAGAAAGACTATGTGGAAGAAATGGCTTTCTTATGGTTTATTTTGTCAGATAGAAACTTTGAGCAGAAAATATTCCAAAAGAAGTCAAATACACAGGATGAATAAGAGATTTTTTTGGTCTATATTTAATATCTGAGTGTACATATCAATACATCGCTATCAAAATACATATCAATAAATGTATGAGATATATATATATCCAATACATAAGAGTAGAGAATATAGACATTTTCTCTATCTGGAAAGTAGGTAGAATTCATGAATCTCACTTCTTTGGCTTCCTAATGGTCACTTCAAAGAATTAAGGAAGAAACTTTGAACCCCTACCCAGATCTAGCCAATGGACAGGACATTCTCCACCGTTGAGTAGAGAGTGGGGTCTGACTTTCATGCGAACTCTGGTGCCCAATTTTTGTCCACGTACCCTGGATGGGGAGGCCTGGTGGCACTCAGAGGAAGGATAGCAGGCTATTAAGAAGAGACTTGATACCCTATGAGCATACACAGGGGGAGGAGGTCCCCCTCAGTCACAGTCATAGGGGAGGGGAGTAAGGGGAAAATGGGAGGGAGGGAAGAATGGGAGGATACAAGAGATGGGCTAACAATTGAGATGTGATATGAACAAATTAATAAAATATTTAAAAAATAAATAAAAGCAACCATGGATAATGTGGAAATGAATAAGCATAGCTGTTTTCTAATAAAACTTTATATTTTAACAACAACAAAAAAGAATTAAGGGATGGCCATCGTGAGAGTGCCAGCTGAGGCTCCACATTGTTTACCAGAGTAGTGTGTGTGGACAATGACCAGAAACCTCCGAAGTAATCTCTACCAAATGTAGACTTGCTAGTTTACACGTCGGGATTCCTTACCAGACCAGGAAAAGTTTAGAGAATGACTCCGAATGAGGGAAACAAAGAAGACAACACCTGCAGTGTGATTGTTAACTTTTTCCCTGATAAAAAGAACACTGAATGGAAAACTCTAGGGATTTTTCATCATCCACAATTAATTCGCATGGCATGAGAGAAGATACGGGTTTGTAGCTCATGTTCTGTGAGTACATAAAGGCAATACCCTAAGTCTAAGGTAGCAGAGGATATCTTAAAAACGTAGACGTCTGTCATAATTTAGCATCTTTTCTTGGGAGCTCCTATGTGGAATCTGATAGTCAAAGCCATGCCGCGGATTTCCACGTTTGAATCTAATTTAAAATCCCCCGCATCTCCGATGTCGTGATATTATCTAATTTACCAGATAAGAGACGCCCCCCCCCCCCCACCATAGTAGTTTCACCTTCCCATTACCTTTGCCCTGAAGTCTTCTAGCGTCTAGTTGAAATAGAGAACATGCAACTTGGGACAGGAAAAAACACTCACTTGTTTCCTTTCTTTTTTAATAGGTAATCTTTCTAGTCTCAGGTTTTCCGTTTAGATATTTGTGGTGTCTCTTTTTTTCCTAGTGAGAGACACTTGAGGTGAAAAAGAAAAGCTCATTAAAAATTGTTTATTTCATTGTCGAATGTGATTTAAAGTGTTGTTTTTCTTTATTGACTCAGCTGCTCGTTCGAACATGAACTCCGCACCACTGTTTTCACAGCTACCTTCTAACAAGTTGCTAGGTGACACGTTGCTAGGTGATGGACAATTTTCTTCAGTAACTATTGTAGAACTGCAGTTGCTTTTAATTCAGAAAGGTTTTTTTAGTAGCTTTGGCACCGTGTCTTTCCTAAGTTTTATCTTATTTTTCTACAGTGTACTTACAGTGTGAGGACTTGGCCCCACACACTGCATTACTTACTTTAGCATTTTGTATCAGGCCAGGGCTGTTCAGTTAAAAAAACAAAACTACATATTGCTTAAGAGAGCAGTGAAAAGCAGGTGTCACGTTTCCTTCACACTTCAAAACTTGAATATTTGAATGTATATATTTTTCTGGTTATTTTGCCAAACAACTTAATCTTTATGAAGATAAGCAATTAACTCCTCATTTTTCTACTTTGTTGACATCTCCTCTTTCCCACAAAGAACTCTTCCTGGTATTTTGAAAGAAGCACACTGTACTAGGCCACAGAGAAGCCTCAGCAGAAAGCATGCTGTCAGCGAAATGTCTCTTGTCTTTCATTAACCTAATATACAGGGAAGTATATGTGTCTCAAGCCAATATCTGACAAGGTTTACATTGAGGTGTATGCAAACTTTTATTTCCCCAATTCAAATTTTTTCAGAAATGTATTTGAAACATCATGGTACGTTCCACAAACTGAACTATTAGAAAGTTTTGAAGAAGGATCCATCACAAGAATATGCATTTTAGAAAGTTCATGTACAAATAACTCCAATTTAAAATCCTGATAGCTGAAAAGATAGATATAGCAGGTCTCAATTTCTTAGATTAACACCATTCTGTGTTTCTCAGGTAGTACTGTACATTTTAGAAAAAAACTTATATTTGTGAAGGTGTTGGGTTTATGTAAAAAAAAATCATTGATTTTCACCTTGGAAAATGAGCAGGAAGATTTTGTGGATATGTCATGGAGATAATCTACATTTCAGAAGCACATTTAGGTCACTGAGGCCTCAGTGTCATCCATTAACTTGCATATGGGCTTCACCCTCTTCTCTGGGTACCAATTCAAAGCTTGTGATGGAATTGCCATTGTCACTTGAACTTAAGTTCAAGGAAAATATTATCATAATTGCCTTAGTAAGTATATAAAGATTTATATAAGTAAGTATATAAAATTTTTGTACATAAGTTGTTTACAGTATATAAAGTATAAAAAGTAAGTAGATAAAAATCGTGTGTGTGTGTGTGTGTGTGTGTCTGTGTGTGTGTGTGTGTGTCTGTGTGTGTATGCATAGGATTTTTCTGATCAAAGCATAGTCACCCTACTTGTAGAAGATAATCTCATTCTTCTTCTGAGAAATCATTGTCCATAACTTCCAGTTTAGGCTTTTGTGTGTCTATATGTGTGTGTGTGTGTGTGTGTGTGTGTGTGTGTGTGTGTGTGTGTGTGTGTATGTGTGTGTGTGTGTGTGTATATATATATATATAAATGATTATAATAATGGGCATATAATTTATAACTTCTAAGCAAACTGCTTTATAATATTTACTACAGCGACTGGTTCAACAGTCACCAATCAAGAGTCACATGAACTATTGATAATACTTTTGTCTGAGACACTCTAAAGTGTCAATTTTCTTCTTTTGAGTTTTAAGGTAGGAAACTTTAAATCCATTCCTACTGGAAACTCACTTGCAACCATGAGGAAAGTTTTCTGAGAACACATTAAGGAGGAACAAGTGATAAAGAGGAGAGAGAACTTTAATGACCTGCTCTGTACCATGTGTCCAGACACGTGAGAAGGATGGACATTTTTCTAGGCACGTGTTCAACATCTCCATGTGTTGCTTAGTACACTTTGCAACCAGAGTGCTATCTATGGGATCTATTTTAAGGTTACAAATCAAAACAGATTTCAACTCTTCCTTGTTCTATGTGTACTTTCCTAGAACAAAGCATTCTTGCATGCTAGACACTAAATAATAATTATAATAATAAATATATCATGGGCTGTTGTGTATTTTTATTTTAATGGACACAAACACACAAAGCAATCAGAAGAGATCCAGTGCTACTTCCAGGTACTCTTGCTTTGACTATTAACTTAGAGGAAGTGGATAATTCAGGGGCTAATAGCATGCCAATTACTATTGTCATTTCTGAAATATGGTATACTGAATTCAAATGCCAGTACTATAATTATGAGCAATGTAATCTAATGAAAATTATCACACAGTCCATTTTCTCATTGACTAAATTTAGTAAAGTGAGTTATGAGGTTGTTAATGAATTAAATGAGATGATATGTATAATGCGAAAGGTCTGTAAACATCAGTATCTAGACAATAACTTTATCATATTTCTTCTGTTCGATTAACTGTTAATTATAACTAAAGTGCAACTATGATGTAAAGCAAAGCTAGGAAGGCTTGTTCTCAGTACTTTAATAGTTGGAGTCATATCCTTTGCCTAACTTAATAAATTGCGTTTATTAGAAACTTCCATATGGCTAACTTATCGCAAAGCTTTGGTATTTATTATGTAGCACTATGAATTTAAACATTAGGCAGCAAGGTCATAATGCAGTGGGAAAATTTTAAATGTGATGACTTCCCCAAAGGAATGAACAATCTAGAAGTGGCAGGAAAAAAAAAACTTAAAAGCAAATACTTATAATTTGGAAAACCATGTATGGAAGAGAACAATCTCGGGTTCCTATTCTTGACCTTGAAGGTCATGCCAAGCTTTATTAATACTGATTGCAAGCTAAAATGCTGTAACAGTTGAAAAAGGTGCATGTGTTTATATGAAAACACTCATGACACGGAAAGAATGGTGGCATGTAGGAAAAATTAGGAAGGCAATTAGTTCTACATGAAGACCAGACAACCAATGAGGGTAAATGGTGGAAAAGCAGGAAAAAGAAAAATTCTGTAGGAAATTTAGAATGTAAATGGATGGTTTAGTGTTGGTGTTACTGTTTTAGCATTCTAAGGCATATCAGAATCCACTAAAGAGTCATTTTAATATTAAAAATGGTATCTCTGAGGCTATGAGTATACCTAAGGGATAAAATATTTACATAGATAGTGTTCAGAAGATTCTGAGCTTAAATAGAAGATCCCAAAGAATAAATAAATAGCAATAAGTACATAGAAATAAATAATAGAAATAAAATCATTCTGATATATATTGCCCAAAAAGGTTAAAATAAAGATATAACCAATAGCGATGGTAAGTTAAAAGTCAATCTGTTAAGAAATACTGAGTAATAAATATATGAATGGATAGATTAATGAGGCAAATACAAAGTATAAGTGACTAGCTATAAAATATGGCAAAGGAGCTGGCGAAGAAACTGCCTCATGAGTACTTACTTAATAATGACTTTACAAATGAACAAATAGTATCATTTACTGAAAGAAGAATGTTTTGCTACGAGAAGACTTCCTTAATTTTTTAACAAGAACTTAGTAAATAATGACAATAATATAAACACCCATTAAAATAGACAAAAGGATAAACAGAAATGGATTAAAAGCTACCATGGAATGTTTAAAATAAGTTTTTATTTCTCTAAGTTAATGAAATAGAATAATAATAAGCTATAAAAATTAAATTATATTGCCACATGAGGGCAAATGAGAAGAAAATACTTTTCACACAAAGAGGTATAATCTCTTAAAGAAACAAGTCTTCTTGCACCTTGCTTTGGAATAGTCCATAGTACAGAATCATAAGAACTGTGTTTAAGTTCCCCAATCTATGGTAGTCTATTTAATATAGAAGCTCATGAGACTAAACTTAACATAATTGGTTCTTATCCTGACATTTGTTTTTTTTTATTAATTTATTCATATTACATCTCGATTGTTAGCCCTTCCCCTGTTTCCTCTCATTCTTCCCTCCCTCCCGCTTCCCCCCTTCTCCCCTCCCCTATGTCTGTGATTGAGGGAGGCCTCCTCCCCCTATATATGCTCTTAGAATATCAAGTCTCTTCTTGGTAACTTGCTATCCTTCCTCTGAGTGCCGCCAGGCCTCCCCATTCAGGGGACGTGGTCGGAAAAGGGGCACCAGAGTTCTTGTGAGAGTCAGATCTCACTCTCCACTCAATGGTGGAGAATATCATGTTCGTCGGCTAGGTCCTGGTAGGGGTTCGAAGCTTACTGCCTATATTCTCCTTGGCTGGTGCCTTAGTTTGAGGAGGACCCCAGGACCCAGAACTGCCTGTTATAAAGTTCTTATTGTAGGTTTCCAGGACCCTGTGGGTCCTACTATTTCCCCATTCTTCCATGCTACTCTCGCCTAGAGTCTCAATAGGATGTCCTCTCTTCTGACCCACTTTTTTGGTAATGAATCGAGACTCTCTTCACCTGATTAAGTCAACATTGGTGTCCTCACAGTGACTCCAGTCACATGATTTATCCAAATCTAAAGATACCTAAAGAAATGACCTCCAAATGTCATACCATCAGGGGTTCTGGTCCTAAATATCTGAATTTTAGGAGATTAACATTTTATTTTTTGATTGTTTGAATAGCCAACTTTACTATAAGCATTCCTTTTTAGGATAAGAACTGTATTTGTGGACATAATCTCCATACTTTTGTGTTGTCCCTATAATGTAAGCTACTCAGAAGATCAAGGTAGGGAGACCACAAGCTCAAGGTTAGCCTGGGTAACTTGTGGAGACCCTGTCTCAAAATTGAATGAGTAAACAAAGAAGGAGCTGAGGTAGAGATTTAGCTCAGATGTAGACCAGTTTCTCAACATACATAAGGCTCTGCTTCCAACCACAATACTGGGTATGTGCCTCTATTTTGTGGAAAAGGTTTAATGTGGCAATTAGATATTCAAGCCAGTATCTTAAGTTATTAGTTTCAAGTGTGAATTGAATAGAGTTACCCTATAAATCTAAGGTAATAGGGTTAAGGCTGCTTATGTAAAATTGATATAAGCATATTTGAAACAATATTTTCAATTTGAGTTTTTTTTACATTTGGCATTTGACTTATTGAAAAATAAAGGAGTCCATTAATTATGTAAAAAATTTAAATTATATTAGAACATATTTTGATGAAACAGACTACAGAATTGCAACAAAGAACAATGAATAGACAGAAGAACATTACAATTTAAACTTATTTTAAAAATTGACAAATCGAAGTAAAATCAATGCAGACCTCTATATTCGAACCCATACTAGGACCTACAGTGAAGGATACTCCCCTAAACTAAGAAATACAGCCAGAGATGAGAAGGCTTTTATTAAAAAGACAGTATATTTACCTCACATTGTCAGTTTCACTCTGCTTTGAAATTATGCATTTTATAAAATTAATTAAATTGCCCCCCTTTGGTAATTCAATCTCTCTCTCTCTCTCTCTCTCTCTCTCTCTCTCTCTCTCTCTCTCTCTCCCTCTCCCTCCCTCTCCCTCTCTCTCTCTCTCTCTCTCTCTCTCTCTCTCTCTCTCTCTCTGGAAATAATCAAGACAAATATAATTGAAGAGCCTGCCCTTGAAGTGTGAGTGTGTCAGACGTGAGAAGAAACAGAGAAGAGTGTATGAATGAATAAAAGAAAAAAGGAGACACAGTCTGAATGAACCTGAGGAGGTACAAATACAATGAGAATGATCATGAATCATTACTGTTAGAAAAGGTTTTTATTTCTGAAGGACTGATCTTTCCTCTACTGAATAGGATCACACATCCAAGTAATATATCACTTTGAAGGGTCACGATCTTTAAAGGCTTCCTGTTTACAATTTGAGCACACAATAAATTACTCTTTGACATAAATCAACAATAAATTTTAAATTAATTATAAGCATAAACTAAAATAATAGCAATGAAATATTAGATAAACATAGTACAAATACTAATTTATCTTCTATAATACATTTAAATGTTAAATCAAAAGTAATATAACAAGATGGAAATATTACAAAGTAAACATTTTTCTCTATAACAAACTACCATGCCCATTAGAAATCCATACATTTCCTACTGTTTTTAAATGTGCCTTTAACAAGTTGATACAATCTTAAGATATTTAAATTACATATTTTAATATAGATAAATAGGAAACAGTTAAAGATAAACTAGATTCTACTATGATGCTATAAAGTCTTAAAAGAGATTTGCCTGTATTTCATAGTAACATATTTTCATTATCCACGTAACCTGCCTATTTATTATTTTTAACCTAACACTTTAAGAATAAATACAGAATGATTTCATCTTATAAAAAAGTGAAACAGATACAACAAGGACATTTGCTCAACTACGTTCATAGCAGCTTTATTCATAATAGCGAGAATTTGGAAACCTAGATGTACCTCAACTTAAGAATGGATAGATGATCCTCAATTGAAGAATGGATAAAAAAAAAAACTGTCATACATTTACATAATGGAATACTACTCAGCTATTAAAAACAAGGAAAGCTTGAATTTAGGAGGCAAGTGGGTGGAACTAGAAAAGACCATCCTGAGTGAGGTAACCCAGACCCAGAAAGACATACATGATAGATACTCATGCCTAAGCGGATATTATCCACATAATACAGGATAACAGCATGGCAATACAGAGACTGATAGATCAATCAAGACCATGTATGATGTGGACCTATACTCTCTGCTCAGATGTAATAGCATAGTCTCCTTGTGGGTCCCACAATATGGAGAGTGGGGACTCCTTAGGACATGGACTCTGGACACCAAACTTTGATCACTTCCCCCTGACAGGCTGGCCACAGAGGAACAGCTTACGTACAAGTAGTACAGATGATATTTGATAGACTGAGGTCAGATGTTATGGGATGAAGGCTCCCCTTCCTGAGGACTAGGGGAGGGAGAGAGAGGGGATGATGGAGGGAGGGGAATCAGGAGAGCATGAGGGAGGGGATACAATCAGGATGTGAAGAATTTAAAATGCAGAACAAGCAGGTAATATATATTGCTCATCCCACTGTATAGGAATAGCTCTGAGACTGGCTGAAAAATGAATGTGTAGCGATAGATAATGCTTCTTGCTGCCTACAGAACCCCTATGAATTATTACTAAACGACATTCTTCATATGGAATAAATGAAGATTTACAGATGTCTTTTTTCAGCTCATACAAAGAGCAGAAAACCAGCCTAAATTGTTCTGTGGTTCATGCACACCTTATACATTTATAATTTATGACTGTATAATGCTTGTGAGAAATTATATGTTTTCAGAACAAAAGAACCAGACACTAACACTGGGTCAGACCTGACAGGATTCATTCTTCTCAGCATGCTAGACACTGACAATCTGCATCCTTCATGTTCCAGCACTAAGTGCTTTAATTCCTGTTCTTCATCAGAACAAGACAGCTCCCAGGACACTTTCAAAGAAAATTTCCAATCCCAATTGGTCCAGCATTTCCAACTGTCCCATACAGGACTCTAATTAAGCCTGGGATTTCTCAATATTTAGAAACTGGACCACAAATGCTATTCCTAGCTTGTTTAACCATTTTCCCAATGGTATTTGGGCCACTACAAAGATATTATTTGTCCCAAATCAGCCAAAAGAAACCTGAAGAGAATGGTGCCCCATTTTCTTTAAGGGAGATCAGGTAGGTTTTTGGTTGCTTTCTTGGCCTATAGAGGATTATTATCAATGGGAGCTGGTTATAAGTTATTGCTGGTCTTATTCTGAGAGAAAACAAGGTTGAACACAGGGATATATCTCTTCCTTTTTCTTACATTCTTAGGTTTGGAGATAGGGGTTGAAAAGAAAGAAGGGGGAATATAGAAATATATACAGAAGATAAAACAAAAGGTGGAATAGTGAATCTACTCCTCTACTAAATACCTTAATTGTTACTCACAAGGTTATTTTTAATTCATGGGTATAAAATTTTGTATGTAGATGCAATATAAGTTTAATTTTATGCACAGTGGTATAGAATTCAAATGTAAGATTATTCTTCACACACATTAGATATATCTCTACTCTAATATGAGGTATTTTACCCATATAACTCAGTTATAATACAACGTTTATGCTCTATACTTTGAAAATGCTATTGCAGGCTGTTTAAGATAAATAAGTTATACAAGTTCATTTTTAGTTGATCAAATCATGGTCATAGCAATTACTAGTCTATTTTTATCACAAGAATGCACATCTTAGGCACAACCAATAGAGATGATTGTATAGAAAGATAAGAAAAAATATTTAGACAAGGGCTTCAAAAACTTCAAAGACATACAGAATATGGCATTTTAAATGTTTTTATTATTTTAAAGATGCACTGACAATGAGACAGGTTAAATCCTTGCAACATCCAGCCTACCTCAAAGAAGATGATGAGCATCAAAGAACCTCCTTAAGGAGATGGCTTCAAATGTGGCAAATAAACCACTGGGGAAAATGTTCTCGTTTCTACCACAGAAAGAAGTCTGTCTAAAAAAGGGTAAGCTTGGATGCAGGTAGATTGGGCAGCCACACTCTGCCAAGGCAGAGAAAGCAAGTCCTCAATTTCCAGCCTCACAAATACGTCCATCAGATATATTAGGCCAGAAGGCTGAAGAAGATGCTTCAACATAATAGAGAGTTTTAGGTGACTGCTTAGGTAGCAAACTGTCTCTGTCATCTTCTCATCTGGGAAGCTGCTAATCTGCACCCCCTACATACTCAGGTATTTAATTTTATTCTTTCTCAAGTCTCTGATGGGGTTAAAGACAGATAGTTTAGTTTTACAATTAAGCTTGGTTGCTTAGGGGTTAAGCTGTTTTTAGGTCTAGATAAATGTCTTAATTTGGTAATGAGGAGATATGATAGATACTGATTTACATCCAGAATTGTAGACACACAAAAGACAAGAAAGATGTTTTCTTCAAGGCTGCCAAATACAAATGGCCAAATCACTAAGAATGTAACATTTATATAACTCCTGATTGTTTCATGGTTCTTATTGGTGTGGGTAGTTTATTTTATATATGTGTAATAATATAAATACATATGTAAAAATAAAAATATTTAATAAATATAAAAAGAGTACACAGCTTTCATGAACAAAAAATATTAAAACGTACTGTTTTACCCTAACTTATAATTGTAAATTCCAATTTTGCCATGTATTAAATAGTCCCATCTGCCATATTACAAATGAAAGTAGAATCAGCTACATTGTACATTGTCTCTGTCTATGGTGGCAAATTTTATAATCAATCATCCTTTAAAACAGTTCCTAACCATCCTTCAAAAGCATTCCAACTCTTCTTTGTCTAACACAACCCTCCAAGGAAAACATCTCAAGCTCTTAACAATCAGGCATAAACCATTCTTTCCAAGAACAACTCATATCACTGCCAATTATGGATTTTAAAACCTGCTGTATCTAATTACTTGCCATGATATAAAATGTGAAAACAACATGCTTCTATGACTTTCTTTCTTCCTGAAAGTGCCTGATTTTTTTTTTTATCTTTTAAAAAGTTATCACCAGCTCTCAGATTTGATATTCAAATGCTTTATGAACAAGATAAGAATATAGCTACCTAGTCATGGATTCTTTCTCTACAGAAACTCCAATTTCAAGACTATTAACCCAGGAGATTGCATTAGTAAGACCTAAGGAATCCATATAAAAGACAGCACCTGGCTTTACTATAATTTTTTTTTAAAGCTCACTGAAGAAGGAAAGAAAAAAACAAACAAAACAAAACAAAACAAAAAAACCGAAACTACCCAATTGCCCGCCACCTAACACTAAGAATGACAGCTTCAATAAATTGAATTAAGCGTAGACCATGAACTTGATTTAGAACAAGGATGGGTATAAATGACAGCTTGGAGGAAGAAAGGGGTATGGAGAAATATTGTGATTACATTATAATCTCAAAAAATAAAAGAAAATGTTATATCTAAAAAGAGAGCCTGAACCAAGTTGTGGGTCATTGAGAGAGGGGGTAAGTAGTAAGTATAAGAGCTAGAGGTGATGAATGACTACAGGAAAACAGGGATTTCCAGATTTTCAGAGCAGATTTGTGTATGAATGCACAGCAGCTGAAATAGCATTCAAGAACTCAAGCAAGATTAACCCATGATGATCCCAGCATGAGGAGCAAAGGTAGTCATAAACTTCTACTACAAGCTTAGAAATTACTAGCAAGTAACAAAGCTTAGAAAAAAATTCCATTTTCTTTTCATTTTGTATTTTCTTTTTTACTTTCTTCTTTATTTTTATTTAAGTAACTTATTCAGACTACATCCCAATTGTTATCCCCTCACTTGTATCTTCCTGTTCACCCTCTCTCCCTCTTTCATCCTATTCCCCTCCCCTAGGTCTGTGACAGGAGGGCACCTGGTCCCCCACTAGAAGATTACAGCCTATCAGGTCTCTTCCTGGTAGCCTGCTTACTCTTCCTCTGAGTGTCACCAGATCTCCCTAGCAAGGGGAAGTGGTCTAATTGAGGGCACCAGAGTTCATGTCCAAGTCAGTCCCTGCTCTCCACACAATTGTGGAGGATGTGGTGTCCATTGGTTAGATCTGGATAGGGATTCTAGGTTGACTGTATGCATTGTTCTTTGTTGATACAGTATTTTGAGCTGACCTACCTGGGTCCAGATCCATCAGCCTTAATGGTCTTCTTGTAGGTTTCTAGGATCCTCGGGATCCTTCTATTTCCCCATTCTTCTTTACCTCTCTCACCTAGCATCCCAGTAGGAAGTCCCAGTTCTATCTCACCTCTGGCTAAGTGAAGACTTTCAGGGGACATCTCTGTTGGGCTAGTGTCCAATTATAAGTGAGTATGTGCCGTGTGTATCTTTCCAGATCTGGGTTAACTCACTCAGGATGATCATCTCTAGTTCCATCCATTTGACTGCAAATTTCAAGATTTCCTTGTTTTTAATAGCTGAATAGAATTCCATAGTGTAATTGTACCAGTTTATTTATCCATTCTTCAACTGAGGGATATCTAGGTTGTTTCCAGGTTCTAGCTATTACAAATAAGGTTGCTATGAACATGGTTGAGCATATGTCCTTATTGTGTGGTGGAACATCTTTTGGGTGCATTCCAAGGAGTGGAAAAGCATGTAAAAAGATTCAAGTAGATCCATATTTACCACCATGCACAAAACTCAAGTCCAAGTGGATTAAAGTCCTCAACATAAAACAAGAGACACTAAATCTCTTAGAAGAAAAAGTGGGGAAGAGCACAGGAGACAACTTCCTGAACAGAAATCCAACAGCCCAGGCTCTAAGGTCAACAATTTATAAATGTGACTCCATGAGGCTGAAAAGCTTCTGTAAGGCAGAAGATACTCTTGACAGAACAAAGCGACAGCTTACTGACTGGGAAAAGATGTTCACCAACCCTAAATCTGACAAAGGGCTAATATCCAAAGTATATAAAGATTTCAAGAAATTAAACACCACCAAACCAAATAACCCAATTTAAAAATGGTGCTCAGAACTAAACAGAGAATTCTCAACAGAGGATTATCAAATGGCTGAGAAACACCTAAAGAAATGCTCAATGTCCTTAGTCATCAGAGAAAGGCAAATCAAAACAACTCTGAGAGTCTATCTTACACCTATCAGAATGGCTAAGATCAAAACATCAAGTGACATAATAGCCAGAACATGGAAACAGCCTAAGTGTCCCTCAGTAGAAGAATGGATAAAGAAACTGTGGTACATTTACACTATGGAATACTACTCAGCTATTAAAAACAAGGAATTCCCGAAATTTGTGGACAAATGAATTGAACTAGAAATTATCGTAATGAGTGAGCTAACCCAGAAGCAGAGAGACTCTAATAGTACATACTCACTTATATCTGGACACTAGGCCAAGGGGTATGTCTCATGAAAGTCTTCACTTACCAGGAAAATGGGATAGTGGTGAGGACATCCAAGGTGAGAGAAATATAGGAGATAGGAAAATAGATGGATCCAGAGGGTCCTAGAAACCTACAAGAAGAACAGATCTGGGCCCAGGGATTCTGCTCGATCTATGGCACCAACCAAGGACAATATGTGCAGTCATCATAAAACCCCTACCCAGACCTAGCCAAGGGGCAGAATATTCTCCACAGTTAAGTGGAGACTTGGGGACTGACTTCCACAAGAACTCTGGTGCCCCTTATTTGGCCATGTCCCCTTGATGGGGAGGCCTGATGACACTCGGAGGAAGGATAGCAGACTACCAAAAAGAAACTTGATACCCTATCATCATATTCAAGGGGAGGAGGTCCCCCTCAGTCACAGTCATAGAGAAGGGGAATGGGGTGAAAGTGGGAGGGAGGGAGGAATGGGAGGATGCACGGGATGGGATAGCAACTGAGATGTAATATGAATGATTTTATTTTTCAATACAAAATATTAAAAAAAGAGAGAGAAATAAAATAAATAAGTAAATAAAAAACATCAAGCGACAGCATATGCTGGCAAGAATGTGGAGAAAGGGCAATACTCCTTCATTGCTGGTGGGAGTACAACTGGTGCTTTCTCAGAGAACTGGGAATAGAGCTACATCAAGAATCAGTTTTCTTTAAGTGTGTGTTCCCAGGTAAGTAGACCATGTTGCAGTGGAAAAATCACACACCAAAGAGTACGTGGGCAGCATAAGTTATGTATGAATCTCAAAAAGCTAGAGAGAGGGAACACTGTGGTAGAGAAGACACACATACTTGTAGGGCAAAGGGGTGGATACGGCAGGACCTGAAGAGGGGCATGAGAAAGATCAGAGTACATTATACAAAACTCACAAAGAACTAATTTTAAAATGAAGGACTGAAGCATGAATAAAAAGGAAACCTACCCAGGTACACCCACAATGAGTAAATTAAATTCAATCATTAAGATAAAGCCTCATATGAAATAGCCAAGATATAAAGCAAAACTGCTGAACCCCACTAAAGACCCCAGAGAAAAGAATTCTTCCAAATTCATACCTCACATCCAACATTATCCAAACTTATAAAGGAACCCAAATTCCAACAAATATCTGCCAAAAATGCTCTCAAAGTTATTCCAATGGAAATTAGCAAGGTGGATATAAATGAAATAGATCTAGTTTAGATATAAGAAAGTCAAATTGTCTGGCAAGGGACTACTAGCAGAATGTAAGAAACTCAGGTAAATCAATAGAATATCCCAATTTATAGATGAACAACAGACACATGTATTTCAGAAAAGCAAACATAAAAATAGCCCACTGATATAGGCAAAGCCTCTTGAGACATTAAAGACATGCAAGTCAAAAGCACAAGGCGATTTCACCTCAGGTGAAGAAAAATTATGACTCTCAAGTTTCTTGTGGTACTATCATACACGCCCCCAAAACAGAAAGAGAATATGCTAAATATACTGAATGAAATAAAATTTGGTGACCAAGACATTAATTCCTGTCACTTTGTAGACAAGTGGTGAGAAAGAAGATCCTATGTAAAGCATAATGAGATAGACACTACATGATCTCACCCTGTGAAATCGAAAGTTCATCTCTGAGAAGCTGAGGGGTGAGTATTGGTTACAAAAGGCTGACACATCTAGAAAGGAAGGATAGAAGAGGAAAAGTTAATCAGACAACTATAACTACCTAGTTATAAAAGTCTGAAGAAGAATAATATGGAAATGGACTACTATACACAGTTCCTAAAATATATACATACTTGAGGGTGATCTAAATTAAATTGCTAAATAATTGGCAAGACAAAGACTCAGTTGGACATCAATCATCACCAAATCTCATCACCAAATCAAAATTCCAGTTCTGGGAGTGGGTTACATCTATTTAAGATATTGACTACAGGGCCCCAATGAGAACCCCTAAACAACCAAGGATATTGTCTATGCTATTAATTGCTCACCACGAACTGTTGGTAAAGGCCCTTCTGGTGACGACAATACCTACACAATTCATTAAACATGGAGACACGTGTGCCTACATAGAGCCTTCACCACTGCTGACTAGTGTTCAATGTACTAGAAGGCTATCTGCAAGTACCAAAGGGAAAAGGTAACTGCCGACCCACCTACATATTCTTCATCTACAATGGTGACATGCATGCAAGATGTGTTAGTGCAATAGTGGCAACGCTTGTGGGATTAGATTAAATCATGAGATTGAAAGCATGCCTGACACAGCAAGGGTGGCCAAGAACCTGTAGGTAGATAGGTCAGGGACCTAGATCAAAACCAAATACTACTGTTCGGCTAAAGGAAGGTAACAACAAAATGACTCCTAGTAATAGTCCGATAGACTCATAAATTAGTGCCTTGCACGGCCATCATCAGAGACACTCCCTCCTGCAGTAGATGGGACGAAATAAAGAGACCCACAGTGGGACTACGTGCAAAGAGTGAGAGACCTTAGAACATTCAGTCCTAAACGAGATGTCTCCAGCAAATCCTTCCCTTCAAGACTCAGAGAACTTTGTTGAAGAGAAGCCAGAAAGACTATAGCAGCCAGAGAGAATGGAGATAGCACAGAAGGGCTGAGCAGACACATAAGAACTCACATAAACATGGACACTAGCTTGTCCCGCGCCCTGCCCCCAGAAACTGTTTTACTGGTAAACACTCATAAATGAAAAATTTTCCAACACAAAATAAACAATTGTATTTTGGGAGATTTTATTGCTTTATAAGGTTTTGTCTGTGTACCTTTTCTCTCCCTCTCTCTTTTTTTTTTTTTTTTTTTCCTTACTGTACAGATTTGTTTATATAGTATGTTTCCAATTTTTGTTATTTCTGTGTCTGTCAATGTGTATTTCTCTGGGTCTATATGCATTTCTTGTGAGAGTGGGTTTTTTTTTTTTTTTTTTTTTTTTTTTTGGTTGTTGTAGTTTTTGGTGGTGGTGATGGTTTGTTTGTTCCTGTTTATCTGTTTGTTTTATATATTTGGGTCTGTTTGTTTCCATTTTGTCATTTTATATGCATGTTTGGCTTATATTTTAATCGAAAATATTCTTCTTCCACTCACCTCCCTCCTTGTTTCATATTTTAATAGAAAATATCTTTCTTTCATATATTGCATCCCAACCACAGTTTCCCATCCCTCAACCTTCCTAACTACCTCTCACCAAGATCGACCCAGGCTCCTTCAGAAAAGAGCAGGGCTCCAAAAGACAACAACCAAACACTACCAAATAAGATACAATAAGACAAGGCAAACGCCCTCATATTGAGGATAGATACAGCAACCCAATGGAAGGAAGAGTAGGCAAAAGAGTCAGAGACACATATACCCTCCCATTAAGAGTCCCACAGAGACACCAAGCTAACATTCATACATGTACATAGAGAACTTTGTGCAGACCCATGTACACACTGTGCTTGCTGCTTCAGCCTCTGTGAGCCCATTTGAGCCCCTCTTAGATGGCTCAGTTGGCCTTATTCTCCTGGTATCCTCCATCCACTCTGACTCCTACAATTTTTCCTCCCCCTCTTCCATGGGGTTCCCTGAGGTCCATACAAGGTACCCAATGGAGACCTACAAATTAGACTTTCTCTCTGCATAATATGTGGCTGTGGGTCTTCGCACCTGCTCCCAGAGGAAGCCTCTCTCATGAAGAGTGGACACAGCATCGTTCTATAAGTGTAACAGAATACCCGTAAGGATCACTTAATTGATTTTTTAACAAGAGAAAGAATATGAAAAAATGTGTGGGTTTGAGTGAAAGGGAAGGGTCTGTGAAGAGTATGGGGAGGGAGAACCATTATCAGAATATAGTGTATGAAAAAATTTTTTTCAAGAAGTAATATATGTGAAAAATTGAAAAAGAAAATTTTTGAAAAAAAAGAAGTGCCCAAATGTTGCACAAATATGGACACTCTAACTTGAGCTCTATAAAATACACATGTGTGGAAATTATCACATGATATCCCATATATACACATAGCATTTCATAGGTAAAGAATTCATTCTACCAACCTAATTAGCAACAATAAAGACTTCAGTTGTTTTAAGTAAAACCAAACCAAACAACAGCAACAAAGCAAACATCACAGTCTGTAGGCTGCCTTCTCTAAGTACTATCTAACATAATTGCTTGCTTGGATCTCCCACTGTGAAACCATTAGCTATAAGTTTGCCATGTGCACTTGTGTAGTTTGTGCACTATACAAAAGTACTCAAGGGAGAGAACGAGAACCTCAATCCAAGAAGAGATCCATTCCCTAACCCTGCATCCCAGCATGGGGCTTTATCCTCCAGGAACAAAACAGAGAAGTCAAAATATAATTCTTTTACAGTCTGGAATGTGAGCATCTCCCTAAACCACCTAAAAATGGGACTTGTGCCTAGAGGGAAGACTTATTCTAATTTATGCACCCAGGGGAAGTTCCTTCTAATTCCCACACAGTTGTTATAGGGCTTAAGTGAAGGAGTCTCTGATTATAGCACTTATATAGTACAACATTTGGGTGCAAATTGTGACCTGAGGACAAATCAAAACACTGATCTTTGAACTAAAAGTTATCTATAAGTGTTCTAGAGTTTGGTACACAGGTAACTTTCATGACCTTGAATTATCCTTCCAGAAAGGAACACAGGGAAGGAGATTCTATTAAAGGTAAGATACACTGAACTCATATCTCTCAATATTCCTCAGCTGCTTTTTCAGTAGAGATGGTGGGGTGAGGATGTTAGGTGGTGAGGAAAGGAGGAGGGTAGGAGTGGGCTGATCAAAACTAAACATGTATGAAGAAATGAAGAAGCTTTAAAGAACCCAGTACTTTAGTACTTTATAAATTAATCTAAAAAACAAATACACACAAACACACACGCGCACACACACACACGCACACACACACACACACAGAGAGAGAGAGAGAGAGAGAGAGAGAGAGAGAGAGAGAGAGAGAGAGAGAGATTGAGATTGAACAGAGGTATCCTGCATGGAAAAAAATTTTGCTCCCAGATGTCATGAGTTATTAAAGAAAAATCTTAGTGACAAGCATAAGCTACCTCCCTACAGGTTATTAGCTAAAGACACTCCAGAAGCACCAAAGCAGGGCAGATTTTGGCCATCTCTCTTGGTTGCTAGCCATAAACAAGAAGATGGCGACACCCTATTACTGAAGGCCCACTCACTTTGATTACATGATACAGAGAAATTAGTCTTGAAATAACCTAAGAAATTCTATTCCTTATGCCTATCTTTCATAGTGCTGGGAGATTTTTCTGAAGGTTCCTGAATGACAAAAGAGATGCATGCTGCCCAGAGCTTAACCCTGAAGGAAACATTGAGCTGACCGGCAATAAGTGCCCATAGGTACAATATCGGCAACACTGCTTATGTGTGCAAAGAACTACTCTCTTGATTGAATTGAAAACTGGCTCCACACGAGATAATTTATTGTTGATACTGAAATATGTTAAAAACCCATGGCCAGGGAATCATAGGCACTAGACAAGAATTTATTAGTGTTGCTTTACTAAATGCAGAGTTATTCTAAGTACCATATCAATGAATGTTAATAACTAAGTTTTCTCTTCATTTAGAAAATATCAACTTCAAAATAAAATTGATTCTCCCTTTCTAATTCATTGGGATACTTCTCCCCTATTGCATTCTTCAAATGGAGATACCCGTCTCATTCATTTTAAATGTTAATATCAGAATTTTATACACATCCTGTAGCATAGTGACTGACATTATCAAGGACACAGTATACTGCATAACAAGATTACAAAACTCATTATTTTCTCAGACAAATACACTCCTCCATTTGTAATGGATAAATTTTAAAAGCTGAAATTTAATGTGATATGCCAGCCATAACATGTGGTGGCGATAGTCTTTCATGGTGAGTGCACCATTCTCTCATTAGCAATACTGTCCACGGCTTAATATCATGCACTTCCTATGTTGGATAGCATCTGTAAAACATATTCTGACACGTGGGAGTGATTTCACACAGATGTCTTTTCTACCCAACATCTCATTTACTTCAATACCAATATTTGAAAAGAATGTTTTCTTATCGGTTTCACCTGCTGCTTTTTACACTTTGCATATTTAAATGCACATCTGTATTAACCCAATGAACTTATCACCTTCTATTTGTTTAGAACAAACTCTTAGTGCCATCGTTCTCGTCTTTAATGCTATACTTTTCTGCACAACACCCAGGCTTCTCTCCTGGGTTATACTCTTTCTCAACAATTCTTCCTGCCTCACCTGTGTCGTTCAGAACAAAAACAAAACAAACAGACAAACCAAGAACAAAAGTACTATCAGCAACCCCTTGAGACCTGGATTCTTCTTCCTCCCCTTTACCCACTAACTACACACAGGGCATCACGAAGGCCGCCGCTGCAGGTGGTCCTGCATCCAAACAACTGTGCTTTCCTTCTGACACCATGACTCTGGCCTATAGGTGAAATCTCACATAACAGCAGCTTCTTACCTTTTTGCTTTTCTCTCTGCCACTTGTCAGTCTGATTGATATTATATTAGTTATTAGAAGTGGGGTTTTGGGATGACGATTGTGGGTGTTTTCCCATTCTTTTTCTTGTTTCTTTTAAAAAATTTTTTTAACACAAGGTTTCCCTACAAAGTTCTGTCTGAGTGGCATCTCATGAACAGACTAGTTTCAAATTTGCAGTGAACCTTCTCCTTCTTGCTCTCCAGCGGCGAGATTATGGACATGCACAGCTGGGCCCTACACTGTATTAGGTTTTCATATGATTCCATCACTTGAAGTATAAACCGTAAAAGCAAAGGTTTACCTGTTCATCGTAGTGTCAGCACGGTACCCACCATGTAAGCAGGAGTGCAACAAAGATTACAGCGTGGATGAAGTCACATAACCTAACACTTATGTTTAAGTATAAAGTTGTGTGGTGTTGCTAAAGATTTTTCTAACATAAGAAGATTAGAGTTGTTGGCAACTGACTCCAACCTCTGCATTCAAGAGACACAATCACAAGGCTCTTCCTTAGCTCAGTGTCATCCTTAGTGATGACATACTGTCTTCATAGTGAGATACAGGTGTGTCTGTGCTACATGGTGAGACTATTAAAGAAAAGAAAGAAGGAAGGAAAGAAAGGATTTTTAAAAATTGTAGTTCACAAACCCTTCAACTACAAAATACATGTAGCAATCTTTTCATCTGGAAGAAACCACTAATACTTTGTGATATATTGTGTCTGTTGGGGGGAGGGGAGGTAGTCAGGTGTGTATCATAGTAAGACTGTGGAGGTCAGAAGACAATTTGTAGAAGTCTGTTCTCTCCTTCCACAGTGTAGGTGTTAGTGATTGAATACAAGTCATCGGGCTTTCAGTAAATGCTTTCACCTGCTGATCCATGTTGGCAGGCAGCCCTCACTAATACTATTTCAATGTGAACTCATGTTGAAGGCTTTCTGTTCTCCTTGTTGAAAATCTTAATAGTGTAGTTAAGTTTTTAATCTTGTTCTTAATTTCTGATGCATGCTCAGATGTGATGGTTTGCCAAAAAGGACCCTTCTGCACAGTAAATTTTTTAAAAAGCCATATATGTAAGAATGGATATTGTGAGAACTAGGGCACTATAGCTTTGCTGAAGAGCTGCCATTGCAGTTTGCTGTGTATACTAAACAGGAGAGCTGTACAAAATATAGTTTATCCACCAAAGATGGATCCTTCTTGAGAAAATTTATATTTGTTTTCTTACTTATTCCTTTTGTGATGATACATACTTTGAGTTTCTCTCCATTTAAGTTGATGTTGGCTATAGGCTTGCTATAAACAGCCTTTATTATGTTGTTGCATGTGCCTTGTATCCCTAATTTTTCCATGACATTTATCATGACTTGGTGTTGGATTTTGTCTTAGCTTTGGTTTCTATTGCTGTGAAGAAATACCATGACCATGGCAACTCTTATAACAAAACAAAACAAAACAAAACAAAAAACATTTAATTGCAGCTGGCTTACAGTTCAGAGATTTAGTCCATAATTGTCACTGTGGGAAGCAAGGCAGCATGGAGGCAGACATGGTACTAGAGAGTTAGCTGAGAGTTCTACAACTAGATTAGTGGACATCAAGAAGATAAAGTGGCACTGGGCCTTGCTTGAGCATCTGAAACTTCAAAGCCACCACCCCCTCCCCAATGACATACTTCCTCCAACAAGGCCACACAAACCCAAATAAGGCCACAGATTCTAACAGTGTCCCTCTCTAAATCTAATAAGGAAGGCATGTGTTTTGTTTTTTTTTTTTTTTATTTTTTTTTTAATAAGGATTACATTTTGTTCATAATGGATGCTCAATTTGATGTATTCTTTCATTAGATCCATAATTATTGAAATTTTTTGTATCCTTTTCTAAAGGAAAACGATCTATGATTCTCTTTCTTTGTGGAGTCTTTGTGTGGTTTGGGTATCAGGGAAGCTATGGCCTTATGTAAGGATTTAGGCAAGGCTCCTTCTGTTTTTATTTTGTGAAATACTTTGAGGAGTGTTGGCATTAACTGTTCTTTGAAAATCTGGTGGAATTGTGCACTAAAACCATATGGTCTTGTGGTTTTTTGGTTTTGTTTTTATTGGCAGACTTTTGATTACTTATTTCATTGGGGCTTATTGTCAGTTTAAATTGTTCATTTGATCTTAATTTTTGGTAAGCAGCATGTATAGAGTTATCTATTTCTCAAACATTTTTTTCAATTTCATGGAGTACAGGTTTTTAAAGCATGTCTCTACAATTCTCGGATTTCCCCAGTATCCTTATTATATTTCCCCTTTCATTTCTAATTTTATTAATTTGGATATTTTTATTCTAGCTTTTAGTTGATTTTTATATGAATTTGTTAATCTTTTTTCCCTCAAGTAACCAACTCTTTGTTTTGCTAAATCTTTGTAATGTTTTTTGCTTGTTTCCATTTTATTGAATTCAGTCCTGAGATTATTTCTTGGCCACTTCTTTTGGTTGTGATTTTTTCTTTTTGTTCTAGAGATTTTAAGTGTGCTGTTAAATTACTATTAGATCTCTCCAGGCTTCTTTTTTAATGTGGGATCATAGTGCTATAATCTTGCCTCTTAGATCTTTATTTTTTGTGTTTCATAAGTTTTGGTATGTTATGTACTCACTTTCATTCAATTCAAGGAAACCTTTAATTTCTTTCTTAATTTCTGTCTTCACCGATTTTTCATTCAAGAAAATTGTTCAGTTACTCTGAGTTTGTAAGTTTCCTCTTGTTTCTGTTGTTTTTAATGTTCAACTTTATTCTGGGTTGATCTAATAGGATGCAGGGAGTTATTTATTATATCTGTTGAAGTTTTCTTTGTGTCTGAGTATATATTAATTTTATAGGAATTTCCATGAGTCATAGAGAAGGTATATTCTTTTGTCTTTGGGTGAAATGTTCTTTAAATATCTGTTAGTTTCATTTGGTTTATAATATCTCTTAGCTCTAGCATTTTGCTGTTTAGTTTTTGTCCAGATGACCTATATATTGGAAAGAATAGGGTATTGAAGACTCCCATCATGAATTTGTGATGGTAAGTATGTAATTTGATCTGTGGTAGAGTTTCTTTTACAAACTTGGGTGCCATTGTTTTAGGTACATAGATGTTCAGAATTACAATGTCCTCTTAGTGGATTTTTTTTTCTTCAATGAGTATGTAGTGTTCTTCCCTGTCTCTTCTGATTAGTTTTAGGTTAAAGTATAGTTTGTCAGATATTAAGGGCTACACTGGCTTGCTTATAAGGAACAATTGCTTAGAATATCTTTTCCCATTTTTACCCTGAAGTAATGTCTATATTTCATGCTACAGAGTGTTTGAATAGATCCAGTTTTCACATCTATCTGTTATTCTGTGTCTATTTATTGAGAAATTGATACCATTGATACTGGGAAAGATCAGTGAGAAGTTTTTCTTGATTCTTACTATTTTGTTGTGTGGGGGTTATGTGTCAGTGCACTTCCCTTCTACTGATTTTCTAGTCAGGTATTATTTAACTTCCTAGGTGTTGTTAACATATTTAGATTATAGTTTCCTTCTACTACCTTCTGTATGGCTGAATTTATAGATAGATATTAATTTTGTGATCTCTTAACAATATATAGAGCATTTTATAAAGCATTTCTTACTTTTAAAGTCTCCATTGAGAAGTTAGGTATAATTTCAATAGGTTTGCCTTGATATGTCCCTTTGTCATTTTCTTTTGCAACTTTTAATATCCTTTCTTTGTTCTAAATGTTTAGTGTTTTGATAATTATGTCCCCAGGGGCCTTTCTTTCCCAGCCCAGTCTATTTGGTGTTCCTTATTCTTCTTTGCCATGATATGTATATCCTTCTACAGGTAGGGGAAATCTTCTTCTGTGATCTTGTTGAAGATATTTTCTGTACCTTTGACCTGGTATTCTACTCTTTCCTATATTCCTATATTTTTAGGTTTGTTCTTTGTATTGTGTCCCAGATTTCCTAAATGTTTTGTACAAAGAGGTTGTTTGTTTGTTTTCTTTGTTTTTACATTTTCTTTGACAGAGGTATCCATTTTTTCTATTGTGTCTTCAATGCCTGAGATTCTCTCTTCCATATTTTATATTATGTTGATGATGTTAACCTCTGAGGTTCCTGTTTGAATTCCTAAATTTTTCATTTCCAAATTGCCCTCAGTTTGGATTTTTTTTTAAACTTATTCTATATTTACTTTCAGGTCCTGAATTGTTTTATTATTTTCCTTTTACTGTTTGTGATTTCATACATTTATTTAAGCACCTTATTCTTCCTCTCTTTAGGGGCCTCTATTTTATTCATAAAGACCATTTTAGGGGCCTTGTGTTTCAGCAATGTTGGATTTCTCAGGACCTGCTGCTGGTAGAGGGCTGCTGAGCTCTAGAGGAGACAGAGTGTTCTGGCTGTTACTGATTGTGTTTGTATGCTGATATCTAGGCAACTGGGTTGGGGAAGATTGTAACCCTCATTTCTGATAGCTGCTCTTATTTTGTTAATAGATGTTTTATTCCTTGGTTTTTGTTTCCCTCTCTAGTTCTTAGTACAGAATTTCCCTCTCTAGGAAATTCTTCTGATAGGTGTGTGCACCGAGGATTGCTGCTATGTTATGTTTTTAGGTATTAGGAGCTTACAGTTAAAAATGATGATGGGCAAGGATGGGAGAGGCCTTGAGGGGGTCTAAAGAATAATGTACAATATTCCCCCAGGATTGGCTTAGTCCCTTGGTAACAGGGGTCAGAAGATGAGGAGAGGCCACAGAGAGTGGTCTTCTATAGAGTTAGGGATACATCAATTGTGTTTGAGGGATGGAATAAAATAACTAGTGGTGGACAGAGTTAGGAGAGGAAGACCTATGTGATCCACTGGGGATGAGGAAGGCAGGGCTGGGAAGTGGAAGGCTGTAGCAGGTTTGCTACAGAGCTGGGGGTAAGACTGGGTGATTGGTTTTGGAGGAGCTGAGGGAAAGGTGAAGATCTTCAATGAGCCTACCTGACTCCCTGGCTGGAGTGGACTATGGGCTCTTAGGAAGTGCCTTCTTAGAAAAGCAATGCCATAAGGCATTGTCATTTTTGTAGTGTTTATTTCTGTAGTGTCTCTTAGTCTTATTCACTCACTAGGTATATTCACCTGAAAATTATAGTTGCCCAAACAGCCAGCTGATGAATGAAACACCATGCAAGCATAGAGTTCATGAATGGAGATGTCAGAAGCAGACCTATCAATTGTCATGATACAGTTCAGGAGAGATTGGCTCAAGTAGCTGCAAGCTAAAGTTTTGTCCCTAAGTGTGGCAAACATATCGGAAAGAGATATAATTGGGGGGGGGGGACTACTTTTTTCTTTTAAGTGGGTGTCAATTGCAGACAGTTTCCTGGTTGGAATGGGATCCTGTGTCCACTACCCCTTCTTAGAATTAGAACCCTTCTGACCTGTGCCTGGGCAAGCCTGGTATGTGCTTCACCCCATGTTCTACAGTAGATGGCCAATACAACATAAACTCAATGTTATTTTTTTAGTCTTTGTGTCTCATATTTCTTTGTTTGGGTATTTTCTTTGTCTTGCTTGTCTTCTGCTTGAATATTATGGTTGCCAATTTTGTGTTTTTATACTACTTATGGGTTATTTTTCTATTTTTCTTCTTTTTACATTCTGGACTGTTTGTTTTGCTTTGGTTTTTTTGTTTGTTTGTTTGTTTCCTTTTTTCCTGTTTGTTGGCTTGAGATGGGGGGCATATAGTTATATTGTGTGTGTAGGGAAGTGGAAAGAATCTGGGAGAAGTTAGGGGGTGAGAAACCCATGGTTAGACTATACTGTGTAAAAATAATTTTTAAAAATGTTTTGTCTTGAAGCCAACAAGTGAGCTTAGGATCTAAAATTAAGAATCCTATTCCTCATGACAGCAAGAATTCAAAAGCATTAAAAGAACAGCTGGGAGATGCTGATGTGCCATAACAGAAATAGCTGCATCTTGAGTAAGTTCAGAATAGTTACCAAGTAGCAGTAAAATTTAAACACAGATAATTACAATTCATTATGATGCACCTCTCATCCACTGAACAGATAGCATATGACACAAATTTCATGCAGTACTAAAAAACATAGTTTAGACATTCTTTAGGGTTTATTTGTTTGTTTGTTTTATATTTGTTTTTACTTTATGTGTATGTGTGTTTTGCTGGCATCTATGCACTGTGTTCATGTAGTCCTCACAGATGTCAAAAAGGAAACCAGAAGAGATGTTGACTTCACTATAACTGGAGTTACAGATAGTTGGAAGGCAACATGAGTGTGATAGCAATTAAATCAATGTCCTCTGGAAAAACAGAGCCACTGAGCCATTTCTAGCACCAATTTGGGCATTCTTAAATTCTTGTTGGCATTCGCTAAAATGCAGAAGTTTAGGATGGCCTAGACAATGAATGAATATAAAACTCTGAATACATTCTTCCTGAAAAGACTCTTCATTTCTTCCTGCTATGCTTTCCTGCTTTTTAGCAGTAAACAGGCACCCAAGATGGAATGTGGACCCTGTGTGAGAATTCACAACGTGGATCTTAATCAGCCTTTGTTCAGACTGCTCCCCAAGAACCATACTTTTAACATAATGGGATGATGTGAAGTTGAGGAAAGTAAGGAGCCATCCAGGGACATTTATGAAATGAAAGGGGCTTGGTGTGATTCTGTCTTGCATGTCTGTTCTGAGCAGCAGTAAGTAGTTTCCTCTTCTGATTTCTCTAACACCCAAGTGCACCTCCTTCTCATGGAAGACTCAACAGACATGGACATAGCCCTCTTAGGCTGCAGAACTACCATTTCAATTGTGAGCTAAAGGCTGACTAAGATTATCACTTTACAGTGCATAATGGTGAAAATGAGCACCAGTTATCATTAAGAACAGTCAGTTTAGGGCAGCAAACGCAGAATTAGACGTCATAGAGGCAGAAGCAATGAAGTATGAAGGCAGTCCAATTAAAGGAACACTGACAACTTTGAAAATGTCTGTACAACAAATGGCTTCCCTTGGGTGCTTTGAAATTACACCACCTGTGGTCTTAAGGTTGAAGTGTGGGTCAGGGCTGGTGCACATTAGTGGCAGCTATTAGCTATAGAGGAAGATGAAGAATCCGAAGATGAGGGTGAGGAAGATGTAAAATTCATAAATATGTCTGGAAAGTGATCTGCCCCTGGAGGTGGTAACCAATTCCCACAGAAAAAAGGAAAACTTGAAGAAGATGATGAGGATGGTGGCAAAGATAATAATGAGGATGATGAAGAAGAAATTGATGATTTTTGATGAAGAAAAAGTTCCAGTGTACAAAAATCAAACCCAGATGAAAAAGACTTAAAACCATCAACACCAAGATAAAAGGGTCAAGAGTCCTTCAAAAAACAGGAAAAACTCCTAAAACATCAAAAGCATCCATAACTAAGGCAAAAAATGCAAGCAAGTATAGACAAAGGTAGTTCTCTTTCCAAATGGAAGCCAAGTTCATTAATTATGTGAAGAATTGCTTCCTGATGACTGACCAAGAGGCTATTCAAGATCTCTGGCAGTGAAAGAAGTCTCTTTAAGAAAATGGTTTAAACAGTTTGAAATACTGTGTCTTACTTCATTTCTTAAACAGTTAATATCTGGCTGTCCCTTTTATGAAGCTAAGTGAGAACTTTTCCTACTTTGTTTGATAAATGTTGTCCAAGTTCTGTTGGCAAGAATGTGTTGTCTAAAATGCCTGTTTAGTTTTCAAAGATGAAGTTCCACAGTTTGCTTGGTTGTTGCTGTTTTTTTACTTTGTTTGTTTGTTTTTTGTTTGTTTGGGTTTGTTTGTTTTTTGTTTTTTAGTTTTTCAACACAAGGCCTTGACTGGCATACTCACTCTCGAGACCAGGTTGGCCTTGAACTCACGGCGATCCACCTGACTCTGTCTCCCAAGTGCTGAGATAAAAGGCGAGTGCCACAATGCTCAGCCTTTACTTGGTTTTAAGCATGTATGGCGTATTTTGATAGGACATAGTAATAGTGGTGGTCAGATGTGGAAATGGTAGGGAGACAAAAATACACATGGGAAATAAACTCAGTATTTTAATAAAGTAAAGAAAAAGAGAGAGAGAGAGAGAAAGAAAGAAAGAAAGAAAGAAAGAAAGAAAGAAAGAAAGAAAGAAATGAGACGAAGAACTGCAATACGAGAGTCAAGGGGAAAATGTAGGTCTGGATAGAATCTGAGAGTCAATCAAATTATGTAAGAAATAAGAGTTATCATAACAAACACAAGTAGAAGAAAAAAGAAGGGCAATTTTTAAGAACTAAATAAAACAAATACAAATAAGAAAATAAAGCCATAATATGTTGCTTGCATCTGAAAGAAAACAATATTTACATAGGAATAAAATGCAAATATAGCTTATTGATGAACTTTTATGCATCTTAATGTTTTAAATATGTAAAATATACAAATATAGCCACCATACATTGCAAATACATAAATATGGTAATATTTCACAATTATTCTAAGTTGTAAGAAATAAGAATTCTCTACAGATACTGAAACCATTGTTGACCATCATATTCTCTTTTCCAGCTTCCAGAAACGATTGTTCTCATGACTTGTGTATCGCCAAAGCTTTCTATTTTGTAGATATATTATTTTATATAAATATCTGCATATTTTTATATAAACATCTCTCTGAAAATCAAAGGCTATCTTTTCCCTATACTCTACAACCCATTCCATGTTGTTATCTACATTTTTATAACATTCTAAATTCAATCATATTATTGCTGCTTTTACTCCTTTAATTAATTAATAGTTAGAATTGATATTTATTTTATGAATTTGTTAACTACTGCTCCAGGTATTTCAAACAACAATCATCTAGTTTTTAGTAGTAGTTTATAAAAGCCTCTGATGGCTACCTCTCAGAGCATTCAAAATATCTCCATAGATATATCTCAACAAGACACTTGCCACCAAACCTGATGATCTGAGTCCAATTCCTCAGGTCAAAAAAAGTAGAAGAAAAAGCATTAGTTCCTGCAAACTGTCACCTAACTGCCACATGTATGCATAGTATGCACTGCACACACACACACACACACACACACACACACACACACACACACACACCCCTACTGAAAATTAAAAATTAAATGTTATTGTCATAAATGAAATAAAGAAAATAAATAAATGATAAAGGAAATGTTTTACTGTCACTCTTAAATGATGGGTTAAGCCTGAATAGACTCATTTTCTTCCAACTCTTTCTCTCCACGCATATATTTCTGTAGATGACAAATTCCATTGTTTAATATTTTCCTGTTTCTTCTGAGATTTATTTCACAACCATTAATGGCTGATGATTAATACAGGTTTCCCCTCTCATGGTATAGATTATCTTCTTTGATTCAGAAAAGACTTCTGACCTGAATAATTGCTTAGAATAATAAAGAATTTCTTCATCTTCTTTCTCCGCTCTAAAATCATCTTGTCAACATGAAGTTAACTGCTCTCTTTTCCACTTCTTAACTTTGACTTTGTGTTTTTCGTCTAGTTACCTCGGTGTCACACCGGCGTGGTCTACTCTCTAATATCTTTTATTATCACATTATTGTTAACTTGATTGTTCCTGTTCCACAACACAGCCAGAATGGTGCTCATTGCTTACCCATATAATGTTTTCTTTCTTTTTTTTTTTCACATAAGTCCTTGTCCCTGCTTAGCAGCTTGCTCTTATTATTGCTGAGACTATTATCTCTGTCAGAATAATATACATTTATTTTAATCTCTCTTCACAAAAAATTTTGATGTTTCCATAAACTTTTCTTACCATGGTTATTTTCCCTTTAGAACTGCAGAAAACTTTTCTATTTTACTTGTCACATGTGTCAAAGCATCATTTGGAGGCTTTGTGTGAAAGTGTTAACTTCTGTGTGGTGCACATGTCCCCAGAACTGGTGATGCAGTACTTGGAGGTGAGTCTGTACTGTGGCTCACACAACCAGCCAGAACTGGTGATGCAGTACTTGGTGGTGAGTCTGTACTGTGGCTCACATGTCCAGCCAGAGCTGGTGATGCAGTCCTTGGCGGTGAGTCTGTACTGTGGCTCACATGTCCAGCCAGAACTGGTGATGCAGTCCTTGGTGGTGAGTCTGTACTGTGGCTCACATGTCCAGCCAGAACTGGTGATGCAGTCCTTGGCGGTGAGTCTGTACTGTGGCTCACATGTCCAGCCAGAACTGGTGATGCAGTCCTTGGCGGTGAGTCTGTACTGTGGCTCACATGTCCAGCCAGAGCTGGTGAGCAGTCCTTGGCGGTGAGTCTGTACTGTGGCTCACATGTCCAGCCAGAGCTGGTAATGCAGTCCTTGGCGGTGAGTCTGTACTGTGGCTCACATGTCCAGCCAGAACTGGTGATGCAGTCCTTGGCGGTGAGTCTGTACTGTGGCTCACATGTCCAGCCAGAACTGGTGATGCAGTCCTTGGCGGTGAGTCTGTACTGTGGCTCACATGTCCAGCCAGAGCTGGTGATGCAGTCCTTGGCGGTGAGTCTGTACTGTGGCTCACATGTCCAGCCAGAGCTGGTGATGCAGTCCTTGGCGGTGAGTCTGTACTGTGGCTCACATGTCCAGCCAGAACTGGTGATGCAGTACTTGGAGGTGAGTCTGTACTGTGGCTCACACAACCAGCCAGAACTGGTGATGCAGTACTTGGCGGTGAGTCTGTACTGTGGCTCACATGTCCAGCCAGAGCTGGTGATGCAGTCCTTGGCGGTGTGTCCGTACAAAGATTGATCTATCATCTTGATGATGTCTCTTTCTTTTTCAAGTCCTTAAAGTTTGCAAACCCTCACCTCTGCTCCTGTTTCTAACAAAGCTTCAAGCCTTTTCCAGGAAATATTAGACATTAACTTTTATAATCCACATGATAGTTTCTTATTTGGAAGTATATTTTTTCCCTCTACTTGATCCATTTGGTTATCTTTTTGACATTACATCCGTGATTTTTTTTAAACAGGGTTTCTCTTTGTACCCCTGGTGGTCCTAGAACACGCTATGTATATCAGAATGGCCTCAAACTCAGAGACCCACCTTCCTCTGCTTCCCTAGTGCTGAGATTAGACTCATGTGCTCCCGCCTCCACCATACACAAAACACATCCACGAAATTTTAACTGGCATATGTGCGTATACCTAAGTATAAGTGTGTATACCTGGTATGTGCTCAGAACAGAGAAAGATTTTATGTTTATTTTCATTCAGTTCTCTAGTTGAAATCACATGTTTTAATTTCAAATTTTATATTAAAATTTTAAACGCCAAACCACCTGTTGACACGCTCCCACCAACTTCATTACGTTTCTGCTTAGTTCCCCACATTGTTTAAAGCAAGGATTACTGACCCCTCAACGATTTATACCTGAGGAAAGGAAATTATAGAACGAACTAGTCTCCTGTATTGTTCAACTAACATTACAATTTTATGTAATAGGACAGCAACATTAGGAAGCTGGAATATTTGTGCTAAGTGACTGTGCTCTATTATAGGATACAAATATATAAAATGAAAAAATAGAACTACGAGTTTGCCTTATTTAAATGGAATATAAATGGGTCAAAAGAGCCATAATAGCACTTCAGGCATCCAACTGCTTATTGGAAGTAGTGAGACCCATGGCTGTTTTCTCACTCTCAGCCCTTTAAAATATTTAATTTATTTTTATAACATATATATTATTTGACAGTCACAAAAATAAAAAAACTGCCATTAGATGCCATGAGGAGGAGGCAGTAGAGGGAATATGAAGGAGAAAATAAGAGAAAAAAAGATATCTATTTATGACCTTTTTGCTTTTGACTCTAGACTTCAATGTTCAATATTAATTTTAAAGTCTAAAATTTCTTAAATATGGTAAGGAGGAAAACATTTTCTCAACAATTTTAGGACTTGTCTCTTCTATTCAAAAGGCATAAAAATGTACATGGGTAGGAATAATTAAATTAAAACCACTATTATATTCTGTGCATCTGCCGGCTAATGACAAAGGAATAACACCAATTCTTTTCTTTAAAAAAGCAAGAATTAATCTTGCCCTACAATAAATAACCTTTTTTTCTAATGGAACCCAAAGAATTACGTTTGTGTTCAATATCTTCCTGAGAAAAGAATGGCCCCTTTGTTTCCTCAGCTCTTAGATATTAATGCAGTGGCCACAAAGTTCAGAAGAGAGAGGTGCAACAGGTTGTAGAGTCAAAGAAATAATATGTATTTGAACTTGCTTCTCCGGTTGGTATAAATCACATTAAATAAGGAATATTATGATTGCAACAACCAACTTAAGGCTCAATGATAAACTTTATTGAAACATCATGATCAATCCTGTGTAAAGATCTGTTCTGCCATCCTGGTTTTATTTCTTTTAATTTCTCAAAATATGTAAATAGTATATGTTATCTATAATAACCCATATCATTTATTTCATTATTTGAAGCTTTAGTAGGATCATGAATATTTAATGATCCTGGAAGAAAAAAATGGGATTTAAAGCATATCTCAAAATTGTCAATAAAAGTGCTTAGACTCAGGAAACTGGGACAGAGGGGAGGACATCCTATTGGGACTCTAGATGAGAGAAGCATGGGAGGATAGCAAAATAGAAGGATCCAGAGGGTCCTAGAAACCTACAAGTAGAACATTATGATAGGCAGATTTGGGCCCAGGGGTCCCGCTCAAACTATGGCACCAGCCAAGGACAATACAGGTGGTAAACTTTAAACCCCTACCCAGATCTAGCCAATGGTCAGAACATTCTCCACAGTTGAGTGGAGAGTGGGATACGACTTTCTCACATAACTCTGGTGCCTCACATTTGACCATGTCCCCTGGAGGGGGAGATCTGGTGGCACTCAGAGGAAGGACAGCAGGTTACTAAGAAGAGACTTGATACCCTATGAGCATATACAGGGGGAGGTAATCCCCCTCAGGCACATTCATAGGGGAGGGGAATAATGGGAAAATGGGAGGGAGGGAAGAATGGGAGGATACAAGGGATGGGAAAACCATTGAGATGTAACAAGAATAAATTAATAAAAAAAAAAAAAAAGGTGCTTAGACAGTAAACAACTCTGTTCCCAAGGTGAAAATTTTTATGGAGTAAGTGCAGAGACAGCTGTTTTCAGAAACCGTATTCCCAGCCCAAAGTGATACATCTTCTTACCCATCACAACCTTAATAGTCACATTGTGTCACTTGATTTAATGCAGCATAATTCAGTGTGATATTATGCAACCCGGTAGTGGATTCAGGTAGGAGTAAAATCCAACACCCAGGAACTGTGAAACAAAGATACACTTTCCTGCAAACAAAAGTTAAATAAATCAAGGCTTTTCTGAAGCAGGAAAAGTCATTAAAAATAAAGAGTAAGAAAAAAGAGACACTATACAGCAGCCGCAGAGTTTTATTCCAAAACACATTTCAATTCACCTTTGCAGTGATCTCTGAGAATGCCAGTGAAGAGTCTGGGCCTCAGACATGAAAAGCCCTTAAGCTGTTTGAACTTGACAGTACTTAGTGGGGAGGGACTATTTCTCTCTGTAGTGTGAATCTTCGAAAGACAGAGGCTTTCCATCACTTGTCCTGCACAGCCCAGGCAATGCCTACACAGACTCCGCTGACAACTCATGATCCCTTCTTCCTTAGCATCTCTCAAAATGTACTTGGGATACTGAAGGCATTACATGAACCACACTGGTGGACTGTTAAGTAAGGAGATAGGATGGAAGGAGAAATGAGCTCACTGCAGGGCTCAAGGTAGTTTTCCTTGTGTTTGTTCATCTCTATTTTAATTTAGTCAGAAGTATGTATTGTGTGGCTCTTTATGAATCTAATAAAATGAGTAACTCAGAGAACAAGAAACCAAGTTGAGTCCATTTGCCTCTCAGAAAGTTGTATTCATCTTTTTAAGATTTCTTTTCCCCTTAGTTAATATATTCTTTGAGAATTTCATATATCACATTCTTATCATGCTCTTTTCTATCCCCCAGTCACTCTGAAAAACCACCTTCCTCCACACAATTTTGTGTTGTTCTTTCCCTCATAGATAGATAGATAGATAGATAGATAGATAGATAGATAGGCAGATATAATATATAATAGTATATATATACATATATATGAGCCTTTAATGTAAACAGATAAAAACTAGTTAGTTATTCCCCTAACATTTGTATTAGCATTTCACCAGTACAAATGTCTTACAGGAATTAATGTAATGAATTTTAGTTTCAGAGTTCATAGAAGACTTATATTTATGACTAATTTACTCTATCAGTAGTGTGTATTGTGCCTTCTTGGACTATGAATGCTAGCCAGTAGGGACAAAGTTTCCAGTTGTTGACCAGCTAGATTTCTCCAAGATCTATGCCATAAGTATGTATTATTTTTCAGCAATGAAGTTGTGCCATCAAATTTTAGAGCATAACCAATAGCACAAGCAATAGGCTTTACTGCTATTTTGGTGGGGTAGGAGGGGCTCTATGGTTCTTCTTTGGCCAAGAACTCAAAAAAAAAAAAAAAAAAAAAAAAAAAAAAAAAAAAAAGGCAGCGCATTCATGGTACTGAAAGTTTGATACAGTGATGATATATATGTAAGCTTCTATAATAATAGGTCTTCACATGACTTTACAGAAGGACTTTAGTATTAGTCATCCCTCTCTGAAGTCCCTCCTATACGCTAATGTCACTCCCCAAATATCTTTTAACCTTTTTTTTTTTTTATTTCCTATTTACCCTCTTTTAATGCATTTGTGGTTACTCTAAACGAAACACAAATCTAAAGTTTCAAAGGTAAAAATCCATATATAAAAGAAAACATCTTTGGGGATCTTGTTATTTTACAAAAGATAAGTCTAGCTCCATCAATTTACCTGAGAATTTTATAACTTAACTTTTATTAACAGATGAATAATTTTCCATGGTGTAAATACACCACATTTCATTACTATTTGCTGGTTGAAGGACACCTTCCAGTTGCTGGATGTTATGAGTATACTAGCAATGATCATGGATGAGCATGTATCTCACTAATAAGATATAGATAGAATCCTTTGAGTATATGCTCAACTAAGGTAAAGCTGCATCTGGTGGTAGATTTATGTTCAGCCTTTGAAACCCTCAACACTGATTTTCAGAGTGTCTTTATGAGTTTGTGCTCCTATCAGCAACCGATAGATGTTTTTCTCTTTCCCCTATCCTCCCCAGCAATTTCTTTCACTTATTTTCATGAACTTTGGCTCTTAAAACTGAAGATGAATTTTCACACGAGCTTTATTTTTATTTCCCAAATGGTTAATGATGTTAAGCACGTTTTCTGGAATTTCTCAGCTATTTATGTTTCACGCTTTAAGAGTTTTCTGTTTAGACCTGTATCTCATGAAATAATTTTAAATATGTTTTAATTAAGATATAATTACATCATATCTCTGCTTCCCTGCCATATCTTTATTCCCTCCAAACTCCTCACACTAAAATTGATAGCCTCTTTGTCTCTGGTCTATTGTTTGGTTATATTAGCACTCACAGAGAGAATTTATAAACACAACCCACTGACTCCATTGTCTCTGTACATATGTATTCAAGTTGGACCACTTTATACTCAATAACCAGTATCAGAAAGCCTAGTAGGGACAATGGAAGTAGGCCCTCTTAGACAAGTCCCTTAGGGAGATTCCACTCTGCCAGTAAGTATTCCAGCAACAAACACAACAACAGGAACAAGCAGAAGTGGGAGCAACAGCAAACACAGCAGCCTCTTCAAAGTCTTTTATAGGAACATTTCAAAGAAGAGCAATGAACAGCCAAGTGAAGTGAAGCAATACAAAAGCCAACTGGCAAGCCTCTGTTTCTTGGGCTCATATTTATCTCTTCTCAGAGTACATACCAGGATGTTTATCACCTGGCAAAGACCGTGCTCCCTCAAGAGGTAGTTCCCTTTCTAGCGGACCAACATTACACACCATCTCACAAGTCTTTTTCCAACAGACAAATATCACACACTCTCTCACAAGTCTGTTTCCAGTAGACTAACATCATATACCCTCTCACACGTCTATTTCACATTCCACACTTGGGATCAAAACAAAAACATGTTTATATCCAATACACATTCCTAAGCCATAGATACATAAGTTGTGGTGTAAATGTAGTCATCAGGTCTTGTTTCCCTAAAATTGACTTATGTCTGCATTGTACCCAGTTGTGATTCCCTGTTTCTCCACTTGCTGTAAAGCAAATCTTCTTTGATGAGGGGTGATAGCTATACTTAACTATGCATGTAAAGATAAGACTTAATGTAGGTAATGTTTTATGCTAGTCTAGCAAAGTAGCAGTTGTAGAGTCTCTTCTAAGATCCATGGCCTCATTAGCCCTTGGGAGTTGGCTGTGTTTCTAGTACAGACATAATTTCCCTCCCACTAAGCACTTGAAGTCCATTTAGAAAGCCACTGCTTACCACTAATATTTGATTCCCACTATTTGTCTTTATAGATATCTTGCAATACTGGTCATTGTTGTTGTTAATTGCTTCCCTCCCTTGGTAACTTACGTATTACTTTCTGGTAGTTTAGAAGTTAGATAATGGGAAGACAGCTTTGAGATTAGACCTAGTTTGAATAATATAGCCCTGTGTTCTAAGTGTGCAGTGTATGCAGCAATAGTTTCTTAACTTCTGTTATTCTGTATTCTGAAATACATCCAAGGACAGCATATTTTTTGGTTACTTGTATGTAACCACTTGGACTATCAACCTCACTTGATACTACAAAGACGATTTCTGGTGCCTGATACTAGGGAATTTGTTCATCTGTAGCTCTTCTACAAAGAATTGCCTACCTACGTAACATATCTTCATTTAAGCTACATATATAAACATATTTATCATATTCATATAATTATATGATTTGTGTATGAAATTGAATAAACATAAAACAATATGAAGCTTTAACATAGAACTTTGGTTTTTTCTGTCCCTCAACATTTTTATTCTGTACTGACCTTCCACTTCTCTCACACTACTTTTGCCTAGTTTTAATTGAGTTGTTTCTTTTCTCTATGTTCAGCTTTTTTTTTTTTTAGCTCTTTGTATATTTTACATAATAACCTTCTGTCTAATGCATGTTGGTAAAGATTTTTGCCATTCTGTAATTGGATTCTTTGCTCAAATTACAGTGTCTTTTGCTGTACAGAAGCTTTTTAATTTCATGAAGTTTCATTTATTAATTGCTAATCTCAATGCCTATGCTATTAGGGCAGTGTTCAGAAAGTCACTCTGTTTCAATGAGTTCAAGCATGTTGTCTACTTTCCCTTTCATTAGACTCATAGTATTAGGTCCTATGTTGATGTCTTCAATCCATCTACTAATGTACAGTGTCATTAGAAGTTCCTTAAAATGACCAGAATTAAGTCGTCCTATAAAAGTGTCATGTACATCTTCAGTTCACTGTAGTCAGTTACACCATTCAAAGAAACTGTGTGGTAAAGTATTCCATTAGTTCTTCCATTGAACCACACTTTGTATAATTTATATTACTTTAATGGACCTTCCTCCCAGATGAAATCTGACTTTGATCATGTGTCTTTCTTCGGTCAAAGAGTCAGAGGCAAGCATGATAAATAGACAATTGATTAACCCCTTATACATGACATTTTGCTTCTGTGGACGGTAGCCACTGCAATGCTGTAAGGAAGAGAGCTCCCTGTAGAATGTGATAGGCCATGCCACCAGACTCTTAGATGATAAGAATCTTGATTTTGTAGTGTGGGTTAAGCTCTAGACACGTCTCATGCCAGAGATACATGAAGACACCAAGAAGGGCCTAGTCGAATAACAAAACAAAATGATAAGAATATTTGTTGCATTAAAGAATCTCCCTATGGAGATGGCTTCAATATGACAAAATGCCCTCATATCTGCCACAGTAAGAATTTTGCCTAAACATGGGCAAGCTTGGATGCAGTCAGAGTCAACGACCAATCTCTGCCAAGACAGGGTGAGCAAGTCCTCAATAGTTCCTGCCTCACAAATATATCTGTCACATATATTGAGCCAGAAGGCTGAAGATAATGTTCCAGTGTTATAGAGAGTGTTGGCTGACTGCTCAGGCAGAAAACTGTCTCTATCATTTTTTTCATTTGGGAAGCTGCTATCCTGCACTTCCTGCCTACTCAGATCATTAAGGTTATTCCTTCTCAAGTCTCTGGTGGGGTTGAGAGCCACACAGTTTAGTTTTACAATTAAGCTTAGTTGCTTAGGGGTTAAGACTTTTTAGGTCTAGATAGATGTTTTAAGTTGATAGAGATAAGATATGATAGATATTGATTTACATTCAGAATTTTAGATGGAACAAGATAGGAAAGATGTTTCTCAAGGTGGCCAAATACAAATAGCCAAAACACTATGAATATAACATTTATATAATTCCTGATTGTTTTGGGATTCTTCTTGCTATAGGTAGTTTGTTGTTTATATGTGTAATAATATAAATGTATTTGTAACAAAGAAAAATAAGAAAAAATAAAAAGGAAAAAATTTAGGAAGTTGTTTACATAGTAATAAATAACTGATACACTGTCCTAAAAAGTTCTCACATTTATTGAAGGAGAGGCATGTGCAAATAAAAAGTGTATAGACATAAACAAATATGCATATTAAATTAAAGTCATATGTGTGTATATATTACATTATTTTAAAATTACCCTTATTTGTACCTAGTTCAATCTTAAGAAAGGACATTTTTTTAATCTGGTGCTTTGAAATTCACTTAAAATGCAGCATTGAATAGATTTACAGTAAAAGTGGGTCATATAATAAACTATATATGTTAAAAAATGATGATGTAATCTTCCGGGAGGAGTCTCTCCTAGGCTGTCTATGTTGATAACAAGATAGTATAGTTTTACAACCAAGTTTAGTTGGTTAGGGGACAAGATCGTTTTAGATCAAGATAAAGAAGTTAAGCTATTAGAGTAGAGATAGGATAAATATTGAATCTAATTCAGAAATTTGGACCCAACAAAACAGGAAAAACAATTACTTCAAATGAGACGAATGCAGATGGCCAAGTCACTATGAATGTAACATGTATAGAACTCATTATTCTCATGATTGTTACATGGTTCTCCCTGCTGTATGTAGTTTGTTTTGTACATGTGTAATAAAATAAAAGTATATAAAAATAATGATATCATGTTATAATGATACTCTACCACAAATAGAATATTAATTTCTATTAATTCTCTAAAATATGAAATTTTATTTAATTTTCTTTAAATTTCCTTGTGATAATATGTATAATTATTTTTCTTATTTTTAAATTCTGAAAGCTGAAGAACTATTATTTAGTGAATTTCCAAAATAGATGCTCATGACTGGCAATGACCTTTCCAATTTAGATATATACAGCTATAAAATTTGTACCTTTATCCACACTATATTGCCCACACTATATTCTCCAGACTTTCCTCAAGTAGCACTTGAGGATAGTGAAGAAGCCTTGACGAGACACAGAAGTAAAGAAAATTGTTCAATGTTTTAAAGTAAAAATATCAGAACATAAGACATGATATGAAAAATAAGCAAATTCTACTTAAGGTGGCAAAATGAATACCAGCCTTGAGCAAAATATAGTCATAAGAAAATGCATTTCAAATAACTTGCCTCAAGGTAGAGTGGGAGAAAACTGAACAAGAAACAGTCAACACTCGAGCTCAGATGAGAAGTGACAAAAAGCAAGAGTGTCTGGAAGCTGTTCTGCAGGAAGCATCCAGGCAACTCTCTGCTTAGTAGACATGGAGGGTACTTCTTCATGGGGAAGCAGAGAAATTTTAATAAGCAGTTCAACTATGGCGTTGACTTCATTCTTCGACCACATTCTGATTATACTTTGACTTTCCATAACCTATTATACATATTTAAGCTACTTTTCTTGTTCTTATACTCTATTCTAATTAAATCTAAGATACTTCTTAGGCCTAAACCTGAGATGCCCCCTTCTACGTAATACTTCAATGAGATATCTGGGTATTCAACAACACTTACCATCAAAACTTGCTTTGTTTATAAGTTAAATTGCCAGTTGAGTTAAGACACTATGGTCTAGTCATGTTTTGTTGAATCTAAATTGTAGGCAATCTTTCTACATTCTTTCTACTGAATGAACAGAAAACCACATAATCTTTTTCCTTCCTCTTGATGAACAGGCCTGACTTATACTACCAGAACACAATAAGAATGAAAAACAGAGAAGTCCAGGCTCTCCAAAAAATCCAACACTAGGATTAAAATGCAGGTTTCCAGAAAAGAAATGCGGCTTTCCAACAAATTACTCAGGTATGTACAGACATATGGAAATGGTAAGATAACATCTACCTGAAAGAATTGAGAATATTGAATTAATATAGAACTACCTTAGAATGAAATGTGCTGTATAATAAGCACTCATATGATAATAGTGATAACAGGAATGGTTATGGTAAAATATTCTTCAAACTGGGACACAAAAAATGAAGTAGGGAACCAGTCAAATTATTCAGCTGGTAAGGGTGTGACAGACTATCTTTAAGCCACAGGACCCACAGGGTAGAAGGAGATACCCAACTCCCATAAGTCCTCTGACCTCAACATATGTACCATGCATGCACATGAACACAACACACACAGAGGAGACGAACCTAGGGGTTTGCAGGCTTGTAAATGCTCAGAAAGCACTCTATCAACTCCAGTTTCCAATATTTCAATTCAAGATATAAAATATTCATATTCATAGTACCTTGGTATTTTATATTGCGATGCTACTGCCAAAATAAAGCTGGAAAAAACTTGGGAATTTAACATTAGCCAAACAGAGATAAAGACTATTTACAAATAGTCTTTTTGATCACGAGGCTCATACTCCTGGAAAAAATATGAGCTAATTTATCAAATATATTCTAGAGTAAACTACATGGTAGTGGCTCAAATAAATATTTAACTAAGATGACATGTAATAAAAGTGACATTTTAATAGGCTTTGAAGTTTGCCTAAAGAGCATCATGGGCCACTAGCTATTATTTATCAAAGTCAACTAAATAGGAAAATGTTTTCTTCAAGTTTGCCAAATACAAATAGCCAAAACACTATGAAAGTAATATGAATATAATTACTGATTGTTCTGTGGTTCTTCTTGCTGTATGTAGTTTATTTTATGTCTGTATAATAATAAAAATGTATATGTAAAAAAAAAGTAAATAATAAAAAAAGACAGCAAAGAAGGAAGGACAGTTGATAACACAAGACTGTTCAAGGTGTTTTAGCATTAGTCCTAGAAACCGTAAGAACATAAGAGAAAGACTTGTTCTCTCACAAAAACTGCATATAGTTTTTGACAAATATAAATATATTCTTTGGACTGTACTCTTTGTTTCTAATTTATTAATGTCAGCCCTGAGTTTGATTATTTCCAGACATCAAAGCGAGACCTAACAACAGACACTGAAGAAATACAAAGAATCGTAAGATCTTACTTTGAGGGCATACATGCCACAAATTTTGAAAATCTAAGGGAAATGGATGATTTTCTTTATCAATTCCAGTTGCCAAAATTGAGTGAAGAATAGATAAACAAGCTAAATAGTCCCATTTCTCCTATAGAAATATCACTGATAGTCTCCCACCAAAAAAAGCCCAGGGCCAGATGGTTTTAGTGCAGAATTCTACCAGACCTTCAAGGATGAGCTAATACCGATACTCTTTAAGCTACTCCAAAAGATAGAAATGGATGGAACATTACCAAATTCATTCTATGAGGCCATAGTCACATTGATACCTAAACCTCACAAACACCCAACAAAGAAAGAGAATTTCAGACCAATTTCTCTTATGAACATTGATGCAAAAATATAAATAAAACACTGCATTATATAACTTTTTTTGTGGTATGTGGGTTATGTATGTTACATGTATGTATTATGTGTATGTGTGTTATATGTTTGTGTTATATGTGGGCTATGTGCATTATAGATGTATGATTCATATATGGATTATGTGCATGTGTGTTACATATGTGTAGTCTAAATACAACATTTCAAGGGAAAAAACACAACTAAAGGGCTGGGGAGTGACTGAGTGGGTAAGGCACTTGCTATGCAAACAAGAATACCTCAGTTGAACTCCTTGGAAGCCATGTAAAGGCAGGCACAGATGCATGTACGTGATGCCTTTGCTACCATAACAAAATGGAAAGAAACAACAAAATCCCTAGCATACAGCAGGGAAAAAGACTCAGGGTAGAAAGTGAGGAATGATCCCAAGTGTGTGTTTCTGTACTCCAATACATGCACGCATGGGGGGGGGCAGGATGAAAGAGAAAGAGAGACTTAATTTGTAAAAGTCTAAATTCCTTCTTGTGAAGTTTAAAAAGAGACATGAGGGAGCTTTATTAATTTCTGTCCCGAACTAGGTCATAGCAAACTGTTTTAGTGTTGAGCAGACTGAAAGAGTATTAAAAAAAAAAAATAGTAAAGAATAAGAATAATTAGATCACTGGAGGTACCCATATAGCTCAGTGGTTAAGAACCATGGCTGCTCTTCTGTAGGAACAAGGTTCAACTCCCAGGCCCTACATGGTTGCTCACAATGATCTAACTCATATTCCAGAGGATCTAATGGCCTGTGTGGGCAGTGTCTGCACCTGGTATATAGTCACGCATGCACACAAAACACCCACACATGAAATAAAACTAAATAAATAAAAAATATACTTTAAATTTTTAAAAAAGAAAAGGCATAACTAGATAACAGAAAGAAGTATGCAAAAATGAAAGTAACCTCAAAATTCTCAAGACATGAATACAGACCTTTTGTTCTAAATTTTCAGTATGTGAGTGGTTCAATTCTATTGAGGTGAAACTTGTTGTTTCATCCCACTCTATGACTATGGAATTTTAAGCTGTATCCCTACAATATAAAATGATCTTTCTTCTTGCTTCATAAATCCAAGCCTAGGCTCACCTTGCTAAAATGTACAATGTGTTTGAAATTTGTGGGGCTTATTTCTCTGAGTTAATGCAATCTTTGCCACAGTGTTCTTCATCTACTGTCAATAATTGTTTGACTCTGCTACAGTACTAGGACCATGATCAGGATTGGGAACTTAAAACAGCCTACAATGTGCAAAAATTCAGATTGAAATAAGAATAGGAAGTGCATAGTCTCTCCCACCTTCTGGAGAGAAATATAGCTAAGATGGTTCCCTTTGACTCACAGGACTAAACCCAGAGTATTCAACTACTTGGGTATCAGCACTTCATTAAATTACTTTCTCTCTGCCCTCCTCCTGCAGCCCCCAACTCACACACACTTCCTCCCTCCCTCCCTCCCTCTCCCCCCTCTCTCCCTGCTCTTTCTCTGATGTGTGTGTCTGTCCCTTTCTCACTTTCTGTCTTATTTCATCTCTTTGCTTATTTCCCCTCTACTTGTTCCTGAGCCATCACTTACCAAGTGGCTGAATTTTAAGTTCTGACTGCAATTCTCTGAGGAGTCTCTGCATACTTTTGAGTGGGGGGATTAAAATGTACATCACACAGCCCAGATTCTAATGGTTAAAAATTCAATAATGGGAACAGATTGGTGGTCCATTGCCACTTTAATTAAAGAAGGTGATGGAATGACATTTTAAACCACAATGTCATTTACTAAATTGACATAGCTCCATTAGAAGAAAAAATAGTTAAATTGGACCTGAAGCCGAACAGTTTCTCTTCCAGTAATATAGGACATTTCAATTTAAAATTTTAATCTGCCAACAATATATTCACTGCTGGAGAAAAAAAATGTTTGCCCGTTTTCTCATTTTTGCCTGAATCTTGCTATGAAAAAGATGCTAAGATTATTTCCAGGCATCTCAAAAAGCAAACTGTGACTGGTACAGGGCTGCAGGGAAGTGGGAGCAACTTTCTGCACAAATCTAGTGTAACAGGCACAAACTAGATTTTTCCAAAAATAGTTTTATTTCCACTGACAGGAACATCATATCCTTCCTGTGATCTCCCTTATATGGTAGGAAGGAGCTGCAGGTCAATGGGTCCCAGCATTGGAGAAAATTGTTTAGAGATTTGCCTTATATAGTTTAGTCTCGTAAAGTCAGAACTGTGGCTCAAGCTTTTAGTAGCTAACCAGGGGCATTTTTTTTTACTCTATGAAAAGAATTTCCTGGAAAGAATTTCCCCATTAACATCACTTACATGAGGCACTTGGTGGAAGAGTTTACTTTGTAGAGATGTGAACTTTTAAGGTAATAAAAATGGTCTATTTTATAGTTTTTGAGGTTTTTACTCTTGAGTAATCTAGACAGGTTTCTATTTCAAGGAAAACTTAAGGAGCTTGGGTACTAAAAGCTAAACGGGTTTAGCTTTGTTTTTAAATTATAAGACACTTCAAGTATGCATACAATAGCAGATATTAACATTACGATGCCATGATTATTAAATGAGAAAGTCAGTACCAAGTATGACATACCTTGCTTACTACTCAGAGAGACTTTCATAGGCACTCAGAACATCACAGAGTTTTGTTGTTGCTCTTGAATTCCACACATTACTAGATGGTAGGACCTTACTCATGAGACACCACTCATGTTGGATGTATGACAAAAGAGAAATCAACTTCCAAATGACCAGGAAGCTAGCCAACTGCTAACTTACACAGTGTAAGAATGTACTATACAGTCTTCTGGGGAAGTCAAAATGTCGGTGGCCATTCTCAGTGCTGGACTCCGCATGTTGACACACTGATATGCTAGCAAAATAGCCCGGACGTACAGTAGCCTAGTAATATGTTATTAGAGCTAACTAGCTGCTTACTAATTGGATACGAAGCTGGCTCCACAGAAAGGATTTCATGCTTGGTACTGTAAACTTGGTCAAAGCCCAAGACAAGGAAATCATGAGCCAATGGTTGAACCTATTGTTGTTTTGGGGAAAAAAAAAAAAGGTTATTCTGTCAAACTGCATTCTAAATATTTATGGTTATGCCCATAGATCTGTACTGCTCCTAACTTTGGTTAGAAAAGCTTCTTTTTGCAGTGGGTAGTGATTAACTCAGAGACTCATTGCTGGTTAAAGTGCTGAAAATAACACTGAAAGTTCAGATGTGGATGGTTCATGTAAACCAATCTCTGACCATTCAAAGTTCAGGAAACTTAGTAGAGGAAGGAGAAAAAAAATGCAATACACAGCAACTGAGAAGAAGAAATATAAAATGCTGGCTCCTAAATATGTCTCAACGACTGTATTGCTTGCATCAAACCCATCAACGGTGGTTGCACAAGACCCACATAAGATCAAGCCAACATGAACAATTCCAACATGAACAAAGACGAGGTCGCTGAGGCCTCATCAGTAGTTGAAGAGCTACTGGCAGTTCAAGGCTGATAAAGAGTGCAGATCCACACTCCTCTGTCGTCTTGGTCTCTAGTAAGTTGCCCATGGCCAAATGGAGAGCTTGTTACCTATTATGTATATAAGTAACACTGACTAACATCAGTGTTGATTAATCACAATTCTAAAGAGTATATAAAGTTTGTAGATAGGCAAGGGGTAGTAAGGTTGGTAGGAGAGTGAAAGTGATGGAAGTACGTTATCAGTGTACACTGTATGAAGGCATGAAATCTTCAAAAATAAAAATATTATTGAAAAATGGAAAACACCACAAATGTATATATTTGAATAGTCAATCTTCTTTAATATTGATTTGCATTTTAAGACAATGTTTTATACTATGAGGGTAAATGAGGATGGCCTCATAACTATTTAGCCTTCCAAGTACTCTAATTACTAAATAGCATGAGTGTCTGTAAATACCCAATTTTATAAATTTTTCTTTAAGCATCATGTTAGTATTAAATTTTAAAACAAAATTAGTTGAACCAATATTCCCTACTTAATCTATTTCTCTCTTTACTCAGTAGCAGCCATTATCGTAGACTGTGATTTGTATTTCACATTCTCATAAGTATTTTATCAGTTTAAAAAGTAATCAGTATGATAATAATTTAATAGTAAAAATACTAGAATAGCAGGCCTTTCTTATGCTTTTCCTCTTCTTGGATAACCAAAACTAGTCCATTTGTTTGACTGGCTGAAGAGTCCTTTAGTTTATAAAGATATAACTCTTTATATTTTCCCCACCTTTTCTTAAAAACAACTTCACAATGAACAATGAAGGTTTAAATTTTAGTGCAATGAAAAGTTATCCATTTTTTATTTAGACTAAATTGTTTTATGTTTTACCTGGAAAAAAAAAACCTCAATCACACCCATTTATAAAATTTGTCATGCTTGGTTTTTCAGTTTTGATTATTTATTGCACATTTGCTTAGGACATAATGTGGGGAAAATGTTTTTTTCCACTTGGATAAATTCCTTCAGCATCATTCATTAAATATCTCAGTTCTGGAACAATTTATGATTGATGTCCACATATATGGTATGTGTATCCTATGATAAGTATTAGCCAAAATTTTATTCAGTACTTAAAACAAGGAACTCATGTCATCTGTGGCAAGATAGACAAACCTGGAGGACACCGTGCTGTGTGAAACAAGCCAGGCATAAAAAGTGAAATACTGTGTGACCCTGCCCACTAAAACAGAAATCTAAACTAGTAAGACTCGGTGAAGGCAAGTGTAAAATGTTGGTTGTCAGAGTAAGGGAGAAGAAAAGGACAAGGAGATGTCACTCAAAGGACACTAAGGTCCAATTAGGCAGGATCTAATTTTTTTAAGGATGTAATTCATAATATAATGAGCGAAGTTACTATTTCTAACATATTTAAAATTTGATGAGTGGATATTAAGCATTCTCACAGCCTTCACCACACACACAGAAGAACATAATTGTTGCTACTCAAGGGCTCAGTGTATTTCTTCAGACTTACTGAAGTTAGTTTGTGTAAACTCTACATCTAAAATGTTAAAACACAGCCCTTATCATTGGTGTTAGAACCCTGAAGGATTTGTGTTCATCAATAAAGAAATAACACAGTCTGTTGTACTTTATCTGAGAAATTCACTCCACTCACTATCCAGATTCTATAAAGCTTCATGAAAGTAAAAGAATTAGTATAGACTTAGACGAAAATGCCAATGATTATTTAAAAGGTTATGAATCTTCCAGCAATAATGTATAGTGGAAGCACTTTTTCTTGAATGTGGAAAAATTTATTGAAAATGTAAAATGATACCTATTTCCAATAGTATAACACTGCCCAAGTCATTTATTAAACAAAAAGGAAAGAGAAGCAATTAGTGATAAAAGGTACTGCTGACCTTTAGCATGGTCTAGTCTGGCAATTAGTAATTAACAAGGTTGAATAGACAAGTAGTTCTTTTCCTATCTGTAGAAAGCCAACACTTTGGAGTTCCCATAATTCTCATAAGCATTTAAATTCTCTTACTATGTTTTCTAATGGATCAACTTCTTCCCCTTAGTAACCAAGCACTTTGGTCACCTACCACTTGACAATCAATGGATGTAAATGTTTCTTTAGTCATGTCCTTTCCATGAGAAACACTTATTTTCTGTGTATTGTCTTCAAAGTCTTTAGGACATATACCAGATTATATTACAGAACATCAAATGGCTCCTAGATCTCTCATTCATCTCATGCCTCCTCTTGAAAACAAGATACAGTGCATTGTCAGACTCATGGAATAGTCTCACACATACTCTATGAAAACACATTTCTTTCATGTTAAGAACAAAACCTACCTATTGTCTTTCCTTGTCTGCAGTGATATGATCTAATCCTTTGCGCTTGTACATTTTGGGGGTTAAAAAAATATCACCTTTGTAGCCACAGTTTTATACTCTATAGAAAGGTTAGATAAATTGTATATATGTAAATCTCATCTTTTTTGGTCAAAACATGTATGAATAAAAATTCAACTATTGTGATAAAGTAAGCTTAAAATAAAAGACCGGCTAATATGGCTCCACAGCTGGCAAATGTTGGTTGTGTTCAATTTCTATAATAAATAATGTCCACAAAAGTTCTCATTTCTCTTTAATAAATCATACTTCTATTTTACACTACTATTCACTCCCTATACCCTGTGTATCCTCTTTCAGTCTTATGGTACCTCTAAGCCTTGCTCTGTAAATCCATTTTCTCCCTTTGTATGGATATGTCAAGAGTTATTTTAACTTCTGAATATGTACAAAAGTATATAATATATAGAAAATGATTTAAAATAGTCTTGAAAAGTACCTGAGATTTTCTTTTCTAGAAGTAAAGAACAAAACCAATTTCAATATAGTGTATACATGTAATATATCACAATTTTTGCTCTTATTTATTTATTCAATTTACATCCAGGATGTAGACCCCCTCCCTCCTCTCCTCCCAGACCCAGCCACCCTCTCTCATCCCTCCTCCCCTAGTCCTCAGAAAACGGAGCCCCCCCTATGCATCCACCCCACCTCATCAAGTTCCATCAGGACTGAATTCATCCTCTTCCCCTGTGGCCTGGCAAGACAGTCACAGGGAGGTGATTGGAAAAAAAAAAAACAGCCCACAGAGTCCATGTCAGAGACAGGCTCCTCTCCCCTTACTAGTAGAAGCACATGAAGCCTGAGCTGCCCATTGACTACATCTATGTAGAGGACCTAGGTCTAGGCCATGCATGGTCCTTGGTTGCTGTTTCAGCCTCCACAAGCCCCTCTGGGCTCTAGTTAGTTGGCACAGTTGGTCTTCTTGCATTACAGCTGGATAACAGAGACCTACAACCTTTTGTCCTTCCCTCCACCCCCACCCCCAACTTTTCCACTAGACTCCCTGTGCTTTGGCCAGTGTTTTGCTGTGAGTCATAGCATCTGTTTTGAGGCACTGCTGGGTGCTATTTACAATAGCAAGAAAGAGGTCACAATAAATGTTTTTTCTACACAATGTACCTGTCATGTCAAAGACACCAGAACATGCTGGCAAAGGTTCTCTTAGGCAACTTCCCATGTTCAATGAGTTGTGTATGTGTTGTCTTCAGCAATAGGGCCTCGCTGTCAGTTTGAAAAAAGAAACCTACTGTGTGGTTGCTTTTGGAATCTCGCTGGTTGTTTTGGAATTTCTATAGTACCTTTTTGGGCAGCAACTCAATTGGATGAAACCCAGTCTGAGCACTGGGAACTTTGTTAAGTGACAAGAATAGTAGTAGTCAGTTCTTCAATTCCAGCGCTCTCTCTCTCTCTCTCTCTCTCTCTCTCTCTCTCTCTCTCTCTCTCTCTCTCTCTCTCTCTCTCTCAATTCCACCCTTCAATCCCATCTGTCTTCCTCCTTCCCATCTGATCTTCCTATTGTAGTGCCTCCCCACCATCACCAGCTCCTACTCACTCATACAATCTATTTCCCCTCCCAGGGAGATGCATGTGTTCGCCCCTATGTAAGAGTAACTTGTATTCGTCTTTTCTAATTATCATCTTAGAGGCTTATTGCTGCATGAGCTCAACCTTTCTAGTTTTTTTCTGAACTCTAGATGGCTGGTTCAACTCAGTTATTCAGGCTCAGAATCCTCTCCAAGACGACTGATTCAAACTGGCTTCCCTGGCATTCTCACTGAATGGCTCTGCTTTGCCTCAGACTAACTCTAGCAATTTGTTCTAGTCTTCTGGCTCCTTCTTATTCTCTGGCTTCAGTGGCTTCTGCAAGAACTCCCAAATAAGCTCAACTCCATTGAACTGTACTCAGTGCACTGACTCCCAACTGAAGGCAACAAATTCAACTCCTCTCAACTGAACTGACTGAAATGACTTCACAAATGAACTCACTCTTTCCTCAACCCCCACTGCTCTTAAATATCTTTTCTCCTGAGAGTTGGATATATCTTTTCTCTGACTCATTCTGTGAATTTTTTCTGATTTGTCACTTTGTCTGCCCCTCAACCAGATGTCATAGTTTGGGATTAAAGTTGTATGTATACTAAAAGATTCTAGCAAGAGGAATTAAAGTTGTCTACTAAAGGCGTGTCTGCATTACAGCTGGATAACAGAGCCCTAGGAAGGCTTTGTATGTGGTTAGAACAGCCATGTTGCTAGCATAAAAGTCCTCTACACTCAGCTACCTCCTTCTTGCCTAACCTCTCTTGCCCTATGGATTATAGCTTGGCCATTATTTATTGAATGGATAATATTAACATTAAGCAAATACATACCACATTTATCTTTCTGGGTCTAGGTTACCACACTCAGGATGATTTTTTTTCTAGCTCCAACTATTTGCCTGCAAATTTCATCATGTTGAGTAATACTTCATTCTGTAAATGTACCATAGTTTATCTACTTATTATTCTTTTGAAGGACATTTAGTTTGTTTCCACTTTCTGGCTATTAGGAAAGGAGCAGCAAGTGTTACCCTTGTCCCACATCCTCACCAACATAAGGTCTAGTCACTTAGCCATTCTCACATATATAAGACAGAATTTCAAAGTGGTTTTGATTTGTTTTGCCCTAATGGCTATGGATTTTACACATTTCTGTGGGTGTTTCTCAGCCATTTGAGTTTCATCTATGAGAATTCTCTGTTTAGAGCTATACCTGATTTGTTTGTTTGTTTTTGTTTTTGAGACAGAGTTCCTTTGTATAGTCCTAGCTGTCATGGAACTAGCTCTGTACACCAGGTTGGCGTTTAAATCACAGAAATCTGCCTGCCTCTGGCTTCTGAGTGGTAGGAATAAAGGCATGTTTCACCAATATAAGGCTTTGTACCACATTTTAATTGTATTATTTGGTTTTTATGTTAAGTTTCTTGAATTCTTTATATATTTTGGTTATCAGCGCTTTATCAGATATAGAGTTCATAAAAATCCTTTCTACTGTTTAGGCTGCTATTTTTTCCAAATGACAGTGTCCTTTGCTGTGCAAAAGCTTTTTAGTTCCATGAGGTCCGATTTATTAATTGTTCATCTTAGTACCTGGGTAGATGATGTATTCAGAAAGTTGTCTTCTATGGCAATGAGTTCTAGGTTACTTCCTACTTTCTCTTCTATCAAATTCAGTATTACTGGTGTACTGTATAGGTCTTTGATCTATTTGGAGTTGAATTTTGTGTAGGGTGATAGGTGTGGATTTATTTGAATTATTTCACATGCAGCCATCTAGTTTAACCAGCACCATTTTTTAAAAGGTTCTATTTTTTTTCCCCCGTGTGTATGTCTGACTGCACTATCAAAGAAGTTGTTATCCATACCTTTGTGGGTTTATGTCTAGGTCTTCAACACAATTCTACTGATCAACATAGTACTTGAAATTTTAAGCAATTTTAATTTTTAAAAAATGTTAATATGTAAGTCATAGAATCTTTAAAATAATGGGTAACAATCTGAGGAAAAGAAAACAATATATGAGTAAACACACAAGTGAGCAGATGAGTGATCGTCTGAATTCCTGAAATACCAGTTAGGCTAACAATCAAACAATCAAACAGGCTAAGGAAGTTTACTCTGCAGAAACCTGAAAGCTTAGGATGAATGAAACAAGATCAAGCATGTCAGACTGCAGGAGGTCGGGAGGGGTGGGGGGGAAGCAAGGAAAAAAACCTCAACAAGAAAGTGAAACAAAACAAAGGGCCAGAATCTCAAAAATACAGCAAAAACAGAAAGAATGGAACATCAGGTGAAGCAAACGCTTTCTTCTTAGGATTTTTAGGAGAAAAGAACTCATGGATTCTGAGTATATAGAGAACCCAAGGGATATGAAATCTCTCCTTTACAAGATATAGTTTCCTCCTTTGCTTCAAAGGCATAGCACCTTTAACAGTGCTGGAGCCTGGCATCCATGCCCCTAGAGGAGAAAAACTAAACATCACTCTTACTCAGTATTGCAAGCTGCAACATTGAATGACCTGGCAAGACAGGCTTACTGGAGCAATAGTAGCATGAATGTAATGAGAGTCACCAACATTTTCAAACTGTATTGAAATTCTTTTCCATAAAATGAGACCCATAACTGATGCCATTATGAAGCCAAGAACTTCTGGCTACACATGGTATAGGACCTAGGGAAAAGCTACTGTTAAATTTTTAGTAAGTGGACATATTATGAAACTAATTCCCGATGACTTTTTTTTTTTTTTTTTTTTTTTTTTTTTTTTTGCCTGTTGTTTAATGCATCTCCCAACCATAATCACACAATCTTCTTTTTAAAGCATATGGTGAGTAACAGAGATCAACAACTGGGCAAGGCACAGAAAATAAGAAACTACATATATATATATATATATGTATATATACACACACACACACACACACATATATACATACATATACACACACAAACACACATATATATCTCACATATCCTCCTCCAAGGGATCAGGGATCATCACAGAAGCTGGGGGTAAGAAAATGTAAGAACCAAAGTTGGTAGATGACTAAAAGAAAGCAATATCTTTTGAACATGACAGGACAGCTGCTCATATGAATTCATGGAGGCTCTAATAATGTGCACAAGACATATGAAAGCACAAGGCAGGCCACATCCCAGCACAGGGAGGAGACTTGGGTGTAAAATTCCACCCCTAGATGTGGACCTATCAACAATTAATATTTGTGAGAGGGAAACAGAATTCTCTCTAAGACTATAGGTTCTGGTAAGAAAACCATGTCATTGGCCACATATCCAAGAATATTTGGCATCACAAAACGGTCTTAAAGAGTTATATTTTTAAAAGGTACAAATAGTTTGGTATATATAGGTATGGACTGGTGGATCAGGGAGAGTGAATATGATCAAATTTGTCATACACAAGTCTCAAGGAACAATTAGTTTTCCAAAGCTCAGAAAATAAAAAATAGAGTATAGCATTTTCATAAAGACTTAAACTATCAATTATACAAGGTACACAAGCAATGTTGCTAAGCCTGAAATGGTTTGTTCTTGTGTCAGATGAACTTCTCTATAGATTGTCAAAGGACATGAAAGATGGTGTAAAATGTATACCTTTTGCTCTTTTTCTCACACTAGCATGAGGAAACTTTCCACAAAGTCAATAACAGCTATATGCCAGCAGGTAATGTTGACCTACGCTAAGGTGGGACTGGGCAATTTCTAGACAATGCTGTCTAATAACAGTGAGTATGACAGGATTATTTTTTGCGCTGCTTACAAATGTCACTGTCAACTTTCACATACTGCTCTAAGTCCCATTGGCATCTGCTTTGATAACAATGTGATGTTTGTTCTCCTTTAACAAAGAGTGAAGAGGACAAGGGCACAGTACTGGCCCCAAGAGTCCCCATACTGTGTGTGCAAACAAAGTGGCAGTTTGTTCAGTTTCCTTGCCAAAGCACAATTCCACCAGGTCTGCTAGAAGATGAACTAACTCTACCATTTTCTTTTAAAATCTGTTTATCAAAATCATTCACTCAATTATTAGAGATCTCACAAGAACTCTTGTCTCGGAGCACTGACAATAAAGTAAATAGTGTATTTGGTCTTTGAGGAAGGAGTCATATTTTTATATTTATTACTTTTGGAGGTCAACTTTTAATATTGTTCTTAAAAAGGATGTTTATATCACTGATTTTAGAAGCCATGATGACACTGACTTTTGGGATTTTATGACTACTTTTGCATGGATTCCATAAGAAAATTAAGCAAAATAACTGGCGATGTGATTGGTTATTCTCTTAGGTTTACAATATTACAAACATCCATTTACATGCACAGGATAAAAGACAACTTATTACACATAAGTGCATTGTGTCACCAGTGTTAACCTGCAGAATATCTTTGTCAAAAGGCTACACAAAGTCTCCATGTAAGGCTGCCCAAGACTTAGGAGACCTGTGAAAAATCTAAGATTTGGCTCAACTCGCAAGCTAACAGGCAGCTTGCTGCAATCGCAAAGATAATTCCATAAGACTTGAAACTGTTGGACGTGAGGTCAGGGACTGCCGTTCATTCCAGCAGACAGTGTTAGTTTTACATTTGTGTTGTGATCTTTTGCCCTGCCTGTCTCCATAGGGAAACGATGAGAATTCCATGTGCTCAAAGTTCGTGTAGCTACTGAGGTCCTTTAGGACCTGGAAATTTTCATCTTTGTAAGGGGCCAGCATATTTGCCCAACCTCTGGCCCAAAGAAGAGGACTGTCTTTGTAATCTTAACTAAGAGACTACTTCGCTTTTTGCTCCAGAGTAAGACACTCTTTATCTTATAAAAGTTCTAGGAAAAATTAGTCCAAAGCAAAAGGCATCAAGGACACCTTACAGGATGTACAGAAATTTAAGTGACCCATTGGGAATATCATCCAGCAATAGCAAGCCTCATAAAATCTGAGAGGGCTTATTTCTATGGGTATAATTAATCTAGTATATATACAACTGTCAAGTCAAAGAGCTACTATGCAGTTTGTACCCTTGAAAGGACTAATACACAACTGAGTCTTAGCAACTTATCTATCAAGCAAGTTTGTGTTGGACTTGAATATCCTATACCCCTAATGAGAAGTACCATTCTAGCCTCTCACCAAACACAGAGATAAAACAAGCACTTGATATGAAATAAATTATTAGGCCACTGTATATGACTTCTTAGTTTGGGAGAGTCAAAAATAGATTGAAGCTATGCTTATCAATAATCTTTGATAATTAGTTATAGTCTGCCGTCTGTCCTAGTTAGCTTAACTCTCACCTTGATGTACCTAAGTGACATCCAAGAGGAAAGCCTCAATTGAAGAACTCCCTAGATCAGCTTGATCTCTGAGGCGCAGAAGAATGTTAATTTAGGACATGGCTGCTCTGGCAAGAGATCACATCCAAAGACCTTCTAGGTCTATGTGATCTGGTTGGCAAAAGCGGGAATATAAGCATGGCTTTAGTCCAGGGGACAGAGCAAAATGATCTGAGTTGAAGAACAGGCTGGTATAGAGCAAGTATCAGGTAAAGAAAAGCTTAGATCCAGGTGTGATGATACATGCCTTCAATCCTGAGGACTAAGGAAGGGAGGGAGAGGGAATGAGGGAGGGAAAGGTATCTGGAAGGCATGTGGGAGGGGGATACAATCCAGATGTGAAGAATTTAAACTGCAGAACAAGCAGGTAACTTACGTTACTAATCCCACCATATTGGAATAGCTCTGAGACTGGCTGAAAAATGAATGTCTAGCCATAGACAATGCCTCTTCTTGGCTACAGAACACATGAATTATTATTAGATGGCATTCTTCATATGGCATGAATGAAGATTTACAGATGTCTCTTTTTTTCTGCTCATACAAAGAGCAAAAAAACAGCATAAATTGTTCTGTGATAAATTTAGGATAGTATAATGTTAGTTAGAATTTATATGCTTTCAGAACAAAAGAACTGGACACCGACATTGGATCAAGCCTGACAGGATTCATTCCTGTCAGCATGCTGGACACTGATGTCCTGTATCCTTCATGTTCCAGCACCAAGTGTTTCGATTGCTGTTCCTCATCAGAACAAGACAGCTCCCAGGACACTTTCAAAGAAAGCTTCCAATCCCAATTGATCCAGCATTTTATACTGTCCCACACAGAACTTTAATTAAGCCTGGGATTTCTCAACATTTAGAAGCTAGACCACAGATGCTCTTCCTAGTTTGTTTAAACATTTCCCCAATTTTCTTTGGGGCCCCTACTAAGGTATTATTCATCTCAAATCAGTGGAAAGAAATCTTAACAGAATGATGCCCCATTTCCTTTAAGGAGGGCAAGTAGGCCTTTGGTTGCTTTCTTTGACTACAGACGGTTATTATCAATAGGAGTTGGTTAAAATTTACTATTGGTCTTATTTAGAGAGGAAACAAGGTTAGATTCAGAGATGTCTCTCTTTTCCTTTATCTTACATTCTTAGGTTTGGAGATAGGGATTGAAAAGAAAGAAGAGGAAATATATAGGGAAGCTAGAACAAAACTAGCTTAATGAATCTACTCCTCAACTTAATGCCTCAATTGTCATTCACAAGGTTATTTTAAATTGACTAGTATAGAATTTTATGTATAGATGCAAAATAAGTTTAATTTTAGATACAGTGGTATAGAATTAAAATGTAAGATTATGCTTCACACACATTATATGTATATATGTTATATATATTATGTACATATGTATAATATATATATATTTCTACTCTGAGGTATTGTACCCATATAACTCAATTATAATACAAGGTTTACTTCCCATACTTTGAAAGTGCTATTGTAGGCTGTTTAGGATAAATAAGTTATATAAGTTAATTGTTAGTTGATCAAATCATGGCAATATCAATTATTACTCTACTTTTATCTCAAGAATATACATCTTAGGTGCAACAGATAGATATGACGCCATAGAAATATAAGGTAAATTAGTTAGGTAAGGTCTTCAAAAAACCTCAGAGACATACAGAAAATGGCATTTAAAAATGTTTTTATTGCCAAGGACAATACAGGAGGTAAACTTTAAACCCCTTCCCAGATCTAGCCAATGGTCAGAATATTCTCCACAGTTGAGTGGAGAGTGTGATACGACTTTCTCACGTACTCTGGTGCCTCACATTTGACCATGTCCCCTGGAGGGGGAGACCTTGTGGCACTCAGAGGAAGGACAGCAAGTAGCCAAGAAGAGACTTGATACCCTATGAGAATATATAGGGGGACGTAATCCCCCTCAGGAACAGTCATAGGGGAGGGGAATAATGGGAAAATGGGGGGGGGGGAGGAATGGGAGGATACAAGGGATGGGATAAACATTGAGATGTAACAAGAATAAATTAATAAAAAAAAATAATGTAAAAAAAATTTAAAAAAAAATGTTTTTATTATTTTAAAGATTCACTGACAGTAAGACAGGTTAACTCCTGGCAACACCCAGCCTACCTCAGAGAGGATCAAGAACATCAAATCACTTCCTTATGGAGATGATGGCTTCAAATGTGGCAAACAAGCCACTGAGCAAAATGTCCTCATTTCTTCCACAGACAGAATTCTGCCTTAAAATGGGCAAGCTTGGATACAGGCAGAGTTGAAGGCCAAACTCTGCCAAGATAAGATAAGCAAGTCCTCAATAGGTCCTGCCTCGCAAATATGTCTGTCAGAAATATAGGGCCAGAAGGCTGAAGAAGGTGCTCCAATGTTATAGAGAGTTTTGGGTGACTATTCAGGTAGCAAACTGTCTCTGTTATCTCCTAATTTGGAAAGCTACTAGCCTGCACTCCCAGTGTACTAAGGTAATCAAGGTTATTCCTTCTCAAGTCTCTGATGGGGTTGAAGACCAGGTAGCTCAGTTTTACAATGAAGCTTAGTTGTTTAGGGGTTAAGATGTTTTTAGGTCCAGATAGATGTTTTATGTTGATGACAAGATGTGATGGAGATTGATTTACATTCAGAATTTTAGACGCATTAATATAGGAAATATGTTTTCCTCAAGGCTGTCAAATACAAACAGTCAAAACACTATGATTGTAACATTTATATAACTCCTGGTTTGTCATGGTATAGGCAGTTTATCATATATATGTGTAATAATATAAATGTATACATAAAAAATAAAAAATGTTTACTTAAAAAATCCCAAAGGAAGGTAAAGTTAGTTTGTAGAAGGAGGCACCCATGTTTGAAAATGATGTCTAATTGAGTGTCATAAAAGTTGATGGAATCAGAGATTTGACAGAAGAGGATACGCCCAACTCTAAAGAGAATAGAAAGGAAAGAGAAGTTACTTAAGAGGCAGTTTTTCAGAGGAAGGAGTTTTACCATGACAGTAATAGAGAGATGGGTTGCAAAGAGAGGACTCAGGTGAAGATGGAATGAGCCAGAAAATGAGAAGAATCCAGATTATGGCAGATTGCTGAGTTAGTTTGAGTCCAGGCAGAACAATTCTGGGTCAATGGAGAAGCCAGATAAAAGCAGTCAGCTGGGAGAAGAGCCAGAACAACTGATTTTAATCAGCCAGCCCAACGCTCAAAAGGAACAAGTAAAGGTGAGCTTATTTAGTAGTAAGTCTCAGAGGCTGAAAACATTCTGGTCCTGGGTTAGATTATACAGAGGCTAGAAGCTTCCAGGACTAGGCTTATGTTAGCAGGAGGCAGTAAGCCTCCCAGACAGCAATTGAGCCAGGAGATCAAAGGATACTTTTACAGTGAGGGATTACTTTGGTTATTGATTCATCTAGGAGAGTCAAGACCTTGGTGGGGAGCACCATCCTTAGGCAGGGTCTCTGAGATGAATGGGAAAGCTAGCTAAGCCAGGGATCAAGCCATAGAGCAAACCTCCAACCCCCTACGGCTTCTGCCTCCGTGTTCCTCCCTGGAGTTCCTGACCTTTACTCGTGATACATTTTGAACTGGAAGTGTAATGCAAATAAATCCTTTCAATCAATAAGTTAATTTTTTTTTAAATCAGAGTGTTTTGTGCCAGCCACAAAAAAACAAACTGAAAATAAATAAATAAATAAATCTCTTTGCCCGCAAGAATGAAGGACTCAAGTAAAAATTCTTACAACTAGTAGGTCCACAGCACAAATATTGCCAGTTAGAAAAATAAGAAAATCATTCCAGATTAACACTCTATAGGAAAAATTTCTTTTTGTGCATATTTGATAAGTTTGTAAGTAATATCAAGTGATGGAAAGAGACAGATGCATATCCCATAATACTAAAGAGGCTGAAAACATTAATATTTTAAAGGCAAATTAAATGGATGGAAAGGGAGCTTAATACTTCATCTATAATTTTGTTAACCTATCATCTGAAAAGGTACAATTAAAACTTCAAATATGTTCATATTGGGGAAATATATGTTTGACGAGCTGAACTAGCTCATGAATTCAGTTTGAAAGATAACAGAGAATCTTCAGAATCACACTTAATTAAAAATAAATGTAATGCTACAAATCTCAAAATACTAGCTAAAAGCAAGCACATGCAGAAACATCATGCCTTATTTTCACAAATTCATCAGTTCAAATAGTCCTTTCATCAATATGGTCTATAATTTTGTGATTTAATCATAATAAACACAAGTTTATTCAGAAACTATTTTACAACAAATATAATTCTATTCCTCTGATGTTCATATGCTAATTTATTTATTTATGTGTGTGCACACACATGCACAATGGTGTGCAAATAGAAGTCAGAAGACAGCATTTGTGAGTGGTTTCTCCTTCCATGAAATGGGTGTTGGTTATAAAACTCAGTTTATAGGTTTGGTGGCAAGTATCTTTATCCACTAAACTATCTCCTTTCTCTAATGTATAGAATCCTTTTTGCCATTCAAAAATCACTTTGAGTCACTGTCTATCTTCTTAATCTAAAATTTAAAAATTGTTTTACCCAAGGGTACAACACAAAAATATATTCAGGTTAAGTTTCTGTTAATTTTTGTATATGCAGTCGTGTGTGTGTGTGTGTGTGTGTGTGTGTGTGTGTGTGTGTGTGTGTGTGCGCGCACGCGCACGCTTTGAGACAGAGTTTCTCTGTGTAGTCCTGGCAATACTGGAATTCACTCTGTCAACCAAGTTGACCACGCTGATCTCCAACTCAGAGATCTGCCTGCCTCCTAAGTCCTGGGATTGAAGGCATGGGCCACCACCACCTGGCCTCATATACAGTCTCACTTGTAAACTGATAAAACTAAAGTCTCAAAAATAAATAAGTATAGTATAAAGAAATGTCTTAGGGAATTATCCAAATATACTCAATAAACCCTACACAGGTACACATATGTGCAAACACTATTTATAGATAATGTACAATATGCATTTAAATGTGTAGTTTCCATGATTACAAAAGAAATCTCAAGATAATAATAGAAAAGATCACATTGCAATGTGACATGGTGATGATAATAAACACATAAAACGTTGTTTTGTATCATTAGTATCAGAAAATTACCATGTGGTGTAGCAATTATGCTTCTGGTACATACCCAAAAGATATAAAAACCATGTCCACAAAAGTATGTGATGTGAAAATGTTCATAAAAACCCTTTTTATTGACCAATTTATGATGGGATCTGAAACTTACTTCAGAAGAGGGAATGTATATCCTTTACTGTAAACCCAGTGCAAAATCCACGGCTAATCAAGTCGTAGGCTCTAAGAGAGGAACTTCTTAGTGTTTATGTAAACTGTTGTGATGCCAAGATGCCCTCTAAATATTTATATTTACACCCATAGATAAATGCTATCCTGAGATTCCATCAGAGAAGCATCTCTTCGCAATGAAGTGTTGAGTGCATAGATGCATAGCTGTACAAAATAATGAGGCTAGGTGAGGGTTGAGTGCTTTGCTCCAAAAGAAATACTTAAACTACCACCTCTAAGGCTCACGGTTCATCTCAGAGGAAGGTGGGGGGAATGTGTAAACAGACTTTTTGGCTATTTATTGGATTCTTTTGTCTATCTCCCTACACCATTCCGTTCCCTTCCAACTGCCCCCCCCAACATTAGGTAGGAGAAAAAGAAAAATAGAGGTTCCCCTATGGATATTTTTAGACTACTCTCTGCTGATTAAGGTTTGGGGGTAAAATTTGGTCTTTCTCTTTCTCTTCAGGATATCACCAACCATCAAACAGCAATTCAGTAACCCGCAGCAGGAGAAGCAGGGCAGCAGACAGCTGGCAGCAGGGCAGGGGGCAGCAGGCAGCAGGGCAGGGGGCAGCAGGCAGCAGGGCAGGGGGCAGCAGGCAGCAGGCAGAGGGGCAGCAGGCAGCTGGGCAGGAGGGCAGGAGGCAGAGGGGCAGCAGGCAGTGGGGCAGCGGGGCAGGAGGGCAGCAGGGCAGGAGGGTAGGAGGGCAGCAGGGCAGGAGGGTAGGAGGGCAGCAGGACAGCAGACAGCTGGCAGCAGGGCAGGGGGCAACAGGGCAGCAGGGCAGCAGGCAGCAGGCAGCAGGCAGAGGGGCAGCAGGCAGCTGGGCAGCGGGGCAGGAGGGCAGCAGGGCAGGAGGGTAGGAGGGCAGCAGGTTAGGAGGGCAGCAGGACAGCAGGGGCCGCCTCTTCTCAGTACCTGTGGCTCTTCTCAGGACTCTGGCACTTATATACCTATAAAGAGGCCCCAGAATTACAAACATAGTCTGTCTTCAACTGGCAAAACCGTGCCCCTGCTAGAGCACGAGACAAATCACAGTCAGCTGCTATGGACAATCTGAAGCAGCCCTTATCCCATATCTAAAATTAAAACAAAAGCCATATCCCCATAACATTTGGGTTTTTATTTTATTTTATTTTATTTTAAGAAGCCAAAAGTTCTCACTACAGGGGTAGGAAGAATTTAGGAGCTGAATAATAAGGGAAAGTGCTATAAAATGCTACTTCTTGAACATGGCACAAACAATGTAGTCAGGACTCCCCAGAAGCTATCACTGCTTGCAATAGACCTACACCAGGCTAGATCTGCCAAGGGTCAGGCATCAAATATCCATTTGTGGGGTTCTACAACTTCTTACGGCTTACTGAACTATTGGCTACTGATGGGTTTTTGAGTGAGGGGCAATCATTGTTTTCAGTTGGGTGCTCATTGAGAAACCTGCTAGGCTCCAATGGGTGGCTCCAAATTCATGGTCACAAATACAATCCTGGTTAAACTTCATGAGTCTCAAAAATATGTTTGAAGAGAGTTAAAGGGGTGAAGAAAAGTTAACAGGAATGAGAAGGGAGCTAGAGGAGATGGGGTGGTGCAAGTCTCAGGATGCACTTTATGTACGTAGGAAATTTCAGAAAAAAAATTTAAACAAAGTTTTTAGAAGAATTTTTATAATAGCTTAATAGGAGAATAATTAAATATGTAAAATTCTGTACACGCACATAGCAGAGTATAATTTAGCAATAAAAAATTGTTATTTATATAACAGCCTGAGTGAATGTTGAAAGCATGTTAAAATTGAAGAATACCATCACAAATATATTTTGCATGAGATCACGTGTATGTGATATCACAGAGGCCAAAATAATGGAATCAGAAGGTAGATTTCTGACTGCTAATTAAGGGCATTGACATATAAGAGTAAAAAATAATGACTGTTAAAGGGTTCATACTACAGACTCTTGTAGATATAGATAGCCATGACTATCTGTGAACACACACACACACACACACACACACACACACACATCAAACTGTGGCCTTATAATGAATGAGTTGTACATGTCCCTCTATCATAGTTAAAAAAAAAACAAACACTTCAAACTAAGGAAAAATAATATCACAATTATCTCTATTCAAAACAATTATCCCTTTTCAAAGTGTATGTTTCATTTGTGTGACAATAACTTTATTTAACTCATTACTATACACAACGAGTGCAAGCCAATAGAATGTCAGTCAAATTCCCTTTGTCCAGTGTTTAACACAGTTTCGAAAGGAGGAGCATGTCATTTTCACAATTACAGACTTCAGTTCCAGAAAACGGCAATTATTCTTTATTATGGAACATTCCAGACAAACTTAATCCAATAAAGGTTACATTTAAAAATGATGTCTCCAACTCTTTAAGTTGGTTGAAATGAAAAGAAATAAAGATTTTTAACTTGTATGGTAATGGCAAATGCCTTTTATACTCAGGAGGCAGAGGCAGGTGTATCTCTGAGTTCACTTCAGGACAGCTAGAGCTACACAAAGAAACCCTGTCTCAAAATACAAAAACAAAAATAAATTTAAATTTTGAAATGTGCTATTACAGCAAATTACATAAATCTTACCAAATCTCAAGCAATATAACAAAATATATAATTGTCCATGGTGTTGCCTCAGGAATGGGGGCAGGTGTCTGATGAGAATATCAAGTAATTTTTATGTATTATAACTTAGTATCTGTATTTACTTTCCTGAATAGCTTCTTCACTGAAAAGGTCTAATGCCTCTGGATAAAATAAAGAGTGTGAGGTAATATAAAAGTCTATTTAAAACACTTAAGCCATTTGCAATCATTATATGCTTTCATCCTGTTCAGTTGATTCTATCCCTGCTTACCTTCAATTACTGTGATACAACATAAGCAGAAGCAGCTGCAATGGCATCTCTAACACACAGTGTGGAGCACAGGTCCCTGAATGCTCTGTCCCTTTAATGTATACCTCAGCTTCATTGTCTTGCAACTGACTATAATGGAGCAGTTGACACAGTTCCTTCATAGAAGAATACGCAGTGCAAGCAAAATAGCTCTTCTTTTAACAGTGGCTTGCATTATTGAAGGATTTCAGTAAGTGTGACTTCTTCAAAGGTATGGTTTGGGGTTGGGGTTATTTGTAAGTAGAATATAAATATAACCAAGGTGAGTAACAGCTTTCTTTCTGTGTGTCTTTTTTCTGTCTTAGCCCCATCCCCTACCCCACGATTTGGTGTTGGACTGTTAATTAGTGTGTTCTTCCCTATGGAAAACTATTTCTTCTGTCCTCAGTATTCCTTAGTTGCTTCTAAGGTTCACACCTCCTGAGATTTTCCTCTTTCATTTTACCCTGTAAGTTTCTATTGAATTTGTCCTTATTCAGGTCATGTTTATGAAGCCATGTGGGTGAGACTTTAGGGGTGTAGTTTTAGATATTTCTAGAACACATAATCTCACAGCAAACTTTGTTTATTCATATTTATGAATATGTGAATCTATCTTATATATGGCATTTTATAGATCATAAATGTATTATATATAAAATGAAGAAAAAGAGACAATGACTTTGAAAGAGAGCAAGGGTTCACAGGGAAAGGATTGGAGGGAGCAAAGAGAAAGGAGAAATGATAACAACGTATTGTAGTCTCATAAAATAAAAACATATCCATTTTTTAAAAGGATAATATAATTAATAGGAAATACTTGCTACTGAAATGGCAAAGGGAGGGAAGAATGGATTTAAAAGCAACGTTAATCAACAGTTCTAACAGGCATCCAGCTAACAGTGACGAGTGGTTTCCTTGGAGGTATCGGTGGGGTCCAGAGTAGATGTTAGAGGTACAAGTCACAATGTATGGGACTTTTCAACCGTCTTTAGGGTCCTGTTCTGTCCCTTTTTTCCTCTGTCCTTGTAGGGCCTTCCCAGATCAGGTCTCTTTTTAGGCTTGATGCTTCTTAGCTTTCTATTACCACAAGATACTACAGTTAACTAACTTATAAAAAAAATATTTTGACTACAAAGCTGGAAGTTTGAGGCCAGGATGAGTTGGTCCTATTGCTTTGAGTGCTGTGGGAAAGTGATAAGTAAATTATTTAGTTCAGAACACCTCCTGGGACCCAGCAATCTCCCAAGGGCATGCTTCCAGTGACCTACTCCTTCCTATCAGGCTTCGTCCTCTTAGAGGTTAAACACCTCACAGCTCTGATGAACTAGAAAGCAAACCTCTAACATACAGGGTTCTGAGGACTCATGATCAAAACTAGAACATCATTTTTGTGGGAAATTCTAAGCGTCCAGAAGAAAAATATGGAAACTACAGTGACAAGACACTGAAGTTTCCTTCAGCTTGGTAGAATGAACGTCCACCTGACTTTTAGAAACACCTTACTTCAAACTACTCATTGACCAGCAAGCTACTGCTACTTTGGAGAAGAACGCCCTTTACCTGATTCAAGCCATAGAGCCCTCCTTTGTCTTTACGCCACATTTTATGTACCCAGTCCTATCATCTGATGTGGTTTACTGTGGCTCCAGTACTTGTTTGTGAGTATTTGTATAAACATGGAATGTAGACACTATAATAGACTCTGACCATACAAATATGAATAAAAGATATCTGCTATCTTGCTGTCAGGCAGAATGAAGCCTACAAAGCAGACGGAATAAGTAAGAATACCATAAAATAATGCAGGGCCACAGCTGGAGTAAAGTCCAAAAATGTCTCGACCTGTAGACTGCTATCTGCCTGTGTGCAGCGTTCTTTGTTCCCTTTAGACTTCTGTACATAGCATTTTCAACTAGTTCTACCTTCCACCACTGTATGCCAGCCCCCAAGGCAAACCGAACATTCTTCTTTCTTCTCAGAAAATGACAAATGCTAGCCCGTGAGTATTCTCACTCAAGTGGCTCACTGTCAATCTGTACTGTACTATACTCCAAATAATGTTATCTTGCTTCTTTTGATAAAAAAGAAAGAAAATACCAAATATCACCTACTTATGTTGGAAGCTTGAACATCTAAGAAGTCAAAACTTTTATTCCAATAAATCTATAAATCTGTCTCTGTACCAAGAACTGCATCTTTTCTATGTATGGCGCTAAAGACCAGCCTTCTGAATGAAGCCTCCATCATACTCTTGCCAAATACTGGAGACACCACCCCTGCTTATGCACAGAACTTACAGAGTCCATATAAATCTATCACAACTTTATTTGTTAAAGAGTAGAGTTACTTGATAGAAGGATGAAAAAGAACTGTTAACTCTCTAGTTTATATTATTTCCATAGCCGATCCATATATGATAGCTACTATAAGCATTTTAAACTAATTCTGTATCATGTACTCCATAAAAGTCAAATGATTCTTTGTATAACTCTGTGACCTACAGAATATTATGTGATCTCACTCCCTCTCAATCCCTCCTCCATCTACCTACCTTCTCGGTCACAGTGCCGTCGTCTTGTTAAACATGGCACTACTCCTCCAGTAAAATAAGTTCAGGCCTATGGAATCATTGCTTTTTCTCTCTGCAGTGTTCTTGAAAACAGCTGGTTCTGCTTTCCCCTAATGTTCTCATTGCTTTCCCAGCTACAGGAATCAACAACATACTTGAAGTTCCATTCAAGTCCTTTAAAAAGTTGGAGTGCCCATGGCTTACTACCACTAGTTTTGGTTGAGTAAGCACGCATAGCTGCCTCTCTTTTATCCGCGTAATTGGTCTCAGCCGCAAGTGCTTCTCTATTGGCCGTGCAGAGCCAACTCACCCAGTGACCAACCAAGACAAGCTACAAAGGGCACATCTACATCCAGATGGGCATAGCCCTGTACTTGAGTGTTTACTGCTGTACCTGAAGCTTCTCTACCTGAAGTGACCACCACCTGACACGGACACTTTCTGCCTTATCTCACTCAGCTTTACTTTACTTCTACTTTACCCTGAAAAAAAAAAAAAAAAGAAACCCTCATCTCTCCAGTTATCTTGTGACCAAACTTCATATTCCATATTGAACTAGGGAACCAACTTTAAATATATATATTTCCAGGTCCACATGCCAAAACACTCTATATCTCTCTCATCTTGCCATGATGATTGTCATAGAGGTATATTTTAATTATTTCATTTTGTTTGTTTTTTCCTCCTAGTAGTATATAAACTCATAAGGCGGGGAAATTTTTTACTTGCTGCTATATTCTCAAACACTCACAGCTACCTGTCTCTTTGCAGTTAATAATTATGTTACTGAGTGAATGAGTAAATGGAATAAGATCATATGTTATTTTATCAGTGTTTTTAAAGAATTCTATTTTCTTGAAACACTAGCCTGAGTTATTTTTGTTGATGGCAAAGGATGGTTCTGTTAGAGATGACTACCTGTTCAGGGATCTTTCAAGCTATCTCAGTTTTAGAATGCTGTAAAAGTAACTCCACCAATATACTCTTCAAGGGGCTTAATAGTTTTTTTCCCATTACAAGTGTGAATCTTGTTATGTTTTAATGGCTATTTGCATTTTCTTCTGGGTTTCTTAATAAGCTTTTCCCCCTTTGAAACTAGATATTAAAAATCCATATTGAAAGTATCAATGTAAAAATGTACGTACATTAATAGCAACAATGAGCCAAGATGGACATTTTACAGGTGTAGAATAGTCAATATGGGCATTATTCCTGTTGTATATGATACAATATTTAGAAGGATTCTTGAAGCTTCTGAAAATTGACTGTGAACTAGGGTAGAGTTTATTTTATGACAGAGACTCAATTTCCTGTAAAGTTAGCAAGTGCACAAAGCCTGTATTTTAGTCCGCTCATTAAGGAAACACTGCAGTCAAACATGACACACGAGAAGTATTCAAGTAACTAACTATGGAGACCCTGGCTGACTTTCAGCCCTTTCAGTATGCATGCTCTTTAACAGGCCTCAGCCTTGATGAGTATTTGCAGAAAATTGTCTTTGTTGTCATCCACTCACCATAAAAATGGCTTGGGTAATTTGCTTTCTGCAACTTTGGAAAGTCAGAACAAATCTAAGGTTGCATGCCAACTCCACAGAAGCTTTTTCATCAAGCAATAAATAAAGTTTGAGTTAAGTTCTTTTCCTAAGGCGAACGTTGGGGTCACAAAAGCTGCTGCCTGCTCCATTAAAAATAAAGACATTTAAAAAAAAAAGTCTCAAACACATCCAAATGCAAGCCTTGTAAATATGTTCCACTCTAATTTGGGAGTACATAATGAATGCGCTTCCTTACAGCTAGTATTTAATGCCATTGCTTTTATGGTTTATGATGTAACATTTGTTTCTTTTTATTCAACAGAAAAGGTCAATGCGACTAATAATTAGAACTATGACTCTGAGAAGAGAAGCCTGTAATTAGACTATTTTTCAGCAAATAATAAAGTGTCAGAGAAGAGAATGTGAATCGTTGGTATCAGCAAAACTGGATTATATATGAATAGAGAAAGTTTTTCTTTTATGCAGACGCGCGATTAGGTGAGTCGCCATGCACTAACCTGACTCCAGTAATAAAGGTACATAAAAACACAATCTAAATATCTAATATTTGAAAGTAATAGCTATGGAAAATTCAATTAAAACTATAACTTAATAACTTTTAATCCTGAAAGCGATTGGTGTATGCAAGTGTGTTAGTTCAGGGTTTGTCTCCCATCGCTCCTAGTTCTCACCAACTGTGTATGTATTTCCTGGGTAGACACTGCCTACTCGTAGCATCTCCAACTAAGTAGGGTCCCCATTAAGCCTGAGTGACCCCTGGTTTAATTTCAGAACTCTCATCTCTACCTAAAACCCCCTAAGCCTGGTGTGCACTGTCCTCACTCCCATTAGTAGTCTGTGTGCTGCCACAGGAATTTATACATTGAGCTCCGACTACGTCATTCTAAGATTTTTGTGGCCTCCTTCTTAAAATTTTTCAAATTTTCTCAAGCAGATGAGCCCTAAAGTCTTCTGAAATGTTGTCAAGATTTTACAATAATGGCACCACATCCTGGCATCAGTTTTGTTGATGGCGGTGGTTTATTTTGTAGTTTTGTTATTGGCACTTTTCATTACTGTGATAAAATATCTGAGTAAGCCAACATAACAAATGAAAGATGTTTTCAGACACTTCATTCCAAGGTAACCCACCTCTTCCAGATAGGCCCTAATTTTTACACTTTATGTTACCTTCAAATAATCATTTCCTTATGGACTTGCTGGGATGCAGAGGCAGGCAGAACTCTGTGAGTTCAAGGCCAGCCTGGTCTACAAATAGAGTTCCAGGACAGTCAGGGTTATTACACACAGAAACCCTGTCGCAAAAATCAAAATTTAATAGTAGTAGTAGTAGTAGTAATACATGTGTGCTTAATGCATTTTTCTAAAGCAAATTAAATTATTAGTGTAATTTCTATGAAAGGATCATATTAGTAGTCTCAGCATTACACCATGAAGTGTCCATCCCTAAGCAAATACATGCTCACTGAGGATGTGACCAATCCATGAGTGATAGCATTCTGCCACGCCTGCTTGTCCTCCTCCCCAGTCTCCAGCCTCATGTTCTGCCACTCGTTGCCATACATGATGAGTAAATTACACCTTCGTGTATCCTGCTTCTTTTTGTGAATGATACTTATCCCCTCCTTTTATACACAATGTCTCAAGAAGATTCTCACTCACCCCACTTCACCATTTCAAAATTGCCCACCATCACCTATAGCACTTACTCTAAAAAGACAGAATGATACTTAAACAAGCTAATCTTTAAAATATTTTAAACATTTAATTAGGATATTATATATATATATATATATATATATATATATATATATATATATATATATATATATATATGAATACATGAATACATCTCTCTATATAAAACATATATTTTGGGGCTGAGGAGATGGCTCAGAGTTTAAGGGCACTGAATGCTCTTCTAGAGGTCATGAGTTAATTCCCAGCAACGACATGCTGGCTCACAACCATCTATAGTGTGATCTGATGTCCTCTTCTGGAATGCAGGTGTACATGCAGGCAGAACACTGTGTACATAACATAAATAAATAAATCTTTTAAAAACATATATTTTATAAACTGTATTTATATTCTCTGATCTGTTCACACTCATTTATTGAGTGTCTGTATATATGCCAGACCCTTATAATTCCTATGAATATACTAGGTACTGGATATATATATAAAATCAAACTGTAGCCATTAATCTTTATTGAAATGTATACAGAGGCATAAAGTAAGTAAAAAAAAAAAAAGCAACAGAAAAATGCTGACAAAAATATAAACTTGCTTCTTTGGGTAAATTTATATTTAAATCATCCCTATTTTTAATATAAAAAAAAGTTGGGCAACAGGGTAAAAGAGGCAGGGAAGGAGGAGCGGGAGGATACAAATGAGGGGATAACAATTGAGATGTAATCTGAAGAAATTAAATAAATAAATAAATAAAAATCAAGTAGTCGCTTCAGACCACATTAACATTTAGAAAATTTAGAAATCAATAATTAGTAAAGGTAAAATTCTATGTTGTTTTAAAAATAAATAATATTTTGCATATTTCATTTGACCTTTAATTATAGCAGATATTGACAGTTAAATAGTATGAGCAACTGAGATGCACATTCTAAGCCTACAAACTAACCAAAATTGAAAGAAACAGAAAAATGAGTAGTTGGTAAGAAGAAAGTAAAATTTGCCATTTTCCCTTTTGTCATTTATAGTTGAAGTTATGGCCATGGACGTTAATATGTCAAAGTCCTTCATTATCCATTTATAAAATGACAGAGTTGACCTTAGTGATTTTTTCTGCTCACTGGCTAGGCATGTACACATTCTAAAGAAAAAAGAAGTAATAGAAATTATATGCTTACTACATTTAAAACTTGCTTTATATATACGTACTTACACATGCACACGTGCACATGTGCGCACGCGCACACACACACACAGAGGCATGCACTCGCACAGGGCAGAGAATAAATGACTTACGGTAATGACTTTATAAACCAATACAATAAAGTCCTTCGAATGTTTTGCCAATCTCAGAAAACAATAAAGTAAGTTAAACAAATATATGATATTTTCTAAAGAGCAGAAGCATTTCCAAAAATGTTGCATGGTGAGTTACATGTCTTTTCTTCCGTAAAACCTTTAGTTTTCATATAAATTTTCATTGCCATATTAAAAGATAGGTGAATATTTTAGGTATTTATTTCTGTCTTTCTTTACTTAAATGTTCTTCAAACCACACACTCTTTATGCTGGCTAGAAATAATTAAAAGAGTAATAGATAATGAGCTTTGCTCAGCAGGACTTGGACCACACATTAAATGAAATTGTTAAGTAAGGAAAGTCCATAAAAATAATAGGGAAACCAAAGGGAAGATTGTTAGAGGTGGTAAAAAGAAATAACGGGAGAGAAGAAAACTAATGAGGAAGTAATTGCGGAAAATAGGTATGCTTTAAAATGACCTAGCTCACAGTGGCACACTGGCTATTAACATTAAGTATGAGAAAATAAAAGAATTTTTCCTATCTGCTATTTTATTATTTTAGTGATGAAATTTAGTGTCATATTTTGAATCTCGACTATATCCAAGGGAGGGGAAACAACATGAGGGGAAAAAAAATCATTGGCCCAAAAAGCAAAACCATCTGGTGAAGTCATGAATGAGTGAGCTGAACAGCAGGGACGCGTGCTGTTAATCATTCCTGGAGTCAACTGAGGATTCTGCAGAGAATATATTAAAGAATAGTATAAAACGTGCAGTGACCCAAATAAATCGCTAATGGGGGAAAATCAAGATCAGTTAGCAGTTATTGTATTACTTTGAAATTGAATAGCATTTTAAAATACTTGTAAATTTTGACCACTTTTTCTAAAGTGGAATATTTCCTACTATATTTAAGAACTCTCTACTCGTGGTATTTGTGTTGTCATTGATATTCCAAAGGGAGAAAAAAATATGTCCATGTCCTACTTTTAGAAACTATATTTTTTAAATTAGCTATGGCTACATAATTTCTCAAACACAGAATGGCAAAGTTGACCCTTAGTTGTAGACAAGCTTCTCTGAGATTGAGAAAGATAAAATTAATGGCCATGCATCCTGCTAACGGAACGTCATCCCATTATTTTCATTTTCACCTCTGTTACTTTGTCTTTTCTTCTTCTTCTTCTTCTTCTTCTTCTTCTTCTTCTTCTTCTTCTTCTTCTTCTTCTTCTTCTTCTTCTTGCATCCCTCTTCCCTCCTACTTTCTTTCTTTCACTCTGTTTCTTCCTTCTGTCTTTTCTGTTTGTCATTTAGCATTAGCATTCTACCTTTAGCAAATTTGGAACCAGGATGCTGTATTAGCTACATTTACGGTTGCTGAATCCAAGTACTTAAGGGATGAAGTAAAAGATGAAAAAGAAATCATTAGGATTGTGGCTATGATTGGTTGGCCCAGGGTGGTTAGGCAGAGCACTGTGACTAGAGAAGCATATTCTGTTGAGAGCCCTTTACTCCTCAGACAGGAAACAATGAGTCACACAGGAAAGGTTGGGGCATGTATAATTTGTACTTTCACTTAAGACTTAAACAATTAGCAGAGAGCAAACCTCACACTTATCAAAGAAGAAAATATAACATTCATTTTATCTGTCTCAAATTATTATGGATGGGATAATTTAAAGAAATTTTGTATACTTGTTTTTTTTTTTTTAAGAAAACAACTAAAGCGAGAAAGAGACAGCTATGGAACATGGCCTGATAAGCAGAGTGAGTCAGACTGTTCACCTATCTCTGTGTCTTACTTTTCCCTTTTTATAGCACAGGCTTCTTCATCTGTCCTATAAAGGGGTGTGTGTGTGTGTGTGTGTGTGTGTGTGTGTGTGTGTGTGTGTGTGTGTGTGTGTGTGTGTGTGTGTGTGTGTTTAACCATGAAAGTCACATGTGACAAGAAGCAATCTGAGTGGCTTCCTGCTTGTCTCCTTAAAAACAAAGAATATGTGCCTTAGGCATCTCCTCCTCTGTTGGTTTAGTTAGATGGTGAATGATTCTCTAGGAGAATATGATGGGGTAGGAGGCCTAGTGGATGACATGGGACACAAAGCCACCTAACAAACCTGGACTGCTCACTTCTGGGTGCTTTGTTTTTGTTTTTTTTTTTTGTTTGTTTGTTTTTTTAATAAAAGAAGTAAAGAAGCTTCAAGTCTACAGGTCAGATGTTGTACTAACAGCTCAGACTATATCAAAACACAATACATGGCTTAACCTAATAACAAACTGGTGACAAAAAGGACACTGGGGGTTATGAAATATAACCAAGTTTATAAAAGAGTGTCCCTGACTTAAAATAGCAAACCTGTGTAGAGTGGGCATGAGAAAGAATATTTCTATTAAAAGCAAAAGAAGCTTCAAATTGTTCCCAGGACATGCTGTGATGGATGCATTCCACACAGATGCTAGACTTGGGCACATTTTATTTGATTTCAGAAGGTGCACCATATGTACACCTGTCTCGATAAACGATCATATTTCATAATTATAAGACACTTTAATTCATCCGTCAGACATACCCATATGCCAAATAAGTGAAAATATGTAGCATTCAAACCAAAACTACTCTAAAATAATTTATTCACCTGGTAAATCAAAGTTAATGATTTAGAAAATATTTCTGGAATTGCCATTATATGCTTAAAAGGGCACAGTCCTGAGGACTAGTACAAGAAGGAAACATTGTACTAACAATAAAATTGTTTTACCATTACAGAAAAATAAAAATGTAATACACTTTGAAGAAAGAAACAAGTTAGAAATGAATACTTCTGGCTAGAGCTTGATTTAGGAATATTAGTGTTTGGGACTAGAGTGATGAATCAGTGGTGAAGAGCCTTGGCTGTTCTTCTTGAAGACCTACGCTTAATTCCCAGCACACACATGGAGGCTCACAGCCAGGTTCAACTCTTGTATCTGGGGATGACAGTTCCTGACTTCTGGGCACTCTGCTCATGTGTAGTGCACAAACAAACATGAAAGCAAAACATCCATTCATACAAACAAAAATAAGGAAAATATTTTTTTAAATAACATCAATGTTCATGTGTGATATGTTAGTGAATCCAAACAGTAAATAAGTAAGGCACTGTTTCTCCTATGAAAAAAAAAAGTCATGATGTGGGTTAAAGTGCAGTAGGGAAAAGAGATAGACAAGCAGATTCTCTGATACAACACACAAGGGATACACTATAGTGCACCAGGCACACTTGTAATCCTAGTACCTCAAATACTGAGACAGAAAAATGATGTTTGAAGGCATCTTCAGCTATGGAGGGAGACACCCCAATCACTAAAACCAAAAATAAGAAAAAAGACTAAAAGAGCCAGAAGAAGCAGGATGTCAAAAATACTTAAATGATATATTTTATCAATCTATATACATAATATGGTAAATTATAGTCACCACCATGCCTGTTTAGAGAATGGGTTAAAATGGAAACTATAACTTACCCATCTAGTCACACATGCTTTTTCAGGATTATGTGTTATGGAACATGTTTTCTGCTCTAGGTTCCAGGTACATGTTCATCACCTTGGCTGAAAGGCAGTAAAATTTCTGTTTTGTTGCATTATTATTCTACTTTAGGTACTGTTAATGAGCTTATATAATCTGTCTTGGTTCACTATGAGTGTACTTTCCTTATTGTTAATGAGCTTAGATAATCTATTAATGAGGCAGCACACCTTCTCTCACTTATCTGCCTGAACTATTAATGTAGGTATTGTTAAAGTTAGAAGAGATTAAAAAAGAGGCTTTCCTTTTCTCTGCCTTTTTATTATTTTCTATTTCTATATTTTATAATGTTTGACCAACTGGCAAAGATACTTGCAAAAGCTGTTCTCAGAAACGATACCTTTGGCAGTTATCAAAAGGAAACTGCATCAACAATCCTGAACTATAGGGTGAAAACAAAAACAACCTTCCACTGTAATTTCTGCAAGTGTCAAAACAAAAACCTGTGAGACATAAGCTAGCACAGGGCTCTCCCTCTCTCCCGGTGAAATTCTAAGCTTGCTTCATATCGAGGGCTGTGTGACCTTCCACTCCTCGAGTTGTGCATCATCTCATAGAACTTCAACCTTCTAAGTCACTTAAGCTATAATACCATTGCACACAACACACACACACACATACACACAAACATTTGATATGTGATCCATGGCTTAAGGCAAGAATGAGAAAGTGTTCATTATTAATCATCTGTGAAACACAAATAAAAAACGCTTAGAGACACCATTTCATAAGTTAGAATGGCTATTGTACGAAAGACAAATGTGGTGCAGAAGCCAACCTTGCTGGATAAGTGTTAGCTACTGCCCCTCACTAAAGGAGGCTCATTTTAGGGCAAATGATGACCATCACAGAAAAGCACAACTGGTGCAGCCATGACCAGGTGGTGGGATACTCATTCTCAGCAGATACATCCATTTTACAGTGCCTGCATCTATGGCTAAATGGGCAAGGCGGGGGAGAGGAAGCAAAAAGACTGTAAGAATCAGAATATTGGAAAGTCTGTTGTGAACCAGGCTCTCCAATAACAGCTACATACACAAGGCTGGAAAATGGCAACATAAATGTATATATTAACCTGGGAAGAGAAATTTTTCCTAGGGTCTCACCTCCAGTCAAGAAACTTTAGGCGACTAATAACTACTCAGAGAAGGAGAAATTGCCTCGCCCAAGGAAGGATCAGCCCTCTTGGGTGTGCCACACTGAGTGGTCAGATTTTAAACTATACATCACTAACAGAAATGGATTCACCAAGTTGTGTGTGTGTGTGTGTGTATGTATGTATGTATGTATTCATATAGATACATAAACATGCACATATCTATGTAACAATAATAATCAAAGAAAACTATGCTATCATCTTGTAAGGTGAGGGAGCTATCGGAGATATTTGAGAGAGGGGTCAGAGGGAGGAAAGCAAGGGAGGAAAGTTTCTAGCAAAACCATGTTAAAAAGTAAAGTCAAATTTAAAAAGATAAATAAGAGCACGTGCTAGTGAGAATATAAGGAAAGGGGAGCTCTTATATATTCTTAGTACAAATGTAAATTAACATAAATAATATGAAAAACAGTAGAGGCATGCCTCAAACTATTAAAAATGTAGCTATTATGTGATCCAGTGAGGCAACCACATATATATATATCCAAAAGACATAAAAACAGTATCTGGAAGAGATGTGTGTGTTCCCATTTTAGTTGAAGCATTATTCACAATAACCAAGAAAGAAATGGAAACAAACTAAATTGATGAATGGATAAAGAAAACCTATAAACACTGTACATGATAAAAATGCAGAATGTAATACTGTTTGGGTCAAAATAAGAACATGAGAATTCTGTCATTTGCAACAACGTGGATGTGGAAGATATTTGACTAGAATAAACTACACATAATCTCACTCACATGTGTGATTTCAAAAATAAAATAGAAGTCCAACAATAGATACGAAAATAAGAGGAAGAGATTGAAAGGATGGGCATAGGCCAACCAATCAGAACTGAGCTACAGTTAAAAAAGGATGGGCATAGGCCAACCAATCAGAACTGAGCTACAGTTAAAAGAAAGGGAGAAATTCTACTGTGTAATATATCACACAGTAGGAGGACTAAAGATTTTAAGACTAAAGATCAGGAACAAGCATTTCTCAGTATTGGCAAAAATGCACAATAAAACATTCTATACTTCCAATAGTCTAGGAGATAAGATTTTTAATATTCATACAGAAATAATAAGCATCTAATACAATGTGCACATGCATTAAGACATCAATATTATCTTGTATACGTGTATGACTTTATGCCAATAAAAATAAATGATAATAAATTTTATAGAACTGTTTTTCTCTAATTTATAATAGCAAATGTTTAGTTTTCTGGGAAAGCCATTTAATTGAAGTATCTGAACACAGGGGAAATTATACAGAATGAGTCAACCTTGCTATATAGAGAAATCCTGGGTCTCACTATGTAGGTCAGGTTGGCTTTGAAATTCTCCTGCCTCTGACTCCAAAGTGTAGAGGCTAAGAGCATGACATCCCCAACAAGGACAACCTTCCTAATGCCTGAACTGTAATCTCCCCATGACCCACATTTATAGAGCTGACATCTTCTGCTGGTCCAACCACATCCAGCGATTTCATGTTTATGGGAAATTCCATCTGCGTTCTATTCTGATGCATGTTCTCAAATTCCTAGCCATCATGAGTCCTCTTCAGATCCTTCAAAAGCATTTTCATAACTTCGTCCTCTCTTCATTCTGTTGAGGGATTTTGCTTCCAGTGATGCTCTCCTTTGTCCCCAGAGGTCTAAGCTCATTTCTGTTACTCCCTGTTCTCACTCTCAATCAGAGAGATCCTATTTTTCACTATTCACATTTCTTATTGTATTTTGCAAATATTCCCAAATTCCCACAACATATATTCCGAAGTATCAGCCTCTGAAAATAAGGAGATGTGAATGGAAGAGCAGAAATAGTACCCTAATGGAAGACCATCAGCACTAATTTAAATATTAAAACTTCAAAGGCTGTAGCATCTTACTCAAAAGTTCTTTATGCTGACTAATTAAATGATTATTCATAGTGACAAAAGTAGGATTTTAAAACATATATTGTGGTAATATTTTGGGAGAGTTTTGTGTAAACTGAGAGGTTTTATGTGATGTAATACATAATAATACCCACTGAATTATTCTTAAAAATTGGGATCTTCATTTAAAAAAATAACCAAAGAAAGAAAACATGGAAGAGAAAGGCTCAAGAGAAACACATAACTACTGGAATATGTTGAAATAGCAAGAGGGAGGCCAAAGAAACATCAAAAATGTCAGTTTCACCACAGGTGCCAATTCAGACATTGAGGGAAAAACAGAAACCAACGCCAGGTATATTCTGGATGTAGATCCAAGTGATACAAAAAATGTCTGTGTCAAAAAAAAAAAAAAAAAAAAATGTCTGTGTCCTGGACAGTGGTGAGCAGGATAGGAAAAAAAGTCTCACCAGTGATCAAATCATGAATACAGATTAATAGGGAGAAAGTGGTTAGGTTTCTCTGGGTCCCTATCTATTGATGAAAAATATGGAACAAATAAAAATAGCTAAATGTGTAATCCAGTTTAAAGTTTAGGTACAATCCAAAATCTCTTCGACAAAATACATCCAGATGACTGATCATTGGCTTCTAGAAGAGGAATATATTTTATTAATCACGATAAAGAACAGATACTAAATCTTGCAGAGAATACAATATGCTACTCCTCCTCTCTTCCTCCTTCTATGGGTCCATTGCCCTCTGCCCTCCTGGAGCCTGGGTGCCCACTGCTGATACTGAAATCTCATGAATATGAAATCTCAAAAGCCACTTGTATGGTAAAAAACACTGCTGTTTGTATAATTAGCAACCCTCACCTCAAATTCTGCCTGCTGCAAATGCTATTTCTGCAATGGAGATTCTACTCTGGGAAGAGTCATATGGGAACCTTAGAAAAACCAATCTTGAGACCTTTTTCTTTTTTAGCCTTAATAGGCTACACTAGTTCTTCCCCCTTAAAGTAATAACACACAAGTTATTTGCAAACAGTCCCTGAAATCATCCTCTTCCAGAGGAAACCACATAAGGGTTTACATCTGACATCTGTGTTTGAAAGCTACATCTGAAGTCCACACCTGATGTCCACACATTCGACATCTACATCTGATGTCCACACCTGATGTCCATATTTGACAGCTATATCTGAAGTCCACATCTGATGTTCACATTTGACACACCTACATCTGAAGTCTTCCACATCTGACGTGCACAGCTGATGCCAACATGTGACGTCTACATCAGACATCTACCTATAACATCAAGTTTTGCTAACATCCTCTTCCTACAAATCTCCGGTCTGGGCCAAAACCTGCATAACAAAATGCATAAACACAGGACAATTAAAGTGTTCTCCTTTGTTTCTGAATTTTTTCCCCTAGAATTCTCTGCTTTTCTCATGGAAAATGGGATTGTATCCCACCCTATTACAGACAGGTTCTGAAGTGATTACTCCAACATAGGTCGTTTATTTGCAAATATGGGGAATATAAAAAGAATAGAGTGTTTCTTTGAAGAACAGCTTAGCAACCTGATTCATCGTTATAAAAGGAAACTGCTAGCACTACCTTCAACTCCACAAAACCTTTCCTCTAGTTCCCTTCTTTATTCTCTTCTCATTTTCACTGTTTTGAAGCCTCCTCTGTGCATCCCTTCAGTAACAAATTCTAATCTTCCCTAGACCCACTGTTGCCTCAGGCTATCAGAGACAATGGTCTTCTACTCTGAAAGGCAAAACAAAGAGGCACATTAATAATTTCCAAGCCACTTTTCCTTTGCACATGTTCAGTTTAAACTACCCGCAGACATTTAGGAAAGTAAGCCCCCTAGGTAATCCAGAGACGAGACATTTTTTGTTTTTGTTTTTATTTGAATTTAAAGTCTAAGTAGTTCTGTAGTTTCATTCAGCCCATTGCTATGATTAATATCACAGATGGAGATTTGCTGAGAGCCTGTTCTTATACCTTTAAATTCAAGTACTTCTACAAAAAAAAAAAAAAATCACTTGGTTCACTGTAAAATGTGATAAGGATTTAATACATCCAATCATAATTTTCAGATTTCACAAGTCCCAAAGCACAAACTTAATTAATAATACTAATTATCCCACAGTCCCAGAACCTATAAAAATCAATGAAGAAAAGAGACAAGCTGGTCACCAACCAGACAATACACCAGGGGAAGCACCACCAGAAATAAATGAGTTAATCAAAGCTCAGGCACGACTCACATCTCACAGATAGCAAGGTCAAAGAAAACACAGCCCTAGAACTGGAGACAGAGTCAGAACCAAAGAACAGCAAGTAAGAGGACAGAATGCACCAAGCCTCTGAGAACTGTCCACCCTGGAAGAAAGATGATGGCTGAAAAGCGCTACTGAGTATCTGGGTAAATTTACTTGAGGAACCTACAATAAAAAGAGGATTTAGGTTTGCGTTCTAGTCCACATTTGTTCTCCTCATGGGAACTGCTGAAAGACTGACCAACGAACAGCTGAATAGTAATGACGCCTTTTTATCTGTTCAAGGTCACTGCTTATATTTGTATCACCTGGGCTCTGTGTGAGTCATATTGACCTGAGGAGAAGAATAAGACCAAAATATGTGAGAGGCTAGAGGGACTGCAAGTAGAGAGACTAGCAGGATGTGATGGTTGCAATGTGATTGTCTTTCACAGACGCAGGTGGGTGAATACTTGGTCCCCAGTTGCTAGCACTATTTGGGAAAGTTTAGAACTTATGTCCTTACTGGAGGAAGTGTGTTACTAGGGGCTGGCTTTGAGGCTTTATAGTCACATGACACTCCCAATTCTCCCAGTTTCTTGCTTGCAGTTCAAGACCTAAGTTCTCAGCTACTAGTTCCAGCTACCATGCTTCCTGTCACCATGTTTTCCTGCCGGGACTAGCTCTCATATTGTGTTCTGGTTCCATAAGCCAAATAACCTTCCTTCTATCAGTGACTTTGGTCATGGAATTTTATCACGGCAGTAGAAAGGTGATGAATACGCATGGTAGCAATGTCTTAATTTGATAGTAAAATGAAAATGTCAGCAAGTTCAACAACACATATGGTGATGTTGGGTGATTGATTTAGACAATAAACAGAGCTGTGAGCTAGACATTGTCAGAAAATTACAGATATTTATGAGCTTGAACGTGGTGCTAGATGGAAAGTGTTGAATCTGGAGCGATGTGTATCATGAATGATGAAGGTCTGGCAATAAATCCCAACATGACCTCAGAGGAAAGAGACTATTGCTATCACACAAGTTGCTATTTAATCTTGAGTGATGAAAATGTTTAAATAAAAAAAAATTAGGCTCACATTCTGTATGTTTTATTTGTCTAATCTTCTGCTAGTCTTTCACCACTTCATAAGTTTCATGTATCTAGCCATTTTCAGATTAGTATTCAGTATCTCATAGAACTATTTATCATTCAATGCTAGTCAATGTAAATTCAAATGCTATCAAATTAGGAGGGAAATATTCATAAAGCTAGCAAAAACAGAGTCTCCTCTCTGTGTGCATATGTGCCTGTATGTGTTTGTGCATCCATGTATGCACATTTACATATGTAGAGGTCATAGGAAGACTTAAGTGCCCTGTTACATCACACATATTTGGAATATTTTAATCACTTTACAGCCTGATCCCAGTCCCCTCCCCTCTTCTCCTCCTCACTTTTTAAACTAAGCTGATTGATCAGTGAATCAGCTTCTCTCTACCTTGCAGCAACGGGGTGATGGGCAAGACACATCCAGTTTTCACATGGGTGATAAGTATTCAAATGCAATACTTCATGCTTGCACAGCAAAGAGTCTTGTCCATTGAGCTGGCTCCCTACCCCTGAAACTGAGTTTCTAATAAACATCTATGAAGTGTTTATGTAAATGTAATAGTTCACTGTAGAGGAAAGCAGCCCAGATACCTTCCCTTACATTCTTGTTATTAGTTTTGTGTTTTCTTAAGCCATTATTCCTATATGAAATAAAGTACTCAATGCCCCCCTTTCACCCAGCAACTCCTTAATTAACAATACAGCAAGTATTTAGCTTAGTCCTGTTAAGAAGGTAAAGTTGTATCATGTATAGTTCTTGTTCTCAGGACTTTTAAATCAACATTGTACTTATCATTGAGATGAAAGAGGATTAAAAGATTATGTTGACAAATTCATCTCTTCTGGGAACAGAGCTGTTTGCCATTATTAGCATAAAATCAACACATCCTCAACAGTAGTAGTTAACACTTCAGAAAGACCAAGCAAATTATGCCAACAAGCAAGGGAAGAAGACATATTCTGAACTGAAGAGCCAGCACGGAAGCAGTATTATAAATGCAATGCAGAATAAAATGAAAACATAGGCAGAAATGGGAGGCTGTTCAGGTTATCAAAGTATCTTGGAAAAAGTTGGTGAGACAGGAACAAAAAGATGTATTATTCATTGTATTTATCTTTCTATAAAAACACTCATAATGTGCAACTACAATTGTCACCTTTGTGGTTGCTTCAGCAATGCCAGTTTGGGGCACTTAGCTGTGAATGCAATGAGGGCAGGAACTAGTCATCTTTTGTATCACTACAAAACCCACTAGAAAAGCTTGGCATAGGAACTACCCAGAAAGCATGCATTGAGTGAGAAAAGCTGGTTCATTGTGGGTATGAAATGAAGCAGGCTCACCTGGGCTCACCACTGTGGCTGCAGATTGTGTCACAGACAAGCATAGCTCAATGAGCTTAGGCACGTCCACTTTTGAAAGCTGTCAAGAGAACATATTGGTTGCAGACCCCAAGATGATGGTGATACTTTCTGAATCGACCATGGCTAGGAGCACACAGGCATCTCCTGAGGGACTTTTGAGATATAGAACACGGTTAATGACAGAAGGTCGTCGCCTTGATATTTTACCGCATGACACAGTAACACCACTTAGCCAGCTGGTTTGTCAGAGGGTGAGCAACCCAGACTGATTTCTATACTTCTATAGATCAACATATTGAGGTCAAGGTCCCTTGACCTTCACCCTACAAAAACCATTATCTAGTTCATACTTGTTGGGAGATAATTGTATTCTGTCAGTTTTAAATGAGTTTTTCCATTGTGTTTTAGCACTGAGTTTTTAATGCAGCATTCCAGAAAGAGCTTCAGAAATCCCAGCAGGGGGTTGTATTACACATGAAATCATCGCTTAACTGACATCAGGTTTGGACCCCTGCCATTTGTGTATAACTTCTCATTTTGCCCTTTGAATGAACTGTATATAAATAGACTCAAAATAAACTCATTATGGAGTTAGAAGTAGAACATGTCTGAAATGTCACAGTATTCTTTGCAGTAAGACCATCTATAGATTACCATTTTTATTTTCAATAATAAAAGCTTTGCCTCTGATGCTAAGTTCTAAGGTTTAAAGCCCAGCTCAACAAAAAAAAATATAGTGAATATAGAAACACCACTTTTAGAGTCTTATTTTTCCCCGGTGTGGTACAGCTAGGAATGTTATAATAACTAAATGACAAAAGTACATGGCATAACTCTCTTAGCACAAAAATTTTTGCAAGAGTTCAACACCAATCTTTGATTTTACTTATTCATATTCTAGAGTATCAAACTAACATAAAGTTTAATTTCTTATAAAAATCAACTCCACTAGTCAAGTTTGTGATGTGGTATTTCTTTTTATTTTTCAGATTCATTTTTGTCTGTGCATAGGTATGCACATAGCAGTGTGGTGCCAACAGAGCCCCAAAGAGGGAGTTGGTTTTACTGGCTGTTTTTCTTTGTTCAGGAGTTAGAGGCTGAGAACCAAACTGAGGTCCTCCATAACATCAGTGTGCTTCACTGATGAGCATACTTACCAGCCCATAATACTTCCCTCTTAACACTAATCTTGGGTATCACTGGAAGAGAGGTGAAGATGAACACTGGCATTCCAAAGCAACCTTAACACTCCCGGCATGTGTACAAGGAACAGACCAGTAGTATAGTTGCATAGGAGCTGTTTCCCATAAGTGGAGAAAAGTTAGGAAAACGGATAGTATTGATGAGCACTGAAAATGCTCTCTAGAGAACTCACAAGGTGCTTATCGGGAATCTATTTCTGTGGTAGTTAAGATGAGACTGTACTAGAGAGGAGGAATTAATTTATAATCAGGTCATATGAAGACACATAAAGGCACACAAGACAAGTGTCATGGCATAGCAGAAAGCTACTGGAGTGCTGTTTCTGTGAGGAGCCCCATGGATTACGAGAAGCAGCCATTTCCCGGCGTGACGGAGTCTCCACTTCAACCCCCAGAAGTCATTCTCGTCAGCACTTCGATTTGGTACTTCTAGCCTAGAGAAGCTTTCAGGGGTAATGTTCTATTCTTTTAAAACACCAATACTAACTAATTCACTAACTTAACACGCTAGCCAACAAACTACTGCTGACCACTAACTCACAGTCCAGATTAACTCTTACTATAAAAGCATAAGAAAGGAAAAAGAGAAAAAAGAAGAGGAAGAAGAAGGGAAAGGTAAAGACTTAACTCACTTCTTACTTATTTCAAAATACTTAAGGTTTTTCATCTTGAGACGCAGTCAGGAACTGCATTACCTTTTGCTGTGCAGACGCAGTAGGGCATCAGTTAGCAATCTCCCGAAGGATCCGTCCATTCTCCCTGCTCTAATATTCTATTAGCATTTCTTTAGGAACTTCAGAAACTCCAGAAGAATCCGAAGTCTCCAGGGAAGCTGATAAGAATTAGAATGGAACTAATGGTTTTTACATGTTATTGTACTTTCAGTGCTTCACTGGCCAGGAAGAGGTTAGGCATATTGAGTTAAAGTTAGGCATATTGAACTGGGGTTAGAAAATAGGGTTAAGCACTTAGAAGAAAGTCAGGGTTTCTGTGCCAAGGTCGCCATTTAGCAATTTCACAAACAGCTAAGTGGGGTGCCAAAAGGACACTGCAATAAAAACCAGGTCAATCGAAGTAGAAATGAACTACTTAAATAATTTTTTTTTCCTATTTAAGATACTTTAGATGAAAAAGGCACCACATTGCTTCTTATAAGGACTACTCACCCTATGCTCAAACGTCGGCTTCCAACAACATACTAAGCCACACAGTTTCCAGAATATTTTCCCACTGAGTTGCTTTCCCAGGAGCACTCCCTCCTGTAATGTTTCCAATGAAGCAGAAGAGAGCTACAATACATTGTAGTTTCTATAACAGCAATTTACTAACAAGCATACTTAGTTTCACTTTACAAATGCAAGCCGCTCTGAAGTGTGACCACTGTTCCTGGCTGCATTTAATTTCAAATCCCTTTCTATGGAGGCTAGAGAGCAAATGAGGAATGTCTACTTGGCTGGCAGTCGTGAAACACTGACATATACTCATATTGTATCTGATATATTAACGTTTACATTGTATTACTGATATTTTTTTTTTTTTAAAGATTTATTTATTTATTATGTATACAGTGCTCTGCTTGCATGTACCCCTGAAAGCCAGAAGAGGGCACGATATCACATTACAGATGGTCATGAGCCACTATGTGGTTGCTGGGAATTGAACTCAGGACCTTTGGAAGAGCAGGCGGTGCTCTTAACCACTGAGCCATCTCTCCAGCCCCGTATTACTGATATTTTAATTCACTTCAACAATGGGGATTACAACCAAATACATATTTTACTGCATCCACCTGGATCCACCTGGGTTCTGAATCCATAATGATTAGCAACACACAGTATCTTGATAGCTAATGCTTTCTCCTTATAACTCTACTAGATGAACATGGTTTTCCTAAAAGGTTGTTAAGACAGATACCAAAAATACTGTAAGGATTTTAGTTATTGTAAAGTCAAACAAATTTGAAAATCAGTGGCCAGGCAAAAAAGCTAAGTACCTCAGCTGAGAAACTAAGTACTTACTCTTCTTAAATGGGGAGACCACAGCAATTGCCACCTCTCTGCACATAATCCTCATAAGCAGGTGTGGCTGCTTTCTCCGGTTTCCACTGATCTCAGCAGTTGTATTTCTCACTACCTTTATTTATTTATTTTCATTTTATGTGTGCAGGGGGTTTGTCTGTACGCATGAATGTGCACCATGCACATGCCTGGTTCATGAGGAGGATGTAAGAGGTCATCAGAGCCCCTGGGCCTGGAGTTGTAGATGACTGTGATCTGCTGTGTGTATGCTGGGAGCCAAGGCATGTTCCTTTCCAGCAGCAGAGTTTTAACCACTGAGCCATCTCTCCAGCACCTTCCTATCTTTTATTCCAGCATATCGAGGTTTATTTTAGTATCTACTGTATTCTATGTTTCTAATAAACGTGTCAATGCTGTCAACAGGGGTGTGTGTGTGTGTGTGTGTGTGTGTGTGTGTGTGTGTGTGTGTGTGTGTGTGTGTGTGTTATGTGTGTAACATCAGTTAAAGAAAATTAATTAATTTGAGAGAGAGAGCAGGGGATGATAAGAGAGACTGGAGGGATGAAAGAATAAAGTGAAGTGATGTAATTATAATTTCAAATACTAAGAAAAAATTTTAAAATTACATATCTATATTATACTCAACTTATCTGACAAAGTGGCTTACTGTACTTCACCCCTGAATCTCATGTCATCCATCTGTACACTGTCTACTTGATCATATCACCTTTTGGTTTCTTATGTCCACTAATAAGAAAAACCCTGAAGGATAAGGACAATGGACACTATGTTCTCCATGCCTAGATACACGATAAGACTGGATGATATGTATGGCAGTGATTGTTGTCATAAATGGTTTAAAAAATGTTTTTGGTCTTAACAGGATAATGGGATGCGAGGTAAACAAAATATTTCTGATACACCTTAGTGGAGAAGTAGCCACAAAGCAAACAACAACAAACCCACAAGGATAGAAACTACTCTTTACAGTTTGAAGTTTCTGAAAAATTTTTAAAACTCAAGGGAAGAGAAAATAAAAATAATTATATTTATTAGTAGTCTCTAGAAACAGCTCTCCAAACTATTTTGTTTGTGCTAGCTAGTTCTAGCTTAATCAATGACAGCACTTAATAACATGATTGTTTCTTCTCAGCCTGCATCCTATCATCTTGCTGGGAACATATTTCCACACTTTCAAAATATCAAAAATAATTATCTACTCATAAGAATGTAGCAAGGAAGATCCAAAAGTCAGAAGAAATTAGTATATGCTTTTATAAATTCTTTTTTTTTAATTCTTTTATTTTTTTCTCCAGTTTTTTTTTATTAATTTATTCTTGTTACATCTCAATGTTTATTCCATCCCTTGTATCCTCCCATTCCTTCTCCCCCCCCCCCATTTTCCCATTATTCTCCTCCCCTATGACTGTTCCTGAGGGGGATTACCTCCCCCTATATATTCTCATAGGGTATCAAGTCTCTTCTTGGCTACCTGCTGTCCTTCCTCTGAGTGCCACCAGGTCTCCCCCTCCAGGGGACATGGTCAAATGTGAGGCACCATAGAAATCTACAAGTAAAACAATATGATAGGCAGATTTGGGCCCAGGGGTCCCGCTCAAACTAAGGCACCAGCCAAGGACAATACAGGAGGTAAACTTTAAACCCCTTCCCAGATCTAGCCAATGGTCAGAATATTCTCCACAGTTGAGTGGAGAGTGTGATATGACTTTCTCACGTACTATAAATTCTTAATATCAATACTATTGAATTATTATTGTCTCTACGGCACAAATGACAACCACCCACCATATAAATTAGATTTCAACCTGCAAATATAATTAAGAGGAAAGTAAGAATAAGAGTATTTTCCCCATGTCTGAGCACAACTAATAATATTAACATTGACCAATGTAAAATATGATGAAATATTTTTAGCATTTGTTTATGCTATATAATGGCCCTATGGATCAGGCTATAAATGAGATGTTATCAGTGTAAAATCCATGTATGTTGAGTTTTTCAGTGCATTAATATTCCAATTCAAACCATTGAACATCGTATTTCATACCATTTGCTTACTTAGTCTGCAGTGCAACAATTAATGGCCATAAAATGGTTATGTAAAATCTATAATGAAGAGTTCTTCCCTTTTGATGTTTTACTAATGTTATGACAGCCTGCTCTCTTACTGCCAAACATTTTAAACGATGTGATGTTCCTTGTGCCAATATTTGAAAAGTGCCTTCTGACTTCTTATAAAATTTGTACTTTGGAATAAACCTCAAAGACAAAACCATTTAGCTTCTTTCTTTAAATAGGTTCTAGTATTGCTATTAATGAAGGCTCCTGTTTTTTTAAATATGTGCTCATTAAATACCCATAGTTATCCAACCGGGAGGCCATTCTATGGTAGAGAACTAAACATATACATAAAGAGCATCCACAGTTAATCCGAACACCCATACAGAATTTTTTTAAGCCAGATGAGGTAGAGCCCAACTGTAATAGAAACACTCCTACAGTAAGATGAAAGAATGAGACAAGAGAATCACCTAAGAGATTGCAGGTCCACTAGCCTGGAGTACACAGAACAATAGGAAAACCAACGAGAGAGAGAGAGAGAGAGAGAGAGAGAGAGAGAGAGAGAGAGAGAGAGAGACTGACTCAACAAGGCCAAAGGCAAGACCCAATTCCCAACACTCGGCTCCGGACCTCCTTACATGTGCTGTGATACATGTGTGTATGTCCACAATCACATATACACGCAAATAAATAAATAGGCACAGGAGCACCAAGTCTAACTGCCGCTTGGGAGATGTCCCAGGGCAGAGACATTTTAAAAGTGTTCTTGAAGCAACTCATGCTTGTGTTACACAAGGAATAGAAAAGAAAATAATGTCTTCTCTTGGGAAACACACAAGAAACTGAAAGGTGGAAAAGCAACAATGGCTGGACACATTATAAAATATTAATTGTATTCTGTGATCATTAAATTCAATTCTTATTTTTCCCCACAATGTTACTCTTAAATTCTACACATTTTATTTCTAATTACCAATGACATTGCCCCAAATGTCCTTCCTCAGGAGAATTATGTCTTTCCATTTCTGTGGATAGAAAAGCACAGACAGAAACCCTGCATCAACAGGAAAGCACGGGGGAATGTAAGTCTTCCCAAAATGAAGACTGCTGCAAAAACAAGGGACAAATCCTACCTACCGCTTCCTCTGAGAAGAGAGAAAATGAGAAATTGATATAGGTTTTTTTTTTTCCCTACCATCAGCCAAATAATTGAAGTTGGAGCCTGGGGACCTGAATTCAGAATTCATCAGCATATGTAGCAAGCAACATTCTGCTCTTAGAATATCAACAATTAAAAGATCCTGAGGCTTCAAAATTAAAGAACTGGTGAAGAAAAGGGAATACTAACTACCTTGACTTGACAGTGCCACTCTGTAAGCACGTGTGACGACATCACTTTGTACTGTATCAGCAAGAACAGTTAATACATGTTAAACAAAATGATAAAATTAGTCCTAAGAGTTCAAACTTACATTTTCCTAATAAACTCACATATTTACTAACCAGAAATGGAAAAGTCAAAGACACACTATAGTCACTACTATTTGAATAAGCAGGATTGCAGTGTGTATTAAAGATCTGTCAGAAAATAGGTTTCCATATTGAATCTCATCTCTGTATTATAATCCAAGCATTTTGGTGTGATAATGTAATGTTTGAGCATTGCGTCCCAAGATTGTCAATGAACATCTTATGAAAATTTAGCTTTATCTTTTATTGCTAAACCTATTTTTATTATATAGATGGCTCAAGTTCAGCCCATCCATGACAAGAGAATGAAACCATTCAGAGAAACATAAACACCCATCAAGAAAATGGAATTATTCAGAGAAATGTAAACAAGGATGCCTTTAATTTTTAGTACATATCATTAAGCTACTTTTGACAAAAATAAAAGCATGTTGACCTTTATGGAAGACTCTCTGATCTTATCAACTGATAACATTTAATAAAATATAACAATTAAATAATCCTACATGTTAAAATTGGGTTATTGAATAACAGGGGTGTTTTGTGGATTTTTCGTATCCTCACCATTTTGACTAATCTTCCCCATAGACTCCCATTCTTGCCACCTCTGATCCTTATCCTACCCACCCTTCTCTCTACTTGAACTTTTTTCGCTCCAGTGCTCTCCTCTCCATCCTCACTTTATGTATGTGCTAAGTCTTTTACATCACTTAGGCACTCCCCTCACTTCAAGAATTTTCTGGTTTCCTATCTTCTGGGTGTTCTCCAAGGCTAAGAAACAGAACTAAAGATTCAAGGCTATGATCTGCATGAAAGAAAACACACAGTCTTCTTGGGACTGAATCGCCTCTTTAATTTTTCCAGTTTCATCCATTTATGTACAAATTGCATTTTTGTCACAACTGAATAAATTCCATCCTGGATATTCATTGGTTTCATTGACATCCTTACGGGCCTCATTTCTTAGTTATTGTAAACAGAGATCCAATGAATATGATGGATATATAAATATCTATATATTACAAATTTTGGAAAGTATATGTCAGGGGTCATATTACTTGGTCATATGGTAGTTCTAATCCTAGGTTTAGGGTAAACCTCCAGACTGAGTTCCAAAGTGGCTGTGATAGTCTACAGTTCCACTAATGGTGCGTAGTTTTCACAGTGCCCAGTAGTGCTAATGCTAAGGGAGTAAAGGCATCTTTCTCAGCTGAGAGCTCTATAAACTACAATAGGCCAGTCAAGATGTGCCCACTTGTATAATAGTGGCAAGGTGGTTGTGGATTTGACAAGCAGCTAAGATTGATTGGACTCTTTAGTTTCGTCTTCTTTTTTTTTTTTTTTTTTGAAACAGGGTTTCTCAGTATCACTTTGGTCGTCCTGGACTCACTTTATATATAGACCATATTGGCCTCAAAGTCACAGAGATGTCCCTGTTTCTGCCTCCCTGAGTGCTGGGATTATACAGGCAAGCGCTATCCTGCCTAGGAATTGACTGGATTTAAGACCTGTTTCCCAAGAGGGAATCTATAACCTGCAAGTGCAGAGGACTTAGACCCTAGGAAGCACTGAGCATGGATTAGTAGCTAAATTGACACAGCACAAAACATTCTTCTAAATTTTATGTTTAAACACACAGAAGAAGGCTACTCTAAACCTTAATCAGAGAAGTCCCCTCTTCTCAGTGAATAGAAGTGAATGCAGAAACCATGGCTAAGATGGTAAGAATAAAAGATGATGGAAGGCTCGTCCCTGAAAGAGGTGCAGATGCCACCCACTTAAGGTTGCGAGAACATTGTGAAAGATGTGACTGAAAGATGTAAGATCTCAAAAATAAGAAGCTGGTTACAAAACGCTATTTTCTAAGTTTGTAATGGCAGTAGGTGTAGCTGTTGGCACTTGCTTACATAAGATGGACCTGCCCTATAGAGGCTCATGGGACACTACAAGTTACTTCTGAACTATTGAAAATTAACAAGTTCTGGAAGAGGGAAAGGCATAGTACCTAGTCTTTTCTACAACTCTGAGTCCATACTCTGACAGTTCCATAGCCACAGCCATGATGTCAGCCCTAATTACACTGCTTGAGACACAAAATAAAACAAAAAGTCATGAGTATTGGAAAGACTTTTGTATGAGTAAGGTAGTCTAGCAGGGTGGGAGAAAAATATGAAAGTATGGGTGAAAGAGCCAGGATACATCTAAAATTCTGAATGTAATTAAGGCTGTCAAATACAAACAGCCAAAACACTAAGAATGTAACATTTATATAATTCCTGGTTGTGTCATGGTGGTTCTTGCTATAGGTAGTTTATTGTATATATGTCAAATAATATAAATGTATGTTAAAATTTTTTAATTGTTTAATCAAAAATAAATTAAATAATTTAAAAAGAAGAACAAGCCAGGATATATTATATGCAGTCATGATATTATCAAAAACAAAACTTATTCATTAAAACAATAAGATGGAATCAAATATTCAAAAACAACTGCTATTTGTTTTCTATATCTTAGGAATCTACAAATTTATGTGCTATAAAATTCTTCTCTGCTTTATGAATATAATGCAAAATAATTAGATCAGACAGTAAACTTACTCATCAACTCAAATGCTTAACAGTCTTTGTGGTAAGAACATTTGAAATTGACCCTCCCTTTTATGTATTTTCTCCTTGTCATGATATGATATGGGACAAAAGCAATGTAAAAGAGGAAGGGTATATTTTGTATTACAGTTCCAGAAGGATACAATCTATCATAAAAGAGAAGAAATGGTGGCAGGCAGAAAAGTCATGGTGGCAGCCTGGCTAATCAGAGTGAGCAGGAAGTGGGGTTCAACTCTCAAGCCTCGGTTCTTGCCCTCAGTGACTCACTCACTCAATTCGGCCTCTCCCTCACAACAATTACCATGACCGCTCACATAGTACTACCATCAGGGAAATACGTGTTCAAAGAAGTGATCATTTGGATGGACAGTTCACATCTAAACCACAGCACCCTAGTAGGTTTGAAATGCAAAAACTCTCCCATTATAATAGCATCACCATCCAATGCAATAACTTTTATTTATTTATTCATTCATTAATTCATCTTCCATCATTCATCTTACAAGACACATTGTCACCCCCTTGCTTGTATCTTGCCCTTCCCTCTCTCCCTCTTCTGAGCTAGTCCCCTCCCTTAGACCTCTGACAGGGAGGCCCTCCTCCTCCACTGTCTGACCGTAGCCTATCAGGTCTCATCTGGAAAGCCTGTATCCCCTTCCTCCGTGTGCCCAGAGGGCCTCTCCACCAAGGGGAAGTTATCAAATTGCAGGTGCCAGAATTCATGTCATGCAATACATCTGCCTAAGATTTTAAGCCATGTGACCATCAATCGCATCCTCATTTCATTTACTGCAGAGTCTAAGAAACCATCCTTCTACTCTGTTTTTTCATGAGTTCATTTATGTTCAGTTATATCAATAAGTGAGAACATACAGGGTCTGTCTTTCTGTACCTGACTCATTTCACTTGGCATAGTGTTCTGCAATTGCAATCCTACATGATATAAACAGCCATGCATATAATGCACTGTTGACCCTGGTTTTGACCACACCTCTCCATTGTAAAGAGAAACCAAGTCACAAAAGATTCCCTATAGGCTAACAAATTACAGTAGGTCATTGGTTCTGTTTTGTCTCTCAACTTTGTGGACAAACTTCTCATTGAATAAAACTCAAGAGCTCTAATAGCAGAACTATAAGAAGATGAGCATCTAAATCAGTGACTCTAAACACCACATAGTACTCTTTTCTTGTTGCTGTTTCCGGTTCTACATCTGATGGTCACTGTCTGATTTTAACAACTAGATTTAATAGGCTACGAATTTCTTATCAAATTGTCTTTAAAAATTTATAAAAAAAAAAAAAAACTCCTACATTCTTTCAACTAAATTGTGTAAATTCATGAGATCAAGGCTGTAGAGATTCACCTTAATCTGGCCATAAGCACCTTGAATAACAACCCAATGCTTGCTCCTGAGTCACCCTCTTTAGTATTCACAAAATAACCATCATACTGTTGATAACTGTGAAACTGGACAGTGATGCTTATATGTTCCATGTGTACATGACATCCTCAATATTAGCTTAAGGTGAATCAGATCCACTTTATCCTGACCACTTTAAAAGTCATTGTAAAGCAAAGGGATCCAGTGGACTTGTGTCTGTCCCAAGATTATGTTTATGCCACTAGGTTCGCAGTAAACAACATTTTATGCAACTGTGGCCCTTTTCCTTCAGTCTCACAGCACCTTGGGGATGATTTTTATGCATTGTAAGTGGGTTTCTATGAAAAAAATTATTTGTGCTTATTGTTAAATATTCAATAACTATAATGGCATTTAGCACATGTCACTCACTATAGAGGAAGAAAAAAGTATATCGACTGTGCTAAGCTCTAGATGATTTGTAAATTAACCTCAGGTAAAGTTGATTAACAATTTAAGAAAATTTCATATTTATGCAAAGATGTCTCATAAAAATATGAGATTCAAAAACAAACTCAGAAAGATAATTACAGTGGATACTTTATTCTGTGATACAAAAAGAACAGGAAGGTGGAGTTTCTGGGAAAGGGTAGGAAAATTTAGGAGGGGATGACACAAAGTGAAAGGTGACTAAAAATGACAGAATACAGATAAAAGTTTCTCAAGCAGTAAAATGTGCCTACTCTTCCTGTCACAGATCCCTTTAAAAAGAGGAAAAAATGTAGATATAAATATCCTTTGTAAAGGAAAATTTTGATACTTTACTTTAGGCAGGTTAAAACTCCTTCTTGCTTTGGCTTGTATTCAATACAATCAATCATTGTGCCAAATAATTATTGTGCCAATCTGACAAATAAAGGGGTAGCAAAATCCAGTCTCCTGAAGCTACAGTCATGTCCTGATCCCATCAATAGCAGTCTACTAATGTAAGGACGACCCAAAAATGTCAGGTCCTAGATAAAAAACACAAAACTGAGAGCAGTCATGTCTCGGTGATAGTTCGTCAACCCCGCTACATAAAGTGCCCTTTAGAAGAAAGGGAGTGCTTAGATTTTCTGGTAGTTCCTATAAAGTTTACAAAATTCTCAAAAAAAATTATACATGTTGGGAAAAAAAGTACAAAATAACTAGTTGACCAGTAGTTTCTAACACAACAGATGACTGGGGAGGGAAATAGGGCTGAAGAGGGAGGGTAGGTAGGAATGGGAAGATACAACCAAGGGGATAACAATCGATATATAATCTAAATAAATTATAATAAATTAAAATTAAAAAATAAAGAAAGGTATCTGAGACCAGGTGAAGGATAGGTGGGTCTGGATGGAAGAGGGAGAGGCTTGGAGGAAAAGAGGAAGGGGAAATTGCACTTGGGATGTAATATAGAAAAGAAGATATAAGTTAGTAATAATAATAATAATAATAATAATAATAATAATAATAATAATAATAATAAATATAATATATTTGATATATATTAATGTTGATTAATATATAAATAATAATAAAAATCATTTTCCAGGCAAGATTTTTAAAAAGAAAGGTAGAAGATGCTTCAAATTGTTTTTTTTCCAAAGGAAAAATAAAAATACTACCAAAAGGGTAAGTATTACAGGCAAATGATAGCTAGTCTTCATTATCTGGTTATGTATATTCAAGTGTTTCTCAGGTACAGCCTTCCAGGGCTGATGAATGGCACACTTAACATAATTAAGTCATCTAGCTTCTATGTAATACTCAGCTCGTTTAGCTCCACTTCACAGGCCCTCACACAGAATGCTACTGCACTTCACAATAAGTAGTACCTTAACAGGGACTGTGAGTCATCAAAAGTGTTTAGGTTATTTTATTTATAGTAGTTAATTAAAGAATTAAATGAAGTAAGATGTTCTTCCTGCTATCAGCTACACTTAGTCCCTCAGATAACCTCATTATTACATAAAATAAGCAGGCTTGATGATGCTTTTGCATGATCCTCCACCTATATGAAATTGCACATGAAATTGCACATGACATAGAAGGAAATACTGTCCCAGGAGAAAAAAATAGCTATGTGATCCCATGCACATATCACAATAAAAGACCTAGGGAAAATTATCTAAAAGCTCACAATAAAACATGAAATAGCTCAAGGTTAGCTTCCCAATATGTCTGTGTGGGCCCAATGCCAGCCTTGGTATGAAGGATGTTTCTGAAGCGACAGAGTAACACAATGACGACGTTATGGCTTCTACTTTGGTTCCAATATCTCCTTATCGTTACTGGTGTGCACACAGCAATTCTAGCCTTCTTGGCAGCTTAATTAGTCTGTGTTTTGGGTCTCTGGCTCTTGCGACTATGCAAATAATTTTTACTCTTTACAACCAATACCTAATAATTCTCCTATTGATAGAATGAACTGGAAACATGTATATTGTCACTATTCTTTCTATTCCTCCTCATCCTACGCAAACAATAACCAATACACCCTGAGAAAAATAACTTCCCAACACTGAGTTTCCAAGGACTGGAATCCTTTTAAGTGATTCCAATGGGAAGAAAAACACCAGAAGTATCTAGAATGTGGAGAATTTCTCAAATGTTTCCTTGTTTTGATTTTCTTTCAAGTGAATTATTAATTATTATAGAAATAAGAGAGCTGAAAACTAAATGGTAGAAAATCAGATGGAATTGATGCAGATGGAATAATATTGTAAACATTCTTGGTTACACTAATTAACCACTTCTTGGAATTAGCATATATAAGCTTGGAAAAGATATATGCAACACCTTTGTCTTATATACATATAATATAAGACTAATATATATACATATATTTATATATACATATATATGTAAACATAAGAAAATCAAAATTGATTGCTTCAAGGGAAAATGGCATTGAGTAGAAAGTCTAGCAATTAGACATTCCCATGAGAATTTGCAATCATTAGTAAAATATTAAACTACTAAAATTCATTTCAAGGCATGGTGTAGTTGTTATTGTGAAACTAGAATGTAAGCTTGCTATAGCTTAAAACATGGAAACATAGGAGCAGACAGACATGTCTGACCAAAGGAGAGTATGTGTACCTTGACCTGTCCAACCAATTTGATTTTTGTGAAATATAATGAAATTGATAGTAATTAAACTGTATTTTGCATTTTATGAATGACTGAATACTTTCAAAGTAAAATGTCATTCCATTGAATTACAAAATTCATGGTATCTAGAAACTAAAAGCAAATAAGAAAAATGGGGTTGGCTCAGTAGGTAAAACACTTGATGCCAACCTGAGTTCAATGTCCAGAATACACATGATGGAACAAGAGAGAGCTTATTCCGGTAAATTGACCTTTGACTTCCACAAGTGTAGCAAAGCATATATATGCATACACCAACCACAAACATGCATGTATACACACACAGATATGTAAATAAATAACTGTAAAAAATGTAGTGGTACTTTCATATATGTGAGAAATGTGAGGCTGATCATGACAATGGAATGTTTTATAACACATTCCACATAGGTCTATTTGTTTAAAACTAACCCAGTAACATGAAGTGAAATCAAAGTTCTTAAACTTGTATTATTTCCAATTTGAGTCAATGGTTTCTTCAATAAATACTAATAAAAACTAAAATAATGAACAAAATCATTAAAATTCCCATGTTTATCGTAGAGCAAATAAGGCTGACTTAATGATAACTGGCACCCCTGATATCACCTTTCTTGAGCCTGATATTATATCTTTTATGATTTTCTGCTTCAGTTAACTGTTAGATTTATGTACATTCACGTAAAATAATAATATTTGATTTTAATGATTCACTAGACATATTCTGAAACACAAAAGTAATATTTAATATTTGTGATTTGTAAAAAATATTATTTTTAGACTTTTTAAAGTACTGTTTTCACCCCAAAATTAAAATTTGGGAAAAGCCCAAAGATGGGAGTACACATGACACACATATACACAAAGAGCCCATTGAGATGTTTTAGTCCCCTGAAATCTCCTTCAATAGCTGACTTTTCCTGTGAGTAGTGCTAAAAGATGTCAGTGAATTCCAACAGTTCTGGTAGCAAATCATTTCTACAGCTAGAAATTCAACCAACTGAATCAAGCATCCTTAACTCTAATCTGTTCTTCTAAATGTAAAAAATAGAAGAAACATTACTATGAAAATAACCTTCAACTGCTCTCAGTCTCTTTCTGCTGAATGCCTTTATGGTTACAGGTAAGCTTATACCAAATTCACAGATCAATGCTTGTGGCCAGTCTCGGATCAGCATTAACAAGTATATGGAAACAGGAGGAAAATGTTATGTAATCAACTTCACATTCCTTATAGTTTATTAAAGAAAACATACAAATATTCTCACATAAATATTTCTACCTTAAAATAGTTTCATCATATTACATATCAATTGTGAATCCCTAGGGTATTTTGGTAGCTAAACAAATAAATAGATAATTACCTATAAGTACGGTTATTTAAAAAGAGAAATTTAGAAGCCTGGAATTATATTGGTGTGAAATAATTATATACTTTTTGGTAAAGTTATGGATGAGTTAAGAAATAGAATCCTCCCTCCAGATTTGATGGAACAGCTGGTACAAGGTTTCATCTCACACTAGAAATAATCATTCACTAGACCAATCCTAAGAGATAGCTATTTTTAAGCATAATCAGCCAGAGCAAAATTTTGAGTCATCTAAGCAGGAAAACATAAAAGTTGAGCCCAGCATTTGTCCCAGATTTTTCTACTGGAGTACTTTCTAGACCATTAAACTTGAGCAGAGAACATAAGTTCAAATGAGGTGAGAAAACAAATACTGAATGAAATTTAGTCCTCTTTAATGGCTTCACTTCGTGGAGCAGGGTCATGGGGAATATGGAAATGGAAGAGGGGAAAGGAAAGTGTCTTCCTCCTAGTTCCCGAAAGGTCATAGAACTAGAGCTGAGCTGAATAAACACAGAGCACAGATAAACAATACAATGTCTCTTTTAGGGTGGTGACTGCAGAGAATGTTCATACATTGTTGGAAGATACTGCAGCTCTGGCCAGAAAACCTGGAGCTATTTTATGCTAGCCTCTGGAAGGGCATGCTTTGTTTGTTTTGTTTGCTCTAATCTGGTGTGCTCCTTTGGTGCTCACTGGATGAAATTAGTCCTGTGTCCTATACTTAAATCAAGGATGATTATAATAGCTCACCCAGAGGTTCCAAGTATGCAAAGACAAAGTTAATTCTAGTTAATGAAACATCTGAGCAATGCCACACACATTATGATGAGGACCTAGTACCCAGGGCCTGAGGACTTGGGTTAGAAGCCTGGGTGCATCTGTCACTCATTGGAACATTTTAATTTTTCATATCTCACTTTATCTTCTTGAAAAGAAGGATAAATAATATTTGATTCGTTTAATTGTTATAAGTACCAGTATCTATGAACATTTTCTTTGAAGATAAATATATAGAAAATCTGCCACTTATATGCATGTTACAACAGTCTGTTCTCTGGTTAGGCGGCTTCTTTAACAAAACTAAGATGGATGGTAAGCACTGTGCTTGCTACTCATTACCTGAACATGCTCAGTCTTGCCTTCACTACTCAAATAAGGAATTAAGTCTCACACACACACACACACACACACACACACACACACACACACCACAAAGATTAGAAAATATGTCTTATATAGATTTATGACGTAGAGAAAATTGCTAATAATTACACTCACTCAAAGGAACAGATTTTTAAATAACCCCTGCAATCTATTATCATAGAAAACTAGTAATATTAGACGGCATTTATGTTGTTGCTGTTCAGTGTGCTCTTGATGTAAATTATCTCATTAAACTTCACAGCAACTAAAGGAGCTGTGTACTACCAATAACAGCTGTTTTTAGATTAAAACAGTTTAGGCTGAAGGAGCTTAACAGGAAAATGAGTAGAAGAATGCCCAACAGTGAGTTACAATTGTGGGTCTTCTGACAGGATTATGACAAATGGTGGTCAAAAGTATCAGATGATACCTACAGTCAGGAGGTTGTATACATTTGATTGGCACATTAGGGCATTTGCAGTTTGCTGTTTTCTCTGGCAGTGCCCTGCTGTTGCGGTGGAGACATACATGGAGGTGAAAGGAGGGAGAAATCTATTCCCACATAGATCTTGGTAGTCTAAGTAGACAGGAGAGTGGGGGGGGGGGGGAGATACATCCACAACCATCAGAAATACAAACAAAAAGCAGAGTCATTTCATTGGTGTATAAAATATTTGTGGGCCTTGCTAGGATGGAAGACTGGATTTTTTTTTTTCAGTATACTCAAATTTGAATCATAGGTATTTAAGTTGAAGAATGATGTGTCCTAAGGCATTTGATCCCTGACATTTTATGACATCATTTTTGTGCATTTATTTATCATTGTGTTTATTTAGGTCCTGAATTGCTTATTTTCTTGTTCTACCAGAGTACTGGACAAGGAACAATTTCAAGGGTGGGTTGATTCTGGCTTACTGTTTGAAGGGATACATTCCACTATGGCAGAGAAGACAGGCGTGGGACAGGAGCAGGAGACCAGCTGGTCACATTGCATTAGCAGTCAGGAAGTAGGAAGTGGAATGGCCTATAAAAGATGAAAACCCACCCATAGTGAGCCACTGTTTCCAGCAAGGTTCCAGTTTCTAAAGGTCCCGCCCTCTTCTCAAAAAGCACCACCGGATATGGGGACCAAGTGTTCACACACATGAACAAGTAAAGACATTTCACATTCAAGCCACAGCGCTGCCCAAGTGGGCCAGCCATCCAAGACAAACAGCTAAGAAATGTGGCCACAAATAACAGTAAAGCATTCCTCAACCTTGTGTATACAGCCGGAAGAGCCAGAAGCATTGCTTAATAGGATTATGTTTAATCTGAAAGGACACCACTAGAGATAATGTAAAACATCGAATGGCCCGAAGTGGCAGTGAAATTATTCAACTCCTGGATGGAGGAGCTCTTAATCAGGGCCCCTGCAATGCTACAGCAATTTAATAAGTTTAAATTGGTTTCACTTGGGTAGATCCAGATTTGTGTTACAGATGTTATCCCACCCAAATCTCTTAGATAGGTTCATCAAAAAGGGGATCATGCCTAAGCAATCCATGGAAATTTTAAAAGAAATTCGCTCTAAAGCTGGAATAGAGGAAAAGAGAAAAGTCTCAGAAATGCTTGCCAAAAAAATTAGTCTGTGATTTTAAGTAGACTATAAATGTCTGTGATACTACAGCTTACTGGTATGTTTTTTGTGTTTCATTTTATTAAATCTTTGCTGAGGATTTTAATATAACTATGTTACATTTGAACACTTGAGACCAAAATATGAGGGTCAACACATCCGAAGTTCAAATGAATTCGGCAGAAGCAGACGCCCTGTAAATAGGTAAGGAATATAAACGGTCAGGTACAAGGTTGGTCGCTATACACGAAAAGGAAGAGGTGTTTTTGGGCGGGGTCAAAGGGGCTACATAAGCAATCTCAGTTCTTAAGCTGTAGAACAAAAACAATTCGCATCTCTACTTCTGAACTGAAATGGGATTTTAAGTACCTATCGCCCTGGATAAAAGAACTCATCTGGTTTTCCCAAGGAAAGCACTGAACAGGGCAACAATTAGTTGATTAATTATTCATCAGCGTTGCCAATGCTCTCACAGAGCATGAAGCATACAGAGCAAGGATTCACAGTTCCTCCCTTTCACAAGGGCGTTTGCTAAGTGACTGCTAAGCGGATGTAACTAACCAGGGTGCATCAGTGCAAACTGGCCATAAATATATCAAAATTCAAATCACCACTCCAATAAGCTCCTAAAACCCAGCAGGTGGTCTGAGAAACATTTCATAACAACTAATCTACGAAGCAACCTCCATCACCATCTGAATAACTTTAAGCAGACCATAATTACAAGCAGGTGTGGATGATTGTGCTCCAAGTAACTCTAAGTGGCCATATCTAACGGCATAGAGCATATATAATTTGGAAGCTTTGGACATAAAGGAAACTAATGTTTACTAAAGCAATGCTCTCGGACAAACTTGAGTTACCATGAATCAACAACAACCACGATGGCTGGTGTGGTGTTCTAGTTCCGTCTGTCACCAAAGCCATGTTTGTTCCACTCCCTCACTGTGCTCCACAAAAAGAGCTCACTGAATCTGCCCTGTAATCTCACTTCTTGAAGACTGCCTTGACACTCTTTTCTGAGTGCTTTGTTCAAAATCTTTTTAGCCATTTTTATTCCAAGAACTACACCATTACATGAGTTATTTTTCAAAGTACATTATGGGCCAAGCACAATAGTCCACTCCTTTAATCCCAGCACTAGAAAGATAGAAATAGGAAGATTTCTGTGAGTTCAAGGCCAGTCTAGTTTACATTACAAGTTCCAAGCCAAGCAATTCTATATGAGACCTTGTCTCAAAAATTAAGAAATGTTCATTATAGATATATTAGCAAAATTTATTATTTTGTTAAAGACTATTATCTAGCTATATTTTATGAAAAATCAGACTCAATAAATGACTTAAAACAAATGCATAAATGTTTCTTTGACAAATCATAACTGGCACTTGTATCTATATATTACAAAGTGTGAGGATAGTGACAGTATGGAAGAATTATGTAATTATGTGGCATAACAGAGAAAGAAAATCTCCAATGCTGGTGGAATAGGGGTTATAAAAAAAATAATTTGGTTTTGGGGGGTAGAAATAGCTATACAACTCCCCTGGAAATGTGTGTTAGATATATTAATGGAGTATCAACATACCAAGGCTCATGGGGATAGAATGAGGGGAGATGAATCAGATTTAGGAACCATCAACATACATATTTAAGAGGTGAAGCAGCATGAGTGGAATATTTGGGAGTGGAAAATAGATGGGACAAATAACCATTGTAGAAATTAAACTCATTATAAAATACTTAACCCAATCAGATTAATAATAAAAATTAGTACTGGGAATATCCGTAACCAAAGCACCTATATTTGTACCTTCTGCCTTCTAACACAAGGCACAATAATATTGGTGACAGTTCTCTTCAAAAGAAAAGTGAAACTTGCATTGTAAGTTTTTATTCCCACTATTATTATTTATTATTATTATGAGTTACTACTGCAACACAGAAAAATATATCACCAAGAATCTCTTGATATTTACTTCACCACAGATGAGGTGAAGGAATCAATTGCCCTGGTAGATGCCAGAAGCATAAATAATCAGACAGATAAATAATTGAGTGACACTTAAAAAAATAAAGAAGAGTATCTCGGATGAGAATTAGTTGAGTGTGTCCTCAAATCCTCCAGTGTAAAGTGACAGCCCCTTTTTATTAGTTACTTTGATGACAATGAGCACCACGGTGGGATGCACAGCAGCAACCAACAGTCATTACGGCAGCAACAGAAAGTTAACTTTCCCATCACTAAATGCAACCATGAAACACAAAGAGAAGACTGGAAGCAAGGCATGGCTTTAACCTCTCCACTCAGTACCCAGTAAAACACTCCCTGACATAACAAGGTTACACCCTTTATAAACTCTCCAAACAGCCGTACCAAGTGGGGACCAAAGGTACAAATTCCACTCTTGGGCCCCCACAAGCCCATGAAAAGCAAAATACATCTAATCCAGAATCAAAAGTCCCAGTATTCATTCACAGTTCTAACAGTGCTTAAAGCCCCAAAGTCCAAAGCCCTTTCTAAGACTCAAAGCGATCTCGTAACTGTAACCTAGTATAAAATCAAAAAAGCAGATTACTGCAGATTCAATTTTCTTAACTAATATATTTTATTAAAAACATAGTGACTGAGCCTACGTCACTTATAACCCAACTAACCAAACGATAGGAAATGAGGATTAATGGACACAATAACAAAACCTTACGGATATCAGTTCTGAGGAACAATTCTCCAGGCGTGAGCCGCAGGATTTCTTCTGCTGGAACCTGGGGTAACCAGAACCCAGAACCTCAGCAGAAACTGAAGACCTGAAGCCTTCCCTCGAGCGGTTCTCTCTAGGAGCGTCTTAAAATGCAGCGATGAATAGCCAAAACTATCCCAAGTCTCCAAAAAGCCCCATCTCCAGTTCTGGGCTCATTTATATATCTCCTCCCAGAGTCTGTTCACGGGATCTTTTCAGCTGGCAACAATTAAGCTCCTGCACGAGGTGGTTGCTCGTCTAGTGAATTAACCTCACCTGTTCTCTCACGAGACCGTTCCAATCCCGCACTTGGGATCCTAAAAAGCAGGTTTATCTCTCCTTCAGATTACACATTTCCAACTTTCAATGGCACAGAATATACGTTACAATTACAAAATGGAGGCTACAGGTATACGGAGAAAACACTGGACCAAAATAAGACTGAAACCTTAAGGGCAAACATCAAATCCTGTAGTTTTGTGTCTGATGTCTAGACTTTTAGGTCCCAAGGGCGTAAATAATCTTGAATCTTCAGCTTTGCTGCCTACAACACACATTTCTTATGGGCTGATTCCAATCCCTGTCTGGCAGCTCTCTTGGAAGAGAGATGTCTCAGGATGCTCCGTATTTCCAGCATCTTGAGGTCCCCACTGTAACCCAGATCCCCATGTTGTAGCTTCACACAATGGTCTCCCTAAACTTCACAGAGCCCATTTCCACATGCAGCCTGACCTCACTGGCTTTTTGACAATATGGAGAAAGACTCTATGGCACCTTTACTCTTGCATCCTTTGTCCCTCTCAGGCCAACACCACAAGGACAAAACTGCCAAGTCTTGCTAGCCAGCCTTGAATGACATTAGCAGCCGCTTTTGATCTAGGTCCCTTCCAGAGACTGCAAACTCCTTTGGCTTTTCCCATTCATAGCATGGAAGCTTATCTAGATAGTGTTTCTCCCTGAGTGCACCTTTAGCCTTTGCTCCGGTGTAGGGCAAACCTGTCTATTTCTGGTTCTAATCATCTAAACAGTTATGCTCTCTCTTCTATCACATGCCTTGGCTGGAACATTGAGCACCCTACTGTTCTTTTTCTCCCCAAACTGCACATTTTGTTTTTCTGACCTACTTGCCCTTTTGAATTTGAGAATAACATGTTACCCCTAACAACCATGTGATAGATTCAACATTATGTTGTGTTGAAATCTCCTCCACCAAGGAAATTAGTCCACTATTTTTCAACCTAGCCTCAGGCAACTATTTAGGACTAGGCCAGAAGATAGCCATATGCCAGAACATTATATAAATGACCTCTAGTCCATTAAGTATTAAAATCCTTGCTTCCCTCCAAAACCTCCATCTGGGCCTCCACAGCCCATGTGGTCTTTGACACTCACTGTTGTCTTCCAGGTTCTTACTAGGTCAACCCACTAAGACCAGAGTTTTTCACATTCCTTCCAAGACTATTGCACCTCAACTTCTGTATTAATTACTTTTCTATTGCTGTGATAAAACACCATGAGCAAAGCGACTTACAGAAGGGAGAGTTTATTTGATCTGTGATTTCAGAGGGCTAGGACTCCATTCTTGGTGGGAAGCATAGCCCTGCATGGCAAACACGGTCATGGCGTCAGCAAACTGGGATTTCACATCTTCAAACCACATTCAGGAAGCAGAGGGAGTGGACTGTAATTAGCTGACCTCAGTAGGAAGGGCCTAAAGAGGAGCACTGCAATTTGCAGCCATCCTTAAAGAGGAAGTTGGAGTTAACAGTTTCTGCCTACAGTATCAGCACCCAGAATGAAGAAGCTGAATTGAGGGGATAACAGTCGAGATGTAATCTGAATAAATAAATAAATAACATAAATAAAATTTTAAAAATTAAAAAAATAAGTTGTAGTAGGAAAAAAACAAAAAAAAAAAACAAAAAAAAAAGCTGCAGTAGATATTTTTTTTTAATTTCTATTTATTATCATTTATTCAGATTGTATCCTGGTTGTTATCCTCTCACTTGTATCTTCCCATTCCCCCCTCCCTCTTCTTCCCTATTCCCCTCTCTCAGACCTCTGACAGAGGGGGACCTCTTCCCCCACCATATGGCCACAGCCTATCAGGTTTCATCTGGATGGCCTGCTTACCCTTCCTATGTGTGCTGCTGGACCTCCCCACCAAGGGGAAGTGATCAAATCTGGGATACCAGAGTTCATGTCAGTGGCAGTCCCCGATCTCCCTACAATCATGGAGAACGAGCTGTCCATTGACTACATCTGAACTGAGGGGTCTAGGGTTATTGCATGCATTGTCTTTGGTTGCTGAAACAGTTTGTGCAGGCTGCCTTGGGTCTAGACCTACCAGCCTTGATGTGCTCCCTGTGGGCTCCTGAACCCTCAGGGTCCTTCCATCCTCCTTCTGTACACACTAGTTTTAGCTAAGTACAAAGAGTGTCACCCATTTGTAATTGAACCAAGAGAAGGCTTTACCATTTCTCTGAGCCTCACCTTGGGATGGCTTTTCCATTCATATGGATCTGCGTGAAGCAGAGTGGTCCTTGACATGGCTAGGCTCATGTCAATAATATACACTCACACAGGACTTCATCCACTCTCCACAAACCACTACACTGTCTTACAGAAATATGACGGTAGGAAATGCACAGAGAGAGGGGAGATAAAACAGTGTACATCAAAATAAGCTACATAGACAGAGGCTCAATAGATATAAGACAACATGAATAAAAGTAGGAAGCATCCTAGTTACTTAGAAGAGATACTTTACCATGTCAAAGTGAAATCAAATTAATCTATTTTAGTTGAACAACAGATTGATAGGAGTGATGTTTGAGCCATTCTGTGGATTTTTTAAGAACTCAAATAGACATGAACATTGCTCAAGGCCTTGGCATGAGAGAAGACTGCATCAATAAGTTTAGCTTATGTGAAAGCCTCAAACTGTACCCTCTCTCCAGATATGAATTACACAGAATGATTGATCCTAGATAGAGCAGATGACGAAAAAACATTATGAAAGTATTCAATGCCAGACACATCGAGCAGCCAATCAAAACTCTTTAAATGTTTTCTTTCTTCCATTGGCTGAGCAGTGCTTCTTCTTTGTTGATACTTTTGCTCACAGACACAGCTCTCAGCCCCTCCACAGAATATTTCCATTTTAGACTAAGACAGATGAAGTAGATTACTCAGCGAGGCATGTATTTGCAATGTAGAGATCTGCTAACTACTAGCTTTAGACACATATTTCCTAGAGGTAAGAGAGACTTAAACCAAATTAAATATGAATTTCTTCTATGTGGGGCATCAAAAATCTGAAACGGAACCTAAAGAATCCCAAAACCTTGGGATTTTTACAAAATCTCAGGATCTAGGAATGAATGGCCCTGATAGTGTTAATATCATTTCCTCTGCTTTAGAAGTTATGGATAAAGGAATTCATTTATGTTTAAATAAGATCAATTTACAAGGAAATGGCTAAGACAGCTCTCAGTCTCCTTAGAGCCACTCTTTGAAAGAATTTCTATAACTCAATTTAGATGTCCTGTGAATTCAGATCTTCATATGAAGACTTCAGAATATGCCCAAGGAGAGTGGAATGTTTTATTTGTATGAGTAATTGAGAGAAAAACACGCTGTGCCAACTTCCTTGTTTTCATTCTTTCTCCAGTTTTATTTTCTACTGTAGCATTTTTACATTATGCTATGGTTTCAATAAAGTTGTTTCTTTTGATAAGTGTCTCTTTGAGTCCCTAATGGGTCTTGAAACTATTGGCTTGTATTCTATGAATTATAAATACAATTTACCTCTAGGGCACTAGTTCTTAATCTTTAACAGGCATAAAAGTCTCTAAGAAATTTATTAAAATGCATATTAATGGATTTTACCCAGAACATATTTTTAGGTCTGTAGTAAGGAAACTTCACTTTAATAAATTAATTTAAGAATAGATAATTTGGGTCAAACTTTGAGCAACAGGGATTTTTGTTCAATTCCACCTAACTTGCTTTCATTAAAGACCACAGCCTAAAACAAATGTTGGCTTCTCCATAAATCGACATGTATACACAACTGTATGAAAATGTCTTTCCTTCAACATTTTCCTATTTTAAAAGGAGAAAATAGATCACATCCTTTGGTAATCCTTTTGTGTACCTCTGGTCAGACTGAATACAAGAAATGTAATTACTAAAATAGTTGGTTATGTGTAGGATAAAATAGTGATGTAGGCTGTTGCTAAGGATACAGCCCCATATTTTTGCATTTCCACTACAGGATCAAGAAAGCATCTGACACAGAGACACACAAATTCAATGCTCTATAGAGAAAGACAAATCATAAATAATTAATACTTAAATAAGAGAACTTTATATGTGTAATGTTTTTAGTATATTAATAATCACTAAATAGAATTGCCCAGTCAAGTAGTACATTTAACCTGCGTGGAAAAAGTTATCTGGCTCAGAGTTAATTAGGAAGGTATGAGTTTAAAAATCATTAGCATTGTACAGAAAGGTTTACATGCCACCTGAATTCAACTCAGTTTGTGGAGGAAAGAAAGAAACAGAAAGAGAGAAAAACAGACTCAGACAAACAGTGACACTGAGAGAGAACCAGCGATACAGAGCAAGGGACAGAGGAAAAAGATGCATATATGTCTACACTCGAGTGAAGAAGCCCACTTTCTTTACCTAGCATGGCACTTCCAAATATTAACTTCTTCCCTCAGCATGCTAGTCATGAGGATTCACTTTATCTCTGATTCAATAAGTGAGTAGCTATACTGCTCAGTCTTTCAAGAACCACGCAGTAAGCATAATCAAGAGTTAAGCAGAGATAACAGGTTTGATGTGCTCAGTGAAAGAAGGAGCACGTAGACACCTGAGGAAGGAGCTGCACAAATCCCCTTACAAGTATTTTCTTCCGATCTGTGTTTAGAGGAGTGGCTAATGGTTGCTGTGGGCAAAGAGGAAGTGGAGTCAACACGGAAGCCACAATTAATTCACACTAATAAAATAGAAACACAGTTATACTTAAAAATAATAATAAGTCATGGATTTGGAACTGCACGGTAGAAGAAGAGAGAGAGGTAGGTCCAGTCTCTTCCCTGTTGTCCCAAGAAGTCTGTTTATCTGAGGACAGTTTAAAAACTAGCCTGCAGTTCACTGGACTGATGTGTTTGGTCAGAAGGAGCACTATTTAGTCCAGTTCATAAAACTTCATAAACTCAAGTATCAATATTCCTTCTGCCGCACGTAGTAAGCTCCCTGAGAGGAGTTTCCCCCGTCCTCTCACGTTTGCAAATGGAGGCATGGAATCCCAGCAACACCTAAATGATTTAGAGACACCCATTTCCAGCAGCGGCACCACTAAGCAAACCATTAATTCAACTGTGTGCCAAGTTGAGAATTAAAAAATATATCACGGAGGTGAGGGAAATGGTGATGCTAGGAAAAGACAAAAAAAAAAAAAAAAAAAAAAAAAAAGCAACTTTGCGGTGACATAACAAGTGTTTAAAGTAAAGGAAAAGCAGCTAAAAGTGGGATGTGACAGTGTCCACGGTTCCCCCAATTCCTTTTTTGTGTACTTCACTCTCTTAGATGAAAGTCCTATAAAAGCACGACTTTGTGCGTGCCTCTGTTTGTGACACTGTGCATAGTATTCACACAGCAACCCTGAGTAAGTTGAACTGAGCGAGCACAGTTTTGAAGACAGACAAGGATTTCCAGACATCCTCAAACACTGCTCAAGACCAAAGGATAGCTATGAAAGGAAATGGCAGGTGTTCCATAACAAAGCTTATTAATGTATTATCAGTTGTACAAAACAATGTCACACTATGATATTTTCATACATGTATCCAATGTACTTGAATCATTTTTCCTAATTTCCCTCTTGTATGCCTTTCTTCTGTCCCCACCTCCACATCCATATCAATTATTTAATCTAGATACTATTTTAGACTTTTTATACTTTTATTTTTGTTTTTATTTTAAGTGTTTGGGTGCTCATCCCACATGTATGTAATTGTAGTGCCTGTAAAGACAAAGAAATGCTTTGAGATCCTATGGAACTGGAGTTACAAACAGTTGTGAGCAGCCATGTGGGTGCTAGAAACCAAACCCGAATTCTCTGGAAATGCAGCCTGCTCTTAACTAAGGAAGCATCTCTCCAGCCCCTTAATCTGAATTCTTAATAGGAAATAAAATGTATTTGTCTTTCAAATCCAGGTCATTCTCTTTGACATGACCTTTCCTGAAAGTGGTGTGATGTGATTCTGTGTGGCGGGCTCACCGTCATCTGGCTATAGAAACCCCATTTTCTCTCTATAGTCACCCCATTTTCTCTCTATAGTCATCCATTGATCTGTTCCTAAGCTGATTCCAAGGCATCGCTAACGCAAGCAGTGTGAGTGGATGATTTGTGATGTCAAGCATGGCTGAGGATGAGCAACTTTTCAAATGAGGTATAAAAGTGTTTTATTAGTCTTTAAATACCCTTGTTTTCTACAATAATATTAAAGGGATTTAAAAATTACAAGGTAAGCAGTTATATTATGGAAATTCATCAAGGATAAACTATAGATGCTGAAAGTCACTGGGAAGAAGGAACGGGAAGTGCCATGAACACACATGAACACACATGAACTCTAAAGTACAGCAGTGCTCATGTCATCGCAGAGACCTTGGTGCATCAGCCTAGAGCATGATTACAGGACACCGTTTTCCTTTGTAGCATCTAATTTTGTTTTGTTTTGTGATACCAGGGACATAACACAGTGACATTCAAACACATGAGTGGCAGACTGTGTTGCTAACGATACTCTCAAAAGTAGGGAGAGCAGACAATCAGGGTCACGGCAGCCTAGGCCAGTCGAGGATACATAAGGGTGTGTTGGAAACCTAAGGAGCAGTTTATGTCCAGGACAGAGTTACAGAAAGATTCTCTGGAATGGTAAATGGCACCTTGTGTGTGAACAGCAAGTTTAGCTAGGTTCCAGGGTCCCAGGTCCTCCAGATAGAAAGCTTTGATTGCTTTGCCTTCCAATTTCAAAGGCGAAAGACCCATGTAGAAGCATATTCCTTTCCAGGAAAAAAAATAGATACTTTGGGGGACTGGAGAGATGGCTCAGCGCTTAAGAACCCTGTCTGTTCTTCCAGAGGTCCTGAGTTCAATTCCCAGCAAGCCCATGGTGGCTCATAACCATCTATAATAAGATTTGGTGCCCTCTTCTGGCCTGCACACATACATGCAGGCAGAACACTGTATATTAGATAGATAGATAGATAGATAGATAGATAGATAGATAGATATCTAGAGATATAGATAGATAGAATATATACTTTGATTGCTCACTGTACCTGATCATCACTTTAGAATTTTGGAACCATATAAATGGAGACTCAAGAATATTTGGTCAAATTTATCATGTGTAAACTGTTAACAAATAATAAAACATTAAAGCTTTCCTGAGGATTTAGCTAAATACTGTTGGAAGATCATAAAGTTCTACTGTTAAATCTTGGAACTATAAATTATGTGGAACTTGAAGATGTTCTTCAATTTATCAATTATTAACAAACTTGTCAGTGGAACCCCTTCTGTTTTAAGCACAATGACAGTTAACAGAGATGTCCTGCACACGTTGCATGGGTATGCTGAGAACAAGGTTCTTGAATTATGAGTGGTCTCTCAGAATGCCATATCTACATCCTCCCTGCACACACACACACACACACACACACACACACACACACACACACACACACACCACAAGCAACACAGAGCACTACTGAAACTTTACTGGGTAAATTATCTATTACAATAATTTTGAATACTTATCCCAAGAGACAACTAAATAATGATAAACATGATCATACATTCATACATGGTTTTAAGTAATTGATATAAAGCATTTCCACCAGAATTTATGAACATGTAAGATGGTTGAAGTATATCCTAACCTTGTGAAGTTAATATTCATAAGGAGAAAAAAACACATAAATATCTTTGATGCCACTAGCAGAGATTTAGCACTGACCTAAATAACTGCGGGTGCAAGCTACTTTGGTATTTCTTATGTTCCTCTTTTTTTAGAAGTGTAGCATGGGTCATGTAATATTAGACAGGACATTTAAACAGCAAAGATGATTTAATAGGGAGGATTACAGTAGAAACAAATTGGACTCAGCTCCACTGAAAAAGACAGGGGAGCTGTAGCTGTGAGGCACTGAGGTGGGGGTACAGAACTATTGGGAGAGCGCTGGAGGATGTAAGGAAGAAACTTAGTCTGTGTGCTTCGTGCTAAGTGAAAGCTAATTGACAATAACGGACTTAGGCTCCTGTCCTCCCGGACAGTGGAAGATCAAACCTCCCTTATTCCATTATTACATTTCAAGAGATGGCTCCCAAGTCCTTGAGAAGGGCAATCCTGGGATATGAAGCTAGCAAGATGATTTATAGTCAAGAAACAAAGAGATCATTTACAACTGCAGCTTTTCTGAGTTAAATGCTTCCGATCAAGGGAAGGTCAGAAGCTTGTAGCTCATAAGAAACCTGTTTTGTTGAGAGGAAACAGGAAGGCAGCCATCTTGGCACCTTTCAAGAAAAATGTGTACCCTTTCCTCCTATAGCATAGTGTAAAAAGGTAAGTGCTTCGTGCTGTAGCTTAATGGATCACTATCTCCCCATATTTACTCACAAACTTATTCAGAGTTTTCAGACATCTACAGAATGACAGAGAGCAGATGTCATACAGGACATTTAAAAACTAAGAGAAATTAAAAATATAAAAAAAATAAAGAAACAGAAAAAGGACTATTCTGGGAAGGTCGGGGAAGTATGGAGCCAATGGCTGTGTGTGAGTCTGCTATATGTCTAATATTCATAAATGTCATAATTCAAGTGATTTGGTATAGCCCATTACTTATAAGAAAGATGAACTCAGTTATTTTAAACAGCATTTGATTTTTCTATATCACATATTTTACAATCTCCATCTTAAAATCATACTGTATTTCTCATGGTGTATTTACATCAAAGATTTACTTGGATCCTGTACAATTTTTCCAAAATATAGAATTAGATAAGTTGAAAATGGGGGTCAGTGAGACAGCACAGAGGTCTTTGCTTCCAAGTCTGATCAGGGTTAGGGTTTGGTCCCTGAAATGCACATGGTAAAAGGAAAGAGAAGAGCAGGGAAAGTCGGCCTCTTACTTTCACACACACACACACACACACACACACACACACACACACACACACACACACACACAAGCAAAACCATCTAGGACAATCTTCCTAATGCTGCAGTCCTTTAATGCAGTTCCTCATGTTGCGGTGACCCCCCCAGCCATAAGCTGCCCCTGTGAAAGGGTTATTCTGCCCGAGAAAGAGTCCATAGCCCATAGGTTGAGAACCGTGATCTTGGAGACTAAAGGAGGGTGCAAGGATGGAAGAGAAAGTAAAATGGAAAAGCAATGGATTATGGGGAAATGTGTTTGATGTCCATTACGGAAATGCCCTTATGTGGATAGTACCACAAATGGTTGTAGATTGTGATATTGCTTAGGAGAAAAAAATACAGCCATATTTTAGGTGTTAACTTTAAAAAATAAAATTTACATTGTTTGGTTTTTGTTCTCTAGTTTGTGTTTTATTGATTTGAACTGTTGTCATTGCTATTCCTGGAAGCTACACCTGAAAATTGACCCCTTTAATGTTCAGATATGAATTTGTTTGAACAAAAAGTCATACCAGGAAACATTTTGGTTTTCCGTTTATTGTACTTTCCCCTCTAAGCAAAACCACAAATGAATTTGGTTTGCGGTTCTAGTCTGGGTGATTGTAAAAGTGGAAATGCCACTTCTAAGATCTAAGAATATAGATCTTAGAATCTATAGAATCTAAGAATACACACATAGGCCATCGATTAGCCATAAAAATTGCCCTCTAGGGCCAAGTACACATAAGAGCGCTATTAGCCATCCCAGAGCAGCAATGTTTTAAGATTTCTACAGAAACCCTAATACCCCCAGTTAATATATCCATAGTGATAACAAAAAATACAGTGACACACAATAATGAATCTACCAAAAGGATATTTTTCTGCTTCATTTCACAAGGGGGCAGGGGAAGCACTTCCCTTTACATCCTTGTACATTTCTTTTTTTTTTTTTTTTTTTGAGAAGTTTTAAAATTTTTACACGGCCTCATCACATCATCTACTTCAAAAATGTGCAGTTCATTTTGTAAGAAGCGAGCCAAACCAACCAAACACACCCATATTTCACTACCACTCAAGTATTTGTTGAATTTTGCTTCTTGTTATATGAGGTATAAAAGGGACTTATAAATTATTGAATGCCTAACAAAATAACTGAACTTTGTGATTTTATAAAGCAACACATAAAAAATTCAAGTGCTCTGAAAGCTAAGCCTTTCATTTGAGTGGTAAAAGAGGGAACAGTTTTAAAACAGAAAACAAGTGAAATTTTTCATCCATAAAGCCAATGTCATTGATTAAAAGCATGTGTGGTTAGAGTGCCACCTAGTGGTGGCGCACAGTAGCCCGCGTGCGCCTCAGGGGTCTTCACAAGCTGCTAGCATCTTCTCCACTTTTTAGGTAAATGTGTGAGATTTTGCAAGAGTAGAAGCTGAAGGCTAAGAAGGTGAAAGTGTTCTGATGGAACAGATTCTTGGAAGATATCACAGAGAGTAAATAGACACACGTTGAAAACTGGTAGCTATTTTAATTCCTTGACAAAGCTTATTGCCCAAGGAGATTGGGAGGACAGAAAGGACCCCAGGAGCTCTGTGGTCCACTGGCCAAGCAGCTCTCGGTGCATGTTGCAGTTGTGAAAAAGTCAAAATTCTCTACAACATGGCAAGAAACTCCCCATTAGGACCTCCTCTCCTACTTGGTCTTCAACGCCAGGAACCGTGTCGTGTGTGTGTGTGTGTGTGTGTGTGTGTGTGTGTGTGTGTGTGTTCTAAATTCCTTTGCTTTTATTTCTTAAGGAAAAAAAAAACTATGGATTATCAAGCCAATGTCTAGAACCACTGGAAATTTAATAGCTTTGTAGATGAGAAAACGGAAAATCGATTTTGGGGTGTGTGTGTGTGTGTGTGTGTGTGTGTGTGTGTGTTAAATGGTGTCTGGACTCTGTGCCTGTGTGAAATGTGAGGCTCTCCTTTGGATGAGCTTTCCAAGATCGCTACAGTCCAATTCTGGAAAGGCAGCTCTTAAAGGTAATCTGTCTCTCTGGCTCTTCTGCAAATGTCCAAATGTTTATTTGCAGCTGAGTCACCAGCACAGGGTGAGCACACTGCAGGCACTCAGAAACTGGGGGTTTGTAGTTCCTTTAGCTACCTCTTGCCTTAGCTCCACCTAGACACGTTTTTTTTTTCTCTCCCTCTTCTGCTAGCCAGAAGAAAAACAGCCTATGCAATCATTTAAAATGCTAAGAGCCTATCGCCCTCATTTTCATAGACCATCAAGTCAGACTTCAGCACAATCCAGCAGTAAATGTGGCAAACAATGATTTGCCCTGTGGCAAAATTATGAGATTCAGGTTCCTTAGTGGCTGATACAGGTAATGAAGATGAGCATCTTGGTAACAGGGATGTGGAGTCTGTTATCTGTTCTCTTCTATGGGATTCTAGGCCTGTGTATACTTACATCCTGTTCCCCACTGACTTCAACTGCATAAAAATGATTGTAAAACCAGTTTCTGGCATTGGATGTTGTTGTTGCTCCTAAAATCAAGTTCTTAGTTTTTTCATGAAACTATTATTGTACTCAATCCAGAGTTTTCTAAAGTCATTGCTGCCAATTTTCTCACAAAGAGCTTTTAAGGAATCAGACTACTGTTGTTTTCATGTGTAGTCAATGATGCCTGAAGGAACCCTCCCCCCCCCCCCCAGAAGACTTAAGGCTTGGAGTCAGTTGCTCATTTCCACGCAAGTCAAACACCCAGAAGGGAGCCAACCAAGAACAACAGTGGGGGGCGTTGGTGCCTATGAATAAATCATTGTACTCTCACGGATATGGGAAAGCAGGCTTGGAAAACCAACAGAGATGCAGATGAAAATTTGGAATCAATGACAAAAAAAATAAATGTAAAATTCAGTTAAGAGAAGCCTGGTCCATACCCTACAGCTTATTCTTTTCTGAAATTATTTCGTTCTTTAAATGACTGTTCGATTCATTGGTATATATTGATCATATCAATTGACCACCACCTGTCTCCACCCGGCTTGATGGCCCCCACCTGCTTTTCCTCCAAACTTCATATCATCTTTTATTTTTTAAAGTTCTTTTGCACTTTGTGGCTGCCAAGTGAGAGTAACTCGACTTTCTGAACACAGTTGTTTGTGGACTACTCATCCCCCAGTGGATGCCAAATACCCAGGCACATCTGGGGAGTACTAATTAGACTCAGAGGGTTATTTTTAAAAATACGGCATAATCTCCTATGATAATTATATTTCTTTCTCTTTAACTCCAAAGATATAGTTCACAAATGTCAACTTATACAAAGTATCAAGAGGAAAAAATAAGAATTCCACAAGGTAATAACTATGGGTAAAAAATGTTTTGCCCTTGAAAAATGCTAAGAAAGTCATTACAAATAATTCTTGTCACAAAATCAATAAGTATATGAAGAAATATGCATGATAATTAACTAACACTGTTGTATCATATGATATGTACTTCCAACATGCTATACATGAAACCATAGATACATGTATATCTATTTCCCATATATATAATTTTGACTATCAATTAGGAAACCAAAGGTGTGCACATTTAAATGCAGGAACATAAATAACTTGAAAATATAATTTCTCAAAAGTGCTTTCAAAATATCCGTACCTACAAAGTTTTCTAAAAGCTTTATTGTTCAGAAAGACCTTGCAAATAAATAAACACATCACACATCAATATCAATCAGACCTAAAGTCTAACCAACTCAATGAGCTACTATGCAAGCAGAATGGGCATTTGCAACAGATTCTGTGGGACTTTTCAAATTATATGTATGAATATTTTAAATTTATTTATTTTTATAATTGTTTTTTGAGATTATAATTATGGTATTTTTCCATTCCCTTTCCACCCTTCAAACCCTCCCTAATGACCTTCCTTACTTTCCATTAAATACCTGGCTTCTTTTTTCACTGATTAGGACTGTATGCATATATATAGAGAGAGGGAGGTGTGTGTGTGTGTGTGTGTGTGTGTGTGTGTGTGTGTGTGTGTGTGTGTGTGTGCGCGCGCGCGTTCTAAATGCATAAATACAACAAGGTGAGTCTGTATAATGTTACTTCTAGGTGTGTTTTCAGGGATGACCAATCAGTATTAAATAACCAATTGGCCTGTTCCTCACCAGGGAGGTCTTTTTCTCTCACTCTCTGCATCTCTTAATTATCAATAGTTCTTTGTGTGCATTGAAGCCCCGTGGACTTTCCCTCATCCTTTGAACGTGTCTGTTGTTGAACTGGTTCAGGTCACATTGGTGAAACTTTATGAGTGGTAGCCTGCGGATCTGACCCTTAGAGTTATTCCGCGCCTCTTCTGCAATGAACCCCTGAACTTTAAGTACATAGCTGTATTGTAAAGTAAACTTTATAATTGTAAATCATTTTGAAGTCTATAGTTGTGCACTATTACAAGGTGTAGTTTGTTAAAACAGAACAGAATATATATATATATATATATATATAGCAAGAAAAGTAGGATTCAAAGCTACTTTTCTTTAAAGCTTAAATAATTATATATTGAATTAAAAGATAATTATAGCTATAAGAAAACATCTGTATTGGACTTTTAGAAGGGCTGGTTTTAAAAATCCCCGAATTAAAAAAAAAATTTTATTAATTTAATCTTGTTACATTTCAATGGTTATCCCATCCCTTGTATCCTCCCATTCTTCCCTCCCTCCCATTTTCCCATTATTCCCCTCCCCTATGACTGTTCTTGAGAGGGATTACCTCCCCCTGTATATGCTCATAGGGTATCAAGTCTTTTCTTGGTAACCTGCTATCCTTCCTCTGAGTGCCACCAGGTCTCCCCCTCCAGGGGACATGGTCAAATATGAGGCACCAGAGTTCATGTGAAAGTCAGACCCCACTCTCCACTCAACTGTGGAGAATGTTCTGTCCATTGGCTAGATCTGGGGTTTAAAGTTTACCGCCTGTATTGTCCTTGGCTGGTGCCTTAGTTTGAGCGAGACCCCTGGGCCCAAATCTGCCTATCATATTGTTCTACTTGTAGGTTTCTAGGACCCTCTGGATCCTTCTATTTTGCTATTCTCCCATGCTTCTCTCATAGAGTCCCAATAGGATGTCCTCCCCTCTGTCCCAGTGTCCTGGTAAGTGAAGGCTTTCGTGGGACATGCCCCTTGGGCTAGTATGCAGATATAAGTGAGTATATACCATTTGAAAAACAACTTAAGGAAGAGAGGCTCTATAATCTCCCCCAAAGAACACCACTCACTGGAAACTGAGTATTCAACTACAGAAGCCTATGGGGGACATTTCTTATTCAAACCACAACACCTGAGGTGATGGAAGGTACCTCTCTTCTACCATCAAGAAAGGAAAATGAAGTGAAGATGCTGCCTATGGGAGAAAGATATATCCAATTGTGCTGAATTAGATCAAAGGCTTAAAAAATCCTTATGAAATAATATTATAATATTCCTCTTACATCTGCTTATCTTGATATGATTTCTGATGCTAAACCAAATGTATTCTTCAAGGACACATCTTCTTGTTGTTTGTGAGTTTGGGTTCTGTTTCATGCTGTCTTTTGAGTTTTCCAGATGATCATATGCAATAGCACTTGCGACACTACTTTCTGGTGTGATAAATGACGTCATTTATGAAAAAAAAAACTGAATTTTAATTATCTATCAGTTTTTCACTCGCATTACTCCAAGTCCCTGGAGGGAGTATGTCTTATTTATCTTCATAAACCCATTATTGAACGTACTATCTATCACAGAAATCTAATAAGTGTTTGTCTCACCGAACTGCACCCGTGTTTTTACTGGATCAATGATTAAAGTTAGAAAAACATTAAGGTTTTTTTATCCTAAAGGAAAATCAATAATCTCCAAAGATGATACTCAAGTTTTGTATTTGTTATCAAACTTTATACATGCTCTGGGGAATATACAAAAATATAATTAAAACTCTTATTGAGTTTGCATATGTTGAATTGACCCTGACAGAGATGAGAGTGGTGTGAATGGGTCTGCCCCTTCTGTCATACTTCCTGCTGCTGGGATTTGGTGTCACTCATTGGGAACCTAGTGTGTGCTCTTCACAGACCTTTCTCTGAAACTTTTTCACAAACTGAACCGTTCGAACCATTCCTAACTCATACATACAAACACTGAGCTACTCTCTCTCCATCCCTCACACACAGGCAAATGGATTATCCAGTTGCAGTGGCCTGCATAACGATGCGCAAGAGCATCCCTACAGGCAGAGACTTTCTTGCATATAGTTGGACTCGCGGCTAGGATCTTTTATACTGATGTAATCATAAAAGCACACAGTCAGATCCTAATGGGAAAGATAGGCAGAATCTAGGTAAATCCATGCACAAGAGTTGATGTCCTCTCCTTTTGGGAGGGGGTACTCTAGTGTGCTACTTTCTCTAAGAACAGCAACGAAAATGCACTAACATGTGTGACGTCTCCCATTAGAGACATTCAGCATTTTTGTTTGGGGCTGTCCACGTCTGCTATGATTGGTATGTGCCAAACTTCCAGATTCCTTCAAATAAAGTATGTTTTACACATAAAATAAACAAACAAACAAACAAAAACAAATAAACAAAAAAAAAAAAAACCACTGAACTAAGATAGAACTTCATGGGATTTTTTTTTTTTAATTTCACCTTTTTCAACTAGAAAAAGTACACTGAATCCCTGGACCAGGCACTCTGCTTTCTTTGTGCTTCTATTCTGGAGCACGCCATTTTAGCATGGAGTCCTGTAACAGAAAGAGTCTAATATGACATCTGTGGCTATTCCTATCCTGAGCTCCGGTCTTCTGTTTCCTCACTTGCTTAGCTGGCTGTCATGTTTCTGTCACTGGGCCCATTTATTTATCTGTGCTTTGCTGTGCTCTCTCCACATTGGTCTGGCATACAGAATTGTACTTTCACAATTTCTAGTCCCTTCTGTTCCTGTACTATCAGGAAAGCAGCAGTTGTACACGAATAAGTTCAGTGGATCTAGGAACCCTCCCTATTTTAAATCCAAGGCTTCAGTTTTATTTTGAGAGGTTTTTTTTCCCAAAGGTTTCAGGAGTGTCTTATCTGGGAGAGTCAAACATAGCTAAGACTTCCAGCAAGGAGGGGACCCCAACACTCTGGCAAAGGAAAGATAAAACAAAATGAATTCTGAGTTCAGAGAGTCATCAGAAAAGGACTAACAGGCACTGGTATCTGAGTTGACACCAGAAGAAAGCCAGGTAGCAAACTGTGTAATTATTGTTGAGGTGAACATTTCATGAGAGGAAAGAAAAATCTACCACTTCTGGGCTTTGAATCTTTCTTATGATAGTCAAAGAGCAAAAGTGCAACAGCTGATGGAACAGTAGACAGGGGTCAGAAATCAATCCGTAGGAGGTAACTGATAAGAACCCATCTGTGCCGACGTAAAGGCTACATTTCACAGGAAGAAGAGATATAAAAGGTTAAAACTAGAAAGTGTTAGGGAAAGATTTACAGTGGGTGGGAGACAAGAGGACAGGGGAGAGGAAGGTGAAGAGCGGTGGCTGATCTAAAAGACACTTGAAAAAGGCACAGAAATCCAGCCTTATACAAGCTTTTAAAAATATATACACATATAAGAGGAGTTGAAGTAGAATTACCATATACTATTGTAGGCTTAGGAGAGAAAAATGCCTCTCCAATATACAATGGGATGCAAAAGATATTTTTTTAAGTAAATTGCTAGATATAGGACATGTTCACATGTTGCTTGTCACAGGTGTCGCATACACACATCCTCTCTGAGCATTAGAGGCTACTATTATCACTCTTTACCCTCCAGAATGTGCTATTGCTGAAGACAACAAATACTTAATGCATAAGACATGGAGAAATCAAGCTGCTATCAACCTGGAAGCTTCAAAACTATGAACTAGCTTTCATAGTGCTGGAAGGTTCTGTGCATGCTAAGAGATGAGAAAAGTCATCAACACTCTTACATAGCTGTTAACCCTATGAGCTACAATAGCAACTGCTCTGGCAAGACGGGCCTACTAATGCAGTAATGGCATGAATGTTATGGAAGTAACCAAATAAGTTCTTACTACACTTGAAGTCAACTCCAGAAAATGGAATTTAGGCCATTAGGTACAAAAAAAAATAAAATAAAACAATAACAACAACAACAACAACAACAACAACAACAAATTTGTGGCTAGAGACGTCATAGGTCCTAGATAACCTAACAGTATTATTCAGCTAAATGAAAATAGCAATAAAATTTTCCCTTACTTATCTCTATACCCATAGATTAGAGCACCTTCCAACTCGCACGAGAAAAGCTTAGTTTTCAGTAAATAGTGGTTAAATATTGAGAACCACAAGAAGTGGCTGAGATACAGAGTACAGGACATCTATATCAGGTCTAAATAAGAAATCTATATCACACTCTCCCCCATCAAGGCGCAGAGAAGATCACAGAAAAAAAGGACAAAATTATTGTAGGATCCAGAGGTACTAGACATACGCAATGACACAGTATTTTTCCAGACAAAACAGGGCTGTTGCACATATGAATTCACAACATCTGTGGCTCCATTCATATGACCTACATTAAAATCAGTCCCCCAAAATGCCAGCATGGTTGAGGAGGGGGATTCTCCTAAATAAGGAGCTAATGGCAACTGATGGCTTTGGGGTGAAGAGGAGTCAGTTGTCTATATTGATGTTGCCACAGAGAAGCTGATTATACTTCACATAGTTATCTGGTCCTACACCCTTACAAACACAGGCAGCACTAACTGGGTTCAGAAGTTTTTTTAAAAAACAATACATAACATTGGAAAGGAAAAGTGATAGCATAAAATAGTAATTGGGGTCAAGGAAGTGGGGTTGGATTTGATGAAAATGCATGAAATAAAAGCTCAATAAACAAGAATGCTGAGAAAGCAACTGTAGAAACATTTCCATTAACAATATTAATTAAAAAATAAGTAAGTCCTTGAAATACACACAATCAAAGAAGTAAGAGACCCTTACAATAAACACTTTAAATCTCTGAAGAAGGAATTTGAGAAAGACACTAGAATATGCAAAATATCCCATGAAAATGGATTGGTGGTATTAATATTATAAAAATAATTATTATGCCCAAAATATTTTATATATTCATTGTTATCCCAATCAAAACTCCTATGATATTCTTCAGTAAAACATTTTTTAAAAACTGAAAACTCATACAGAACCACAAAAGATTCTGGGTAGCCAAAGCATAAGTGAGCAGAAAGAATGACGCCTAATGGGTTAGCCCTGCGTATCTTAATCTCTATTATAGAGCCATGGTAATAAAAACAGCATGTTCCTAACATAAAAACACATATGTACAAATATAACCAAAAAGATGGCCAAAACATATGTGTACATAACTACAGCCATTTGAAATTTAACAAAGGTATCAATATTCACTGGAGAAAAGACAATATCTTCAACAAATGGTCTTCAGAAAACTGGATGTTCACATGTATGAAAAAGACACTAAATCTATATCTATAAGCCACTCAAAGTTCAACTTCAAGTGGACCAAAGACTTTAATATAAAACCCGAAATGTTGAAAGTACTAAAAGAAAACATAGACAATGCCCTGCACAATATAGGTTTAGGCAGAGACTTCCTCAATAGAACTCTATTTATACTGAAACGCAAACACCTAGGTAACATCATGGAAGAAAGGAAGAAAGATTATAAAATCACAAGAAGCAAGAAACTGTTGCCAGATAGTGTCTAAGTCTATGACATGGAAGATGCACACATGAATTCTAAATAATATGACGATCACCTAAACAAAACCTACATAATGACACCACCAGTTAATATCCTAAAGGGGATGGGAGAAATCTGTCAAGTCCTCACCTCCAGAGCAATTGTAGGCTTCTGAGGAAGGGTAAGCCAGCCTTCTCCAAGATTCAGCACTCTAATAGTTTCCAATCCCAAAGGATCAGCCCTAATCACGTAGACACATGAGCAACACTAAATGAGCTCACGTGGGCTCAGAAGGTTTTCTGGTGTGTGTGTTCCTGGGTATGTGTGTGTTCCTGTGTGTGTGTGTGTGTGTGTGTGTGTGTGTGTGTGTGTGTGTGGTGTGTGTAAAACAATAACTAATTAAAGGAAAAAGCTATGAATTTTAGAAATTCCTCTTGATGTTATCTTTGCTTATAGAAGCTTTTTAGTTTCATAACTTGTGATTTATTAGTTGTTGATCTTGGACCTGAGCTGTTAATGTTCTGTTCAAGAAGTTGTCTCCTGTGCCAATGGCTGCAAAGCTATTTCTCACTTTCTCTTTTATCAAGTTTAGTATATGTGGTTTTATGCTGAGGTCTTTGATTCGTCTGGACTTGAGTTTTGCGCAAGGTGATACACATTTATCGATTTGCATTCTTCTACATGCACACATCCATTTACACCAGCACATCTGTTGAAGATGCGGTCTTTTTGCCACTGTATAGTTTTGTCTCCTTCATCAAAAATCATGTGTCCATCTGGGTCGTCAGTTCAATCCCACTGATCAACCCGTATGTTTTATGGCAATACCATGAGCTTTTTATTAGTACAGCTTGTACAGTAGAACAGTACAGCAGTACAGCTTGAAATTAGGGATGGTAATACCTCCAGAAACCTTTTTATTGTACAAGATTGTTTTAGATCACATGTGCTTTTTGTTTTGTTTTGTTTTTCCATGTGAATTTTCATATTGTTCATCAAGGCTTGTAAAGAACCGCGTTGGAATTTTGATGGCAATTGTGAAGAATCTGTAGATTCTTTTGGCAAGATGGCCATTTTTACTATGCTAATCATACTGATCCTTGAGCATGGGAGACCTTTCCATCTTTTGGTATCTGCTTCAATTTCTTTCTTCAGGGACTTGAAGTTCCTGTAATACAAGTCTTTTACTTAGTTGATTAGAGTTCAACTGAGATATTTTAGCAAGACATTATTTCTTGCTATTATGAAGAGTGTTGGTTCTCTATATTCTTCCTCAGCATATTTATCATTTCTATATATACAGGAGTGCTACCAATATTTTTTCAGTTAACTTTGTATTCAGCCACAGTAGTTCACTTGTAGAATTTCTAGGGTCACCTATGTATATTATTATATCATCTGTGAATAGCAACATTTAGAGTACTTATTTTACAATTTGTATTCCCTTGATCTCCTTTAGTTGTATTATTGATCTAACTAAAACCTCAAGTACTATATTGAATAGATATGGAGAGAGTAGCATTCTTGTCTTGTCCCTGGTTTTAGGGGAACTGCTTTAAGATTCTCTCCCTTTAATTTGATGTTAGCTATTGGCTAATTATTTATTGCTTTTGTTGTGTTTAGGTATGTGCCTTTTATCACTGATCTCTCCAAGACTTTTTTCACGAAGGGGTGTTGAATTTTATCAAAGGCTTTTCTCAGCATCTAATGAGATCATCATGTGGGTTTTTTCTTCCAGTTCCTTTATATGGTAGATTATGTTGATGGATTTTCACATGTTGCACTATACCTTCATCTCTGGGATGAAGCTTATTTGATCATGGCGGGTAATATTTTGATGTGTTCTTGAATTCAGTTTTCAAGTATTTTATTGAGTATTTTTGCAATGATGTTCATAACGGAAATTGGTTTGAAAGTCTCTTTTTTTGTTGTTGAATCTTTGTGTGGTTTAAGTATCAGGATGACTGTGGCCTCATAAAATTAATTTGGCAATAAACCTTTGGTTTCTATTTTATGCTATATTTTGAGGAGTATTGGTATTAGCTCTTCTTTGAAAGTCTGATAGAGTTTTGTGCTAAAAAACACATCTGGCCCTGGGCTTGTTTTATTTGGGAGATTTTAATAGCTTCTTCTACTTTTTTAGGGGCAATAGGTCTACTTAAATTGTTTACTTGATCTTGATTTATCTTTGATAAATGGTATCTTTTAAGAAACTCATCTTTTTCCTTTAGAATTTCTAATTTTGTCAATGGAGTGCACATTTGTTTGTTTGTTTGTTTGTTTGTTTAACCTCTTTGGGTTGTAGTTTTCTTTCTTGTATTTTCTGTAGGACTGGATTTGTGAATAAATATTGTTTAAATGTGTTTTTATTTACTAATATTTTGTTTTATTCATCTATGGTGATTGAAAGTTTTTCTGGATATGGTAGTCTACATGGATATCTGAAATCTCTTAGAGTTGGTAAGACATGTGCCCAGGCTCTTCTGGCTTTTATAGTCTCTGTTGATAAGTTGGGTCCAATTCTAATAGGTCTGACTTTATATATTAATTGTGCTTTTCCTCTTGTCACTTTTAATATTCTTTCTTTCTTCTGTACAGTGTGTGTATGTGTGTGTGTGTGTGTGTGTGTGTGTGTGTGTGTGTGTGTGTGTGTGTAAGCCTAAGGAGAGATAGAAACACACCTTAGAATGACAAACACCAAAAGGTTAAATATGTAGGTTGAAATAAAAATCATTTTCATCACTCTAATTTTTATACATGTTTTGATTATTTTTAAATCCACTGAATACAAAAGTTAGAACAATAATATATGATGGGCTGTGATGGCGTTAGGTTATAAAACCACAAGAGCATAAGTTTTAGGGATTCAAAAGCAGAACATGCTATAATGTGGTAAGTTTTATAATGTTTAAAGACTAAAACACAACTGCACAGAGGTATACTTATAATGCAACAGATAACATTCAAAAGCCACCAAAATGAGCACTTGGGAGCAGTGGATATTTTTCCATATAACTAAAGCATGAACTACCCATATTCTGGTTTTAAAAACAGAAAACAAGCCATGCTTAGATTTTTCTTGATAGTAAATTCAAAGTTTTTGTATAAGGCTACAAAGTATTCCATTATGGGGTTATGGGATATGTAAAACAGATGTTGATTTGTAGAATTAACTATCATATATAAGCATGCATGCCCAAAGCATGTGTCATATTTCACAAACCTAGTCAACTCAGCAATGAAATGAAATTTCCCAAAAGGAGATTTTATCAAATTATATACTTAGATGCTTAATTTTTGTGCTTGATTGTATGTTCCAAACTGAGTGTGAAAGAAGATTTTATTTATATGTGTATTCACAGAACAAAACCATTTTTTTCCAAAAATAACAGCCAATAGATCTTCAATTAAATAAGATGGGCAAGTATCTAAAAATGTCATAACTTCATGTCTTTGGAAAATATGTATGTGTACCAAAGATGGTTAACTGAAGACAAACTTGATATACACTCCTTGCAAAAGTTCTATAAATTAAATATCAATCTGAAGTTAATGTCATTGCCGCAATGATGCATAAGTAAAAGGCAATAATTGTGGCTCTAAACTGAAGCAATCCTTAAAAATTATATCAGTAGTCTTGCTTTATTTTTTAATGAATATGGTAGTTTCATGCTTATAGACGCTACATCACAACACTAGAAAAGCCTCAGATGAAAAGGGCACATCAACTGAGATTCATATTACTTTTTGTTCGTTTGCTTTTCGAGATAGGGTCTCTCTGTGTAGGCTTGACTGTCCTGGCCTCGAACTCATAGCAATCTGCCTGCCTCTCCTTCCCAAGTGCTGGGATTAAAGGTGTGTGCCACCATCGCCCAGCTCATACAACTTATTTAATCAAAGAAATAAAGTAGTTCTCTTAGAAAAGCACCCTTACAATGATGGATATTTTTATCTCATATTCATTGGCCATCAAAAGCTCTGGAATAGTATAAAGGAGATTAAATAAGGATTTTCAGATGTTGTCATATTTTTTTTGCTTTTATATTTGATCTTATCAAAAAAGCTCATAAGCAATAATACTTCACTTCCTCTTTAGAGAAAACTAATAGTTATTGGAACTATGTATTATCTCTCTCCATCTATCATCCATCTATCTATCTATCTATCTATCTATCATCTATCATCTATGTATCTCATATATCATCCATCTATCATCTCTCATCTATCTATCTATCTATCTATCTATCTATCTATCTATCTGCTGTCTATCTCTTTCTCTGAGTCCCTTCCACCCTTCCTCTGGATTATATGTCTGAGTGCAGTTATGCCATTACTGGTTTTAGAGTAATTTTAATGTATACATTTATGGCTTGGATATAGAATGTCCCACAGAGGTTTATGTCTCTGAGAACTTAAGTCACTGCTAGTGTTGCTGTGTTGAAAGCCTGAGGATCATATAGAAAGTGGAAGACCGGTCTTGAGGGTTATAGTCTACTACACTATTTTTAGCCAAGAACTCTGATTCCTAATCTGTGATGGTGGGAATAAGCTACATTGCTCACTTCAAGTTGTCCTGCCCCAATCTTCCCCCATCATGGTGGTCTGTACTTTCTGAATGGAGAGTATAAATAAATCTATCCTTCCTTAAGTTGACCAAAACAATGATAAAGTTTACTACTATGTATACTAATTTTATACAATGACAGTTCTTTGGCTTTAAACATATAGTAGCAGAGAATATGGTACAGGAAAAAAAAGGGGGTGGGGGAGAAGACACCAAAAGGTGTCTGTACTCTCCCTGAGACTTTCCCAGTGGGAATATTGAAAGATAAGAAAGACGAGGATAAGAGGCAGATTCGATGCCAAGTTTTACAAGGATGATATATATGATTATATGGGTGTTGGAAGAAAGCAAAAGGCCCATATCACACATCTCTAAGGTGTCTGAAGTGCTGAGAACCTTCCAACTGATTTCTGTGTCCATCACAGTACAACTGGTGGCGGGTGGGGGAGAAAGACCAGGCTGGAATGCCAGTGGCTGGTATGTCACTAATTCATATGTTCCCACGTGACCTAGTGAGGGATCATGGAAGATTGCAATATGTGAAGTAAATATGAAAGAAAAAGAGTCTTAAGTCACAGGTGCCATCCTGTACTCAAAGAAAGAGTATCAGAGAATATTAAAACGCCAACCACACAGGTAGAAAGACACGTCTCTGAGAACAGCACTTTTACTCCTCACCTCAGATCAAATAGACTTTCCTTGTGCCAAGATACATCTAAAATAGAAGAAGGTAGTTAGAGGAGAAAATATAAAAGAATTAAGTATGTAGTTAAAAGACACAAAGTCATCAAAAGGACACTAAACTAGAAGAAATGATGACATGTATAAATTTTCATTTTCTTGCATTACAGAGTGAAAATTTGTTTTCTAACTAAAGTTATATGTTACTTTATAAATGATAGGAAGAGAAAAGTTGTAGGCACAGATGACAGTAGATTAATAAGGCAGATCAACTAAAATGTATTTTTAAATATAGGTGCTCTAATAAATGTGTAAATTATAAGAGATGTTGATATGGATATACACAGATATATAGAAAGAAGTATTAATGTGAGTAAACTATGACTTGTCCCATCATAACAAAATATTTAATTTTATGTGGATAAATATCAAGAACATTAAACTAAATGAAATACACCATGCACAGAAAGACAACCACTGCATGGAATCTAGCATTGTTAGATGTATAATTATAATTATTAGACCTTGTGGGTATACTAAGGAGATACAACTAAAGAAACACAAAGTTACAATTAAGCATAGATATTAAGTTTTTAGACCTATTACAGAGTGGTTAATAATAATGTATATTCCAAAATTATCAAATGATAAGTATAAAACAGTTTCATCATAAAGATGTTAAAAACATAAATTTTATTCTATAAACATATATTAAAACACCACAGTGCATGTTTTATCAGTAGGAATAATTTTGTATAGTGGCTATTAGTCCATAGATGATATTAATAAACATTAGTATCAATGACACTTTGTCCTCACTTGAATATATTTAGCATGTTAGATTCTTTTCACACACTACCCAATTTAATACCTGAACACCTTTCAAGCTCATTATAACCAGTCTCATTTTATACTGGAGATCACAGAGAAAACAATTAGGAAACAATTAAGCAAACTTATATAGGCCATAAAACCTGCTGTTATGGTACCAAAATGAAAACCAAGACTGGTTTTGCTGCCCAGTGGACTCCCGCAAATTAAGAGATCTTAGGAAACTCAAAATGATTTAAGACTCTGATGCATACATTTCTTTAACGCATCATAATACAACCTCAATAATTAATAATTACACCATTTGTCTTTATTTCCTCACGTTACAATTGCAAACTTCGACAACCCTAAGAATCAGGCAGCTTCGTGGAAATTGTACTTTAATTGCATAGCATGATAAAAACAGTATTTCATAATGACATACAAATCTCAAAGCTTCTTAATATTAGAGTTTTGATAACAGATATACAGGTTATTAATATTGTACAAGACATAAAAATATCAAACCTTGAGTGCTATGTCAACAGTCACAGCAAAACCTACACTTACCCAGTCTTACTACTACAGTGGAAGCTGAAAAACCAAGACCCATCCAGAGCATGTGGTCCTTTTTCTCCCTCCAGGGGGGAATTTCATCCTGACAGGCAGATACTCCTTTTACATGAGCACTGCCATTAATGAGCCAAAGAACAAATGATGAGAAATCTGTTGTGCTGAGGAGGAAAGTGCTTTCTGATAGAATGCCCCAGAGTGTCCTGCACTCTTCTCTGGTTTCCTCTGAAGTTATGGAAGACATGTTTGTTTAGAATTAATAAATAGCATGAAGCATAAGTTTTCTTATGAAATAGCATAAATATTTTGAAGCAACCTCTGCCTCGTGCTCTATTCGGGCCCAAAGATGAGATCTGTAATATTACTAAAGACTATATAGAAAATAGAAGTTATGAACATTCAATTGAGCTAAGAAGTAAATACCAAAACCTTTCCAATAGAATCAATAATGATTTTTGTCGAAATAACTGTGCACAAGGCAAACAAACCAATTCACTTTGCCCATTAATGCCAAAATCTTATATTCTGAGAGCCAACAGAACTACTTCATTTAAACATTCATGAGAAGCAGAAATATCAGGTTTTCAGTTCCTCACTGGCATTTTCTTTTAATTTATATGCAAGTTCATTTATTGTATATAAGTAAGGTTGTAGTTTTTGCTCACAAATTATCAATGCATTTCCCAAATTCATTAGAAGATGCTAATTCCGTGAGCCAATCAGATTGCTCTGCAGGTAAAGGCACTTGTGGTTAAGATTTCCGACCCAAATCCTAAATCCCCAGGATGAAGACAGTAGAAAGAGAAACAATTCACACAAGTTGTCCTCTGGCCTCCACACACATGCTATAGAGCATATGTGTCCTGGCCTACAATGTGCGTGTATGTGTGTGTGTGTGTGTGTGTGTGTGTGTGTGTGTGTGTGTGTGTTTGAGAAATACTGTTGGAAGTATGGTCTATTAGACCAGTGCTGAACTTTAAATGTTTGTTATTGCCAATGAAATACCATGCAAACTTACATGGTTTTAAATTCTGATGATAGCTTGAACATGTCATGTTATAGCACTGTCTCTGAAATTCAAGCACATAAACTACTATTACACATTCTTAGGCTATAATTTTAAACTCAACGTTACGTTTATTTGTGCGCGCATGAGTACATGCTAAGGAACATGTGTGGAGGCCAGGAGGTGGTACTTTATTAATACCCTTGGACTGTTGCATATAAAGAAATGTAAAGCAGGTACTTTCACACATGAAAATGTAAAAATCATTGGCCAAAGATGACCTTTAGCAGCAGACAGGGAGTTTGTTTTTTAGTTTTATTGAGGCAGGGAAATAGGACACAGAGAGAGGCGAAAAGACCTTGTACAAAGATTAGCTAAAAATTAGCATAAGGGAAAAAAACAATTTGCACAAAGGAAGGTTGACACCCCTGTGACTAGGAGGATTAAATCAAGGCATTTGTGCCTGCACAGAGGCACTCAAACTGTCTGAAGGTAACTGCAATAAATTACATTACTAAAGCACACACCCTTCCATGGAGATTTATCATGAACACAATACATGATGTACAGGAAGCTGCAGAACTGTATGTAGCAGATAAAGCATGTGCAATAATATCTGCATCATACAAATGGACAGAGAGGCCACACATTGCAGATGTCCAATGTTTACCTAATAACACATGCCTACACCTGCTATAACTGTGGAGTCCTGTTCCGTGCTTTGTTCCCAAACACAAGAACCTGGCGCCACTTCCAACAGCTGCGGACATCATTCCTATTTGTCATTAGCTCTAAACACAGGGAAATTCTAGTTGTATGGTGTTCCAATGTCCTCATGCAAAGGGAAAGTTTTACTTTAGATGACTTTTAAATGGTCCTTCAACCAACAACAGTCGCATGACCCCAGGATGGATTGGAAACATGTAATTTTTGACCTCCCCAGACCTACTAAGTAAGAATCTGTATCCAATAAGACCTTGGCACAGCGCAAACAATTATTGTAGATTTTATTGGACATAATATATGAGCATCACTGCTTGAAAGAAGAGATGTTTGCAACATTTAAAAACCATTTAAAAGCATTGGGACATTTAAAAAACAATTATCTCTCCAATATTTTACAGTTACCTCAAAAGTAAAGCCTAAAATAAAGTCTCTACATGTTTGTAACAAAGAACATATGGTCCTCACCTGCCCCAGACCCCATGAGGGAAGATATCAGCCAACTACATCTATTAGAGATGACAGTGTTTGGTGCAGCCATGAACAAATCATGTCCAGAAAAAGATGGCTACGTTGAGACAATGCAACTTTGAAGATAGTGTTCCTGGATGGCAAATAAATTTTATGTTTCCCTTGAAAAAAAGATGAAGGGAGAAAAAAAGTCACTCTGCCAATAACACTTGTGTACCGTTCGTCTCATATCACAAATAACCGGACCATTGTTGAAGGGTTGAAGTGTTAACTCCAGCCAAATTCCTCGTCCTTTTGAAGTTGCCCTGCTGTGACTGGCACTGCAGAGGTCACATACCATTTCAGCAGCAATAAGCAAAGCTCAGTGGGAAGTAAAGAATGAAATTGCTTCCTACTTATCTCCAGATCCTCTGTCTAGGTTTCTGAGAAACCATGAAAGGGGAGCGAATATAGCTTAGTAATGATTTTCCTCCCGAATCAACACATGAAGGCTAAGGCAGGAAAGAAAAGGGAACATATTGATATTTGTCATTGTCACAAAATAAAGGTTGCACTCCAACAATTGAGACAAGGTTTGTAGCTCAGAATAACGTTGCCAGTATTGGTCCAGAGGCAACGGTGGAGAGTTAATAAGACACCTAGTCTAATGTCTACTACACATATGATTGTTCCTTTCTGTTAATGCCAAAGTACAAGGACTGCCTATGGCAAAGAGGCACAACACTGAAAAAAATCACCATTTCACTCACAAGGCTTTTTTTCCAAACACTTATAGATGATTTTTGTAAAAAGCTATGCTCTTATAAACTGGAAACATTAGTCATAAAAATACTTTTTATAATGCTAAACACAAAAGACACATTAAGGATATAGCTAGTGTTTGCTCTTATTAAGTATACCATATATTTTAAAACAAAACAAATATACAAGACGTGAATCTCAAATTATGTGGAAATTTCTTTCTTTTAGGCTAACTTTCATAATTCCTGAAACTGCTACACTAGCCAATATGGAAAAAAAAAAAAAAAAAAGACACCAATGGTCTTACCCAGTTGAGCACCCTGCATGCAACAATGTCAGCCTGCCAGGAAAGGTATGCCTGTTGGTACAACAGCAGCTTTCTGACTGGATATGAGGCTTGTTCCATAGGAGGCACTTTCATACCTGGTACTGTAATCCTTGTGGGGGGAAAAAAATCTATGGCTCTAAGGTCAAAAACTTTATGGCAGAATCTGCTATTGTTATTTTGATAAATGATGATGCTGTGAAATTGCCTTCTAAATGTGCTAAGACCATAAACCACAGCTGCTCTCAGTTCTGGTCAGAGAAGTTTCTTCCCTCCCCCTTCCCCGCCCCCAAGAAAGGAGACTGAGCACTCAGCTCTAAACAGGACATCTCCAACCACTGAACTTATTATCACCAAGGCTCAGGGAACTCATGCAATAGAAGATGGAAAGAAACGAAGAGCCAATTGGTAAGGAGGGACGCTGTGCAAGCTGTCTTCTTTACATGACATGGTTAGTACAATCATTAGCTCACAGAAGCTTCTGTTACTCACATAAACCCCACGCAAGGCCAAGCCAACCAAAACCCCACTAACAGATGAAGGAGATGCTCTCCCAGCCACACTCTACCCTAAAGAGCTCCTGGCAGTTGAAAGCTACTAGGGGTAGGAGACTCATTCTATATTGAGGGTGTGGCAACTATTTCCCATGCTCCAGGGGATGGTCCACAGGCATGCACATATGGCAATACCAAACGAACTTAGACTGGGCTTCGTTGCTTATTAAAACAAAGAAACAAAAAAGATTGGGAGGGACATATGATGGGGGAAATATGGGGAGAGTTGAAGAGTGAATGTTTGCTGTGAACAGGTTTTATTGTATACCTGTATGAAATTCCTTAAAATAAATAACTTTTAGAAATAATTTCTCATATAGAACTGTAAAACATTTTATTTCTTACATGGAACTAGAAACATTTATTAAGTAACTAAGAATTATTTTTAGACTGCAAAGAAAAAACTCATTTGATGATATTGCTAGGCTTTTGAACCTGACCTGAAATATATTATTTTTATTATTAGAAACATGCATGATATATGGATTGATGCACTTAAGCAACCCAGTAAGTTCAATGTATCATTCTTAAGCTCAGTAATAAAGTGTCATTCTAAAATATGGTTCCAAAATTCAAATACCGCCCTTGTAGTTTGATGATAGTATCCTAGAGAACATTATCCTTTTGTTTTAGCTCAAAAAAGAAGTTGTAGAAATTTTATTTTAAATGTCATTCTATTGTCTAATTTTCTTTGTAAGAATCCTCTTGAAGTCCATGTGAATAATAGTATTAAATTATTCATCAGGAAAGTTAATTTGACAGTTAATTATAATATAGAAATGGGTTTTTAACATAATTCAGGACTTTAATTCCTAAAATATAAACTTCACTGACAGAATTTGTCCTTGACTATGTCCCTAACCACTATATGCTAGCCCAGAAATTAACTTTTCCAACTTTTGAGAGCTAAATAAAATAATGATTATATATTTGGACAGAGTGAAGGGTGCTGATTATAGCTTTATGGCAGAGCATTAAATAATGAAAGGTTAACAGGCTTTGGACTGAATTCCTAATTCCACATTTCAGTGGGCCTGTTTAATTCTACAAACTTTGTAAGCATTTTTTTTTTTTTTTTTTTTTTGTCTGTAAACTGTTGATGGGAACCTGAAAGCTTGGGGTTGGTTATAACAACTAAAGGGAATGAAAGGCTACTTTCCCAAGCTCCTACAAACACTGCCCAGCAAAGACTGGATTCCATCCTCTCTTCCTCTCCTTACATAAAAGCAGAGAGAAAGGCTCTGTGATTCATTCAGCAGCCCTAATTTATTTTTAATAATTGTTAGGAAATGTACTAGCTGATACATTTTTGTGCATCTTAACTCTTGATGTTTTCAGTAACCTTGTCCTTGCAGAAAAGCAAATAATTACTTATTTTATAAGATATATAAGATAAAAATTATCAGAAATGTTAAATACATCAACCAAATTCATACAGCTAGAGCATGCCACAACTGGAATATATACCCAGCTCTGTCTTATTTCAATGTTCACTCCATGTGAGAAAGACAGGACTCTTCTGAATTGCAAATAAGTGAGGGAAATTGGAATAATCTAGGTTTGGTTTTGATTTCATAGAGCTTATTTTCCTGTTGTATTAAATGCAAAGCCTTACCTTCAGTTTAAGATATTTTTATGTTCAGTGGTATAGGAATAAGTGGTACCAACTGTTCATGTCTGTCTCAGTCAAAACTTAGAGCTGTCAAACCAACTTGTCATTGTTTTCTCTTTGATTTTATTGGACTGTGAAATGCTTATGCCTGGAAGTCCTCCATTAGCATGCTACCATGAAGAAAAATGAATAAAACTGATCTAAAATAGCATGAAATTTTCAAACCACAGAAAATGTATTACGATGATATTGGATGAGTCCTATTTTTGTCATATATGAACAGTTCAAAGTGTTTAGACTCTTGGACTGTAATTGTGGTTTCAGCAGAAATGTGAAGTTCTGTTGTGTTAGATTACTCACTAGCAACAAGATGACTTTTGATTGAGTAGAAACGACTAGGTAGAGATCCAAGATGGCAGCAACAATTGCACACCACTTCTGATTAGAAGGACAACCAGGATGGCACAGCATCTAAAGATTAAACTGAGCGCTACAAAACGCCAGCTTTGCTGGTTCCCAGGTGAGAGGGATCCACACTGTGTGGAGTCTGAACCCTGGCCACCCAGCCAAAACACAGAAAAGTCCAGGAGGAAAGCCCCCATTAGCTGCCACCTTGAGAAAGACTGTGAGATACCCATGCAGCTTTCGGCTCTCTCTGCCCATTGGCTACTTACCAGATCTTGGACAAAGAGAAAAGAGGCAGAGCAGAGTCCAGGTGCTGGCCACACTCCTCACTGGCTGCCATTCTGCGAGGACCTTTGGACTCAGATGTCTCCCTTCCAGCTTGAACAAGGATATTTGCTCAACTGTGTTCATAGCAGCTTTATTTGTAATAGCCAGAATCTGCAAATGACCTAGATGTTCCTCAACTGAAGAATATATAAAGAAACTGTGGTAACCCAGGTGTGGTGGCACACACCATTAATCCCATCACTCCAGAGGCAGAGGCAGATGGATTACTGTGAGTTCGAGGCCAGCCAAGTCTACAAAGGGAGTCCAAGACAGCCAAGGCTACACAAAGAAATCTCTCTTGAAAAAAAAAATCAAAGGGCGGGGGGCGGGGGGGGTGCAGGGATAGAAAGAAATTGTGGTACATTAAAAGCAAGGAAATCTTGAAAGATGTAGGCAAATGAATAGAACTAGAAAAGATCATCCTGAGTGAGGTAACTCAGACCAGAAAGACATGTACTGTATATACTCACTCATAAGCAGATATTAGCCACATAATGCAGGATATCTAAACTACAACACAGACAGAGACTGATGCACCAACCAAAGGCCATATAGGATGTAGATCTAGAACATTTGCTAAGATGTAGTAAGTAAGTAGCACAGTCTCCTTGTGGGTCCCAACTATGGGGAAAGAGGACTATTCCTGACATGGACTCTGGTCCTCCAACTTTGATCACGTCCCCCTGGCAGGGCGGCCTTGCCAGGCCACAGATGAAGAAGATAAATGTAGTACAGATGAGACTTGATAGGTAGAGGTCAGATGTTAGGGGAGGAGGGCTCCCCTTTCTAAGGACGAGGGAAGGGAGAGAGAGGGGATGAGGGAGGGCAATACAATCAGGATGTGAAGAACTCAAATTACAGAACAAGCAGGTAACTTATATTGATAATCCTACTACATGGGACCAGATATGAGACTGGCTGAGAAATGAACGTCTATGCATAGACAATGCTTTTTGTTGGCTACAGAATCCCTGTGAATTATTAGGTGCCATTCTTCATATGGCATGAATGAAGATTTACAGATGTCTTTTCTCTGCACATGCAAAGAGCAGAGAACCAGCCTTAATTGTTCTGTGCATCACACACACCTTGTACATTTATAATTTTAGGACTGTATAATGCTTGTGAGAAATCATATGTTTTCAGAACAAAAAATGAGGATGGATCAGACCTGAAAGGATTCATTCCTCTCAACATGCTAGACACTGACGTCTTGCATCATTCATATTCCAGCACCAAGTGCTTCAGTTGCTGTTCCTCCTCAGAACAGAACAGCTGCAGGACAGCTTCAGAGAAAGCTTCCAATCCCAAATGGTCTAGCATTTCAGACTGTCCTACACAGGACTCTAATTAAGCCTGGAATTTCTCAACATTTAGAAACTGGACCACAAATACTATTCCTAGCTTGTTTATCCACTTTCTCCAAATTAATTTGGGCCCCTACAAAGGTATTATTAATTTCAAATCATCTGAAAGAACCCTTAAGAGAACAACACCCCATTTCCCTTAAAGGGAATTGGTTTTTGGTTGCTTTCTTGAGTGATAGATGTTTATTTTCATTGAGAGTTGGTTATGTTATTATTGACCTTGTTTAGAGAGAAAACAAGGTTGGGCTCAGGGATGTCTCTCCTTTCCTTTATCTTTCATTCTCAGACTTGGAGACAGGGGTTGAAAAGAAAGAAAGGGCAATAGAGAAATATATAGGAATGACTGGACAAAAAGTAGATTAGTGAATCCACTCCTCAACTTAATGCCTTAGTTGCTACTCACAAGGTTATTTTTAATTCACTGGTATGGAATTTTATATATAGATGCAAATTAAGATTAATTTTAGATACATTAGTATAGAATTCAAATTTAAGATTATTCTTCATACACATCATATATATTCTAGTCTAATATGTGGTATTGTACTCATACAATTCAATTATAATACAAGCTTTACTTCCAATACTTTGGAAATGCTGTTGCAAGCTGTTTAAGACAAGCAAATTATATAAGCTAATTCTTAGTTGATCTAATATATAATAACTGATTATATTAACTGATTATGCTAAATGTGTCATTGCCATGTAAGATTTGGATGATACAGCTGTTCTATCTTCTCCATTTCCTTATAGATAAAAAAACTAACAAAAATGCCTTTTAAATAATACATTTAAGTGTGTTAAATTCTCTGTTAAATAAAAAGACAGCATTGAATATTGATCATAGAAGAAATCACGTATGTGGGTTAGTAAGGGCGGTAGTAGAATGGAAAACCTACAGTTTGTTTTCAATTGTTCTGTGAATCTAAACACCACTATAGGAAGAGGAGGCATTCATTTTTAAATAAATCATATTACAAAAATAAGCAAACTGACTATTAGAGCTGAGCCATCCCCAATTCCTGAAGCCGTGCTGCCAAGAGCTAAGAGGAAGGAAGAACTGTACAAGTTCCCGGTCCCTCTCAGCTCCTTCTCCTTGCTCTAATGCCTTCCAGTTGAGATACTCATAAAGGGCTCGTTAAGGCAGATGGTGAGCTTAGTGTTCAGAGTCCCAGATAAATTTAGAAGTACAGATTTAGGGTTGAGGTACACTTGTTAAATTCACCAGGTTAACTGGCCAGAATTAATGTAGGGTTTCCAAGAATATTATCAGTGACTACCATTTGCCTGTTTCTCTTCCATGTGGGTTTTATTGCCAAGTACAAACTTAACAGTTGCTCCAACACGTAGGTCCACAGGTCCTCCTTTCATGAACACACACACTCTACTGAAGAACTGGGTCCAGATGGAGAAGAGTGAATTGGATAATGTAACTCGTCTTTTCAACCACTTAGCTTCCTGCAAATTAGGACTGGATTGCTAGTGCCTGAGTTTTACATTGGAACTGAGTCTGTTCTGTGCTACACAATACATGTGAATCCACAGCAGTACTCAATTCTGCACAGGATTGTACGCAAAAGCGTTTTTAGAAGTGTAGATAATAAACTAAACCAAATAAATTAACATTCAATACATTCTGGCTTTAACTAGAGAAACTGTGGAGAATGACTGAGAGCTCTTGGGCTTGCACTTTAGACTGCGCATTTTCAAAATGTGTTACTCTAGAATTTGACCAAGGACTTAGAAAACAACTACCTTAATATAAAATGTAAATGTTGAAAGCACTCCCCAGAGAGTATGTGTAAGAATAGCAGGAAAGGGATGGAGGCAGTGATGATTTTAATTAATTGATTGGGCAGGGCAAGAGGAACAAAGCAAGGATTTTAAACCATAGGTGATTTAATGATTTCCTGGGAAACTTATTAAAATGCAAATTTAAATGCCCCATCCTCAGTTGTTTTGTAATTAGTGTAAAATGAGTGGTGTGTTTAGAATCTTAATTTTCAATTAGCACCCAGAGGTTCTGAAGACCATAGTTCTCAAAAGTCTAAGATGACTCCCAGTGTTCTGATTTGGAGAGTTGACTTGGTAAGTCCATTAACCTACAATCAGAGAAAAGGAATAAAATTAAAAAGGGGTTGAACTGGCTGATTTTTGTACTTGCTGATACTGTTGTTTATTCATTCGTTTTTGGGGGTTTTTTTGTCTTTTGTTTTTTGTTTTTATCCTATACCAGTTTCAGTACTAAAAGTTTTCTGCCCTTGGAAATCCTTCAGCCCTGAATAAGCTGGACAGTTAGACATTCAAATTTATAACAGAAAATGTATGTAGTCACACAGACCTGCTTGCATAATGTCTAAATATAGACATATAATAGGCAATTGTAAATTTAGAAACTAAGAGAAATTTCAGTCTAAAATACATTTAGAAGTCACTATTATATGGATACAAGTTGAAATAATGACTTTTTTGACACTCATCAAAATTAATTTCATAAAGTAGCAATAAGAGGAAAGAGGTAGAAGAGGAGAAGGGAGAGGGGATAAAATAGAAATAGGAGGAGGAGGGCGATCAGTAAGAGGAGAGAAAAAATGAGGAGAGAAGCCAGGAGAGGATTGCTGATAGAAATTAGAATAAATATTGGTATAACAGGAACTATAAAAGAAAAGGACAATACAAAGGTGGCACTAAGAACAATGACATCAGACCATGTGGTCACACCAGCATAAAAAGAGGCACCTAGAATGTTCAATGCTATCCATTTGATTGCTTTGAATATTCTTGAAATCATAAGTGAATTTAGTAGCAACAATTCAGGTTGGGGGTGTGGGGCTCTACTGTGACTGCTTTCAGAGTTACGAAGGAAAGACATTGACAATATCCCTGTAACCAAGTGAAACTATGCCAAGCTGGCTTTTGTTTGGCAATGTACCAGTCAGATGACACACAGAATTCAGTCTATAGAAAACTTGTGTTTTTTATTGTGGAGGAAGAGATCTGGGGTGTGTGGGCACGTATGTACGTGTCCTCACTAGGCCCGTTTCTTTACCTGTGGAAACCACGGATTAATTTGGGGTGTGTTCTTCAGTGCCTGTCCACCTGGGTTTCAGAGATGGTCTCTCACTGAACCTGAAGCAAGAGCACAAGCCAGAAAGCTACCGAGATCTGCCTGTCTCCACTCTCCCCTCCATAGGGCTGGGGCTATAATCTACTGAGCCTCATCTTTATAAAGGTGCCAGCATTTCAAGCTCCAGTCTACAGGCCTAGGCAGGAAGCACTCTATCCAAAAGGCCCTAACTCCGCAGACTCCAACAATAGAAATCCTTGATAGATATGAATGTGTTTTCCTTTTGTTTTGTGTTATTCCTCAGTAGAAAGCAGAATTTAAGATATTTTAGTTACAATGTAAATGTTGAGGTTCTCCTTACCAGTAAGTTCTGGCACCTTAATCTGAGTTTTTATATGCCAGGGATCAGCTGTGTGTGGCATTGGATAGTGGACACAAACTGCTATTTTCCAGTGTACACCCTCCTTATACTATTTGTATCTTTCTCATCCATCATCTCATCTTCTCTTTGAAGGATTTTGATTGCGTTAGTTAATTGATTCGGTTATTCTTAAAGGACAGGGTGGTTAGATCCACTGTAACCTTTGATTTAATTTTTTTTAATGTCTTTATTTTTATTTTCTTAGAGCTGAAAATAGCTAGGCTGCAGCAGGAGTGGTTTGAGGTCAGTCATGGGTACAGAGTAAGACCTTCTCTAAAAAGAGTTAAAAGTCTTTTTTAAACAAGAGCTACTTATTGGAACTATGTGTATGCTACCATGTGAAGGCTAGAACATAATTTTCAAAGCAAAGTCAAAATGTAAGAGGTGGTGTGAGTTACAACAGTGGCGGATATGTAGGCTTTGTATGGGAGAGATGCTTAGAGAACATGGATGCACACGTAGTAAGCATGTAAGACTCTAACACTGAACATATTTAACACCTGAGACAATCACTAAAGCTTCATTTTAGCCCTTTTTAGATAAAAAAGTTTGCAGTGCAATAAAAATCCCTGGTATTTTCAATTATCATGAGAAACAGCTTTTAAGGACTCAAGGTGCATCTCAGCTTTTTGTGTTCATGAAGTACTATACTCAGTGGTTAAGTCTTTGCTGTGTTAGAGTATTTTCGGACAAAAGACTCAAGGATACATACGTTTATGAACCCAGAAATTATAAGCCAGATTCCACTACAGCACAGATGACTCAACTCCCAGTTTTGCCAAACAGTTTTTGTCCGTATATTATGTATCTCTTCCTTGGAGCTAAAGAGCATTTTTCTCAAGCTCATTTTCTGGATCCAAGGGTCACCACAAAGAGTATTACTTGGATTTCAGTTTTGTGTGACTTAGCTAAACACTGGCAGTAACGTGAGTTTAATGAGTAAATGGGAATTTGTGATTGCGATGAGGAAAAAAAAATTCTTCAAGGGCTTTGATTTAGCCTTCAGGCTCCTCCTAATCTAAGTATTTTTCACTACTGCCCAGAATTGATGCAGTTTTTGTTCTACTATTCAAGAGCACACACAGCAAAGCCTGAGCTGTGTAATAAAAGAAGTGAAAATGTAAAACTACCTATGAGAACTTTATACACTTGGCAAATCAAATCTTTTTGGTATATCCTATTTTATTTGGAGTGGTGGTTCAGTTTCCATAACAATGATAAGCAAAATGTTTAATTGTTTTGAATGCCTCTATTATATTCATATCAAGCCAATACCAAGTCATTACAACTTCAGCCAATAGAAGTTGTGGCAATGTGTAAAATTTCCCAAAGATATATCTAGATGAACGCATATCCAGAATGCTGAAATTCTACCTTTAGAAAAAGAAGCTCATACTTTTCACAAGTACATCCGAAGACAGAAATACTTTACAAATTCTATGACAATATGAAAAATGGTCAGATCCGAAATGTCAGTATTCTCTTAGACCTCTAGACTCGTCATCAGAAGTGTTACAACAGAAGAAAGACACACACTGCAAGATGGGACATGACAGAGAAATGAGAAACGTTTCAATCAATCACCTACTGCCCAGCAGTTCTTCTCATTGCTACGGAAACTGTGTGGGTCATCACACTGAAATAATAGCTGGCAATCGAGACAAATGAATGGTCTTAAATTTCCTCCAATTCTCTTGTGCTCTGAAGTTTTCTAAAAGGATTTATTGAAATTTCAGACAGTACGATTTTTTTTTTTTTTTTTTTTTTTTTTTTTGTTCTCAGGCTCTTTCAAGAGGAGTCACAAAAGAGAATGCTAAACAGTTCTCTGTGACCCTGTTGGCACAGCAGGTCAGAAGGGCTAAGAAAAAAAATGAGATCAGAGAAGCCCCTTGCTCTTCTATGGACCTTTTAAAATATTTCTCTCAATTCATTTTAATTTAAACAGGATTTTGCTCCTCTGCTCTTTTCTCAGCACAATAATATTTCTTTACAAAGGTTTTGACTCTATTCCAAGAGATGTAAGAGCAAATGAAAAAGTTATTGAAACTGAGGAAGAGTTATGGTCAAATTATAAAACCCGGCTTAGATATATTTTATATCCCAAAGTCAGATATCCTAACTGCTAACTTCAAACATGGTTTAACTTTCTCTGAATTGATGGCATCAGCATTTTTGTCTACTTCTAACTCGTGGGAATTGGTTCCAAAGAAGCCACTTCCTCTGTCCCCCACAGAAGCCTTTGTCTCTGAATCATTTTGATTTATCATTGTAAAGTATGACAAGTTTGTGGGTATAAAGAGCATGTATTTGTGATCATCTTAGAATTCTGGGCTTCTTTGTCTACTGCATTCAGGGATCTGGGCAGCTGCTCTCCTGGAAATTTTGAAGGAAGAACTACTTCCTTCCTTTTCTAGCTACCAAAGCCACCAAGTCCTTAGCTCACAGGCTTATTCCATCAGTGCTGCCCAGAAGCCTTTTCATGCTTGCCTGCTTCCTTCCTGTGTGCCTTCACAAAAATCTGATTCTCTTTCCGGTGTGTGTGTGTGTATGTGTGTGTGTGTATCTGTGTGTGCATGTTTGTCTGTGTGTGTGTTTGTATGTGTCTGTGTGTGTGCATGCATACACAAGTGTGCATGCATTTGTGCATGTCTGTCTCTGTGTGTGTCTGTGAGTGTGCATGAATGCACATGTATATATGTGTGTGTTTGTGTGTGCATGCCTGAGTGTGTGTGTGTGTGTGCCTGTGAGATGGCAGTAGAATACAACTTTAGGTGTCATTCCTAATGAAACCTTAACCTTTATTATTTCTTTAATTTTTAGACAGCATCTGTCACTACCCTGAAGCATACAGTGTGAATTAGATGGCAGCCAATCTCAGCCTTCATAACACTTGAATTAAAAGTGCCCATTACCATAGATGTCTTTAATGTTTATTTTCTTATAGTGTGTTTGCACACATGCATACACCACAGTGGGCGTGAGAAAATCAGAGGACAACCAGTAAGAATGGATTCTCTGCTTCCACTAGGTTCTATCTCAAGGTATCAGGCTTGATAGGACAGCAAGTGGCTCTAATAGATGACCCACCTCATCAGCCCTTCATCTTCTCCCAATTTTAAGGACTCTTGTCAGTTTTTTGAGCCCACTGGCAAAACACAGAACAATTTCTTATTTTAAGATAGAGTAGCTGGAAATCTTAACTCCTTATACAGTTTCAATTTCCTTTTGCCATACAAGCTAACACCTTCACGGATTAAAGAATTAGTATTGGACATTTTGGGCTTTTTGTATACTGTATGTTCTAATAGCCTTTCAAACATTTCCTTCTAAAAACTCATGCAAACACAATCTTCATTTATCATAATAAAATTTCATTTAAGTTTTCATAGTTTCCATAGATAATATATTCCTGGAAGCATACTATTGTGGAAAAATATGAAGTAGGACCCAAAACCAGAAATCTAAATCCTAGTTCTTCCTCTAATTTAATCAAGATCTTTTGATGTACCAGTCGTGGTTTCTCTTTTCTTTTTTTCTTTTTTCTTTTCTTTTTTTATTAATTTATTCAGATTACATCTCAATTGTTATCCCCTTGCTTGTATCCTCCCATTCCTTCCTCCTTCCCGCTTTCACCTTACTCCCCTCCCCTAGGTCTGTGACAGAAGGAGACCTCCTCCCTCACCATATGGTCACAGCCTATCAAGTCTCATCTTGGTATTCTGCCTAGTCTCCCTCTGAGTACTACCAGGCCTTCTTCCCACCAGGAGATTGGGATAGATGCAGGGACCTCCTATTGGGACTCTAGGTGAGAGATGTACAGGACAATGGGGAAATAGAAGGATCCAGAGGGTCCTAGAAACCTACAAGAAGAACATCATGATGGGCTGATCCAGACCCAGGGAGTCCTTCTCAAACTACTGCACCAACCATGGACAACATATGCAGTAAACACTGAACCCCTACTCTGATCTAGCCAGTGGACAGGACCTTATCCACAGTTCTGTGGAGAGCAGGGACTGACTCTGACATGAACTCTGGGGCCCCAGCCGTGGTTTCTTTACTTGTAAAATAAAGGTGATGCCGAAGCCATGGCATGATTAACTCACACAATGTGATGACAATCAAATGGTTGATGTTTTGCAAGACTATTAAGTGTCAGGGCACATTGAGTGATGTAAAATTTAAAGATAATTTGATCTGTGGTAAAATCCTTCCTCTTTCATGGGACTTTGGGATGCTTTCTTAAATTTACTTTTGTCATATTGAAAAGAAGATAGCCTCTCATGAATAGTTAAGCTAAAACATAAAAGTCCATAATACATACAATGAAATGTAAGTACTTGCTATTAATTTTAGGAATAAGCAGTGAGGGCACCCTCCCCCCAGGGACCTCATAGCCTCCAAAGGCCCCATTTTGCTTGACTAGTCAAACAGGAGGACAATCTTCAGGTTTTACTCTGCCCAACTAGGCCAAGTTTGTAACAATTCCTAAAAAAAAAAAACCACACACAACTTATAGACAACTCATGGACAGCTCATGGGCAGCTAATCAGATTACAGGTCAAAACGACCACATACTATGTTTTTATTACTTTATGGCCTTGGTAAGAACATATATGGTCCTATCCAAGGAAATTAAAGACCAACTCTTGAGTAAAAGCCAGAACCTCAACGACTCAAAAAGGCCCCAGTAACCAACCAAGCAGCCAATCCTGAATCCCCTTGTACACTCTGATCTATTTCTTACCAATCAATTAAAGTTGTCCCTCTAAAAGTCTGTAAATTGAGCCTGTGTGCTCATTTCAGGGTCACCTTCTTGTGGAGAGAGGCATGCTGGAATAAACACTCTTTGGTTTTGCATACTGTTTGGGGTCTTTCTTCAGCAAATCACCTGGACCCTAACAGCAGAAAAGTTTTTTTAATTTGTTGTAATTTTAATGTAATGTAATGTAAATTTTTATTACAACAATTTAATTTTAATGTTACGGAAAGAATTGTCTTATTTCTGGTTATATAGGGTAAACATAATTTATTTATTGTTAAAGTATCTTCTATTTGATTTAATTAATTGTCATCTTGGAGGCTTACTGCCTCCATCTGCTAGCATAGGCCTAGTCCTGGAAGCTTCTAACCTCTATACACTCTAATCATCCAGGAGTAGATTCTCCAGCTCTCCAAGCTGACTGATTCAAACTGACTTCTCTCAGCTTCTGGCTGAATTATTATGGTTGGCCTCAAATTAACTCTAGCAATCTGATCAAATCTTCTGGCTCCTTCTCATCCTCTGGCTAGTTCTGTCTTCACCTGTGTCTAGCTTGTTCTCTCTTCAACCTAACTCTGTAAAACTCTCCCAAGAAAACTGCCTCTGAATTCCACGAACTATACTGCCATGAACTCACTTCCACTGCACTGCCTCTCAACTCACTGACTCAACTGAACTGCCTGACCTGCATTGACTAGAACTCAAGAGATCTCCATGCCTCTCCCTGCAGAGTGCTTGGTTTAAAGACATGTACCACCACACCTGGGCCTAAGCGTTTTTGTTGGTTTTTTCTTAACCTGAAACTTGCTCTATACCAAGTTGGCCTTGAACTCAGAGATCTGCTTGCCTCTTTCTCCTGGGATTAAAGGCATGTTTGTATTCCAGCAGAATCACACAGAGCTAGATGGTCTTTGGATGTGATCTCTTGCCAGAACAGCAATGTTCTGAATTAAAATTCCTCTGTAATTTATAGAAGATCTTAAATTTTTGTTACTTTTCAATCAATAAAAATGGACTTTTGAAATATACTGCCAATATATTTTTTTTATTTCCTAATTACCAAAATGTGCTCTTTTAAACTCCAGTTTGTACTTTTGCAAACAGTTTTGTTACCACAAAAAAAAGTAGCTTCAAACTTTCTGTAATTCAGAACATTCTAAGTTCATATTATGTCTTTTCTACTTCAAGCCTAACATGGAGGCGTTTCTCAAAACAAAACAAAACAAAAAAAAACCAACAACAAAAAGGACAGTGACTTCTTTATGAAGAATATTAGTTCCATGAACTAAATGGTATTATTAAATATCAGTTATTATTGTTATTTTTATTATTATTACTATGATTGTCATTGATTCCGACCCCATGAAATGGACAGAAATATCAAATACATCTCTATTTATAGCCTAAGAAACTTTTCTTTGCCCAAAGATTTTCATTTTTCACATATATGAACCCCACTTTCCAATAGTACAAATACATTTGCACACTGAGTCTCACACTTTGGGGAACACATAAAATGATTTCAGAATTATGAAGCCAATATCATTACCCACATCGAACATGTTACAGAAACTACAAAGGGTAAGATTCCGTATATTGTTTTATCTTCTTTTACTGTTTCATCATTCTGCTGTTGATATTACTGTTTTTGTGGTTTTGCTCCTGTGTGTGTTGATAGAGTTACCTGGAAAACTCCTTTTTTAAATGTAACTGTGTTATCAAATTAGTACAGATTTGTATCAATTAAGTGTGCCATAAAAATTATAGTATTTTCATTTATACTCACTTCATTTGAAAATGCAAATTTTTTATATGTTTCAAGAGTCAAAACAAAATATACACATAAGTCATAGTTATTTTCCCATTCCCATGACAAAAACACCATGACAGAGGAAATTTATAAAAGAAAGCATTGAATTTGGGCTTCTGGTTCCAGAATGGAGAAGAGTTGATGGCCATCGTAGAAGGGATGATAGCAACAGCTAGGTAGGCAGGGTGTTGGAGCAGCGTTTGAGAGACCCTATGATGAGGTAACAGTCAGAAAATAGAGAACAGAAATGGTGTGTGCTTTGGAAACCTCAAAGCCCACCGCACGTGGCACACCTCTCCCAGTAAGACTACACCTCCTAATCCTTCTTACACAGTTCCACCAACTAGAGACCAAGAATTTACAAAATTGGGGCCATTTTTCATTGTCGTATATTTAGGGTGCATGTGAGTGGACATGTATATAAGACATGCATGAAAATATCCTAGTCCTCATTGATAGAGTATGTGGAACAGCATCCTGGGAGGTAGGTAGAGTTCAATGATGTCAACAAAACGAATCCAGCATGGTGGCAGTGGATCTGTATTAGAAACATTATGTAACTCAGTCTCTTCAATGAAGACTCAAGAAGGCACCGTCTGAAAGTCTGGATGAGTTCATCCTGCCTGGCAACCAGCCTAGCACCAACTGGATGGCCTTTCAGCCTCCTAAATGATGAGAAAATAAGTTCTGCTGTTACTGCTCTCCAACCTCCAATGGTTTATTGTGGTACACCAAGCTGAGTCGGATGCTAGCGAGGAAGCCATTTCTTTCCTTCTCTAGCCTCCAGAAACTCACATTTCCTTGACACATAGTACCCATCAGGGGCTGGGTCTACCACCATTCTTCCTGTTCTCCCTTCCTTTTTCATTTCTTTTTGCAAAATAGTCATTCACTTATTTGCCCATTTGCAAAAAGTAAAAATAAAAATAAACAGTATCCTATATATACTATTTGCACCTGGTTTTATTCACTTCATAGTATGATCTAGACTGTAGAGAGTGGGGCGATATTCCAGCCAGTAAAGTGCTTGACTACAATCAGGAGTGTGGTGGCATGTGCCTCTTCTGATCCTGACGCCTGGGAGATGGTGACAGACATGTGTCTCTGATTAGTCTGTCTAGCCTTAACCCTGTGAGTTTCAGACCACAGAAACTCAGTCTAAAAAACTAAAAGTAAATGATTCCTAAAGAATGACAACTAAGGTTGCACTCTGGCCTACATGCACGTGCGCACGCACACACACACACACACACACACACACACACACACACACACACACACGCACGCGCGTGCGCGCAGGCGCAGGTATCCTATGCATATTTTAAGGTGAATGTTATATGTGCTGTGTGTTCATTAACAATGTATCCCCATTATGAATTTTGTCCTTCAATATTATTCAGTAACATTCTTGGTCATCATTTTATAATTTTTGCTCTGAAAATTATCTTTCCATAATCAAAATTAAATTGTTCCTTTCTTTTGCTTTGTATTTGCCTGATAACACTTCTAATGTGATCTTTCAGTCTTTAATATTCAATGATTGTTCTGGTCAAGATTGACTTGAATGTTCACAATGAAGTAACTAGAAACTCTTTTTTTTCTTTTTTTCATAAATAACCTTAGACTATTTATGTTATTCAATTCTGTAACACAGTACCACAAAGCTTACTGTGCGTTCTATGTTGCTGTTGATGTGTGGGGACTGAATTTTGTATTTGCAGCTATCACTAACTACAAAGTATTTTAATGTAGTTTATCTTTGAGGCTCATTTTTTTTTCCATCTTGCAAAATTGTTTGTTTCCAGTTTTATTTCATCCGAGGTTTTGTTTTGTTTTACATTTTTGTTTTGTTTTGGTGGCGTGACACTCCAAAAGAATGGGGTAACAAAAGCGTGACATGCCTGTGGGAATAGTGTTGTTTTTAAATTACTTATATTATCAGTATGTTAGGATAGCCATCAATTAAGACACTGACACTTGTTATATTTTAAAATAGCCTTAGTTAACCTGGGGCAGCGCAGACATTAATCCTCTAACCTAATTCCCATGCCATCTGCTTCTATAACTTTTATCAAGCTACCTCTCACCCATAATCCCAAATACTTGTCAATGTTCTATCGGGGACGAATCTCCATCCATGCCTGTCACATGTTTCTCCTTCATCTAACCCATGGCAGCCTTCCTCTCTCTTCTCTCTCCTCAAGGTCTTTTTCCTTTTTTCCTTCCCAGGATTCCTCTCTCTAAGCCCTTTGCCCTGCCCAGGTGGGATGGCTTTTTATTAATCAAAAGGTGGGTTACAAAGACAGCAATCAGTAATTAGCATCAAAATACATTAGACTGTCCCCTAACAGAATAGGCCTCAAAGATGTCCCTGCCTCCCTTGTTTTAAGTGTTTTGAGGTATGCCCTCACTATTAAATCAGGATGACCTGAAATTTGCTGGCTCTCAGCATCATGCCTAGTTCATAGTCTACTTTTAATTTAGTTTTCCAAATATATTAAGCTTTTTTAATATTAAATTCAAATATTTCAATTTTAGAAATTTTTCTTTGATATTTTTCTATTGCCTATTCTTCAGACAGTTTAACTATGAACACATCAGTCATTTGTCTTCCTAAGTGCATTTTATACTTCACTTTTATTTTTAAGTTTCCTATTTTATTTCCACATTGAAATTCTTCGAATTTTTAATCATATGAATTTTCCTTGAGTTTTTCATAAATTATTCTTGGACTATTTGAGCTTCATTTTTACTAATAAAATTGTTTGTCATTTATATTACTGCTTTCCCGAATGGATGAACTCTAAATTCATGTTTTGTTCCCTACTCTATAGTCCTTTTCTATGTTAAGATTTTTATATGCATAAAGTGGTTCTTTTAATATGTAAAAACATGCTTAAATCTATCCATTAAGCTCTTGCAACCTGGCAATAACTACTTTTTCTTGTATTTCATTATTGGCTTCCATTTTAAAGTCTCCTCTTCTCATTGTAATAGCTTGATCTGGCTTTTCTATTCAAGCTTTTGTACTATTCAGTTAGGTTCTTTTGTTATTTCCCTATGATGAAAGTTTTGTTTGCTTAAGGTCACCTTGTGGTGTTAACGGTAATATATAAAGTATGAAGTAAGTTTTCTGTAATGGAGGGAGACATATATTTTGTGGGTAGAACATGAGGTTGGAATGGTTGATATTTCCAAAAGGTTTGTTTTTCTTTATTGCTGTAGGATCTTTTGTGCTTGTATGCATGCATATGTGGATAGAAAGGTGGATAGACAGATAGATAGATAGATAGATAGATAGATTATAGATAGATGACCGTGTGTGTGTGTGTGTGTGTGTGTGTTCAAGCTTTTGTATGTATGTACCTGTGTAAATGATGGTGTGAACATGTAGACACCAGATTTTGATGTCCAGTGCCTTCCTCTGTACTTCACCTTTTATTTTTGAAACAGTATCTCTCACTGACCCTGGAACTCACTAATTCAGATAGATAGGCGGGCCAGAAACCCTTGTGAAAGCCTACCGATGCTGCCTCCTGAGTCTGAAAGTACAGGTACAAATTACACTGCCAGCCTTTTTACATGAGTTCTGGGGATCCGAAATTGGATCCTTAAACTTGCAGGGCATCACTCTCCGAGTCGAGTCATCTCCCCAGATACATTTTGTGGGATGTTCAACTTGCTTTTTCATCATTTTCCTCACCAGCTGTCCTCCAAAGTAAGCCTCCTGCCCCATCTCTTTGCTCTATCCCCAAATAAGTGACCTTCTGAAATGTCCACCTCTAGTTCTGGGCACTTTCATTTAAGGGAAAAAAAAAAACTTCTCCCTTCCCTCTAGCCAGAGATGTGGCTAGTAAACCTTCCCTAGCTGCAACGCTCCAATTCCTCCATGGATGTAGTAGTTAGCAGTGGTTTGCCTGTGCTTACTGACACGCATGTTTAGTTTCTAAGGCCATATTTAGAGCCAGTCACTTAGCTACTACTGCCTACAGAAAACTGAATGTTGTGACCACCTTTTCTCTCTCCTTTGTTATGACTAATAAAGCAGATGAAAAAGGATTAGATGAAATAAGTGTTGCTGATATCTAGGAATCTAGCTCTCCTTCATGAAAATATCTGAAGCTCTGAGCTGCCTTATGGTTCCCATCTGCTGTGTGTGTTGGCTCAGAGCTCACACGTTCCTGAGTCCTTGGCTCAGATTTTCAGCTCTTAAACTCCAAGTGTGCCTTTGGCACTTTCCTCTGAGTGTATCTTTCTAACACAATCATAATTTGTTTAGAATAGCTTATTGGTTCTTGGAAGTCTGTCTCTCTGGTTTGGGAGTATCTGCACCTTTCTGCAACACTGCCCCTCTCTACTTCTTGGAAGCTTCAAGTAATCTGTGGATATTTTAAAAGTCAAAGTGATTTGTTACATGTAGGGAATATTTCACAATTAGTCTCACTTTATTTTAGGGTAAATACATTGGCTAAATGCTTTACAAAGATGATAGAGCATGCTTGCATTGCATTTACAGACCCTTCCTAGGCTTTCCCTTTCACTGGTGACACATGTGAGTCCCCTTAATCTCATATGCTGAAACACTCTCATGTATTGAAATTGTTTCATAAGCCTCAACACCACCAGCTTTCAACCACACTCCAAATTCTGATGTCTAAGGTATTTTATGTATTTCCATTCCACCCAGTAAAATTCATCATCATCCCATGCTTTCTCTCTCAGTTTGTGAATACTTGCTTCTTGCATCCAATTTATCCCTATTAATATTGGGAAGGAGAGTTCATAAATTTTAGACAGGGATATTTTTCTTAGCGTGTGCTGTCTTACTGGTTTCTTTTTTCTTACCTGCCAACCTCAATCAGACGTTTTTTCAAATGCCATAAAAACTTCTAGAAGCATGTTTATAACTGGAGAAAAAAATCCCCTTCCTTCTGTGCCAACCCTGCTCTTACACACCAGACACATCCATCATATACCTCTTTTTAATCATACTATAAATTTCTCCCAAGCCTTCAATATTCCAATGCTTATTTTTTAATAAAGTTGGTTGAAAGAAAAAAGAAAATGAGTAAATAAGGGTGAAAAGAAAGCCTGAAGAACAGTAAATTTCTCTTTTCTAGTCTCTTGTATGCCCTGAGAACACAATCGAGAGCATGAAAGGAAAATACGGTTTCGACTTTCAAGCGCCTGGGATTAATCATGAGCCCAGACTACTTCAGTAGAAAATAGCCATCTAGAGTAAATCGTGACACAGATGAGGGTACAAAAGCTGGCAAGTTGGAGAAGACGTCATCAGAAGCACAACTCTACCCAGCTCTTCTGACTTTAAAAAATAAGTAAAGTCTAGAAAATTGTAATTTGGGGAAACACCAAAGAGTGGTTAGTTGCTATAGTTGCATCATTCAATTACAATATATAGTGTCTTTAAATATTCTGGGAAGAATAATAAAAGGAAAACTGAGGCGATTTCCAGTGGGTACAAGTACATAGGGACAACTTATCACTGTTTAAGTCAAGCTCAGAGCAACGGTTTTTCTGCATAAAATGAAAGTAAATTAGCACTCTCAGAGACCCCAAAAGGAAGCTAAAGCATTAAAATAGAATGTCATTTTCCCAATATAATACACATTTGGCAGAGCTACTGAGCTACAAATGAAAGTCACTACAGCCTTTCTTCTGTCTTCACCAGCTACTGAAGAGTTGGAGACCCGTTAGCTCAGTTCGCTTTCAATCATTCTGAGTTCTCATTCAGAGAAAGATTAATAACTCCAGTTTCGCTAACAGCCTATAAAACTTTCTGTGATCTAGATTTAATTTAGGTTAACTGTTAGCATAGAGTGAGCTCTATAAATACTCCATAGACTAGGATACTGTATATTATTTCAGTGCAAGCAATTAGCTACATTGAGGCCATGCTAAGAACTACTTGCCCATTTTCCACTCTCTTTGTGGGTAGCTCTTTGTTAGTTCCCACTTATTAGTTTTAAAAAGATAGCAACTGATATATTTTTAAATATATGTGTTTATGTATGTGCATGTGTGTGCAGTGCACTTGGCTCTGCATGTTCACAGATAGGCCAGAGGTTGACATATGGTGCCTTCCTCTATTCTAAACCGTATTTTTTTTTGAACCAACACAACACGGAATGTGGAGCTTACTGTTTTGGCCAAATGAACTGACCAATCACAGGGATGTGCTTGCCCCTGACCCTCTAACACTGGGGTTACAGATGTCTAGCACGATACTCAGGTTTGATGTGAGTATTAGGCACCTGAACTCCGGTCCTTGTACTTTTGCAGCAAAAAGTTCAACCCACATAGACATCTCTGCAACCCATACTTCCTGTCCACAGAACGAAGTACTTAATCAAAACATGGAAAAGTGTGGTAAATGGTGCATACATTTTAAACAATCAATGAGATAAAAGAATATTTCACATTTTCTGGGTTTTTGTCTATTTAAAAATTTTTTTTAATTTTTTTTATTAATTTATTCTTGTTACATCTCAATGTTTATCCCATCCCTTGTATCCTCCCATTCCTCCCCCCCCCCATTTTCCCCTTATTCCCCTCCCCATGACTGTTCCTGAGAGGGATTTCCTCCCCCTGTATATTCTCATAGGGTATCAAGTCTCTTCTTGGCTACCTGCTGTCCTTCCTCTGAGTGACACCAGGTCTCCCCCTCCAGGGGACATGGTCAAATGTGAGGCACCAGAGTACGTGAGAAAGTCATATCACACTCTCCACTCAACTGTGGAGAATATTCTGACTGTTGGCTAGATCTGGGTAGGGGCTTAAAGTTTACCTCCTGTATTGTCCTTGGCGGGTGCCTTAGTTTGAGCGGGACCCCTGGGCCCAAATCTGCCTATCATAATGTTCTACTTGTAGGTTTCTAGGACCCTCTGGATCCTTTTACTTTGCTATTCTCCCATGTGTCTCTCAGTTGAAATTCATCTCTAGGTACACAGTGAATGTTTTCAGCCTCTGAGTAGATACACTTCTCTATTTTAATCATAAACAAGATGTTATGCTATGTTAATAGACGGTGTAAAAAGCATAAAGGACATATCAGATTGAGTTAAATATGTTTACCTTTCATGAAATTCTTATAGCTTTTTATAATATTCTTGTAGACTTGTTATAGGATAACATACATATTAATTGCCTAGAGTAATTGGAGAAAGCGGTGTTTATCAACTCAACTTGGCAACAATGTTCTCTTTTTAAAATTCACTAGTCATCCAAATGATGACCAAATATGAGTTGGGAAATGTAAAACAACTTAGTACAAATTCATCATAAAATATGGAAGCACAGGCCAGGTCTTTTCCTTTTGCCAACAGACAATCTGCCTCTAAGCTCCAGAATGAAAACACAACACTGTAACCATGCTTAAGCTCTCCTAAAGCATTTCCTGAAGATGTACATGATGAAGCATTCTCTTTTATATAGGAACCATGGCGGGCCTTAAAATTGATGCAGAATTTAGTGAATGAGTTTAACATTAAAAGAGTTTCCTCATGTTGGGTAACCAGCTGGTGTGCTCTTCTCTGGGGAAGACTCTGTCTCCCACTCTCAGCATTCTTGCTTATTTATATGTCTTGGTGTATAGCTGAAGCCTCATGGGCCTTCTCTAGTCTACTTTAACATGTTCATTATTGCTGGCATCCTTGTTCAGTTAAACCTTATGCCAGTGCTTCTCAATCTTCCTAATGCTATAACCTTTTAGTACAGTTCCTCATGTTGTAGTGACCCCCAACCATTAAGTTTTTTTTTTTTTTTGCTACTTCATAACCATAGTTTTGATTCTGTTATGAATTGTAATGTAAATAGCTGATATGCAGGACATGTGATATGCGACCCATGTGAAAGGGTCATTTGACCCACAGAAAGGCCATGACATATAGGTTGAGAACAACCTACTGGTTTAGGCAGTCGTATTGGCGAAATTAAATAGATGTAGCTTCTGACATTCCTTGGAGAAACAATCTCAAAAAACCTCATTGTTTCTCTGTTTTAAAAGACAAGGAGTACAAAATAAATGTTAAGACAACATTTAAAACTGATATACAGCTGGGCATGGTGGCGCGTGCCTTTAATCCCAGCACTGTGGAGGCAGAGGCAGGCAGATCACTGTGAGTTTGAGTCCAGCCTGGTCTACAAAGCAAGTCTAGGACAGCCAAGGCTACCCAGAGAAACCTTGTCTCAAAAAACTAAACTAAAAAAAACCTGATATACATATCAAATATATAATACACAATATACATTATATAATATATATATATATCACTCTGTGAGTGTGTGTGCATTCCAACTGATACTTATTTTTTCAAATGGACCTAACTTGTCTTTTAAATAAATAACAAAACTGGCTAGGCATGGAAGAAGAGATACAATGAAGCATTAGGTACCTTAAGGGCATATCTGCATTCCAGCTGGATCACATAGACCTAGAAGGTCTTTGGATATGATTCCTTGCCAGAGCAGCCATATTGCTGGATTAAATTTTCTCTACAAGAGTATAGTAATTGAGCATATTTATGAGGTACACACCCCAGGTAGTTAGCTCTTAACACCTACAATTACTTTAAAATATTTTCTGCATCTGAGTTGTAATTAACAGGAGTTCATATACAAAAGAAAATTGATTAGTTTTTTTTAAACTCCTAATATATCTTTAATCATGTATCATTTGCATACAATCTATGTATTATTTCATGAGGGTTTTGGTTTTTGTTTTCAACCCATTTGGAAATCAAAAGGCACCATAGACAGAGATAGTCTGGGCTTTTCTTACAGAGTAAAAGAGCATTTTTCTTTTGTTTTGCTTTCTTTCTTTCTTATTTTATTTTTTATGTCAAGATGAAGTTGAGCTAAAAAGGCAGGAAGAAAGCAGTTTGATTTGGGCTTTGTTTGTCTCAGGAGCTCTCATGACAAACTACGGAAATGGTGCTTTATGTAGTAAGACTTTGCAGGCCATGTCAAGACAGCTTGCAGACAACTCATTTTTTATTTAAGAAATATGTGTATAATGGCTGTAGTATCTGAAATTTCCTTTGAATCAAATTTGTAATGTGCTTCCTTTGATTTCATTTCACTTGGAGCATGGCAGCAGAGCACTGGTGAATGAAAACTCCTCTTGTTTATGTACTTTTCCTCAAACACAGGAGACACAGAACATGAGTTAATGATGACTCCATATGAAACAAAAACTGGTGATGGAAATCTTACATGTTTTACTATACTTTATAATGGTACATACTGGTGTTTTATTTCACCAGGGTTTTGCCTTTTATATGACTAGCATAACAACTTTATATTGTTATGTTTTATTATTTTATAAGAAATTAAATGTACCTAAGCCATTTTTTCCAGAAGAAAGCACAAAAGGACATGGTTCACAAAGTGGACATGTTTTAGATTCAAAGATCAATTTATTCTTTTTTTCTCACTATTAACTTATTATTTTCATTAAGTGAACAGTAATCATTTGAAAGTCCACATTCGTGGCATACATAATACCTGTTGATGTCCACACTTCAGTCAAGTAGGACATGAATTGTATAAGGGAAGCAATGTTCTGAAGACATGAATAAGTCTATCTGTTTGTCATCACACTCCTCAAATTTTCTTTAGGTCAATGAATTGTTTCCTAGAAATGGTTTTACAGCAATAGAACAACAGAAAAGAATGCATCTCAGGGACATTTAATATTACTGATCACAGCTTTTTGTGATCACTCAGTTATGTAGTAGGATCTTACTTTTCAAGTGACATTTTCTCACTGTAGGGATGTGGCCCTCCCATTTCAGGTTCTTGAGTTTTGAATGCTTTATGTATATTTACTTCCAAAGCATGGAGGATTTTCTTTTCTGAATGACACAGCATTGTAAACACAAAATAAAAACAAATCTTGTAAATAAGGTCTAGCATTGCTTGAGAGCATAGTTATAAAAGCTGGATATAGATTTTTTTCAATATTGTCACTAATTTGAAAGTTATTATTATTCCACTTATCCAAATATATAGAAGGCAGCCTCAAGGAGTCCACAAAATATATTTTCCATCTTCCTCAGATTTTATCACTAATAATAATAAAATTCATATTATCTCAGGTCCCATCACATTGGTGATGTCAACATCAGTCCTGGCTATTTATCAGAAACCTTCACTTTAGCAATCAGAAAGGAAAAACCTACCCACTATTTACAATTAGAATTAACTTACACCAAGTTCTGAAAGGTAAAAATTGAATAAAAACAAAGAAGCTACTGGTGGCATAATTTGTAGAGCGCTTGCTTACCTGAGCTGAGTGAAGAGAAGTAAAGCACAATGACATCACCTGAAGGATATAAGACTTTCCATAACTCATTCTGGTACTGTTAGGTGGGAAAGAAGTCTAGCTCAATCCTAATCTTAACACTAGCAAAGTGCATATTATAGAGATGGAGTAAGTTGCGTTTGTTTATGTAGGGGTGTGTGTGTGTGTGTGTGTGTGTGTGTGTGTGTGTGTGTGTTTAAAACAGCTAGAGAACATGATGTCATGAATTTAAAGGAGAATAAGCATTATATGGAGGATTTAGAGTGAGGAAAGAAATGGGAGAAATGATGCAATTATAATACAATCACAAAATTGCTTATATTATAATAATAATGGTAATAAATAATAATATAATAATAATAAAAGCAGTGGGTGGGAAGCATTCAAAGTTCCTGTCTCCCTGCGATTACTACCATTGTGATTGGTGATTTTGCATGGCCCAGTAGGTCTAGAAGCTATGGCTTAAGACAGTGAACAGTTGAGGAGATTCTACATACTGAGAAACATGTAAGAAAGGCCTTGGCTGTATCACCACACGCATCTCTCATAAACTCTAGTCCACATTTTCCTTCAAAACATAGTGTCTGTAGGTATACCTTAGCTTTCTTATTATCACATATATCTGCTTTTGACCAACATTAATTTGATGGACTCAAAAAAGAGCATCCTGGGAAACATAGCTGTTCACATGTGCTTGTGAACAGTGCAATCTATCACAGAAAGTGGAGTTTTCTGTGAATCAAGTTCTTTGCTTTGTTTTCAGAAATGGGAAAAAGCCTAGAACAATTCTGAAGACAAGACAAGCGAGTATGTCCCACATACGTTTTAGAGCAATGGAAAACCCCTAGAGTGTTCTGTTATTTTTATTGAGGAATGAGGAAGATCTAAAACGTGGTGGTGAGGCTAAGGTCAAAACGATAGAAAAACTCAGACTCGAGTATAATTACATTTAAATAAATGTTGTATCTGCTGCACACCTGAGCTTCCATACTATCATTAATCACTTCAGTTAGGGTTCAGAAGTTCGTTTTTTAAAGCAATTTCACTGCAAAATCATATAGGGTATGCAAATTACACAATCTAGGGTATATATTAGATCCTGGTTTTAGTAGGTAGCTAATTGGACTTTGAGCTTATTCAACACCTCAAATTAACCCCCCTAGGCTTACAACAATACTGCTAAAAACAGACCAAAAGAGAAGAATATAAGATCAAGCATTTATAATTTAACATTAATTATATAATTGCTCCATAATCCATTTAATTTCCTGTGATAGTTCCCTATGAAAAAAGTACACTTTCCCAGTGCATATGGGGTGGTATAAGAGCCAACGGAATCTGAGCAGAAGTGACAGAGGCACACTGTGAGGACAACACTGACCTAGACATCTAAGGAGCTTTAGTGCTGTTTAAGTTGTACACCACAAGGGTTGCCTTCGAAGTTAACAGAATGGTCCTAAACTTTGTCAAGAAAGGTGAGTGGATGAAAATATCCAAGAAAGCATTTTCAAAATAAAATTATACTTGTTTAATATTTTACATAAAATACATTTTGCACATTTGCACAACCCAACATTTTTAGTGTAGCCTATGCATAGTATTGTAAAACAACACCACCTTAAATTTAGATCATTTTACAACAATTTAATACATGTACACAATGTATGGCAATCAATTATCTCCCCATTACTATATTACCTCCCTTCCAATACTGCTAACACTTCCTCCAAAATTATCCCATCTTACTTCCATGTTTTGTTTTGTCATGTATGCATGTCTTTGGCTGACAGACATTAATGCTATTTGCTCATGACTGCAATGGGCATGACATATCCAGAGATGGGAATTCATAGCACTCCTTCCTTACAATATTGGTCTCTTTTTTTATGACAATCCCTGTGCCTTAGAGAAATATAGATATCCTGGTTAGGAGAGAACACATACCTAAACATAACAAAGGCAGTTTACAGTAAGCCTATAATCAACATCAAATTAAATGCAAAGAAACTCAAAAGAAATTTCACTAAAATCAGGAAGAAGACAAGGTTGTGCACACTTTCCATATCTAGGAAAATTTATTACAAACCAAGAAGAGAGAATTCTCAACTTTATATGGAAAAGCAAACAAACAAACAAACAAACAAACAAAACAGGATAGCTAAAACAATCCTGAATTACAAAAGAACTGCTGGAGGTCTAACAGTTCTCAATTTCATGTTGTGATACAGAGCTATACTAATAAAATCCTCAGAGCATTGGAATAAATATGGACCCGTGGATCAATGGAATCAAATTGAAGAACCAGGTATAAATCTACACATCTATGGACACCTGATTTTTGATAAGAAGCCAGAAATACACACTGAAAAAAGACAGCATCTTCAACAAATGGTGCTGGTCACAATGGATGTCTGCCTGTAGAAGAATGCACCCATACTTATCACCTTGTCTCAAACTCAAGTACAAATGGATCAGAGACCACAACATAAAACTAGATGCACTGACACTGATAGCAGAAAAAAAGTGCTGAATAGCCTTGAACTCATTGGTACAGAAGAGGTCTTCATGAATAGAACACTGAAAGCTGAGGCACTAAGATCAACAATTAATAAGTGGGACCTCAGGAAATTGAGAAGCTTCTGTGTGGCAAAGGACATTGTCATTAAGACTAAGAAGCAGCCTACAGAACGGAAAAGGGGTTTTACCAACTCTATATCTGATAGAGAGATAATATCCAAATTCTATAAAGAGCTTAAGAAACTAGACATCAACAAACCAAATAATCCAATTTAAAATGGTGTATAAGTTTTAAGAGAGAAGTCTCAATAAGGAAAACTCAAATGACTGAGGAACACTTAAATGTCCATCAACCTTAGCTGTAACTGTAGAGTGTTTCTAAGTTTTCCCTGGCTCTGAATAATGACACAGAGACCTATTATATAAGCTTAGGCATAATAGTTCACCAAATACTCAACTATTCTAATGCAAGAATATTGGCCTGGCCTACGACTCACCACCTGGCCCATTACCTACCATCTTACTTTCATTCTGGCACCTGTTTCTTCATCCATGTCCTGATGGCAATTTATGGTCCCCACCTGAGACCCTCGCCCTTTCTCTCTGGGCCCTGAAAGTCCCACCTTATCCTCTCCTGCACAGCTATTAGCTGATCAGCTCTTTATTAACAAAGTACATGTTGATGGAGAGCACTGGAGAGATGGATCAGCCGTTTAAGTGTAGGCTCAAATGAAAAACTGACGGTGAGAGAGAATGATTTTTACACAACACTAAGACAGGAGATGTTTCATAAAAATGACAATGTCAACATCTGACTATAGCCAGATCCCTGGGTACAGAAATCACCATTTGTATACATGGTGCACAAAAACATCCTCCAAAGCTTAGCCATCAGGGAAATGCAAGTCAAAACTACTTTGAGATTCCATCTTCTACCTGTCAGAAAGGCTAAGATCAATAACACAAGTGACAGCTCATGGAGGTAAGGATGTGGCATTAGGGGAATAGTCCTCCATTGGCAGTGGGAGTGCAAACCTGTACACCCACTATAGAAATAAATACAACAGTTCCTCTGAAAGTTGGGAACCAACCTACCTCAAAATTCAGCTATACTACTGTTGGGTATATACCCAAAGGACACTTCGTCCTACTACAAGGGCAATTTTCTTAATCATGTTTAATGCTGCTTTATCCATAATATTCAGAAACTGAAAACCATCCAGATGTCCTTCAACAGAAGAATAGATAAAGAAAACGTGGTATATTCACACAGTGGAATATTATTACTCAGCTGTTTAAAAATGACATCCTGAAATGTTCAGGCAAATGGATGGAACTAGAAAAAAATCATGTGTAGTAAGTTAACCCAGACCCAGAAAATTAAATATGGTATTTATTCACTTACATGTAGATATTAGCCATTAAATAAATGATAACCAACATACAATACATAGTCGTAGAGAGGTTAGATACAAAGGAAAGGACTTAGGGGAGAGGGCACTTGATGTCCCTAGGAGTGGAAATATAGATTTTAGGAATGAACTAGGATCAAGTAAGGACATAAATGAAATTATCAGGTGGGGAGGGGGAGGAGAGCTAGGATTTAAGGAGGAAACGTGAGGAGAGACAGCTGGTATTGAGGAACATTTGAGAGTTGATATGCAAGCTTAGTGCAGTGGGAAAGTCCTAAAGTGTATGACGATAATTCTAATGAGCTCTCCTAGTAATGCGGGAGATGAAGTCCTAACTTGTCATCTCTAGTCACCAAAGAAGGTTCCAGTACTGGAGCGGCATTGCATTCATCTGAATTGTTGGCCAAACCCCAAACAATCCAGACTGGTAAGACAATCAGTGGCTCTTTGCAAATGGACATCGGGGCCTTGTTGAACGGAACAACCAAACAACTGGTTGAACATGGAGAAGTCAAGCCAGTGCCTATGTGGAGCCTTCACCCCTACATTCTAGTGTCCTTTGTGGGGGAAGATACTCTGAAGGCTACCAAAGGGAAAACGTAGACTTCAATCCAACCACAAAACCTTTGATCTACAACCTGTCCTCCCTGAAAGATTCACTAGAGCAATAATAGCACAAAGTTGTGGGAGTAACCAACCACAGTCAGATTTGACTTATGGCCCACTCCACAAGACAGATCGCACCATACCTGACACAGCTTGGGTGACCTAGGTCCAGAGACTAGATACCCCAGAAACATAGAGTAAATCCTAACAGTACTGGTCTAAAAAGTAAAGTAATAAAAAAAAAAAATGATCCCTAATGATATACTGCTATATCCATTGATTGGTGCCTTATTCAGTGATCATCTAAGAAGTTTCCTCCTGCAACAGACATGAACAGATGAAGAAACCCACAGCAGGTCACGACCCAGAGGGAGAGCCCTTAAAACACACAGCTCTAAATGGGATGTCCCCATCAAATCCCTTCCCTCAGGACACAGGGAACCCTGTAAAAGAGGTAGCAGAAAAAGTGTAAGAATCAGAGGGGCTAGCGGACACCATGAGGATAAAAGCCTCTGAATCAACTGAACAAGGTTCCTATGAACTCACAGACTGAAGCAGTAAGCACAGGACCAACACAGATGTACACCGAGTCCTCTGTGTACATATTATAGCTTTTAGCTTAGTGTTTTTATGGGACTCCTTGGTATGTGAAAGAGTGGACCTCCTTGACTCTTATGCCTACGCTTGGTGCTCTTTTTGTTGTTTATTTGTTGTTGTTGTTGTTGTTGGCTTGATTTATCCAGCCTAGATATGATAGTTCTTGACTTATTTTATTATATTTTATCTAAATTATTAAAGAAAAATAACCCCAATGAAATATCAAATAATTGTCATTTTATAATACTAAATTTGTGTTAATTTATTATGTAGCAGTAGAATTAATACAGCTACATGAATATTTCAACCTTAGTATTCATTTTCAGTATACATATAATATATATGTATTTGTTATATGTATATATAATATATTCTTTTACAATACAATGTCTTGGATGATTCACAAAAGGTAACTACATGATTGTCCCAGAAAAAACTGATAAATTCCAGAGGAAACTAGTACAGATAAAAACCTCACTATGTAATTCTGGCTGTGGATTAGATTGGCCTCGAACTAAGAGATCTGCCTGCCTCTGTATCCTAAGTGCTCTCATGCTTGGCTCTGAAAATAGTTTCCTAACAACTTTCTTAACAACTCTAAGACACAGGAAGTCAAAACCCAAGGTACACAATTCTTAAAAACACTATGAAGGAAAGAGTGAGACAGACAGACAGACGAACAGACGAACAGACGAACAGACACAGAAAGGCACACATCATGCCCTATGGAATAAAAACAGTGCCAGTGCTCAGAGGAAAATATATGACTTCCTGTATTAATTTAAAAGTTACTTGTATGGAAATTATACTTTAATTTTTCCAGTTTGGGAAATGATATGGTACCAACAGAATGTTTAGCTGAGAAGTCTGAACATAGGTAGAAAGCATAAATTTATAAATAAAAAGACTAGAATGGAGAAACAACAAAATTAAGATGCAGTAAATAATGAATGTTAAGGGATTATTCTGCCCAGATCTATATATTTGAAAGCTTTCTTGAAGTATATATTTTAAAGATTTTAGATTTTTTTAAAAAATAAAAATAAAATAAAAAGTCAATCAGTATGTATATTTGTGAGCCTAGATTAGATCAAGAAATATAATATTTTATAAGATAGAATATTTACTTTGATTAATATTAAAACCATTAACTGAAACAACATCCGGCCTATGGCCCTCCTGGCCCTCCCAAGGAGACCTGCAGGACTAGGACTAGACCCCAGGATCATCCAGGAGGACTCTTGGGCCATAGGATCATCCATCCTCTAGCTGACAGCTCTACTGCAGGGGCCCAAAGGGCACACTGCTCCAGCCTCAGGACCACAGTGATACCTGCCTTCTTGATGGGGGCTCCTGAAACCTGGGTTCATCCATCATCCAACTTCCAACCCATGGCCCTACCCATCCTCCCAAGGAGACCTGCCAGACCAGACCATGGTATCATTCAGGTTAGACCCCACCACTACTCCAACCCCTACCTGGGGGACCAACTGGGACACAGAATCACAGGAAAGCTATGAACCATTCCCTGAGTTCCAGCCTCTGGACCATGACCATCCATTTCATTAAATGCTGAAAAATACCTTTGGCAAAACCCCACACCCCTTTATGTTAAAAGTCTTAAAGAGATCAGGAATACAAAGAGCATACCTAAAAACAATAAAGACAATATACAGCAAGTCTATAGCCAACATCAAATAAAACAGAAAGAAACTTAAAGCAATTCCACTAAAATCAGGGACAAGAGAAGGCTTCCCACACTCTCCATATCTCTTCAATATAGTACTTGAGGTACTAAAGGAGATCAAAGATATTCCAAATGAAAAGGAAGAAGTCAAAGTATTGCTACTTACAGATGATATGATAGTATGCATAAGGGACCCCCAAATATCTACCAGAGAGCTCCGACAGTTGATAAAACACTTCAGCAAAACGGCTGGGCATAAACTGTATTCAAAAACATCAGTAGCCCTTCATATAAAAATGATGAATTGGGCTGAGAACAAAATTAAGGAAACAACATCTTTAACAATAGCCACAAAGAATATAAACTATCTTGGTGTAACTCTGACTAAGTACATAAAAGACCTGTAATGCAAGAACTTCAAGTTTATGAGCAAAGAAATTGAAGAAGATATCAGAAGATGTAAAGATCACCCATGCTCATGGATTGGTGGAATTATCATAATAAAAATGGCCATCTTACCAAAAGCAATATACAGAGTCAATGCTATTCTCTTCAAAATATTAACACAATTCTTTACAGACTTTGAAAGAATAATCCTCAACTTCATATGGAAAAAAATCCTGAATAGCTAAAACAATCCTACGTAATAAAAGAATTTCTAGGAGTATTACCATGCCTGGTTTCAAGCTGTACTACTGAGCAATAGTAATAAAAATTACACAATATTGGCATAGAAACAGACAGGCTGATCAATGAAATCAAATTGAACATCCAGGAAAAAAACCCACACAACTACAGATACTTGATTTTTGACAAAGAAACCAAAACCATTCAATGGATTTTTTTTTAAAAAAAAAAGAGCATCTTCCACAAATGGTGCTGATTTAAATGTGTGTCTGCATGTAGAAGAATGCAAATAGATCCATATTTATCAACATGCACAAAACTCAAGTCCAAGTGGATCAAAGACATCAATAACAACCAAAAAAAAAAAAAAAAAAAAAAAAAAAAAAAAAAAAAAAACACTAAATCTAATAGAAGAGAAAGTAGAGAAAAGCCTTGAATGCAGAAGCAACAGAGACAACTTCCTGAACGGAATACCAACAGCTCAGGCACTAATATCAACAATTAACAAGTGGGACCTCATGAAACTGAAAAGCTTCTGCAAGGCAAAGGATACTGTCCATAGAACAAAATGGCAGTCAAGAGAACGGGAAAAGATTTTCACGAACCCTACATCTGAGAGAGTACTAATATTCAAAATATATAAAGAGTACAAGAAATTAGTCACCAACAAAACAGATAATCCAATTAAAAAGTGGGACAAAGAGCTAAATAGAGGAATTTCTAATGACTGAGAAACAATTAAAGAAATATTCAACATTCTTAGTCATAAGGGAAATGCAAATAAAAACAAATAACTCTGAGATTCCACCTTACACCTGTCAGGGTGGGTGTTATCAAACACTCAAGTAACAGAACACGCTGGCGAGGTTGTGAAGGAAGAGGAGCACCCCTCCATTGCTGGTGGGAGTGAAAACTTGTACAACTGCTTTGGAAATCAATCCGGCAGTTCCTCAGATAATTGGAGTCGCTGTATCTAAAGGCCCAGCTATGCCACTCTTAGGCTTATATCTCAAAAAATGTTCCACAAGGACTGTTGCTCAACTATGTTCACAGAAGCTTTATTTGTAATCGTCAGAAACCAAATCTCTGGGAATTCCCAGAGATCTGGAATAGGGGAGGCCCCCGGAAGCCTATGGGGGACACTCTAGCTAAGACACTTAGAAGCATGGGATATGAAGCTCAAAGTGTCTACCTGTTATAACCAGACAGGACTTCCACTGGAGGGATAAGGACACCAACCCCCTCAAGAAAGCATCAATCCAAAATTTGTCCTGCTTACAAGATATTCAGGGACAAAGATAGGGTAAAGATTGCAGAAATGGCCAACTAAAGTCTGACCCTAACCATGCCATGGGAGAGAACCAATCACTTGACACTATTAATGTCACTCCGCTATGCTTGTAGACAGGAGCCTACTCTTCTAAGAAGCTCCACCCATCATGGGATCCAAACAGATGCTGAGAGTCAAAGCCAAAGATTAGACAGAGCTTGGGGAGTCCTTTCAAAGAGTTGGAGGAACAATTAAGGGAGTCAGAGGGGTCCAAAACTCCACAAAAAGACTTACGGAGTCAACTAACCTGGGCCTATGGGGGCTCACTGAGACTGAACCAACTGCCAAAGAGCATGCATGGGCTGGTCCTAGGCCCCCTGCACATATGCAGCAGATGCTCAGTTTGGTCTTCACGTCCGTTCTCTAACAAGTGGAACGGGGGCCCTCTCTGATGCCTCCCTTTGGATCTTGTTCCTCTAACTGGACTGCCTAATCTGGCCTCAGTAGGAGAGGATCTGCCTAGTTTCACATTGAATTGCCAGGGAAGGCTGGTAACCATAAGGGACTTCCTTCTTCTCTGAGAAGAATGAGAGGGGAGAATGGGGAGTCAGAGTGTGCAAGATGGGGGAATGAAAGAAGGGGAGGGGGCTGCAATCAGGATGTAAGGTGAATAAATAAATAATTTTTAAAACTATTAACTACAAAAACTCTAAGGAAATTGCTGTAAGTATAGAAGGAGAGACAAAATGGCATAAATTACCCAAAACAGATTTTATCAATGGTGTTAGAAAATTGTATGAGTAGCAACCTAAATTTGTCAAAGGAAGGACAGACAGACAGAAGAAATGTGCAATGAGCAGAATGAGAAAATTTAGGGGTCTCTTTGGTAGATAAAATGCATGTTCATGCAGTATCAAAAAATATCCAAATCAGTGAAAGTAATAATTAAGAATAAAATGTCTGAAATGAAACTCTGGGCAGTATGTTTCAAGTTTAAAGTTTGTTTACTTTAGAAATATATAAATATGTAAACGGGCATGATAAATAGCACAATCAATTCCTGTATGCCCTTATCCAGTTTCAACCCTTCCACCATCTGCAACCTTTTGTGACATTGATAAGGCCGAGTTATGCAGGAAAACCCTCAGCATATTTGATATGGAAATTTAGTGAAAGAAAAGAAACTAAAATCCTCATGCCATATTTTTTCAGCTTTTGAAAAACTGATGGAGAAGACATGTTGTAAGAATTAGCTGCAGAAAAGCAATCATTTTGCTCTTCACATCCAACCTGAATACTCCACCGAAACACAGAATCAAAGATTATGGGCTCATCCATTAAATAAAAGTTGCAAATGTAAAATGCAAATGGAGAAAAGTATCTGTCAAATGCAGTGCGCCTGGGAGCGAAGAGAGGGACGGTGTAACTTTCTACACTTCAGGGATGATTTATCAAGAATTAAAGGGCATCACTCTGAAAAGTCTGCCTTGATTTCTTTAGACTGGTAAGTGCCATAGGCAAAAGGAGAGATGGGAGAAATAGACAGGACCCTTATGGGAACCAATTTTATATTATGGAATAGTAAAGTATCCTTCTGCAACTCAGGCTATTTGGGAAAAAAAATCAAGAAATAAAACTTATAAAGCAAAAAAGACAAAATAGATCTTAGAGGCGGACCTATTACTAACACCTTACTAAACCAGTATAATTCCTAACTGCATTCTAAATGCTTAACCTTACACTCACAGGTCAGTGTCGCTGTAACTTCCTCATCACAGAAGGTTCTCCTTGAGCTAGATGTGGTGGCACACACCTTTGGTTCCAGCATTTCGGAGGCAGAGGCAGGTGAATGTACATGAGTTTGAGGTCATCCTGGTCTACAGAGTAATTCCCAGGACAGCCAAGGCTACACAGAGAACTACTGTCTCATAAAAAAATAAAATAAAATAAAAAAGAAGCCACTACCACCTAAATTAATAACTCCACAAAATGCAAAGAAAAAAAAAAACAAATTTTAGGGTACTAAGCCCCAACTAATATGTCTGCAACACAATCCCCAAACCAAAGGATGAGAGAACACGGCAGAAGAGGGGGAGGGAAGATTGTAACGTGTCCTACAACTTTCAGGAAAGCTGTACCCCTGATACCTCAATAATCTGGCTTCCTAAACAAGAACTGAACAAGGACAATGTCAATAGATATGCTAATGTGGAAGCTGAAAATCTCACAGGGCCCCCAACCCTAGACAAAGTGCTACAGTCAACTAACTACTGCCAAATGAGGGAGGATAAGTCTTCCCTAGGTATAAGCCGGATAACTAGAGAACCCAACCGAGTGGTCAGCCCTGAAAACATAAATGGAAAGCAAGCAGCACTGGGTGCACTCCGCAGTAGATTTACAAAAGAATTTGGGGAGGGGATAAGAGAAAGGGCACAGATGGAGCTTTAGGAAAGGAGTATGCAAATGAAATAATCATATTTAATTATACAACCGAAAAGTTTAAAAAGACAAAGTAAGCGCCATTTGCCTTATACATGACTAAATATTTGGACGCACAGAGAATCACCTTTAAGGAGAACTATTAGAAACAATATTTAAAAAATAAATCAGTGCATGAACTCTGGTGCCCCTGATTTGACCACTTTCTTTTGGTGGGGAGGCCTGGTGGCACTCAGAGGAAGAGGAAGCAGGCTATCTGGATGAGACCTGATAGGCTGTGGTCATACAATGGGGGAGGAGGTCCCCTGCCGTCAGAGGTCTAGGAATGGGGAATAGGGTGAAAGAAGGAATGAAGGTGGGAAAGGGAAGATACAAGTGAGGGGATAACAATCGATTTGTAACCAGAATAAATTATTTAAATAGAAAAAAGAAAAAGAAAAAAAAATCAATCAGGAAATAATACAAAATCAAGATATAAAAGCAACAAATTTTCATCATGCATATCATGAATTAGAACAGTTGATGCCTCAGTGGAATTGACAGAAGACTAAAACATGTAGACAGAAGCTTGTGAAGAAGAGCTAGAGAGAAAAAACTTTAAAATATTACTGAAGTACATTAGAACAGAGGTTTTCAACCTGGGGGTTACGACCCTTTTGAGTGCATATAAGATATACTGCACATCCTATATTTACATAAAGATTCATAACAGTAGAAAAAAATCACAGTTTTGAAGTATCAATGAAACAATTTTATGGTTGTGAGTTGGGGGGGGGGCGTGGCCATCACCACATGAGGAACTTTATTAAAGGATCACAGCATTAGGAAGGTTGAATCCACTACATTTGACCATCTTTTTCCTTTCCGTTAAAACACTTATTGAAATTGTTCCCTTTTTGGTCGTTTGAGAATTTCATACACACGCACAATGTGCTTCGGTCAAATCCATCCCCCAAACCCTCGCCTCTGATTACTACTCCCTTACCCTCTAAACCTCTTTCCCCTCCCAATTCATGTGCTCATTTTCAATAAACGCTGAATCCACGTAGTGCTGCCTGTGAGTACGTGGGTATAAAAGCTACTAGAGTAAGAGCAGGCGTTCCTCCAGCCAGCAGCCAGCACCTGCCGACGTCTCCTCCTACTGGTGTGACACCCTGAGGTCCTTGCCCTTCCTTCCTCAGATTTTAGCTGCAGCCACAGCCACTGTGAGTCCATGGCATCCTCTGTCACAGGCACCGTTCTGTGTCAGATGGCCACTACCTTTGGCTCTTAGCATCTTTCTGACCCCTGTGCGTATTGCTCATTGAGACACGGGAGTGGGAAGACGGAGTATAAAATGTCTTATGGAAACCTTGTACTGTAGAAAGCTTCCACACGTTATAAATGTGGAAATACATAACGTGTTGTAAGAATGTTCGCTCCACTTCACCTCAATAATCAACAACAACAAAAACCTCAACAAAAAAAAAAAAAAAAAGAAAGAAAGAAAGTAAAAGTTTCACTCTGACCTAGTAAAATAAATATGTAAAATTATTCAAGGCGATTAAGATCACTGAGGGGAGAAGTCCTACAATATATATTAATACAGTTATATAAATTGACCCATACAACACAAGTGAATTAGTAACCTAGGGTTCTCAAAGAGCATGTAAGAATTACCTTGAATGTATATTAATGCTTTCATTTACATGTAGATAAATATGAAATATTTTGATTTTGTAGGTAGGTGTTGAACTAAAGCATCAGGTGCATTTTTATAAAAGGATTCATAGGTGATTGTAACACAAGTAAAATATAACTATTGTTGCCTTAACAAATCCTGAAAATTAAGTGGGAATAGTATTTGCACTGTGAAATGCACTGTATGAAACCCTCTCCTTGCTGAAAATTCGCAGCCCGTGGGCCACCCACTTAGTCACACCAATCTGTTCCCACAGTGGAACCCATTGTACTCTTTCTCAGAACTAAAACCAAAACCTCAGAATTATTCATCCCCATTCACAGAAAATAATTACCCGATCTAATTAAGTACTTTGGAAACCCACAAAGTGTGAGCTCAAAAAGTTTTCTACTGAAGCTAAATTGAATGCTTTAGGAAAAGGGTAAGAGTAGAGTACTGAAATTTTATTTTGAATTGAAATTGGTGAGCAAGATAGCAAACTTGAATAAAATCATGAAATCTGGAAAGATTCTCACTGAAATGACTTAAAAATGTCTGAGACTGGTAAATAAATGAGCACTTATGTTTTAAATTCAATCATTAAGCATCATGAGCTTCTTTGTATGTGATGCTGTAGTTTAATTAGGATTTTTATTTGTTTTGTTTTCTTTTAGTAATAGACTATTTTGTTTCCAATTCTGTTGGCTAAAAGGGTATTGAGTGCCGGAGCATTATAGCTTCAGTATTTGGGTAAACACATGTTACTTAGAATTTACAAGGAGGTCTTTTCTTCCTCCTGTCCTGACTACAAAGGGTCCCCATGCTTTGAGAACTACATAATGACCCAGTCTGCTCATTCCTCTATGCACAAGACAGTGGGGTTCACTGTGAGAAAGCAGTGAAACAGAGTCTTAAAGCCTGGGAACAGACAACTCCAAAGCATGCCAGAGCCGAGGGAGCAAGCTGTGGATGCCACTTAGCAACCTGAAGACGTATGTCTCCCTCCAGTACGGCTAGGAGAAAATACATCATAAAGCAGTGACATGACATACATAGTGTGATCCTATGCTGTACAGTAAAACTATGCATAATTTATAAGTTTAGACAGGCTTCTAGAAACCATATTGCACAAGGATGGCCACTGTGCAGGGTGTTGAGCTCGGCAATTGAAATTATCTTCATTTGTAGTATTCTTTTCACCATTTTCTGCATTTTTAAACTGATAATTTCAAATTTCTGCTTTATAAAATGCAGTGCTTGATTATGTAAAAGCATCAAACGTTAAAACAAATGTACTTATATTCTTATTGTCTAGAGATAATGTAACAAAGAATTGGTAGGTTGTCAGTAGCCTTTAAAACACAATTCAAAAGCAGCTTGAAAACTTCCAGAAATACAGAAGTTTCTCATTTTAACTAGCAGTTTGGTGTATACGCTTCATTGTTAATCCCAGTATCAGACTGCAAATTAAAGACCAGTGACCCATAAAAGTACATAGTTACCTATTAATTGAACCTTAATACTTTTGAAAAATAATGAGTATTTTTTCAAGATAATATTATAAAAGGTCCACTTTTACTCATGCTACATAAATTTTATAAATAACTACTTTGGTAGCTGAGTTTTATCCTTTATTTACCATCCAGATGCAGAGAAGAGAAAAAAAAAAATTTAAACCACACAGTCTAGGCTGTATAAAAATATTGCTAACATAACATTTATTCTCCATTTAAATAGCAATGCAGGCACGCTGCTGAAGAAATATTTCCATATGGCATGCATAAACACTGTTGTTATTGATCCCTGAAGAGTTTCTATGCTACAACATTTGCAGACTGGGACAGCATTTCTATAGCTCTTCCCACGTTATTACATTTTCCCTGTTTTTTATTTATTTTTCACTTTACATCAGAAAGGGTTTCCATTACCACTTTTTGGATAATAACTTTTTAGTAAACACAATCAAAATTGTCAAATAATTTAGCATAGTGGATATTGTTTGCTTTTGATATGAGAAAAGTAATATTTAAGAAAAACAAAAGACGTTGAATGTCTACATATGCATGCCCATTTAGTCATATGTACCTGTGTCTATACAGACATACATGTGCATGTATACATACCTGGCTTTCTGTCTAGATTCATATATGAAGATTATACATTTAAGAGGTCACAACGTTTTTGCTTCTAAAATAGTTACAAAGAAGTGAATGCTATGTAGAGTTAAGAGTGACTTCCAGTCAAGAGTTTGCAAGGTAAAAACCCTAAAAAAAAAAGACTTGATCTAAATTCTTATTTCTCTTCCAGTTCTTGATACGTCTCTCTTAAAATGTCCCCTTTGTCAGTAGTGCCATCTCTGAAAGACACTAGTAAGAAAAAAAAGTTTATGTACAACAAACTTGGGAGAAACAGATGATATATTGCTTCCTGTTAGAGTCACAGTGTTTATTAGATTATTAAGGGCTCTGAAAAGACTTGTTCCATTTTTCACAGTCCTACACTACAATGGAAGCATCCTAAAGGTTATACACAACAGTACCAAGAGAAATACACTGTGAAAAATCTAGATTTCATCCTCACACCTTTTAAAATAATTCATATGTCCTATAATAATGTTTTATTCTCCAGTGCTTTTTTCTTATTCTTGTTATTTTTAGATTTATTTTGTTATTTTATGTGTATGAGTGTTTTGCCTTCATGTATGTGTGTGAGCCACATGCATGCCGGGTCCTCACAGAGATCAGAGGTCAGAGGTCATCAGATTCACTGAAAGTGGAGTTACAGGTGGTAGTGAGTCACCACGTGGATGCTGGGAATCAGACCTGGGACCCACTGCAAGAGCTGCATGTATTCTTAACCTCCGGCATCCTGTAATTGTTATTCTTTGTGGTTATATTTCTTTTTTTAAATAAATTTTATTAATTTGTTCATATTACATCTCAATTGTTATCCCATCCCTTGTATCCTCCCATTCCTTCCTCCCTCCCATTTTCCCCTTACTCCCCTCCCCTATGACTGTGACTGAGGGGGACTTCCTCCCCCTGTATATGATCATAGGGTATCAAGTCTCTTCTTGGTAGCCTGCTATCCTTCCTCTGACTGCTACCAGGCCTCCCCATCCAGGAAACATGGTCAAATATGGGGCAACGGAGTTCATGTGAAAAGTCAGACCCCACTCTCCACTCAACTGTGGAGAATGTCCTGTCCATTGGCTAGATCTGGGGAGGGGTTGGAAGTTTACTGCACGTATTGTCCTTGGCTAGTGCCACAATTTGAGCAGGACCCCTGGGCCCAGATCCACCTGTCATAATGTTCTTCTTGTAGGTTTCTAGGACCCTCTGGATCCTTCTATTTCCCCCATTCTCCCATACTTCTCTCACCGAGAGTCCAAATAGGATGTCTTCCCCTCTGTTTCTTACTCACCTACTCGATGTTACACTTTAATTATTTTCCTAGTTATGTAATATGTTACTTTAACATTCGTCTCATCTTTTCTCTGTTACTGTGCACCTTTTCCACACTCTAACATTTTGCAGCCCTTCCTTTCATTTCAGTTATTCTATCTCCCGCCTTTACATTCTACAAATACCTGTTACATTCTCCACATACATTTACTTGAACTTAGACATATTCACTGTGTGTGTGTCATTTTAGGTCCAGTTGTTTTCAGTATCACAGCCTTTTATATAATTGATCACACAGATAAAAATGTGCACATTTGGCATCTTTTTTTTTTTTAAGTTTGAGAATTTCATACATGAAAAAAAATCAAATTGCATATGTTTTTCATCTGGAATACTGTACTCATGATGATGTGAAATATCTGTCAATATCCAACACCTTCAAAATTATGGTTATTAAAATAGGAGGGTTGAAAGCATTGGAGAAAACATTAACACAAATATCTGAGGTGAAAATGTTTGATCAAATTTACCACCATACCCTCATTTCTAATACTCTTTTCCTTTTTAAATTACTGTCCTTCTTATTGTAAAATTCTCAGAATCCATCATGTATATACAAAGAATAACTCCTCCATTGTTGAAAGAATAGAGAGTAAGCAAATAGTACTGATAACAAAACTGCGTTCTTAAAGACTTTTAAATAAAGAAATTATCAGATATGTTTTCTAGTTTCACTACAGATTTTGATATAACAGATTTTATTGTTATATAAAAAGTTGTCTTTTCTGACTGAAGAACAGTTTGCTCATAGACATCTACCAATTTTATAGAGGCCAGTGTATATAGGACGAGTAATTGCACATAAAGCACAAACACAATCAAAACATCAAAACTATCCTAAGTGTCTTCATAGAAACAGACATCCTATGTATGTTCGTACAAAGCATCAGATAACCAAATATGAATATATGAATAACTAAATATAAATGTAATTTTTATTTATTTTTTACATATACATTAATATTATAACACATATATACAATAAACTACTTACAGCAAGAAGAACAGTGAAACAATCAGGAATTATACAAATGTTACTTTCATAGTGTTTGGGCTATTTGTGTTTGGCAGCTTTGAAGAAAACATCTTTCCTATCTTGGTGTGCCTAAAATTCTGAATGTAAATCAGTATCTAACATATCTCATCATTATCAACTTAAAAATCTATTGAGACCTAAAAACATCTTAACCCTTAAACAACTAAGCTTCACCATAAATCTAAACTATCTGGTCTCAAACCTCATCAGAGAATTGAGAAGGAATAAAATTAATTACCTGAGTATACAGGGAGTGCAGGTTAACAGCTTCCCAAATGAGAAGATGACAGAGACAGTTAGTTGCTCATAACTATCAAAACATCAGAGCATCATCTACAGTCTGCTGGCTCAACATATATGACAGACAAATTTGTGAGGCAGAAACTTTGAGGACTTCCCTACCTTGTCTTGGCAGAGTTTGGCAGTCAACTCTGCCTGCATCCAAGCTTGCCCATTTTTAGTCAGAATTCTGTCTGTGGTGAAAGTGAGAACATTTTGCCCAGCATCTTGTCTGCCTCATCTGAAGCCATCTCCATAAGGAGGTTCTATGATGCTCATCATCCTCTTTGAGGTAGGCTGGGTGTTGCCAGGAGTTAACCTGTCTCATTGTCAATGAATCTTTAAAATAATAAAATCATTTTTAAATGCCATATTCTGTATATCTCTGAGGTTTTTTTAAGATCTTATCTAACTATTTTACCTTATCTTTCTATAGAAGCATAGCTATCTGTTACCCCTAGGATGTATATACTTTGATAAAAATAGACTAGTAACTGATATGTCCATGATTTGATGAACTAACAACTAACTTGTATAACTTACTTATCCCAAACAGTCTGCAATAGCACTTTCAAAGTATTGGAAGTAAACCTTACATTATAATTGAGTTGTATTGGTACAGTACAATTCTATACTAATATATCAAAAATTAACATTAATTTGTATCTATATACAAAATCCTATACCAGTGAATTAAATATAAATTTAAACCATCAGTTTTTAAATTATCATTATAAAGCCATTGACTATATTATGTTTTCTTTATTCCAAATATCAAATTAAATGTGATATAAGAACCAAAAAGTTTATTTATAGAAAGTATCAAACTGTAATGTGGCACTTCAAATACTAAAGAACAATATAACTTCAAAATTCTTCAAGAAATGCATCACTTCACTCAAAAATATTAAAAATTTATTACAGTCTGATAGGTTGATTCATTTGGGTAATCAATAATTAATCACTCTGAAAGCTTGAGATCCTTTATAAATATCAAAGACTTTTAATAATTGCCTTACAAATCCTAAGTAGCACAAAGTCTACAAGCTTCATATTTCATGGGAAATGAATGCAAGTTAAAAGGATGAGCGTTTTAAGATGAATAAACTAAATCCCAAATGTTCATATTTTGAAATGTTTTCTCTTATAAAATAGAGCAGTGTGGTGACTGGAAGGTAAAAATAACACTATCTCTAGGCATAGGATGAGCATATGTATGGGCAAAAATGCCAACAGAGAGAACCCACTGCCAGTTGAAAACATTAACTATGCATCCAAAACACAATTAGTCTTGGTAAAAGAAGAAGTAACAATTTGCAAATTCTCACCTCAGCTATATATATTAATGCTATTCCCAATTCCTTCAGCCCTCCAATTGTAATAACCATAATTTTGACAATAATAGTTATTGATAGCTATTTTACAAAACCGTGAGGATAGTGTTCTAGATGAAAAACATAGACACATTTTGATTTCTTTACAGTAACTTTGATGGACCTTTTCATTGTAAAATTGTAGCATGTTATAATAAGTGGTATATAAACATTCCACAGCATAAAATACAAAGCCACATTACTGAGGATACAGTTAAGTAATTAGTTTGATCCTGAAAAAGTTTTAAGGGAGTAAGATGGATTATGATGCTTACTGTATCCATCATGGTCCCAAGTGTAGATTTGCATCACCTGGTGACAGATGTCAACTTGGCATATCTTACTATGCTGGGACTGTAGTTGGACTGAACTTCTAAGCAGTAATCATAGGTTCCATGTCATTTTAATCAATCAATATGGAGTGAATATTCTAGGCTGTAATTTTCTTCGGTCAGAGCAATTCATCTTTATTTTTTCCTCTTCCCCAAATACATCACCCTTAATCCCACTGGCCTACTCTTTGATTCCTACCCAAATCCCCATCATGGCTACCCTACACAATTTATGTGATGAGTCAGACCTAAGCAGAAGATAATGAAACACTAGCTGCTTTATCTGCATTATATTTTCACCAGGTGTTATAATATGAAAATTACTTTAAGGAGAATGAAAAGTAGGGCTTACAGAGGTTAATTAATAAGGATGGAGAGAAGGATTAGCAACTAACAGTGTTGCTGCAAAATCCTGAAGAACGGAGACCAGATCCCATCATCCACACAAGCCAGATGTTCCACTAATTCCTGTAACCCAATCTCTGAAGGATAAAATGCCTTCTTCAGGCCTGTGCACATGCAAAGTTACATACACTCAGCCCCCACAAATGTGCATACATAACCACACAGACACACACATAATGTAGTACATAAAATAATTAAAATATTTAATTAATTCCTTGAGAATTTCATACAGTATATTTTGGGCATATCTCTATCCCTCCTGGCAACTCCTCCCAGATCCACTCTCTTCTTCCTAAAGCCATGACATCCCTTCTTGTTTTCTTTCAGAAGGTCAGCCTTGAGATTATAGTACATGTGTAATATTATATGGACTGAGCATATTTTACTCATATATTTTAATATCTACAACAACAATTAGAGAAAAAGAGACCATGAATTTGAGAGAGAGCAAAGGGCTGCATGTGAGGGGTCAGAAAGACAAAAGAAGGGATGATGTGATTAAATTATAATTTCAAAAAAATATATTAAGTTAGTAATAAAGATGTAATATTTACACACACACACACGCACACAATCTCACAGACAACATTCTGGCCTTCCATGGAGTCTTACAATCTTTCCAACTCCTCTTCTTTCGTTTTCTTTGAACCTTCAGTATAGAGGTTATGCTATAAACATATCAGTTGGAGCATGGGCAACCTGTAGCCAGTAGATCTCTGTATTTTGACCAGTTATGGCTTTTTGTAATGATGTCTGTCTGCTGTAAAAATATGCCTCTTTGAAGGGAGGTGGGGGAGCAGTAATAGCTACATTTGTTAAGGATATAAAGATAACACTCAGAGTGTAGTTCGGGATTATGCTGTTTCAGGAAAGTGGCCTTGGTAGGCTTTCCTCGACCTCACCCACCAATCATGGGCAGACGCTAAGTGTACAGTGCCAGGCATGAACTCTTTCCTATTGAGAGGCCCTTAAATCCAATTAGGAGGCTGTTGGTTACCTCCAAGACATTAGTGCCACTATTGCAGGCCTCAGATGATCTTGCTGTGCTGGCCATTGTTGTGGTTCATGGGTGTTGCAACTAGACAGAACTGCTGACTGCTGTTCTTCCTTGGCAACTTTCGCAGCCCCCTCACATAATGTGAGGGCTAATCTTCAGGGAAGACACTTCAGTCAGGCCCAGATCAATTCCACAAGTCCTGAATCTTAAGTGTGTGGTATCTTCTGCAATATTATGTGTAGTCTCTGGAAGGCACTGAAATCAATGACAATAGCCTGTACTTTTTGGGTGAGTGGCTTGGACTCCCCTGATGACCAACAACGCAAAAGTAGGTTTCCTATGCCTGACCATGGGATTTGTGGTAGGTAGTCTATGGTGTGGGAGGCAGCATTTTCATCCCAATTGGTACAGCTTTAATAAAAGTATATGTGGGTGTACTTAAATTTATATATAAACATAGATTTTGTATAATTTTTTTAAATATATTTTAATTAATTTATTCATATTAAATCTAAATTGTTATCCCATCCCTTGTATCCTCCCATTCCTCCCTCCCTCCCATTTTCCCCTTACTCCCCTCCCCTAAGACTGTGACTGAGGGGGACTTCCTCCCCTTGTATATGCTCATAGGGTATCAAGTCTCTTCTTGGTAGCCTGCTATCCTTCCTCTGAGTGCCACCAGGCCTCCCCATCCAGGAGACGTGGTCAAATATGGGGCACCAAAGTTCGTGTGAAAGACAGACCCCACTCTCCACTCAACTGTAAAGAGTGTCCTATCCATTGGCTAGATCTGGGTAGTGGTTCGAAGTTTACTGCATGTATTGTCCTTGGCTGGTGCCATAGTTTGTGCAGAACACCTGGGCCCAGATCTGCCCATCTTAATGTTCTTCTTATAGGTTCCTAGGATCCTCTGGATCCTTCTATTTCCCCATTCTCTCATGCTTCTCTCACCTAGAGACCCAACAGGATGTCCTCCCCTCTGACCCACATTCCTGATAAGTGAAGACTTTCATGGGACATGCCCCTTGGGCTGGTGTCCAGATATAAGTGAGTATATACCATGTGAGTCTTTCTCTTCTAAGTTAACTCACTCATTATGATCATTTCTAGGTCAATCCATTTGTCCACAAATTTTGGGAATTTCTTGTTTTTAATAGCTGAGTATAATTTAAGTAAACATAAAGTAGTATAATTCCTTGTGGCTTTTGCAAACATTCTAAAATATTTTCTTAAATGTTTGAAAAATAGAAGTTAAATAATTGCCCCTGGATTACTCACAAAGTGAGCAGACACTAAGAATTAACTGTAGAGAAGAGAAATACAACTAAGTAAGCAAGCCAACCTAAGGAAACACAAAAATAATGAGTTTATGATAAGAGTTCAACTACAGTCTCCACATCCGATATCAGGAAAAAGGATGAACCAAAGCTGAGGTTCTAGTAACATCACTCACAAAGGACACCTCCCTCTGAAGCGCATTCCTGGCCTAACCTTACATGTCCATTTAACCCACTGTCACAAACCAAATTTCTTTGTTTCCAGGTCCAGCTCCCAAGTGCTGATTATTCTATATCAGACAGCAACAAGAATAAAGCATAATCTTCCAGAAAGAATTTATATTACATCTCTTAGCTTTAACATTTTGGGGTGATAATAGAGGCAGAAAATAAGTGAGATGGCAATCATTCTAAGGAAGTTATACCTTAGAGACAAATAAATATGGGTAAACAAACAAAGTCATTATAGTGTGAAAAACTAAACTTGTTTCAGTATGATTATGCCACTCTATAAACTATGTGCCCCTTAGTCATACTTACAGATTGCAAACCTGATCCATGAATTTCTCATGGATGTTGAACAAAACCCAAAGTCACTGATGCTACAGAAATATCCTGTAAACGGCAACTTTATTTCATTTCTAATGACATCTCCTACATTCTATCTGTTGTTCTGTGCCACAAGCCAAGCACACTTTGTCTAGCAGAACTTTGTCTTTATTATCCTGCCTCAAGGATGAAAATCTACATCTTGGCTTCTTCATACTGTAATTTATTTCATTCTAATGTCAACTTCCCACAGAGGCCTTCGACACCATGGTGTGAGAAAGCTTCCCTGCTTGACAACTCCATTTCTACGCAGCACTTTGCTCTTTTCACGGTTCTCGTCAGTGATCTGAATGTTTTGCTTATCTGTAACTCTCACAGAGCCATTTCCGTGAGGGCAGGAATTCTGTCTCTTCTCTTCAGCATTCTGTGATCCAGGGGGTAGGGCAGCCACTAACACATCACAGGCTTGCAGTATAATTCTTACTAAAATCAATTAATCTAGGGTAGATACAAAAGAAAGGCCTGGAAGACTCCCCAGGGCATCCTAGAAAGCTTTCTGGAAGAGATCATCCCTTGGCCTTTTAGGACACACATTCAAATTTTCAGATGCTTCAGAAGAAAGTATGCTTTCATGACTTCAGCAACCTCAAAATCTAAATGCCTATATGCCAAATCACAATTTGTAGGTTGACAGTTAGAGCAATAATCCCGAAAGTTTGTCAGATGACAGTTTTAGTATATTTCCTTCTTAGCATATGTTCTTTGAACTGTTTGTAATCCAGACTAATATTGAACTATTTTGTTGTTTGTGTGTATTTGGGGTCTCTGTCTGTCTGTCTGTCTGTCGATCTGTCTATCTGTCTCTCTCTCTCTTTCTCTCTCTCTCTCTCTCTCTCTCTCTCTCTCTCTGTGTGTGTGTGTGTGTGTGTGTGTGTGTGTGTGTGTGTGTGTTAGTGATAGTGAGGACTAAATCCAGCGTTTGCTGGCTAGTTTTATGTCAACTTGACACAAACTAAAGTCATCTGAGAGAAGAGACCTCAACTTAAAAAAATAAAATAAAACGCCTCCATAAGATCTAGCTATAGACAAGCCCATAGGACATTTTCTTTGGTTGGTGAATGATGGAAGAGGCCCAGTCTCTTGTGGGTGGGGAAGCTCCTGGGTTAGTGGTTCTAGGTTCTAAGAAAGTAGGCTAAGCAAGCCATCAGGAGCAATCCAGTAAGAAGCGCTCCTCCGAGGCCTCTGCATCAGCTCCTGCCTCCAGGTCCCCTTTTGGTTTGAATTTCTGCCTTGGCTACCTTCAGTGGCCTGTGGGTGTTGAATACAGAGACAAATTCTGTCATCAAGTAGCTTTTGGTCATGGCGCTTCTTCACAGCAATATTAACATCAACTAAAACCCAAGTGGTTGGTGTATGCTAGGTATACATGCCCCCAAGTTTCCACTTATCCTGCCTCAATCTGTTGTGATTATGAACAAAAACTTTCAGCCTCGGCCTGCACTGTGCTAATTTCATTTCTGCAGTGGAACACCATCGCTTTCCATTAAGTTTTATCTTGTCTCTGACATCTAACCCATCACTATTATTTTGAGTTTCATTTTATCACTCATCCTGCCAGATATCTCACCTAACTTTATGTTGGCCACAAACTTTAGTAGAAGAATTTTTATCATGCTTCAAGCTACTGATTAAACTGTAGATTATTAATCAATATTCCTTTATCACCTAGCCCACCAGCCCAGCTCTATGCTGATCTCTGAAATAAGCACTGTATCTATTTTTCTGCACCGATAATAAAGGGATGGTTATCACATTTTCACATACTACCATTTTTAATCTTTCTAATGAGATTTTCAATTTTTTTCATGGTAGAGATTTTGTACTTGGATGAAAAGACAGAAGCAGGAAACATTTCCTTAAAACGCTTTCCCTTAACATAGATGAAGGTCTATTTTAATACTTGTAAAACACATTACTCATATGTGATGATTAAAAATAAAACAACTGCATTTTCACTCAAATATTTCTTCTTAAAAGTTAATGTTTTACATTCAGATGGTAGTTTTGAATCATTCACACATTTTTCTGTGCCAATACAAATACAAATCTTAGTAGTTTAAGGGAAGACAAGAAATGAATTCATTAAATCATGTGTAAATAATTAGTATTACTTTTTATGAAAATTGGAACTAAATGAATAACTGACTGAGAAAATGTAGCTCATCAAAATTAATGGTAAATAATAGAATGTTTACAAAGAAAATTTTCCCTCAGCACAGCAATTTTTAAAATTGTTTACAAGAACCTGGCAAGATGGTTCATCAAGGGGAGGCACCTAAGTGCAGCTCTGACAACTTGACTTCAATCCCCAGATCCCACAGGTTAGCAGGAGAGAGATACACATACTTGCAAACAAGCATACAAATGCACACGCATGGGTGCACAGACAGAGACAAACACACACACACACACACACACACAGAGAGAGAGAGAGAGAGAGAGAGAGAGAGAGAGAGAGAGAGAGAGAACTAAATAAGTAGATAATTAAATTTTAATTTTAAAAATGTCAAGCATAAGCCCCAGATGAATTAACAATAAAAATTTAGGATGTAACTTAATCTATTCTAGACCACAGTAAAAAGAAGAAAATATCCTAACATTTTTCTGATTGTAAGAGAAACCAGTTGCCTTATTTGTAAAAGGATCATTAGCAATGATTGGCAAGCTGGGTGTGATTAAAATGCTAACAGAAATTATGTGTCTGCAGAAATAATCTCAGGAAAGGGATCATACAGTACCAAACACCTCTTTTCCATCGGCTTGTAAGAGTATTTGTCCCTTGTTCATAGTGTGTGCTAAAAGATGGGTCTGCTTACATGGCCCATGTTTTTATGTTTGTTCTTAGGGAGAGGCAGGCTGAAGGAACATGTCTTATCAAGGACATCTTCCTTGTTGTAGCCCAAAAAGAGGATTGTCCTTATAGTATCTGTCAATACAGAGCACATGCCATAACTGCCCATAAAGTCAAAGTAGGTGACAGGTTCACTATTGCCATGAAGAGAAGGATCAATTATAGCCCACCCTCTGATGAAGATTGAAGAAATACTACAACAACAAAATGACAAAATCTACCACTTTTAAAGACACTACAGTTATATCTCATTTATAAACATGAAAGTGCTGGGTGTGGTGGCTCACACCTTTATTCCCAGCACTCAGGAGTCAGAGGCAGGAGGATCTCTGTGAGATCAAAGCCAGCTTGGTCTACAAAAGTGAGTCCAGGACTGCCAAGGCTACACAGAGAAACTTTCTCTTGAAAAAAAAAAAAAAAAAAAACCAACCAACCAACCAACAATCAAACAGAAAAAAAAACATGAAGACAAAGAACCAGAGGCTTTTGAAGTTACTGCTTCATAGCCAAGTGGGGTTTGTCCTAGGTTTCAAAGACATACAACAGCAGAAAAAGAAAACTATCAATAACATTCATTTTAAAGGTTGATCAATTTTTTTTTTTTTACTCTGGAAAGAAAACATTTAACAGAAACTTAACACTTGTTTTTTAACCTTTAAAATCATAAACCTCAATAAGACAAGAACTGATGGACACTTCCTTATAGTGATGCATCAGACAATGAAGCGCTTCAGGAACTTAGACTGAAGTCTTCCAAAGGCAGTTCTCCAATAATCCGGCAGTGCAACCTTCCACCCTATATCAGGCATTGCATGAGTATAAATGAAAGCTAGATACATTTTGTGAGCAAAAGGGAAGATGGGCTGTAATCACCTGCAACTATAATTATTATCCCCCTGAAACCTTAAGAAATGAAACTATAAGCCAGACACAGTGGCTCATACCTGTAACCCCAAGACTCACACTGAAACAGAAGGATCTCTTTTAATGCAAAACCAGCCTAGACCATAGAGTGAGAGTTTGTCTCAAAACTCCACGCACAGACATATTTATATAAAATATTATATATGATCTATTATACATTAAATTTACATATAATATATATGCTATATCTCCTTTACAAAACAGAGAATTTATTTTGATAGTGGGGTACTAGGTTAATAACAGAGAACAATCACACACAATTTATACAAAGAACAAAATAAGGAAAGCTGTCGAGAAAACAAATGCTGAAATTATAATACAGACATAATACAATAGTTACTATAAAAGAACCTAACACAAATGCAAAAAAAAAATCTCCATGAGGAAAACTAGAAGTTCACAAGCAAGTTTAAGAAATGACAAAGTATTTCACCTTTCGTTTTAGGAAAACTTAAGCTCACAATGACATAGTTTTCCATGAGTTTATGAATTTTATGTCATCTCATTCGTGTTTTAGTGAAAACTGAATTTGCATGGAAAAGAATGAAAAAGCAAAAGTGGTAAGAAAAGTCTTAATAAAGGATAATCATGTGGGAGCCTTACTAGGCACTACAGTATGTTATAAAGGTTCAAAATTCAAAACAGCATGAAGGACGTCACCAGAGGCATGAATAGACAAAAAGCTAAGAATTTAGAAAATCTTACTCCAAGGCCTACTCATGTTTAAAATGTTACTGAGCCTTGTTGAAAGTTTTTATAGTCATCTTAGGAAAGAAAAAGATCATGCCATAAATGGATAAACCCCAAATAGATCAAAGATAATATACATAAACCATAAAATTTGTAGAGAACAAATAAACATTAAAACATGAAACAAAAATCCTTTCATGCAGTCAAGCCATCAAGTGACTGTCCTTCTACCTTAGTGAAATGGATTTCTAACAATAGGGACAGAACATAGATAGATGAAATGAGGAGAGATAAAGGGTAGATAATAAATAGACATAGATAGATGAATAATTGAAAGGAATCCATTAACACGGTTGTGGTGTCTGGGGTCACCTCATGGTAAGGCAGCCTAGAAAACCTCAGGCAGGAGTGCAAGCTCCTACCCTTAGGTGAAAATGACTTACTAAAAGAGACTTCAGTTCTGCTCCTAATGTCTTTCCATTGATTGTGTGAAATCCTCCCAGATGACTTAAGATAATCTCCTTTACTTAAAGTCAACTGACCATGACCTTGATCACATCTGTGCAGTGTCTTCACAGCAGCCATTTCATATGTGTGTTCAAATAAGTGAGGGGTATAGTTTTGGGAGGTTGACAAAAAACTCTGACCATTACACAGTGAAACATAATGTCCTCCTAGGATAGCTGCTAGATACTATCATAGGCATCATACTAAGGATTTTTATAAAGATTGGGAACTGACATCCAGCAGGGATGGCACTGGTTGCTCTTCCAGGGGTACAGTTCCCAGCATCTACCTAGTGGCTCACAACTGTCTGTAACTTCAGTTCCAACTGTGGGAAAGGTCATCATAAGGAAGACATTGCAAACATTTTGAAAAGATATATTTCAAACCTAACAGTTATAAATTAAAGAGTAGAAAAAGAATTAGTCTGGAATGCACAAAAAAAGAAACAGAGAGAGATCAACAGGAGAATTTTTTTTTTTAATAATGACTGAGGCTAGTGCTTCTATCTCCATATTCTCTCACAGAGGAAAAAAATAATCAGTAGTTTTAATTAGGCCAAAGTTCAGGCTATAAAGAAAACGAGCCACCTGTGTGAGGTTCTCTGTGTAACAGGATCCCACTGGTATTTCCACACTAGAAACTACCCTTCTCAATGCTCTGCTTAGGGCAACTCACTCTTGGTAGGTGGAACTGACACCTGCATTATTTTCCAGCTCCTGCTGTTTAGAAGTGGAGTCATATTTTCCATTCCTGAATCTGGAAGAAGACCATGGCATGCTTTGACCAATAAATTAGCACAAACTATAATTGTGCAAGTTCTTCAAATTCTTTCCTTCATGGTTCATGAAATGCCTGGCATTAGGTAAAGAAGACTGGACTTCCAGAATGTTCTAGGCTCCAAAAGTTGTGACTACGCATCAGAGCCAAGCTTTCAAATGAATTAACGTGCTTGAGTGACCCCAGATGAGATCATCAGAGTATTACAAAGGTGTGTAATCGCTGTTAGTTGTCATTGGGTTTAAGAGGTTTAAATTAAAATGATGGTTTTACTACCACCCAGCAAATCAGTTTCCTGAACTCTCGGTAAAGTTGAAATTTGCCAGTACATGTGGTTGCCCACAAATTCAACAATTGCCTTAAAATTGTGATCAGATTTTGTGAATAGAGAGAAATGTTTTCTAATGTCCTGTTTTAAATTATAAGCACACTCTCCCTTCACCTTCCATATACACTCCTTATTCCATGGAGACAGAGGGGTCATTTGCTTTATTCATGTCTCTACCTTGAGCACTTTAAATTGTACCTGCAATAAAATGGGTATTCAATACACATACCACTTCCTTATTTTTATAAAGAATGCTAACAAAATGAATAAGTGGAAACCAGTTGTGTGAAAAAATAAAACGTAATGTTTGTCTTGGTAAAAGTGCAAATTTGTAGGACCATTCTCATTTGTAACAATTCATTATGGATAATAAATCATAACAAAGTAAAGCTGAACAACTGATCTGCAAGCTACAAAAATTAAATGGTGTTCAGTACTCTTGAGAAAATTAGAGAGTGTCACTCCACAGCTGGCTAACATTTATGGCTTTCACATGGTTTAAGTCTTAGGCAATGCAGCAATACCCATGTAAAAGTTTCCAGTATTCTCTCAAATATCCATGCACTGTGATCTTTCTCCAGTTCTGATCATGTGCTTCTTAAATAATTTCACTTTGACTTTCTACAAACAGAAATTCATTCTCTTTGGAGACTATAAGTTGGAGGTCAGGCAGCAATCAGATCAATTTACTTCTAACTTTGAAGTACAAAACAATTTTTTTCTGGAACGTTAGAGGTGAAGTAATTTCTTCTACTGGATCTTATAATGTTCAATTGTCTTATGAACTTTAGAAGAGTCTATGATCTTATTGTCTCTTCTGAAAGATTTCTCTCTGACTTTATATTTAAGTGAAAGAACATATATCCTGAAATTCTGTCAAACTATGAATCTATTTAGTTGTTCCATGGGAGAAAAAAGGCACAGTAATTTTATTGAAATGAGGTAGAAAGGGAAAATGAATATGAAGGGAGAAAAGAGAAAAATTGTATTATCTCTAGTCAATCCAAAGACATTTTTGAGACCAAGGAAATCACAAAATGGATATGCCATTAAACGCAAAGTGGTGCTCTGGGTTGGATCCTAGACCATGAAACTGAGCTGGTCAGTAGGGGAGATGACAGACTAGTCAAGTCAGAATTTTTGTTAATAAAATTGTATCAATGTCAACCTCTTAATTTTGAAACTTAAGCCAACATGGTAAGTCAGGTGAAGGGCTTATGGAAATTCAAGTGTCCTTTTCAATACCAGAGGTGGAAGTAGAGCTGGAACAAAGCACTGGTCTGACTCCATAAAGAGACCGTCTAACACACGGGTGAGGTGACTAACCTACCTACCAGAAGGAAGAAACACCAAACTTCTTAACTTAGCAAAGCTGTACATATGTCTCCTTCATATGTACAATAAGTCCTAGGGAAAGCAAATTATATTATATAGAAATGTTCATTTGTTCTCATAGATGGCAAGCATCATGAATCTTTAGGTATTGTTCTATACTATAACTTTGATATTAAGAATATAGCAGGCATTCAGAATTTTTTATTTGGCAAATAAGATAATTAAATAATTTTCTTTTTACGTCTTTTTCTTTTCTTGTTTCGGTTATTTGAGATAAAGACTCACTCTGTAGCCCAGGCTACTCTGGAAATACATGAATACTTTAAGAAGTGAAGCCCAGTAGACAGTCCCCAGGGCACTTGGAAGTGCTCCCTTGAAAGGAGTCACTGAGTCTGTCTTCCTGGCCAATAAAGTGAATAATTTCTTCCAAAATTTATTCCCCGCCTTGATTGCCACTGGTCACCTCACCAGAAAAATTGAAACCAATGTTATTGCCCAGTCATGAACAGGAACCTACTCATATCTACAACAGAATAAACTTCTTTTGTAAGACTATTTTACTACCTTAGATATTTTGTTACAGTGATAGAAAACTAATGCAATGTCTATGCAAATTTAAAGTAAAATCTCCCCCAGGAAATAAGGAAATAAAAAGGTTTTAATTCTGAAAGGTTTTCATTTATACTATACTAATATTTTATTACTTTGGGTTGATTATTAACACATCACTAAAGAATATGTGTTCTTGTCATTATCAAAATTAATATAGGAAACCAACTTTGGATTCTAGAGAATAATTTCTCTCTTATTATTAGACATTCATATACTTAAACATTCAACACTTAATTTAATATATCCCTCTAGAAAAATAACAAAAAATATGTAGTTTTGCAATCATTGTAACAGTTTAATTATTCAGGTTTTTTAACACTAAAATATATTTCAGTTAGATGAAGATTATTAAATATTTTAAAGGAGTCATTCATTTGGAAGAGATTTTCATCTTATAATTAAGTTTCCAGTTAACCAAATGTTAAATTAATAAAATGTTCATATCTTTGTCATGTAATTAATCATGTAACTGATTTTTACAAAATTCAGCATCTAATTCATTTATTTTTATGTGATTTACTTTCTGATTGTATCACGAACTTATGATTATGTACAAAAAATTAAAGCCATACATTTCTCACCACCAAGTGATGATCTCTCTTCAATTATTGGGTTTGCCTGTAGAAAATATTTATTCTTCACACACATTACAAATATTTCTAATCTAATATGAGGTACCATACCTGTACAACTCAAGTACAATACAAGGTTTACCTCCAAGACTTTGAAAGTGTTATTGCAGACTGTTTAGGATAAGTTATACAAGGTAATTGTTAGTTGATGAAACCATGGTCAAGTCAATTACTAGTCTATATTATAAGAATATACATCCTAGGTTTAACAGACAGATATGATTTTATAGATAGATAAGGTAAAATAGTTAGATATGGTCTTCAAAAACCTCAGAGACCTACAGAATATGGCATTAAATATGTTTTTACTATTTTAAAGCTTTGCTTCAACATTTTTATTCACTCTTTGTTTTACCTCATTGCTGTCTTTCAGAGTGAGGTTTCAAGTGATATGAATGAATATGTTGCTATTATTGGGTACTTGCAAACATTGAAACAAAAATATAACCAACACAAAGGGTTTTTTGTTTGTTTTTGCTTTCTGTTTTTGTTTTTGGTTTTGTTTTGTTTTTTTTGTTTTGGGCATTATTGTTGTGTGCCAAGAGCAGCCCTGTTAATGGAGCTCACTAGGCATGTGGGCTGTCTAGGAGGTGATCTTGTGTTTGCAAGGTCTTATACCAGGATGCTCCCCTAAACTGCTTCCAGCCTCTGACATGCTGTCAGGAGCCATTGATTTGGGGAACTCCAGTAGGCATGAGAGATCTCTGGAGGTGATCCGGTATTTGCAAGGTCTGTATTGTGATGTAACCCAGAATTGCTTCTAAACTATGACTACCCTGTCGATTGTGCTTTGCTGCATCTCTCTAAAATCTGGCATTAGAGCCAGGCATGGTGGCGCATGCCTTTAATCCCAGCACCCAGGGAGGCAGAGGCAGGTAGATCACTGTGAGTGTAAGGACAGTTTGGTCTACAAAGCGAGTCCAAGACAGCCAGAACTACATTCATGGCCAGCCCAGTCTACAAAGCGAGTCCAGGATAGCCAAGATTATACAGAGAAACCCTGTCTCGAAAAACCAAAAGTAAATACATCTGGCATTGGTGTGAATTATTATTTTCTGGGCACTGACCAGCTCTGATTGAGCAAACTTCCTACAGCATCTTATTGAAGATATACTGTTTGTTATTCAGATGAATTAATCACTGATTATGGGATTCCTGATTTGACTCAAATAGTTTTAAAAGTTAAAGTTAGTTTATGGCTGCAATAAATACCTCTGTGGACCTCCAGATACCTCAATAAGGATAGCCTAATAGAAGATTTGTGGCTTCAGATAAGCCTCCACTGCAGATGGCACCACAAATCCTGGTATTTTCAACATAAATATGGGCAAGTTTGTTTAAACTTCTCATGACCTAAGTGGAATGAAGCTACCTAGATATGTCTGAATTTACTGTTTCTTAGAATGAAAGACAGACAAAAATTATTGTCCTGGGCTCATAATGAACTAAGAGATAAGTGGATAATGTATAGTTAGGTCCATTCTAATTGATAAGTTGTATATTCTTGTAAGTTTCAGACCTTATTAACCTTAGACCCTGTCAACCTTCATCATTCTGAACTCACTATGAACTTATGTAATGGATACACAGATAAGATGTGTTTAGCTTTAAAACATATAACGTGTTATATTTTAGAATTCATCTGTTTTTGTAATTAATTGTACTCTTTTGACTATGAGATAATTCCCTTTTCTCAGAAATATAAGTATGGTCTTCTACAATAAACGTGGCTGGGAGAATTGAGAAGCTTAACTTAAGTCGAAGTTAAGATGCCTGACTTCATCCACCTCTGCTCTTGAACCTTTTTTCTTGAATGTAAGTGCTGAAAATTGGGAAACCTAACTTCACTGAAGTCGAGATGCCCAATTTCATCCACCCTTTTTCTTGAATATATGTTTGTGAGTGGTTTATTTTCTATTTCTCTCTTAATTTTTACTTCTCTGTAGATTTGCATACAAGTTAGCAGACTCGGGACCAACAGCCTTCTACAGCTAATAAAACCTAAGTTTACAGCAACTTATTGGTGATCTCCACAAAGAGGCCTATCTACAGATCAAAGAGCCTCCTTTTATGACCCCTGTGCAGTTTCTAGCCAGAAGCTGCTTTTACAGCCTCAGCCATAGGAAATTTGTGGTCAGTTTAAGCTCTCTTTGGCCGCAGTACAGCCAGTCCCTAGAAAAGAAACCTTGGGCTCCCTTTCCTTTTTCTTCTTTCAATCTTGATCGGTTGCCTGAGTCATCAGCTCTGGCCACCCAAGATATGAAGTGAACTGGAAGGGCATCTGCATCCAGCACCAGAGACCCTACCCTGGACCCTCTCCAGAGCACCGGATTGGCATTAACAGTTGTTGCTGCTGCTGCTGCTGCTGCTGCTGTTTCGAGACAGGGTTTCTCTGTGTAACAGCTCTGGCTGTCCTGGAACTTGCTCTATAGTCCAGGATGAGCTAGACCTCACAGAGATCTGTCTGCCTTTGCCTCCCAAGTGCTGGGATTAAAGGTGTGCACCACCACCAGCTGGCCACAAAGTTGTTGGTTTTTTTTTTTTTTAAGTTTTTAAAGTTTTTTTTTTTTAATTTTATAAGCATCTCTTTCCTTTTATCTGAGTAAAATGATATTCTTTTCACATGCACCTTCTGCATCTCATAAAATAAATCCATTTAGGCTATCTGTTTAGGTTTTATCATGTAACTAATTTGGTCTTGTCCATGACTTTATCCACTAAGAACAATACAATCAATGCCTAGTCTTTTGCAAACATACTGCAATAGAATAGCTCCACCCTCACTCCCTAGGTCGCATAGTTATATGTTTTGCAGTTCAAAATGCAGGCACCACACCAGGTACCTCACATTTTCAGAAATCTGAAATTGCACAATGGGGAGCCTAGAGACATGCACTCATTTCAATGCAGAAAAAAATGAGTGAGTCTAGATTGCCTAAGGAGTTAAATGACTTCAGCATTAATAAAAGGCAATCTGCATAATCAAAGGCAGTTGCCGCTTCTTTAAACAAGAATGTGCTTCCCCTTTCAAATAAGAAGCCAAGGCATAAATACCAAATGCAGAAGGTTTCTAAAGTATCTAGAAGAACACAATAGAGAAAGAGACTTTTGTGTGGGTGACCCTGTATGAGTTTGCTGTGGCTGCAATAAAAATTATGACAAGTTGTAAGCCAAACAAAGCAGAAATTTACTGTCATAGTTCTAGAAGTTAGAATTCCAAAATTAATCTGTCTTCAGGCCAGATTTCCTCAAATGCCACTGGAAAGACTGGTTCTCTACGACATCTCAGTTTCTGGTTATTGCCTGCAATCAGGGCTTCGTCCTTTTAATTTTCTTCCTTCAGTCTTATGACCTTCTTCATTCTAAGTGTGTCTATTTCTCCACATTTGTGTCAACTCCTAAAAGGATGTTAATGACACTTAGCGTTCCTGATAACCCAGGAAGATTCCACCCTAATTTATATTTACAATTGTATCCGTGAATACCCTATTTCCAAAGGACAACATACTGACTGAGTTAAGACTTAAACATATCTCCTTCGATGCTTTGAAAGGACGTAGTGCTAAGGAGCTGTTTCTTAAGGAAATTGCACCATAGGAAATGGAAATCAACCTAATTGTGAGAGTGATTCTCTTAGGAACACTCTCTACATGTTCAGTTCAATATGGCCGTACAAAGGAAGAATTGCAAAGATCTACTGAGCTGCCGGCCACTACACTGCGCTGCTGCCGGGAGCCACCATTTCAAAGGACTATCCCACAAACACCCCTGAGTGGCAGCAAATACAGCCTTTGCCTCAATCTCTTTAGTAGGTGTTGGTAAACTAATATGAAAAGGTAGCCAAGTGAGTGCTCACAACGAGTGTAATAGAAAATGAGGAGCACTGCAGTGACTTGTCTAAAGGGACAGCATTATTCAATTCTATCCTGCGGCTGTCCTGTAAGTTACAGACCTTGTGTTACTAGGCAACCTAGGGAACTTTTCTTTCCTTTTTCTCTCCTTTTTTTTTTTTTTTTTTTAAGAGAGAGAAGCATGTGTTTTGATTTTGCTGAAGGATGCCCGATTGTTTCAATAATAAAAAATGTAAATGTTTAAACTACAGGACTGCTCCAGGTGTTCAGTCGTTAGTTATCTCTCACCTGGGGCTGAATGATTCAACTGCATCTTCCCCCACATTATGTGAAACAGCTTCTAATACTAAGAATTCTGACCTTCAAAGGGGAGGATTGGGAAAGCTTTAACTCAAGCACTAGCATAAACGATACACCTTCTGTGTAAGTTTACACCAGTGACTTCCTTTTTATTTCACTGTGAAAATGAAAGTAATCAGAAGAGAATTCCTCTAGTGTTTACCACAAAACTACCATCTGTCTCTGGTTCCCTGTTTCTTCAGCCTTCCCGACTGCTGCAGTGGATGAATGATTAATGCTCCACTCTAAGGCCAACCCTTCCACCTGTGTTGTGAATCACATCCTCTTCAGGGTGGAGCGCTCTCTCTCTCTCTCTCTCCTTCTATCTCTCTCCCTCCCTTCCTCTCCCGCATCTCTGGAAAATTCCTTACTAGTACTACTCTCACTAAACAACCTCTTGTCCTCTCCTCCTATGTCACTTGAATGAGGATTTTATTTTCAAAACCCACTGGAAATGCATGTTTTTTAAGTCAGAAAAGACTTCTACTATTTCAAGTTTACCAATTGCTTTGCCCTCGTTTTTTCAACCTATCAATATATGCGATATAGCTTATTATCCGCTCTTACACGGGTAACATGATTGCTATGGAGCACCATCTTGGTTATGTCTAGTGTAATAAAGACGTCTGGTAAATGACAGACTGAGCAGCATGGGACAGAATGCAGAAAAAAAGCATGACTCAGCAACAATGTGAACTGCTGACCAATGCGCTCCTACAACAGTGCCTGTCTGACCATCCAGTGAGCAAAAAGAGAACTCAAGTATAAAGATGTGGCATGTGCCAAGAGGTCTAATTATTCTGCACTTTGGAATGCCTCTACATAAACTAAGACATCCCAAGAGACAAAAGATCAAAAGGGGTCATAAAATGGTGGTCAGTAAAAGAAACAGCAGTGTAGATGCACAGCTCTGACTCCTATGGAGAACTTGAGGACAGGGAAGAACTCTATTGGTATCATTGGAAATACACAATATCCCTACATGATAACTAACATCAAAATGCAACAGAAATCACGGGTAGCAGCTGTTCAAGCAACTCCAGGCTGACATGAATACCTGCCTGGTTTTCCCCAAGAAAGTCTCAGTATATGAACTATAAACCTTGTTCTATGTGTGAGATGTCCTTGGAGAACTTTCCATCAAAGCACATTGTGGTGGGAGGACTAAGCATATATCTATCATATGCAAACACAAAACAGTGTAACCATGATAGTATTCACCCCAGATCCATAAAACAATGTATCTACAAATAATTGACAGAAGAAAATGAGAAAATAAGTGTGGTGTGGAGCAGAAGACGGAACATAGGGGTCCATTGCTGGACCTGGTCTTCCACCTCTAAAGGTTATCATGTGAAGTTGTACCTCATTTAATAATATTATGTTATAAATAAATTTCTAGAGAGGTTTCCAGTGAGCCCTGTTAAAGATGAAAATACCCTGCAGGATTTGGCAGGATACTTTCATCTGGGTACCACCAATGCTCATGAGACTTTCTATGGAAATACCCTGCAATGCCAAGAGCACATGACAATGCTGTTGTGCTGCCTTGAAAGGCATCTTCTGAAGGAGAAATAAACATGTTTTTTGTTTAGATCACAAGTGGAGGATAAGACAAGACTTGTGAGAGAGCAGGTGATGTTTATCCACTTAGAAGTCGAACCACCATGTGGGGGAGATTGGTTATTAACTAACTGAAAAACATCCTTGAAAAAATGCTGAGAGGAGGTATAAAAATGAGCCAAAAACAAAAGGTGGGGCCTTTGGAGACTTAGGAGTTTTGCCTGTTCATTGCTCCACTTCAAGACGCTCCTAGAGAGAACTGCTCAAGGGAAGGCTTCGGGGTTCTGGGCTCCAGCTGAGGTTCTGGGTTCTGGTTGCTCCCAGTTCCAGTAGAAGAAATCCTGCTGATTATGCCAGGAGCATCCTTCCTTGGAACTGATATCCATATGGTTTCATTATTGTTTCTTTACTCTTCTTTTCCTATTGTTTAGGTTAGTCGGGTTATATGTGAGGTACTCTCATTAATAAGTTCGTAATAAAATATATTTATTATGAAAATTGAGCCTACTGTCTTCCTCTTGTGTCCAGCATGAACTCGTCTGACAGGTGCTCATCGGCATGAAGTGCTCTGACTTTTGAGACTGCTACAGATGGTCTGTGTCTATGCACTGTCAATACTTGCCATATGACAATTGCTACAGAGACCTTGTTGTCTCTACGGTGAAAAGAATAAGAAGGAAAACAAGCCAATCTGATTAAGATTCTTCCTTGCAGAGGAGAAACACAGACTGTATAAGAGAAGGCTGACATGTGACAACTATTATAGTGAATTATATAAATGCTGTGCCTTCTGGGAAGCCCTTGAAAGGCTACTATGCTATGTGACATGACCAGGAATGTGGCTCTTGGAATATCCTCCAGAAAGTTCTCTGCATTTGTTTTTTCTTATTTGAAGATAGCTGTATAAAAGCTTCTGAGGAACTATGGGAAGGATTTTTCAGCTGCCTTTTTCCCTTACCAAGTTTAGCATGTCACTCTTCATAATTGTGTCAGCAAAACTAAATGGCAGCTGAGGAAATTAAGGAAAAATATGACTATGACCAAAAGACTCTTCAACATGTTTGAATAAATTTTGATGTGATGAGAGTCAGTATTTTTCCATCATTTTCATCAACCAATGATGAGAATGGGTAAATGGGCATCTTTGCAGCCATGACCTATTATCCCAGAATTAAAGTTGTTTTGACTGCAGAAGTTTCTTTCCAGGTTTTGTCCCCCCGCCCCCCACTAACCACAGTAGCAAGATCAAGCTGTTTTGGAATTCAAAGTAGCAGAATATTAAATTAAGCACAACTGATGGTCTAGAGCCCAGGATTGTTTTACGCCTCCCCCCGCCCCAAAAGAAAGTCACAGTGTAACTGCTATAGTTACTGAAGTTTGGCTTTGATATGACTGTGTGTCATGCCTTCCTCATAATTTTTCTCTCCCTGGCTCTTTCCAGGGTGGCTCTAGAAGTGAAAGAAACCCAATAAAATGAACTCCACGCCTTATTGTAGGTTTATAATAAGCAACTATGTCAAATACAGACAAAACTATTAGAGGTCATTAATCATCTCCATGAAGCAGCCAAAGCAAATGGCTACTCTTGTAAAGAGTTGCAAGGATTTCTCCCTTCATGATCACCGGAATTTCTTTCCTAATGGTCAGTTCTAAATATCCTAGTAGCTATCTCATAAACCCGTTATGCTTTAATTACCTAACTTGGCTAAGCTTTTTTGTAGAAATGATGATGACAACCAAACTGCAGTTAATGAGAGGACCAGCATCCACAAACTTTAGCTTGATGAGAACCAAGAGGAAAATATGAAGATGCAACTTATTAGAAGAAAAAAGAAAGTTATTAAAGGATGGCAGAAAAAAATAAATTCAAAGTGAATTGAAAATATATATGAGTAACAATGAAAGGAAAAGCAACATGATGAGAAATTTTTATAGAATCATTTTTAGCTATATAAAAAGAAAAATGAACTGTGCATTGTGGTGCACACCTTTAATCCCAGTACTCAGGGAGGCACAGGCATGCAGATCACTGTAAGTTCAAGGCCAATCAGCTCTACAAAATGAGTTAAGGACAGCCAAGGCCACACAAAGAAGCACTGTCTCAAAAAACAAAAACCAAAAACAAACAAATGAACAGAAAACTGTGAGAAAAAAATTCAAAGAAATTTAGAGGACTCCTGCATTCATGTTAACAGCAAACAGAGTTTTAAATGACTAGCAAGCAGAAGCCAGTAGTGTAGAGTAGACTTTTGTGATAAAAGACTCCTAATGAAGACAGAGTTTCTTATGAGAACTGACCCAAGCACTTGATAAAAACAGCCTATTTTAGAAATAGTTATTTTATAACAATTAATTGACTTTCAATCGATTACCACAGTTACAATTCGTGGCTTGCTTGGAGGCCTTCATAATAAATTTACTGTCTTCAAACTCCATGATAAAACAAACAACAAACAAAACAGTGATTTCGAGTTTGCACAAATGTAAAAGTTGGAGCCAAAACAACCAACCAGTCATTCATTACCAGATGCCAAGCTCAGAACAATAATGTTTGATTGACTCTTCCAGACCTCCTCTCACAATGGCATTTGTATGGCAAATGGCACACATCTCTCAGCACTTCTAACTAATCAGATCTGAATCACCCACTTTTATTATATAACAAAAAGCTTATAGTTCTTTATTAAAAGAGGTAAAAATTGTTATGTAATTTTCAAAGCAATTTGTGCCAAGAATCTATCTATCTATCTATCTATCTATCTATCTATCTATCTATCTATAAAGCAAGGCTCTCCCCTACATCTAGAGAGGGGTGAGGGAAGCAAGATAACACATATGTAAGGTGTGGTAGCAGGAACAGGAAGCTGGCTGATGATGTTTTCATCTGCATATGGGAAACATGGAGAGAGAACAGGAAGTATGGTAGAGCTATAAACCTTCAAATCCAGCCTCTATTGGCATGTTTCCTCAGCAACGCTCAAGCTCCTAAAGTTTCTGTATCTTTTCCCAGACAGCTCCAAGTGGTAAACAAGTATTCAAACATATAAGTCTACTTGGGACATCTGTTTTTCAAACCACCACATTCTATCACCAACCCCCATAGAGTCATGCCTAGTAAATGATGCAAAGCATGGTTAATTCAACTTTTTAAATTACATCATCTACAACCTTTAAAATTACCATCATCTTTAATATTGTCAATTTCTCAAAGTAAGAGCTTTCTGTGATCTCCTCTAAAATTAAAAAATTAAAAAAAAAACAAAACAAACAAACAAACAAAAAAAAAAACACCAAACAAACCTTACCTGGGGCTGGAGAGATGGATCAGTGGCTAAGGGAACAATTCTCACAGAAGACTTGAACTGTAGCCACAGCTTCTTTGGGAAGACCACAGCCATCTATCTCTCCAGATCCAAGGAGATCTGAACTTTCTGGCTGAGACAGGCACCTGCACATACACACAGAGCCGCCACAAGCATACACGTAACTTAAAATGAACTGCCATACACTCCTTAAAGGAAAGAGGCCATACCATTCACTGACTTAAGCGTTATTCCTCCATTACTCTTAAATTCAATGTTTCTCAAGTTCTGAAGACACAGGCAGAATGTGTGTCTTCCTGTTTCTAGTAGAGTCTGGTTACCCTCAGAAACCTCAGAAGCCAGACCTCTAGTGTCCAATTTATTGATGTTCTTATCTTCCAAGATTCTACTAGAAGCCCCTTTCAGCTCTGCTTCTAATATTCAGGAATTTTCTTGATGAGTGTTCCAAATTCTCCCACAGAATAGTTCAAAGGCATAAAAGTAGCTTGATTTATATGCCCCTATACTCATAGGTAAAATAAGTATGTAATAGTCAGTTGTTTGTAGTTACATTTATACTGTGGAAAGGTCAGCGGACAATGAATATAGCAGGTAAAAAAAAAAGAGAAGCTATTCTATGGGATATTTTCAGATGTCAAGTAGAAGCAAAGTTACCAGCAAAAGCAGGAGAGATACATAGGAAGCCCACCGTGAATGGTGTTCAGGTGGTATATGTAGCCTCACTAAAAAAGGATTTAAGCAAGTAAGTGACATAATCAAATTTATATTAGAGGATAAACTGTAACTAAAAGGAAAAGAATGGATTTGAGCAGGATCAAACTTATGGCCAAAGAGGTGAATTAGCGTATGGGGCAGTTGTTAATCTTCCTGAGGGACATCTGTTACATAAGTTTTCCCGCACTACATAGCAATATTGCCACAATTCTAATGGAATTACATAACACACATTCATCTCATTTCTCATGGTTTGGAGTCTTAGATTACTTAGTCACTTCTAAGCCATTCTTGGTTCCCCAAAACTATCTAATTCCTTTGCAAGTTCAGGAATGTTAGGTCAATTGTCATGCAATAAATATGATTATGTAGTTCCTTTATGTAGAGAAATAGACAAGAGAAGAAAATTCTATGCTTTATATAGTAAGAAGATATTTTTTAATTACCAAAAAAAAGAGAAATACCCCCCAAAATGACCTCATTTCCCAGAAGCACTAACAGCCAGCGTTCATTAGTCACAGACTTGGCATAGGAGCCACACTAGAGGCCTGGAACTTCCCTAGCAAGTGGCTAAAGCCAAGCACATCATTTCAACATGTCACAGTTATTTGGCATTTCAGGAAACAGATCACCAATTAGTTTAAGCAATCTAGCCAAAACCTGACGAGGTTCTTTCAAATTATTTCCACCTCGCGTGTCCCCATTTTCTATTTTCCCTATATATTTCCCAAGAGTGTTGTTATTCACTGAGATCAAAAATCCCCTTCAAGTCTTTCACAGATACCCCATAAGCTATTGATAGATCCTAGAAAGTTAATAGGAATAAAGTGCAAATCCATCAAATGTTGATCCAACATTAATTGTAACATATTCCTCAACAGTCACTCAGGTCAAGTATCATTTTAGATTAATTTTCGAGATCATTGTCAATGTATAAGAATGCAAATGTTTTTTCATTGACATAGACATTTTCTTGAGGGTGGAAATTTAAATTTTAAATGCCTACTTGATCACAAATGTGTTACATCAGACATGCAAAACAAATTGGCCCACAAGAACACCACCCAGCAGGTAAGTTCAAACTAGAGACAGAACGCTGCCCACCAGCATGTTGGCAGTACACAGAGCAGCTGCCAAACAGCTTCCTGCTCTCTTTTCTTATTAGAGCTGTTATTTTCTCCAGCTTGCTGCTCCTTCAGGCAAGACACATGGGCCAGAAAAACAAGTACTGCTTTCAGTCAAAAGTCTACACTTGGCTACAAAAATATAATGGGCATATCTAACAAAAATATAACAATGGCTTCTGTTGCTAACTATAATCATAGAAGTATTATTCATAGAATTATAATGACATGTTTCCTGGAACATGGTAGGGTAAGTCAGGGTATTGAACAATTCTATATTACCTTTGCTTTTTCTCATCCTCATTTTATAAAGAAATTAAGGCTCAGAAATATTCAAATGATTTGTCCAAATTTTCTTACTCATAAGGGCCATAAAGAGAGTATTTTCTTTGAGGTTCTTAAAGATACACTGATGGCCACTTTCATCCTAACAAAAATAAAAAAATATCTAAACAGTTGTCTGAATAAATGGAAATAAAGAAGAAGTTGGTTTTTGTTTTGTTTTTTGTTTGGTTTGGGTTGGGTTGGTTTTTTTGCTTGTTTGTTTTTTGGTTTTGGGTTTTGGGTTTTATTTATTTATTTTTTTTTCCCAAGACAGGCTTTCTCTTATGTAGCCTTGGCTTCCTAGACTTCCTTTGTAGACCAGGCTGGCCTCAAACTCACAAAGATCCACCTGCCTCTACCTCTGTGAATGCTGGGATTATAGGCCTGTGCCACTGCGCCCAGCGAGAAACTGTTTGTAGGAAACTGCATTTCAGCCCTGGCTCCTAATGTCTATCTTCTCTGTTGTCATAGAGCAACGGCAATGGAGACCTCGTTCATTGTGTAGCTGTGACAGCTCATCGTACAGCACTGGAGAATGGGTTGTGTGCTCTGTGGCCTGTCTAGCCTTCTCATCTCCCTGCAGTTATGATTTCAGTTAAATACCTGAGATGATCATGTTTCTCAGAGTTTCAAATAATTTTGGTCTACTTAGTTCACAACACTTTGCTTCCCTTTATTTTCACCACCTCCTACAGAACGTGGTTGCCCCCTCACAGTCACCTGGAACGAAGACCACTCACTGGCCAGTGAAACTGGTGGCTCCTGTTGCAATGCCACTAAGCGCTTTAACAATAAGTTCTGCTCTGCCCTGCCCCTTTTTTATTTTGAATTCTGGACACATGAACATGCCATTACAAATGTTGCCTGTGGGAAATGAGAGAGCAGAGCTATTTCTACGCTACGCCAACTGACGCTCCAGATGACAGCCAACTGCACGGCAGTTAGGCCGATGCAATAAACAGAAACCACATTGAGGCTTCCATGCGTGGAGGAGAATTGCAAGCATATGTTCACTACGCCTTTCTTAATCAAAGGTGCTTAGCTTACGTCAGATATTTTTATGTGCCACTTTGGACCCGGAGGATTACAGTGGTGTAAAGCACAAGAGAAACACAGGACTCACAATGACATTTGGGAAACGGGCAAGTTGTTATGTAAACTATGGCAGCTTTTATTTTCTATTCACTAGTTAGTCCTAGCATGCTTTAAAAACATGCAACAGTCCAGATTGTTTTTGAAGACCTCACCTACCAGATACATACAGAACCCTCCTAATTTCTATTTATCTGTCATTCCTGCTTAGACAAAAGATCCACAGAACACTTGGGAAATATTTCACATTCCTTTGTACTTATTATTATTTCAATGCTAACAGAACTTGGGGAGGGTGGGATAATTGTGCTTTACGCTACTTTTAACTGATTGTCTCTTTGCTCCAAGCAAATTTTGTACAACTTAGCTTTTTTATGGGAATCTGAAAACCAATATTCTTGAAAATGAACTGTGACCATGTTAAAAAGTTGATGACGTGGAAGGCTGGAAGCCAGAGGCTAAACTGGCTCTCGTTTGTCCTTCACTGGTTTCTCATGAACTTCCTGACTAGTGGCAGCATCATGCTCACCAGCTTCTTCATCCCAGAAGAGGCAGTTTCTTCCCATTTGACAATAGAAGACCGAGAAATCGGAGGTGCCAAAGGAAATCTATGCCTTTACAGTCTCCCTATGTGCTGCTTCTGATGTTATCGGCTACCTTGTTTCCTTGGTCAGTCAGAAACACTTTCAGTTCTCAAAGAACACAGTAAACTGTGTTCCATTCTCGTCTGTTATAGGGTTCTCAGCGTTATCTTCGTTAAATTCAACACCATCTGTCCCCTAAAGGTCTCCATATGTTAAGGAACTGGTCTCCTCAGCTCTCCAGCCTCTGCTGCTATATTAGAAGATGGTGGTGCCTTTAAAAGGAGAGGTCTCTTACAAATTGTGAAGTGTGTGTGTGTGTGTGTGTGTGTGTGTGTGTGTGCATATGGGGATATTTGGACTCCTCTTTCTCTTTCCTTTCTGGCTACCGTGAGGTGAGCAACTTTATCAAATATGTATTCTTACAGCAATGTTCAAACTTGCCAAAAGTCAAGATCCAATGCCTAGAAAGCAGACTGTACCCACGAGTCCAAACAAACCTTGTCTATGTTGATTACCGCCCCCATGGGTTTGTCAACAGTCTTCTTCAAAAGTAGGTCTGCACTCCTCCTTTGAGCTCAGATGTGGCAGCCCCGAGAAACACACTGTCTTCAGAGAGGTGCAGCATGCTAGATCTTACCCTGAGTAATTTCACAAGGAACATGGATGAATAACAAGCTACCAGACTCCAAATGTTACAAAGAATTTCAAATTTCCATGGACAATTCTCTCACTATAGTAGAGCAGTTGAGAGGTGCAGGTCCTGGCAGTAGAGCTAGAGAGCTAATTTCTTGATCTTAGTTGTATGTCTTCAGGCCCTATCATTAGAGGCTGGTGAAGTCCCACCTTCACTAATTAACTGATTTTTAATGACTCTGGTTTTCCAAACAGCTAACATTTTTCAAAGACCAATATCGTAAAATTGCCCAGGGTAGGGAGCTTCAGGTATTTACAGTGGTCAAAATGTTTGAATTGAGAACAAAGAAACATTAGAGCTTGGGTGTAGACCGTGATTTGTGTGTCACAGGCAACAGAAAGTTCCTCCAACAATCTACAAAGAGAAAATTGACCAAATAGTGACTAAATAACAGCCTTAATTCAAGATATTTTCAGGGGCAGAAAATGTAAGCAAGAGCAAAAATGGTAAAGTAAACTTCTACAGAAGGAAAAGAGTTCCAAACAGGCAAAAGCCCCAAGAAATTCGGGAGAGTTAAATAAAGATTGTTACAATGTGGCCTTTTTAAAACTCCATTCTCCTGAGCTTGCCTATTGCCACCATTAATATCTCAGGCTAGGAGCAGGTGCTGGGTCGCCCTGTGAAGCCAGCAAAGGGTGAGGGAAACTGACGGGGTGAGTAATACAATAAAAGTTCAGAAGTGCGGGACTCATGAGGCTGTTTATTCTACAGCGGTTTCACCCCAGAGCAAGCTGATCGCTTTTCTAATGCCTTACATCAAACAGCAGGTATCTGCACCCTCAGAACAAGAAATATTCAGCACTTGCCAACTTCTAGACTTGAAACATTGCAGACATGGAGGTGAAAGACTTCTCAGGGCGATTTCTCTCCCAGCATTTTCCTTTCTCTACCTTTATAATGAAAAAAAAAAATAATAACTGTCAGAAATCAAAATTCTGGTTCTATTATGTCCTATTGTGAATTTCACTGCCATCCTTCTGACGGGAAAAAAAAATCAAGCCAGCTTTTATATTCTCCGTGTGCATTTCAGCCCAAACACATGTAAGGATTTCAGTAGTATTTACACTTTCTGCACCTTTCTTTATCATTTTATTTTTTATGAACAGAAGCATAAAATAGAGATCCAAGGTAAAAACTAAAATAGATGGTGGTCCTCTTATTTCTCTTGATAAATAGTAAATTTTAAGTGTTGTTGGCATTACTCCAGGAGAAGTTTCCAGAAGAAAGTGCCCTGAACTTCAGATTTACACAGTCATAAAATTTCAGTATGAGAAGGAAGTAGAAAGGTCACCTCAACAAAGGGACAGAAAATATCCTTCCACAAAGGCCCAGATAGTGAATACTGTTGGCTTTAAGAGCATCATCTTATTCTCACTATTAAGTCTGCCAAAGAGGTTTGAAAAAGCTGTATATAATATTGAAGTATGGATGTTTTTCAATAAAATGTATAAGTAGTTTGGCAACATTTGACCCCGTCTCTCCAGCTCTGATGGGAAGAAATAAAACGTAAAGACGAACTTTTAATGTTGGCACTAAAAAGAGAATTTGTAGTTATTGTGGTAAGGAACATAGAGGCTTCTCAAAAAATCCAAATGAAAAAAATACTGAAAGGTCCCACCCTCCTACAACTGCTTAAATACACAAAGTAACTGAAACCAATATGCCAAAGAGATATGTGTGTCTTGTTGTAGACAGTATTGTTCATAATAACCAGGATATGGAAGTGAGAGTCCAGTAATGGATGTAGAGATAAAGAAATGTGACTTTATAGCGAGAAGGAGTACTATTTATCCATTAGAAGTGACAAAAATCCTACCATGTGTGATTTCACAATGATCTTGGAAGATCCTTGCTATACAATATGAAATTTCAAGCCTGTCTACTACAGCATTATAAATCAATAAAATTAATATCCAGTAATGGGACAAAGACTTCATAGTATGGCAATATTTTTTAGCTACTGTATTTATTTATAACCCTGGTGGTATTAGAATAGACACGATTCCTTCTAACATAGTGTTAAAAGGTAGATTACCAAATACAACATTGACAAAACAAAATACAATAAGAAACCTTGGGGCAGGGGAGATGGGCAGATGCAGAGCTGAGAGGAGTGGAGGGACGGAAAGCTGTAGTCAGGATTTATTGTGTGAGAGAAAGATCTGTCTTCAACAAAAAGGAAAAGAAAAACAAAGTAGATTACCACCCACTTGAGGCTCTTCTACCTCACTTCATTGCATGCCCACCCTCCCTCCCAAGATCTGTAAGGACTTTATAAAACTCAAGAGTGTTGACTCAAACCTTCTTCCATAGTGTGGGAGATGAAATAGTATCGACTTGTCTGTAGCCACCATCCTTGAGGTTTACCCCTCCCATCCCTCTGTGCACAGTATGAGGCTCCAGCTTGACTGACTAATGCCTTCCTAGGGCCTGTCGGTATATTTCTGAGCTCCCTAACAATACCCTATTTCTCAGCTGGCAACATGGCTTTCTACAGTGTAGGCTGCTCCATGCATGGACCTTATATAATGTTCCGACTCTTTTTAATCCTAAGTATTTGAGGCTTCTATACAATTATTTGTTTCTTGAGAATACCACCCTGGGGACAAGTCAATATTCTAAAAAGAAATTGGGACTACTGGTTATGATGAACTGTAGATTCAGGCAGCTCATAGTTGGTATCTGGCCCTATTACTTGCTATGACCTTGGAAAAACAGTTCATCTCTTTGTGCTTATTTTGTTTTAAGTGCCAAATGAGTATTACCATATTGGAAGGTACATTAGGAGTCAATGAATTCATGCCTGTGGAAATCTTAAAATATTGTCCGGTAAATACAAAGCTGTACTACACAGTGATGGTGATGAACTCTGAAGTATAAGCCTTCTTGCCTGTCAATGTCCTAGAAAAGCTCAGCATTATTGTTCTAGGACCCATAATAATGAAACATAATTTGCTGGAGCCAGTAAAAGGTTACAAAATTGGGATGACACAGGAACTACTTTTTTAAAAACTAAATACAAAATTGAATATAATATATAATCTTAACCAAAGTATAGTCACATGCAGGAGAAACATACTGGGAAAAAAGATCAAATTATGTTAGCAGTCATCTATGAACTGTATGATTGTGATTCATTTTTATTTTGTTTTTTACATAACTTTAAATTTTTAAATACGCAAGGGTAACTTTAGCTTACTTAAATTAATTAGTAAAGCTTATACTTCAATTTAAATGAGAATTCAAATGAGAAAAACCATTACAGTGTTATATACCATATAAGAATTTTATCTAATATTTATGAGATATTTTTAATTGTTTAATATATTACACATAGACAAAGTTAAACGTCTCCCATATTTAATTCTTGCTATTCTCTAGTATCTCATTTCAATTTCTGTCTATTTTGTTATACATTTTCTGGAAAAGTATAATTCTTATTTTAAAGTTCCTTGTTAAGGCTGATATTAGTTTATGTTTAGAGGTATTCAGATCTTTTGCACAGGAACTCATTCATGCTTCTACTATACCATAAAAATTTCATGTTATTTATTAAAATTTTATTATCATATCTACTTACTAATCACCTTATGTGTTTGCCCTGTGAATCGGATAAAAGTAAATCATATACAAATAAAGTACACTTACACTGTTTTTAAATTTTAAAAAAGAATTCAATGTATTTGAATCAGAGATTTTTAAAGACTTATTAGCTAATAATTTTTAAAACTCACATGTTCGAAGATCCAAGATGGTGGCGCCAAAAGGCAGGACGGAGCCGAAGGCAGGACGGAGCCTAAGGACCAGGCTGGGACCTACAGACCACAAAACCTGGAGAGCCCTCATCAGAGGGGTCCACACAGTGCAGAGCATAGGTGGCTCTAGCCTAGAGCCATCCAACAGGTCCCCGGAGGACTGGTACCCAGTCCCCAGAGTCTGGCCATATACCTGCCTGCGAGCTGCAGCTGTGCTCTATGTCGCAGACTCTGTATCTGGGACTGAACTGTCGGCTGTGAAGCACTAGTTTCTGGATCTCCTGGTCCAGGGGAAATCCCAGGAGAATGGGTGGATCTGAGCCCAGGCCACCCCTGCCAGTCCACACAAAACCCCCATGGTCCTCTGACATCTGCCAGGGTCTCCAAAGCCCACTGGCCTATTAGGAAATACCTGCTTTCTCTCTTCCTGAACTGTGGGTTACAGAGCATCAAAGTCATGTCTGCTGGCCCAGCGGAGAGCCCAGAGTGTGAAGCTGGGATAGATGTAACTTCAGACCACCTGGAGGCTCCATGAAGGGATGCAGGGGCCCAGGAGCCAGGCCCAGGCGACTGTGGACACAGTCTCCAAATCATAGGCAAACACCGCACTCCCTGTATGGTGCGTGCGCACTACGGTGCGTGCGCACTACGGTGCGTGCGCACTACGGTGCGTGCGCACTACGGTGCGTGCGCACTACGGTGCGTGCGCACTACGGTGCGTGCGCACTACGGTGTGTGCAAATGGGCACGGCGCTGGCTGCGTGCAGTGGGCACTGTGCTGGGTTGGAACATCATCTTCAGCCTTCTGGTCCAATATATCTGACAGACATATTTGTGAGGCAGGAATTATTGAAGGCTTCCTTGCCTTGTCTTGGCAGAGTTTGGCCATCGACTCTACTTGCATCCAAGCTTGCCCTTTTTTAGGCAGAATTCTGTCTGTGGTAGAAATGAGGAAATTCTTCCCAGTATCTGGTTTGCCACTGCTGAGGGTCCAGCTTGCAAAAGCCCACATTTGCCACCATCTCCATAAGGAGGTTATTTGATGCTCATCATCCTCTTTGAGGTAGGCTGAGTGTTGCCAGGAGTTAACCTGTCTCATTTTCACTGAATCTTTAAAATAAAAATATCTTTAAATGGCATATTTTGTATGTCTCTGAGGTTTTAGAAGACCTTTATCTAACTATTTTACCTTATCTTTCTATAGAATCCTATCTATCTGTTGCACCTAAGATGTATATTCTTGTGATAAAAATAGACTAGTAACTGCTATGACCACTATTTGATCAACTAATAATTAACTTGTATAAACATACTTATCCTAAATAGCCTGCAATAGCACTTTCAAAGTATTGTGAGTAAACCTTGTATTATAATTGACCACTTCAGTCCAGTGGTCGTTATGTCACACTTTTTTCTTCTGTGTCCATCATCTCCCTTGAAGTAGATTGGAGGTATTGTCAGAAACAAGTGTATCTTTCTGTCAGAAAAGCCCTTTATTATTAAATGCCATATTCTATAGATCTCTGAAGTGTTTGAAGACCATCTTTCTATTTACTATTATGCATATTCATATCTATCTAGTTATATATTTGTTTATTTATTATTTGCTTAACTTATCTTAATGTATCTAGATAAACAAACATTGCATGTTTTTAGCTATTTACTATTTTCTTAACATATATGAGAGACTAGAAAAAGCTTATTCTGTAATTAACTGATTTAGTACCTACTAAGATTTATAGGTGAATAACTACCAACTTTTATATCCAACCATCCTGAATAGGTTATAACAGTTAGCTTTCATAAGACTAGAACTGTACATCATCTTTTCAAATGAGTTACACATGTACAATACATTAAATAAACATTAAATGAAATTATCTTACATTTCTACTAACATACAATATACAGTGTAAATTTTTACAAATATATGATATACAATACATAGGGCAAAAGTTGCATAAAATAGTCTTAAATTTGCATCAATCTACAATACCAGTGGGAAATATTGAGGCTAGTAGATTCAATAATCTACCTTTTATTCTATATGCTCCCCTTTTATCCTTCTCTTCTTCACCACTTTCCCCCAAACACTAGATAGGACAGAAAGAGAGAACAAAGGATAGAAGAAAAAATCCCTGATTTAACGTGTACTAACTAATAACTACTCCCCCTAGATAATAATAAACATTGGTAACCCACCAAAAATACCCGCCCTACCTATTGGGAATGGGGAATGGGGGCATCATGTTTTCATGATCTTTCCACCAACTTTAACAGACAACTCTGTGTGTGTGTGTGTGTGTGTGTGTGTGTGTGTGTGTGTGTGTGTGTGTGTGTGTGTGTGTGCGCGTGTGTGTGTGTGATGTGTTCAACTATAATAGGCCCCCAGATATTAGCACAATGTGTGCCATGTTTGAAGTGTTCAGGTACTATTCTGACATATGAACCCAGCAGATAGAGCCCAACACCTGCCAAAATGAGAACAAAGACCTACTTGTGAAGAAAATGTAACCCTGCCTGAGCCCAAGGTGAAAACAGTCTTAGGATGCTTGACCCCACCGAAACTTTGTCTCTACAAACTGAGAAAGATCTTAGATAGGCTCAGAGACAGAGGAAGGATTAGCACAAGACAAAAGACAGGGGCCAGCGATTCTGGGCAGGATATTATATTGCCAAAGGATCATCAATTAGGAGGAGGAATCTGGGAGGAGAGAGACAGAGAGACACAGAGACACAGAGAGAGACAGAGAGAGGGGGTGCAGGAGAAGGACATTGGGGAATTGGAAAGAGAAATCAGAGGTTCTGGCCCAAGATGTGAGGAGTTGGAGGCTTTGTCAGCAGCGGCGAGCTTGGTGGAGACCTCCAGGTTTGGTCCATGATGGTGCAGCTTCTTCTTTCAGATAGATGATCTGCTAGAGTCTTGATAATTACACCAGAAGGTTGCATCCTTGTTCTCCTTAATCCCCTTTCCTTCCTATTTAGGGTAGCCAGGTTGTAAGAGAGGCACATGCCTTTAATAAATCACTAATAAAGTAGAATTGTTAAGGAATTACCTTTCTTCAAATTCATAGGATTAAAAGAAGTCAACAAATCTCAGAACAAGGTGGCTTAAGTGTGGCCAGATGATCACACTTCACTGAATTCAGAAACAAATTAAGTTAGAGGGCATAATTAAGTTCACAGAAACACAGAATAGGGCTTTAATAATCCATATCTATTATAAAGTATTTTTCTTTTAACTTTATCTAAGGTCCACGGCCATAAAATTATACTCATCTCCAATGAAGTTATAAAATCGTACTGTAGAAATTAAAGATGTGTACTGGAAAGATGGGAAGGAGGCTCGAGCAAGGAAGTTCTTGCTGCACACATGTAACGATATGAACTCAACCCCCAGCCATGAGTGAAGACACATGGCTGCAGTCCTACCACTAGCTGTGGAGATGGAGCCAAGAGGATCCCAGGATCTTGCTGGAAGGCAAAGGCTAGCCTAATAAGTTAGCCCCATGTCACAGTGAGAGACCTTGCCTCAACAAAACAATCAAAGAGAAAAACAAAATGGAATGACACTTGAGGATGACCCTGGCCTTTACACAATGCAATATGCTTGATAACACAAGAACAGAGTGGCTGTCATGGGAGGATGGGAAAGGGAGGAATATAGTCACTTTCTTCATGAGCAAAGGACAGAAAAAGACCTGAAGCCCCAAGGAGTTGAAGCTCAGTGTCAGGGCAAATTGAATAAAAACTCTTTATACAGTCAAAGGAGAGACTTTATGTCTCTGTAACATCCTTGTAGTTCATAACTCTCCCTAACATCCCTAAATATGGATAGTCTATGATAACTGAGACCCAAGGTCTGAAAGGCATAGCCCCCTGTGAAATATCAGGTCAGCCATGTGTGTTCTAGATTGAAAATACAAATATATAACTGTAGCACTTGTCATTGTATGAGGCACCAGCAAACAACCCTTAGATGCCTCCTTTGTTCCGAACAAAGCGAAGCTTATGTGACTTTTGGGGAAGGGCTTTGAGAAATATGCGTGAGGTCCCAAAACCCTTGTCTGATTCTTTTGATGGCCTTATCCCCAGGGTCATGTAGCAAACACAGATAAGAGGTGAGATCTCTGCCTCCCATCAACCTAGTATTGTAATCCATTCTTATGTGAAATGCAGAAATATTTTAGTCAGTATGCTTTATAGAAATTGTAGCAATAACAGTCAAATCCTCTCACCTTTTCCTCCAGAAGAATACACTGGATAGACAAATGTCTTGATGGTGTCCCATTATCATGGCTGAGTCCTATCTTTACATGAATCATTATCTCAAGTAGTGCTGCTGCACTTAGCAGAGAAAAACAATACAATTGTTAATGAATGAGAAATATATTTGTTTTTCTTGCAAGAATCCTCAAAAGTTGCCCGTTGGAATGAGATTGGGGAGCAAGTTCTACATAACTAATTAAGGACTCAGAATGAAAAAGGCCTTCCATGATCCAGGTACACATCTTCCATTTCCTCTGGAGACTGCGATCCTGTATAGCCATAAAAGAAAGAGAGCATGGAGGAGCCACTTAGCATACTTTATGTGCCAGCCCTAGAAGTACATCCATCACTCTGGTGATGGCCTAGAGCTTGGTCACATGTCGTCACCTAACAGCAAAGGAAGCTATTAAATGTAGTTTTGCTTTATGCTGGGGAAAAAGAGAGAATGAATTTCCAAGGCCATCTAAAAGTCTTTGCCACCAGCCTTAAAGATGGATTGAACGTTTTTCTCAAGTTATAAGACAAATAGTGAAACCATTAGAGAGGTCAGGCAAAGGGTTTCAACAGTTTCTTTTACTTCTGTGCCAGTTAGTATTACGGCACAGCCAAATGTTCCCTTCACCGACTTAGTCCTCCATTGACTTAGCCTTCATTTTTTAGGAGGCTGGTGAGGGTTGGCATCTGCTCACTTCCACACATCTTTGGCAAATATATATACAGCAGTGGCCACAGTCCACCTGTATTACCTGGGAGCTGCATCCAAATCGATGGTGTAGTCTTTGTCCTTCCTGTGTCCAGCTCAGTCTTTTATAAATTGGCTGATTAGCAATGATAAAATTTAAGAACAACCTTCTTTTTAATGCTCACGGCCCTTAGAGGCAGTGAGATTTTTTTTTTCCTTTCTCTAAAGGAAAAGATAGAAACTACGAGGTAGGTGACATAAATTCTAAACAGAGAAAGATGAGAAACTTAAAAAGAACATTTCTCATTACTGTTTTCTCCCTTTGTCATCACACATAAAAATTATTCCTTCAGTGGGAACAGTATAGTAGCAATAGTGACTGTCCTAGTTTCATAGCTGTTGCTGTGACAAATGCCCTGACAAACAGTAGTAGTTTTGAGGAGAAAGAGTTTATTTGGCTTACAGCTCCAGTTCTATCACTGAGGAAAAAAAAAAAATCAAAGCAGGACCTCAAGTGGTTGGTCGCGTCATGTCTAGAGTCAAGAGAAGAGAGGGATGACTGTGCACAAGCTGTTGCTTCTGTTTCTGCTTTGTCTAGCCTTTCTCTTGCCCCGACTAATTCAGGGCACAGCCTAGGAACTGGTGCTACACACAGTGGCCCTGGTCTCCCTGAAACAGTTAACAACCAGGGTAATCCCCACAGACATCCCCAAGGGCAACTTGATTTAAATACTTTTCTAGCTGAAGCTCTATTCCCAGGTCATTGTAGGTAGTGGCAAGTTGCCATTGAATTCTAATCAGCACAGGGGCTGGAGAGATGGCTCGGTGGCTCAGGGCATGTAATGCTCCTGCAGACCCCAAATTCGGTTGTTTCCATCAGGACAAGTGATTGACAAGTACCGGTAACCCGTGCTTCAAGGGATCTGAGTCCCTCTTCTGCCCTCCATAGACACTGCAATCATAGTCAACACCCCATAGACTGACACCCATAACCAGCACTATGACCAGTTTTCAATGTTGAAACCGGAAGGAAAAAAAAAATCAAAAGGTAAAGACTCAACACTTCTCCATTGACACGGAAATTTTCCAAGGACCCTGTTGTGTAACTATTTCCTTAGAATTGAAGTCATAAGATGCAGGAAATTAATGAAACTTACAAAGTCTTGGAGCTCTAAGACTTAAAGGATTCACAGAGCCAGAGGGGATCCAAGATGGCGGTGCCAATCGCCCACCTCTTCTGATCAGCAAAACAACCAGGACTACACAGGAACCTAAAGACCAAACTGAGAGCTACACAACACCAGTGCTGCTGATTCCCACGTGAGAGGGATCCACATTGTGTGGAGCACGGTGGTTCTGACCCCTGGCCACCCAGCTAACCCACAGAAAAGTCCCAGGGGACAACCTCCATTAGCCGCCATCTTGAGAAAGACTGTGAGACGCCCATGCAGCTTTGGACTCTCTTTGCGCATGTGCTACTTACTGGATCTGGGACACAGAGCAGACAGGCAGAGCTGAGTCCCGGCACTGGTCACACTCCACATTAGCTGGAATCCTATGAGCCGCTTCAAGCTTGGATCTCTCTGCACCCATCTGAAGCCTACTGGGCTGAGGCAGCTAGGACACAGAGCAGATGGGCTGAGCAGACATGTGCGGGCCACACTCCACATTAGTTGCTACCCTGTGAGCAGCTTCCAGCTCTGATCTCGCTCCGCCCACCTGCAGTTTATTGGCCTAACCCATCTGGGTCAAAGAGCAGACAGGCAGAGCAGAAACCTGCATGAGCCACACTCCCCAGTAGTTGCTATTCCTTCAGCAGCCTTAGGCTTGAATCTCTCTCTGCCTGCCAACTGCTAATTGGCCTAGCACATCTGGGACACAGAGCGGATAAGCAGAGTGCTACCATCTTGAGAAGGCCTGTGGAGCACCCTAGTGAGTTTGAGCTCAGATTCTTTCTTAGGCATCAAACTGCCTACCATCTGGGACACAGACCAGATAAGCAAAGCTGAGACTGGCATGGGCCACAACTCACATTTGCTGCCATCTCAAGAAGGTCGGGGGCGGGCACCGAATCACTTCAGGAGATACAATCAGAATGTGAAGAATTTAAACTGCAAAACAAGTAAGTAACTAACATTGCTAATCCCACTACATTGGAATAGCTCTGAGACTGGCTGAGATATGATTGTCTATACATAGACAATGCTTCTTGTTGGTTACAGAATCCCTGTGAGTTATTATTAGATGCTATTCTTCATATGGTATGAAGGAAGATTTACAGATGCTTTTTTTCTGTGCATGCAAAGAGCAGAGAACCAGCTTTAATTGTTCTGTGCATCATGCACACTTGATACATTTATAATTTTAGGACTGTATAATGCTTGTGAGAAATTATCTGTTTTCAAAACAAAACATGAGGTTGGATCAGACCCAACAGGATTCCTTCCTCTCAGCATGCTGGACACTGACATCCTGCATCCTTCATGTTCCAGCAGCAAGTACTTCAGTTGCTGTGCCTCCTCAGAACAGGACAGATCCCAGGACAGCTTCAAAGAATGCTTCCAATCCCAATTGGCCCAGCATTTAAGACTGTCCTACATAAGACTCTAATTAAGTCTGAAATTTCTCAACATTTATAAACTGGACCACAAATACTATTCCTAGCTTCTTTAACCAATTTTATTTGGGCCCCTATAAAGGTATTTTTTATCCTAAATCATCTGGAAGAACCCTTAAGAGAATAATACCCCATTTCCCTTAAGGGGGATTGGTTTTTGGTTGCTTTCTTGGGTGATAGATGTTTATTTTCATTGGGAGTTGGTTATGTTGTTATTGGTCCTACTTAGAGAAAAAACAAGGGTGTACTCAAGGATGTCTCTCCTTTTTTTTTATCTTTCATTCTTAGGTTTGGAGATAGGGGCTGAAAAGAAAGAAGGGGGAATATAGAAATATATAGGGATGATAGGACAAATGTAGATTAATGAATCTACTCTGCAACTTAATGCCTTATTTGTTACTCACAAGGTTATTTTTAATTCACTGGTATAGAATTTGTATATAGATGCAAAATAAGTTTAATTTTAGATACATTGGTATAGAACTCAAATTTAGGATTATTCTGTACACACTGTATTTATGTATGTGTGTGTGTATGTATATATATATATATATATATATATATATTTCCACACTGATATCCAATATTGTACCCATACAACTCAATTATAATACAATGTTTACTTCCAATACTTTGAAAGTGCTATTGCAGGCTGTTTCAGATATACAAGTTAATTGTTATTTCATCAAATAATGGTCATATCAATTACTAGTCTATTTTTATCACAACGTTGTACGTCTTAGGTGTAATAGATACGATTCTATAGAAAGATAAGGTAAAATAGATAAAGTCTTCAAAACCTCAGAGACATACAGAATATGGCATTTAAAGATTTTTTTTAATCACTTCAAAGATAGGCTAATTCCTGACAACACCCAGCCTATCAAAGAAGATGATGAGCATCAAAGAACCTCCTTATGAAGATGGTTCAACTGTACCAAAATGGCCACTGGACACCTTGTTTCTACCACAGACGGAATTCTGCCTAATAAAGGGCAAACGTGGATGCAGGCCAAACCCTGCCAAGACAGAGTAAGCAAGTCCTCAATAGCTCCTGCCTCACAAATGTATCTGTCAGATATATTTGGCCAGAAGGTTAAAGATGATGCTCCAATGTTATAGTGAATTTTGGGTCATGTTCAGGCAGCAAACTGTCTCTGTCATCTTCTGATTTGGGAAGTTATTAACCTGTACTCTTTGTATACTCAGGTAATTAATTTTATTTCTTCATAAACCTCTGATGGAATTAAAGACAAGATAGTTTAATTTTGCAATAAAGCTTGGTATTTAGGGGTTAAGATAATTTTAGTTCTAGACAGATGTTTTCAGTTGATAATAATAAGATATGATAGATATTGATTTACATTCTGAATTTTAGACTCACTAACATAGGAAAGATATTTTCTTTATGGTTACCAAATATAAGTAGCGAAAACAGTATGAATCTATTATATATGATTGCTTTGTGGTTCTTCTTGCTGTAGGTAGATTATTTTATATATGTGTAGAAATATAAATGCATATGTAAAAGATAATTTATAATTTTTTAAAAAAATATTCACAGACTGTCCCTCAAAGATTATAAAGGCAATGTGCCAGTTGTCAGTTATGTTTCTATGCCTTGATAAAACCCCACAATTCACAGCAAACAATAGATAAAAGAATTTATTTGGGCTTACAGTTCCAAAGCTTAAGAGTCCATCATGGCAGATGGCACAGCAGCAATCACGGCAACCAGAGCAGAAAGCTGAGCGCTCACATCTTGAACAGTAAGTGTGAAGCAGAGAGAAAGAAACAACCCTAAGAGGTGCAAGCTTTTAATCTCAAAGTCTACCCACAGTGATACGCTTCTTTAAGCACCACCTAAACCTCCCGAACACCACCAACAATGGGGGACCAAGTGTTCAAATGCCTCTTACTATGGTAGGGGTGGGGGATGGCCAGGGTCATTTCTCATTCAAACAACTGCAAGCAGTACATAATTTGGAGGAGAAGAGACACTCCATCATGAAGGTTGTTCAAGGATTTTTGAGGGAGCAGCTGTCCTGAGTCCATGTTGCTTCGTGTTGATGCAGCTACTTTTAGGTGAGCCCTCATTGTGATTCTATAAACAATCCCAGCCAACTCAGCAATTCATTAAGCTAGACTTGCGTGAAATCGTTTCTTTTGTCTATTGGTGATGTCCTATCTGGGGTCAATAGATATCTGTTAATGTCTCTCCAGAAAAAGTTACACAACAGGTCCTTGGGGTCACATCATGAACTATATATTATAGCTCCAGATTGCTCCCTCTATGCAATAATTTCTTAGTGTGGTTATGTAATTGTGACTTTCACTTTTCTCCCAAACTTCCAAAGAGCAGGGACCAGTAAGTTTTGGCCTTTTATTTAATTCCCAGTGCACAGAACTTGTCTGTGTAATAGAACCCTAATAGCATTTAGTAAGAAAATAGAAAGGAGAACAGAAACAGTGCAGTTAAATTTTTACTACACTCTCATGTGCCCTTGCATTCCAGGCACTGTTGTAAAAAGTTTACATGTTGCCAGAAGGTTTTGGATGGAAGAAAAGGAAGGAGAAATGATATACTGGTAATTCTATTATAATCTCAAAATTAAAAAGCAATAGGAACCTATTTACAGCCTTCTCTATTCAGCTGAGAAAATGAGGTGGTAAGTTTCATACATGACAGTGTCATTTTGTTAGTCTCAAGTTTGCAAACACCATTGTCAAATTAATTTTTTCAATTAATCTGCCAGGTGTGGTGGCACACACCTTTAATCCCAGCATTTGGGAGACAGCCAGGTGGATCGCTGTGAGTTCGAGGCCAGCCTGGTCTAGAAAGCAAGCCCAGGACAGCCAAGGCTACACAGAGAAACCCTGCCTCAAAAAACCAAACCAACCAACCAACCAACCAAATCAATGTGTTTACAGCCAACTGTTGAACAGAAGATGACCATGAAGTGGCACATAAAAAATAGTCTCTCAGTCTCTCTGTGCCTATTTCTACCTCCCCCGACCCGTGTGTGTGTGTGTGTGTGTGTGTGTGTGTGTGTGTGTGTGTATCTGTGTGTGTGCATGAGAGAGAGAATGAGAGAGAGAGTTCTTAATTGATTTATCATATCACAACCCAATATCTCCACTGAGCAGCACCCTTCAACTCCAACTTAAAGGTTTAATAGCTCCTCATATATTTTATTTATATTTTCTGATAACAAAATATAATCCCAATTTTACACAATCCTATGCCCTTTTTGTTCTTGCTATAAAATATAGATGTTCCTTTTTCTCCCATTTTCATACTTTTATTAGTTCTGCTTCCATATTGTACTTGCTTTCTTCCTGACCCTATTTCTTTTCTCATTTTGTTTCTTGAATCCACCTCTATTCCCCGATGGAAAGAGAATTCTCAGCCCCATCTCAAGCATTCATGACTTGCTGGGCTTTCCAGCTACAGCTGATTTCAGTAAGGCCACAGGCAGCAATGTCACCTCTTTTGAAGAGGAACATTCACCAACCTGCATCCTAGCCCTGGAGAGGAATTCCAAATTTGAACTGGGGCAACCAAGGCTGCTCTCTTCCCTAACATAATGCAGTTCATCGCTGCTAGCGTGATTTCTGCCAAGGCATCAAGAGGAAATTATGCCTTGGAGTATCCCCTGCTCTATCCGTCGTTATGCTTTTATTTTCAAACAGTATAGAAGCCCCCAAGCTACATTATAGCTCCTCCGAATCCTTATGAAAACAAAATGTTTTTTTTTTCCTTTCTATAAAGTCTCTTCAATGAAAAGGTTACGCTTTGTTTATTTTCATTTCTGAAGACTCCTTCTGCTAGCATCAGTGAGGTAGAAACAAATGGGTCCAAACAAGATGTCTTATTGAGAAAGGCTTGATAGATGTATGTGCTGTTTCTGTGACTGTGCTGACCTCTAGCGTTCATAACATGGATATTTTTGTCAATTTATGACAAATGAAAACTGGGTGTCTCCAAAGAATGATGATATTGGTTTAGGAACAGCATTGCAACCTGAATACCCATGCCATTGTAAGCCGTAGCTGTGCTGAAAGAGGGAAAGGGGGACGTTTTTAAAGCAAAAATAAAAATTACATCAAACTTTTTGAAACAACAACCCTGATCATGATGATTAATGAAAAGATGGAAAACAGTCTGAGGTTGAACAGACAGTTACAGATAAATACTGTTGTAGACAGACAGGTTGTGGCATATAGCATTGTGGAGACCTCTCTATACATTCATGATTCCGAAAGAGTCTTTTGTGATTATTTCTGTCAGGAAACCATATGCAAGAACAATTTGTTCCTTTGTCATCTCCCCCTCTGCTGTTGTTGGGACTGTTGTAGGCACCTCTGCTTTGATCCTGGTAGGTTTCGCCTTTCATATTTCAATCTTATTTCCAGGCTACTTTGTGTGTTTTGCTCTGTTGTTACTAGAATCTGATTTTCATAAATAAGGTCTATAATCAGAAATACATATTATTATACTTTAAGTGGTATATAACATAATATACCTAGGTAACTTTGTAAGATATAAGTGCTTTTTTTGCATTGTTGTAAGATAGATTTACAAACATTTTCAACATGTGTCAATTGTCATCAAGCATTCCATTTGATCTCTCCTCTCTCTCTCTCTCTCTCTCTCTCTCTCTCTCTCTCTCTCTCTCTCCCCTCCCCCTCCTTCCTTCCCTCCTTCTTTCACTCTACCCATCCCTCCATCCTCCTACTGTACCTATGCCCTGTGTGTGTGTGTGTGTGTGTGTGTGTGTGTGTGTGTTCCTATGCACATACATCAACTTCAAATGTTTTTCCTCAGACACTATTCATAGTCACAGTGTTCCTTGAACCAAGGAGTTTCTTCTTCCTGGCCTGGGAATCATGGAGTAGGCTAGGCTAGGCTGGTCATTACTTAAACACCTCCTTGTCTCCCATCCACTGAGATTACAAAAATGTCCTACCACATCAAGAGTTTGTTGTTATATCTGTTTGTTTGTTGTTTGATTGATTTGGGGTTTTTTAGTGCTTCCTTGGGTTCCAACTCTGGTCTTTATGGCCCTAGGCTATCTTCTACTACTTAAAACTGAAAACAGCTCCAAAACAGCTCTATACTCTTCCTTAAGTCTCTACTCTTCCTTCTCTTCAGACTAAAACCCTTAAAGTCTTTGTTTCTCAATAATTCCATGAGAAAGTCAGTGGACTATATATCCTACTAAATGCACCAGAACTCAGCCATTTCTCATACCTGCCATCACATTCTTGATCTGCATTCCTTTGTCTCTGGTTTATGTTGTTAAGCTTTTAGATTGGATGGTTTTCTTGAGCTACAGTTGCCTTCCCACCTTGAGCATGTTAGCCTCAGCAGTCACTATAGTCCTTCAGAAATACAAAGTGGATTACAGCATTGCTCCCCACAGACCATTCAAGTGTCTTTCCTCCTCTTCAAGACCTTCAGGAAAGTCTTTTCTGGGGACCCAGGGCCAATCTCTTAGGTGGACTCTTCAAGGGAGGCTACAGCACACTTCTCCCTGCTTCTAAAAGAGGAGAAGCCTAGCTTTCTCTTCCCTAGCTCTAACACTGCCTGAGGTGGGGAGGACAGAGCAGTTTACTTTTTTTTTTCAGGTTCAGGCAGCCCAGCAATTCCTCATGCCAGATCTTAGCTATCTCCAGCCTTTGGCGGAGCTGAGTTCAGCCTGTGTCAGATCTCTTACACAGCATCTTTCTCTCCTCCGACTTTGTCCACAGCAATATTTCTTTGGCAATGCCAGTGCACTTGCTCCTTCTGTGTGTCTGAAGTTCCTCTTTACCATTGTGGTGACCCCTAGTTGTGCCTAGGTATACCAGGTATACTCGGTATACTAGGAGCCTTTGTCCAAAGTGTCAGTCCCCATTTTACATAAAGCAGAAAATGGCTGCACCTCTACACTTTCCCCCCTGTTTCATCCTTCCCCACTCACTGAGCATTTTCTGACCTTATTATGTGTTCTTCCTTTTATAAGCTGCCTCAGCCATAGTGTTTATCATAGCAATAGAAATGTGAGTAACACAGAAGTTGGTGCTAAAATTGGCCTGGGGTCCTTCTTCTAGGACTGTAATTCGTAGATTTGTCTTTCTATGATGGTATCTTAAATTCCTCCATACCAGCATGTGCTGTCACTTGAGTTTTCGATCATAGCCATTTGGATAGGTATAAGATGGAATCTCAGAGTTCTTTTAATTTGCATTTCCCTGATGACAAAGGACATTGAGCATTTCGGTAAGTGTTTCTCAGCCATTCAATATTCGTCTGTTGAGAATTTTCTGTTTAACTCTGAACCCTATTTTTTAATTGGGTTATTTGGTTTGGTGGTGTTTAATTTCTTGAGTTCTTTACAAATTTTGGATATTAGCCCTTTGTCAGATGTAAGGTTGGTGAAAATCTTTTCCCAGTCTGTAGGCTATCACTTTGTTCTGTTGACAGTGCCATCTGCCTTACATAAATCTTTCAGTTTCATGATGTCCTATTTATTAATTGTTGATCTTAGACCCTAAGCTATTGGTGTTCTGTTCAGGAAGTTGTCTCCTGTGCCAATGAGTCCTAGTGTGTCTAGTGTGAGCTCTAACAGATTTAGTGTGTCTGATTTTATATTGAGGTCTTTAATCCACTTGGACTTGAGTTTGTGCAGGGTGATAAATATGGATCTATTTGCATTTTTCTACTTGACACATGCTGGTAAGAATGCAAAGAAAGAGGAACACTCCTCCATTGCTGGTGGGACTGAAAACTTGTACAGCTTCTTTGGAAACTAATCTGGCGCTAGTGCTACCTCAAGACCCATCCATACCACTCTTGGGCATATACCTGAAAGATGCTCCACCATACAACAAGCACATTTGCTCAAATATGTTCATAGCAGCTTTATTCATAATAGCCAGAATCTGGAAACAACCTAAATGTCCCTCAATGGAAGAAAGGATAAAGAAACTGTGTTACATTTACACAATGGAATATTTCTCAGCTATTAAACATCAGGAAATCTTGAAATATGCAGGCAAATAGATGGATCTAGAAATTATCTTCCTGAGTGAGATAACCCAAACCCAGAAAGACACACATGGTATATACTCGCTTATAAGTGGCTATTAGCCCACCATAGATGTCCTCTGAGAAACTCCACCCAGCAAGGGATCAGACAGATGCAGGGACTCTGGGTGGAGTACTAAAAGTGGTATGGAAGAGTAGGGGGATAGAAGGACCCAGAGGGTTCAGGAGCCCTGCAAGGAGACCATCAAGGCTGGTGGATTTGAACCCAGGAGGTGCTGCACAAACTGTTGCACCAAGGACAATGCATGCAATAAACCAAGATCCCCTGTTCAGAGATAGCCAATAGACAACTCATTCTCCATGGTTGTGTGAGGAGCACTGACTGCCTCTGCCATGAACTCTGGTGTCCCTGATTTTGTCACTTCTCCTTGCTGGGAAGGCCCAGAGGGCACACAGAGGAAGCGGAAGCAGGCTATCCAGGTAAGACCTGATAGGCTGTGGTCATATGATGGAGAAGGAGGTCCCCTTCTGTCAGAGGTCTAGGGGAGGGGAATAGGACAGAAGAGGGAGGGAGGGTGAGAAAGGGAACATACAATCAAGGGGATAACACTCAGGATGTAATCTGAATTAACTACAATAAATTAAAATTTAGAAAAATTCCTCCATACCCCTCATTCTTTGGCACTCCAATTCCTCTACTCAATCTTCAGATTCTGATAATTTACCTTCTACTTTGATTATTCTACTAGTAAGCCTTTTTTGCTGAGTTTTCTAATTAACTTGTCCGTTTTCAAGTTCATTTTCATTTCACCTTGAGTTTTCTTCAGTATTTTCTTTTTACCAAATTTATTGTTCAAATACTGAATTGTCTTTGTTGTTTCATTCAACTGTAATTTTATGTTTTCATGGTTTTAGCCAGGAGTTTATTCTTATTGTCTTTAGGTTGATCCAGCATTTTGTTCATGCACTTTGTAAACTGCTTCAATTGATGGATCATGTTTACAATCGTTCTTTTAAAGTATGTGCCTAGATTTCATTCAAGTAATTCTCACTATCGAACATTTCTATAGCACTTTTGGGAGAACATATTGTTTGTATTTTTTGCACTGGGACTTTGGTATGTGCATTTATTTCATTGGTTGTGTGTGTCTGATATGAAATGCTGGCCTGCTTTCCCTGACGTTCGGTTCTGTTTTTCTTTCTTTTTTTTTTTTTTTCTTTTTCTTTTTCTTTTTTTTTTTTCTTTTTTTTTTTTTTTTTTTTTTTTTTTTTTGTTTGTTTTTTTTTTTTTTTTTTTTTTTTTTTTGGTTTTTTCGAGACAGGGTTTCTCTGTGTAGCCTTGGCCATCCTGGACTCACTTTGTAGACCAATCTGGCCTGGAACTCACAGCAATCCGCCTGCCTCTGCCTCCCGAGTGCTGGGATTAAAGGCGTGCGCCACCACGCCCGGCTTCGGTTCTGTTTGTCATGTTGTCTGAAGTTAGTTCTTTTCAGATCAGATAGGAGGAGTGCATAGATCAGCCCCTTTAGTGTTCAATATCGAGTTTGTATTAGAGTCCAGGTGATTACATCCTGTGGTAACTGAAAAGGCACACTAATGTAGCACTTAGCTAAATCTAGAGTCAGGGACAGGGCAGACTCACCAAGAAAGCTTTTAAGTGACTGGGACTCTGAGCTGTGCCTGGAAGTGGAAGGGCTGTGTGGGTCAAGGGACTGAACGAGAATGAACTGAGAGAGCATGCGCGTAGGCCTGACTGCTGACTGCGTATAGGCGTAGAGAGGTGCGGGGCAACGGTGTATGGGAGACTCATTAGCAGTGCATATTAGAAACTAGAATAGGTAAATGGATTTTAAGAGGGATCTTGTCCTGGACTTAGAAATGGAATTCTTAAAGAAAAAAAATCAGCCAGATGTAGCAGCCCTCACCTAGAATCCCAGCACTTGGGAGCCAGAGGTAGGAAGATCCCTGGCAAGTTCAAGGGCAGCCTGCTCTCACTGAGAATTTCAGGTGACCCAAGGCAACAGTTAATATTCCATTGAGTCTCATAAGTGACCACATACTTAAGTCAGTCACCATCCACTGCTTCCCATGGATTTCTGATTCTGTTATTCTGCAGAAGAAACTCCTAAATGCCTCTTAGAGGACAGACTAAGAAGAAAAATGTAGTTCCTATCATAAAATACACTATTCAAGTAAAAACCTATTCCTAATTAGAAATCAGAAAGTGAGTATATTTAGGGTAACAAGAAACAAATAAAGAACTAAGGAAATGTGTATGGGTGGGGCAACATTAAGCCTCTTTTTTAAAAAGATGCTTTTACTTATTGTGTATATATGAAAGCTCTATCTGCATGTACACATGCACACCAGAAGAGGGTATCAGATCACATTATAGATGGTTATGAGACATCATGTGGTTGTTGGGAATTGAACTTAGGACCTCTGGAAAAGCAGACAGTGCTCTTAACCCTTAAGCCATTAAACTTGTCAGCTTGCTAATTTGGGGAAAGGTACAATTTGAGGACCAGGTACTTTCTGTGACCTGGCCCTGTTCCACGATTCCTGCCTTCACTAAATTTGTTGTTGTTGTTTGTTTTTCAAGACAGGGTTTCTCTGTGTAACAGCTCTGGCTGTACTGGAACTCACTCCTTAGTCCAGGCTGGCCTCAAACTCATGGAGATCCACCTGCCTCTGCCTCCCAAGTGCTGGGATTAAAGGCATGCTCGACCACCACCTGGCACCTTCACTGAATTATATGATGTTCCTCTGGATCACCCTTCTCAACGAGACCTGATCATCAGCTTTAAACTTCTCCTTTTCCTTGCTGTGAACAGAGTTCAACCCATTTTCTCTCCTCTATTGAAAAGCCCCCAGCACAGAAATCCACTGGCCCCACTGAAAGTGTCTTGCCTAGTGTCCTGCTTTGGTGTTTTAACAATGTCAGAATTATTTTTTAACATCTTATTCATACAGATTTTACAAACACTTTGTGTCACTGTCACTGTGACCAAAATACCTAAGGGGAAACATTTGTTTTGTTCGTTATTTCAGAGATTTCTTTCCATTGCGGATACAACGCCATGGGGTAGCAGAAATGGCCATCTCATTATAACCAGGAAACAGTGTGGAGACAGAAATGGATTAGGATAAAAAAAAAATGCCCTTTAAAGATCTATTCCCCATAACCCACTTCATCCATGTGCCACAGTCGTCCCCCCCTCCAAAGAGACTACTCATATTTGAATCCATCCTCAAAGAGTATCTGCAATCTGATTATCTGATAATGTCCTCATAGGCACAGCAGAGGGGCTTTTTGTAATCTCCAAGGTATTTCTCAATCCAGTCATTGAAAACCATACACTATACTGTGGAGCAACACAAAATGGTTAACAACCTAGTGGCTAGTTTGTAAAATGTTGAAATGTTATTTTCCCTTAACGTAAGTTTCTTCAAATGTACTTATAATAATTGTACTGAAACCTCGAATCTGTAGAATGCTTACTAAATGGCATGTACAATTTCAACAATTTTGCATGGGTACTTGTAAATTTATATTTTATTTGCTTGGTGTAATTGTTATCTCGGAGGCTTACTGGCTCTGTCGCTAACCTAGGCTTAGTCATGGAAGCTTCTAGTCTCCAGGCCTAGAATGCTTTCAACCTCTGAGACTTACTGCTTAATAATCTCACCCTGTCTAGTTCTTTATAAACTCTGGCTGGCTTGTTCAACTCAGCAGTTCTGGCTCAAACTCCTCTCCAAGCTGACTAATTCACACTGGCCTCTCTAAACTTCTGACTGAATTGTTCTGCTTGGCCTCATGCCAATGCTGGCACTATGTTTCAGTCTTTTGGCTCATTCTCATTCTCTGGTTCATTCTGTCTTCACCTGGGTCTAGATTGTTTAGTCACTACAGCCTGTCTCTCTACAACTGTCCTGGTAAAACTGTCTCATCATCATCTTCTCTCTTCTATCTATCTATCTATCTATCTTTCTCCCTCCCTCCTCCCCTTAAGTTGCCTCTCTTTCCTTTCTGTTCTTGTGATAGTTGGGCATATACCATCTCTGATTCATGATGTCAAATCTTTCTCTATCACTTTTTCTGCCTCACAACTATACATCACTTTCAAACACGGGCACTTCCTTCTACAAATTAATCTTACCTTTATTGTTAGGGATTAAAGGTATGTACCAAGAGAATGTCTTTATTCCAGGCAAATCATATAGACCTAGAAATCCTTCGGATATAATGAGAGCAGCCATGTTGTCATATTTATTCCTCTCAACTCAGCTCTATGACATCATATTACTAACATGGCAGTTCTTTGCCAAAGTTCATATCACCACTTAGTGGTAGCATTATACTGGTTGTAAACATCACAATAAATGATTGCATGGATTATCACATACAATCGAACACTACAAAAACCCAACAATCAGTAACATAAGAAAGATATAATTACACAACTTTCTATAGCCCACCATTTGGACTTGTCTAAAAAGAGAAACGTTATGAATATCAACCTACTCATAGCTGTGCAGCACATTTCTAAAAAAAAAAAAAAAGAAAAGAAAACAATGCAGCTGGTTTATGACGCTCTCCTTTACAACCAATAGTAAACTCGGTCATGTCTTGAGGGCAACTCCATAGCACTTTGCAAAGAACCTGTTTTCAACCACAGATCCTCTTAAACTTTGAAAACCTATCGTAAGTTTTTATCTTGTATCTTCACATTGCAGAGCATCAAACGGAAATTGTCTATACCCGACACCATTCTGAAATGACAAAATTATACTCAGGAGACAGATTCTAGATGTCTACAGGAGTCTCCCAAAGCAAAAAGACTAAGGGTCAGAGGCAGCAACAAGTAGCTTCTGACCTGAGCAAGGTAGTGAACAGTTGTCAACTGTGATTAGGTCCTAAAACGGGTAGGTAAAATTTGGAAATATTAAAATTATTATGAGTGAAATTTAGGAATGCATATATATTTCTTAAATTGTTCCTCCCATGACATAAGCATTCCAGACAAGTTTTCCACTACTGTTAGCATTGGCAATCTTTGAAGGAGCATACCCAATATACTATCTTTAAATCAAAATATAACTGTTGCTGCAGATACATATTAATATTATAGCATTATCAAATTTAGAAGTATGAAGACTTGTTAATTACATAATTATGTGATTAATTAATGTAATTCTCAGGAACAACTGTTTTAAATTTTTATAATAAGCTGTAATATACTCATTGTAGTTGAGTTTCCTTTCTATTTAATATTTTTTTCTGTCTCAGGGATTGAATGTATGGCATCACATGTGCTACACAATTATACACACCACTGAGCTGTTTCTCAGTCCTTGATTTTCCATTTGATTCGATAAGAATTAAAAATGTTAAATCCTTCCCCTTTACAATAGTTATTATAGTATAAATACTGTGAGAAACACGCATAACATGAAATACAAATCTGGAGAGAGACCTCTAACATGCTGAATAAAGAGTGGTTCATAATAGTCGCTCCAAATGAATTAAATTTATCTTTTTAAATTGTGTAATTAAAAGCCAGGATGAATACGCAGAACTGTTCTGGAGTGAGCTCTTGCCAGTGCAGAAGGGCCAGTGATGTGCATTACCTCCAACTTTGGAGATCGGTGACTTCACTTTAGTTGGTTTAAATCAGTCACCCGAGGAGCCCCTGTGCCACAGGAATCAGCTACACTCAAGGGCTGTTTTTTGCTGCAAACAAGTTAACCATTTACCAGGAAACCAGTGCAATCTGGAAAAATAACAAAATCTGAATCTTAAGCCCCTCTGAAAGGGAACAAACCGTAACATATCATATTAGCATATTGCATATTGGCTGTGGTGCATGAATATAGCACGAAAACATGTTTTACAAGTTTGCAATTATACAGTTTAGTGTTGGTTTGAGGGTGATTTTTAAAAATGCACTCCATTTAAGTAAATTTAGCTTTTTCTAGTAATCAGTAAACATAACCAACACCCCTAGCCAATAAATTTTTACTTAACTTAAAAGAGATACTTGGATTAAGCCATTTTGTTCCTATTAATAAACACTTGGTGTGGTGTTAAGCCATTTTATATATGTTAAACATATTAGCCAGGTATGCTACAGATGGGAAAAAAGAATTTTCTGGGTGTCAAAAGGAAGCAAATTTGAAATTATTTCCCCATGGAAAATCATATGAAAACCATTTACTTGAGTATGTGCAGAATTACAGTGCCCAGGGCTAGAATCCTCTAGGGCTGCATGCCTATGGAGCATAAGTTATTAAGTCAGAATTTTAAAAAGAAAAATGAAAATGCATTTGGAATTCTGCAGCATGTGTTGTATTGTTTAACTTGTAGAAGTGTACCCCCAATGAATTATTTTCCTCTTATTATGCTTTAGAAATAATTTTACTAAAGCACTACGAATAGATTTCTTCTGAATAAAAATGCAAGAAAGCCAATTGAACATTTGCTGTTATCAGAGGATCTCATAGGCAAGAAAACGAGTATGAGAATTAACCATCTGTTGCATAAAATCTTGAGGTTACTCCTAACTTATGCTCCAGCATAAATCCATAGTTCTTATATTTAATTGCTGTTTAATATCATGTGAATTAAATATTAGTGAAAAAGCATGGGCACACTACTCTTCTATTAATTAATGAGTGATGACAATCCACCCAGTATTTTTCGTGAAAGGATACCATTTATTGAAATCCATCTGACACTTTTTAAAAGGGAAATAAGATAGTTTATTCTGGGCAAATATGAGTGACCATGGTCCTGGGAAGGTAGCTTTAGAGTTCCCCAAATTCCATATCCCAATATGGAAGCAATTTCATGAACATTTTTTATAGTAATAAGACAAAGAAAGTTATAAATCAAGACAGTTTTCAAATTCATTGGTTGGAACATCAATTAGTTACAGCAAAGCAGAGGAGTCTTGGATAGAGGCCTCAGACGCTCTCTGATGAGTCTCACCCTTTTGGTGGACTAAACGGGTTTTTGTTAATATATTTGAAGACGGATGTCAGTCTCCAGATGTTAGGTCAGACGCGGAGTGAGCAAGCGATGGCTTTTCATAGGGCTAAAGAGGGTCTGAGATAAACTGTAGTTAAACTCTGGAGTTAACAGCGTTCCAATCTTTTCATGTCACAGGAGATCTAGTCAATGAGCCCCCGTGGAAACAGCTTCTTTTCAAGACCTTCCTGATGTGGGCCAAGTACTGCCTTTTGTTCAGAGGGACCTGGGTGGGTCTATTGCTTACTAAATATTATCATGTCCCACATACCTAAGATGGATGATTCTGGAGTAGATGAGGTTGAGAAGCGGGCAGCACTGCCCTCTCAGAAGAAAGAATAGATGGTGAAGCCATTAAGAAACTAACTCTTGGATCATATCAAAAGGATTAGCCACCACAATGTGGATTTGACCTTTTAAAAATTCCATCCTCTGAACCTAAAATGTACGCATGGAAATAATAGGACTATTGTACTTAAAACTAAAATATTCAAGGATGCTAGCCTAATGGAGAAACAGATCAAGGAGACTTGCCTTCTCAGCAGCCACTAAACGCTAGATTGAATATATGTTTCTGCCTGTATTTAGCTATTTGTATTTGATGAACTATTTTACTTATATTTGGAACATTTACTATTTTTGTATTTTAAGGGTTTTGTGTTTTTGTTTGTTTGATCTAATGGAGATCATGTGGAACTCTAGCTCCAGGAAGTGAGGACAATCCATCAGATATTTTTCATTAAAGTCAAAACCACCAGGCACCTCTTTTTATATTTCACATATTATTTCTAATATCCATCACATTCCTATCAGAAAATAATATTGCAAATAAGAAAACTATTGTTTAGAAAGATGAAGTATTATGTCTAAGGTCAAACAGCTAGAAAATGAAAAAACCCAGGAGCCTCAAGAAAGCCTCTCTGTGCAAGCTGCATGAGTTTACTGACTTTATTGGCAATTACCCAGCCAGCCCAGTAAGCTCCCTTAACTTGCTGTAAGGCCATGTCTCCCTGGGGAGAAGAACATAAGCATCGTTTCTGAAAGGGGCTCAGTTATCTGCCCACACACACTATGGGGAGAAAGCAGCACAAAGCAGATGGGACTGGACCATGGAATTCTCCCTGTTTTTCTAGGATGGTCTGTTTTAATCATCTCACAAATGGCACAAATTCTCCTTTTGCCTTTGTGCCAGGAGCAAACCAAATGTGGTTTCTTTTATTTATTCTCTTCCTGGGCAATGGAAATATCAGCTTGTGACAAAATAATTACAAAGCCAAAGAAACTATGGACCCAGAACTTGCATTTCCAGGTCAAATCATACCAGTGGCAAAAAATTATTTTCAAAAGGAAGGGTTATATGTAGTGATCTCTCCTTAAAGACAGCATCAATGCGTATAAAGACTAGAGTTAAAAAACAAATTAGTTGGGCCTTTTGAGTGAACATAAAAAGTTTGGGCAAGGTAAAATGTTAACAGTTGTAGTATGAGATACATTACGTATGTCCAGGAACATAGAATTAAAAAAGAGAAAGACCAATGAAATCAACATCTTCAGAAGATGTCTTCTAAGACGTCTAGCCTCTAGGCTAGTGACTAATATTTTCTAACATGCTTTCATTTATTTATGAATCTCACTTTACCAGGTTCTGTTTGAATTTAAGGACAGAGCACAGTCATTTAAAAGAACACAATGTTTCTGGCAAGTGTTTTTGTATTTCATGCTTGTTTTTCCCCCCTAGGTGTAGTAATAATGTATTAATTTGTCCAAAGTAAAAAATAGTGATGCACGTTGGTTTTTTTTTTTTTTTTTTTTTTACTCAAATATTGGAAAGCACAACTATAAGTTTAAGTTTATCAAAATCTTCTTCTGGGTCCATTTGTAAATTTGCTCTGACTCAGTTACACATCTAACAAAAAGCATTCATAAAATTTCATTTTGCTTGTTACACGAGTACTTGATTCATCTGAAAGCCCATTTTTTCTTTTTTTGTTCAAGTTTAGGAACCTATTGTCTTCCTTCCCCACAAATAGGTAACGGATTCGCTTGTACTCACTTAACAGAGCCAATCCTGCCTGCATCAGTCACCAGTGTTCCACACTGCACAGCTGTGTAAGCTCATGTAAGATGCTATGTTGTTCTTTCACCTGTTCCAAGGACTACAGCAATAGCTGTACTATCTACTTACAAATTAAAATTTAACTTGAGGTAGTTTAAGATCACTTTTGCCCTTCAGAGCAAGCCTGTATTTTACACTTCATTATTACTAATGTTTTAAGCTATTCTGGACACTCTGTAATTTCATGTTCATGATAGAATAAGTTTGAGGTTTCCTGAGAAGAAGCAAAGGATTTTGATGGGTATGGTATTGTGTCAGCCTAGAGCTACTTATCATCTTTGTCTTGATAGACATGTAATTCACAACTGCATGTGTCAGTGAACTACATGGTGGTAGGTGGACATGTGCAACGTGCGCTCATCAAATCCGGAACAACTTTCCAGAGTCGGTTCTGTCTCTCAACCATTTGACCCTCTAAATAAGAATTTAGTTCACCAGGCCTGGGGCCAAGTTGCTTTTCTTCACCTGATGAGTTAGTTACGTTGCGAGCTCCAATCATTTCTTTACAGTGGAAGCTTTAAGCACCTTCTGTACCTTCACAACTTTCATAATTGTGAACTCTAGCTGTCATTCTATGCTGCAGGACACTAGAACTTATTCTTTGTACCTGGATTTTGCTTCCTTTTACCCACCTCCAACCCCATCCCATTGCCAACTCCTAATAGCTGCTTTTCTGAATTGAGATCAATATTTTTATTTACCATCTACATAAAAGATAAAACATAGCATCTATACTGTTGTGTCTGGGTTATTTCATGTCACATATGGTACTATATATATGTAGTACCATTATATGACAGTAATTCATCTTTCTTGGTAGCTGAATGATATCGCTTCTCAACTATTTGTTAGTTTTGTTCCCTGGTGTCTTCCTTTGTTGATTAAACATAGTCTATCAGTTTTCACGTGTGTTGCTTGTTTTCAACATGTGTGCTAGTTTCTGTGGTAGGAGTTCCTGCCAATATGACTGGTAAAATATAACCTGAAGAAGGATGACACTAACAGACAAGTCAAACTGGATAGGGACCATCTCAGGAGGCCTCCACCCTACAGAAAGTATACAGGCAACTGAGGAAAGCTGGGAGCAGGAGAGGAGGTCTTCTACAGGGAACAGCTCGCCAACTGGTACCAAATGGGCAGCACTGAGGACATAATACAAGTAACATTTTATGGACTCAACATTTTGGAATATGTGTTTCTAGAAAAATACATATTGTATGCAATAGCAATTATTGAAAAAAGAGGCCATGAAAAAAAAATTAAAAAATTAAAAAAGAAAAAAGAAAAAAGAGGCCATGAATTTGAAGGAAAGTTGGGGGTTGGGGGGCATATGGGAAGGGCTAGAGGGAGAAAAGAGAAGGGAGAAACAATTAAATTACAATCCACAAAATAAACAAACAAAAAACCACCAAAAGTTAAAAAAAAAATGCAATTGACTGTTTTGGATCATTCCAATATGCAAAATGTGTTAACCGCTCTTGATAAATCTAACAATTTTTAATTATTTTGGCATATCTAGATAGAAAATAACATCACTTAAGAACCAAGAAACTTTCCTCTTAGTTTCAAATTTTAACCTTTTCCTCCATCTTACTCTGCCCATTAAGACATTTAGCAAACTATTAAAACAGAATGATAGCACAGTCTGTTTTTATCTTCAACTTGGAGAACCCTTATCAATGACAATGAGCACATGGAGTGCATTAGAGCGGAATTGGAGTCCATTACTCCACAAATGCTAACTGTGTCGCATAAAATGTTTTAAGTAAAATACTTAGAAAAATGATGCTTTCTGTGACTGTGGAGGGTAGTAGGGGGTAAGCAGGAGGGAGAGAGGAATGGGAGGATGCAAGGGATGGGATAACAATTGAGATGTAATATGAATGAATTAATAAAAAATAAAAAAAGAAAAAAATGATGCTTTTATGTAAGTGCATCAAGAGGCAAATGTGTGAAAACTAGTACAGAAGTGTAAATGCTAGAACACATCTTTAAAAACAAGCCTTCAGTCAACTTTATACTTGTTCTTTAAAACTAAGACCTAAGCATTCAAGTTCTTGTTCTAGTCACACTGAAAATGAGTAATTTTGAGTAAAATTTCAAAATTTATTATTCAAAATCCATCATTCTAAAATGAAAAAGAAATAATGATAACACTAATACTAATTAATAATGATCTCAATGCTTCCAGGTGAGGCCTCACTTTGTTCTTGATTTTGAGATAGTGTCTCACTGTGTGACCCTGACTGACATGGAGCACACTTTGTAAGGCCGAGCTGGCCTTACACTCAGAGATCTGCCTGCCTCCGCCTCCCCAGTGTCCCAGGAAAGGCTCGTGCCACCAGTTTCCACCACTTGTGTCTGTATTTCTTGAGTTACTGAGGCCTTCAGACTGCAGTAATATTTCTGAGAACTATTGTCAATTTACTACTTTTTAAAAGAACCTCCTCCTTTGTCCCATTATGATCATATATATATATGTGTGTGTGTGTGTGTGTGTGTGTGTGTGTGTGTGTGTGTGTGTGCATTTATATATATATTCAGATTTTGCAGTTGCCAATTAAAAAGATACTGGTTAGCCACTTTCCTGCATGCTAAACCAACTCTGTCTCTGTCTCCGATGCATCAAGGCTTGCTTATATTAAAATTCCTCCAAGGTATTCATCACCAACTGCAACCCCGGGACCTCACTGCATTTGTGTATGCTTTATGAATTACTGTCGAGAAACCTGCCCAAAGTCTAGGAAAAGAACGAACATGGAAATTGTCCTCAGTAAAGACGATGCCATCCAGCAGGGATGAAAGCACGCTTACTTCACTCCTCAGTCTGCGCTGTCTAACTTGCTTGGGATTAAAGGATGATTTTAATCGTCAAACTTTGAAATTTTATTAAATGTTTGCGGTAATGTATTGAATGAATCCCAGACATACATAAATAAACAAGCAGCTGTTTGCAATTTGCATTTTATCGGTTTTTGAAAGAGCACAATGTTCTTCCTGTGTCTTATTTTCAGAATTTGCATTTTATCACCATTGCCTACCCACTATATACTATGGAGTACTTGAGTATCTCATTCTTTGAATTTTCATTTTTGATTGTAAATCAGATGATTGCTGGCGCTTTTCTCTTCTTTCATTTCTCTCTTCTCTCAACCTCCATGTTTACTTACTCCCATTTCTTCTTGGCTCTAATAATAAAATACACACAATATTTAATTTTCTTTACATTTTTTGTCTGGGGTTTCATTAATGCATATTTTTTGTTAACTGACATGAAATCTAAAGGCAAAAAACAAAACCACGCTTAGTGCTTTATTCCTTAAATTTTCCAAAAGCAATTCAAGCTTCCTAGGTTTCTTTTCTGTGTTTTTGGAGCCTTGCATATTAGATGGAAGAGTGGTGAAATATTAGACTAATATTGCATGAAGTGTGCACTTAGAGGACACTCAGGAAGAATGAAATGAGCATCCCATAATATGAAGACAGACACCTCCATAGTCGCTCTAATACATCCCTATCAGGATACACATGTGGCCACAAAGCAAGACTGGCAATGAGAATCTCTTCCGCCCCCTTTAGGTTGTGTCCCTGATTTTCATAGTTAGCCAGCCCTTTCCCCTGCTTTCCCACTGTGCCCATAGCATCCTGCAACACTTTCCCAAAAGACTCTTCTTCTGGTCCATTAACACTTCTGTGGTCCTGGCTGCCAGAGCCTCAGAAGAACAGGCAAGTGGTAGCTCGTGTTTTCTCTTTCCTCTAGCAATCCATCTGTCCTCTGGGAAATGTCACAATGGCTGCTCTGCGCCCTAGCAAAGATACATGTGGGCAAAACACAAGCTCACCTATCTCTTTTCATTCTGAGGATGACAACAAAAACTAGAAAGGATGAATTTGGAACTTATCAGTTTCCCAAAAGCATGCAAGAAAGCAAACTTGTGCTTTATAAAATGCTGCATGCTTATTTTAGAACATATAATATGTATATCTTAAACTTAAGTCCTCATTCTTCCTGAAGTAATAGACCTTTGAACACAAATCCATTTGAATTCCATAATTTCTTAGTCACTCCTCTTTCATAATTTAATCACATGTAAATGTTGTTCTTGGAACTATTTTCCTCCCCCAGACTCTGTGCTATTGCTCCTAATTTCTGGGGTGGGCCAAGGAAAATGCTGTGTGGCAGCCAAAGAGAGAATATATAATTTCAACAGACTTGATGTAGCTGGGTCTTGAGCCAGGTAACCTGCTTAAGCTATCAAAACTTTAACTAATCCCCTGGTCACGTTGTTAGGAAGAGATTCTGCCACAGCAGGTATAATATAGAGGTTCCACACACACCTCTAATGAACTCCCAGGGGATGTCACGGCAACTGATCCTCAGATCAGACTTTTGTGAACAGAGGTTTGCTCCCTGGGTGCTGGACTGGTTTCTACTTATATCTCTGTCAGAGGCCATCTGTTGAGATCATAGCTAAGTACCACCCTCACCCCAGAAGAGCTCACCAACAAGAGCATCTTTCTAAAGTCCATCCCTTCAATTGTGCCCAGAACACTTTGTGGATTCACTGCCTGATCTCTCCTTTTCAAACCTGTCCTGTTGAGCCCCCACAGGACCGTGTGATGCATACCTATGTAACCTTGACACTTAGAACCCTCAGAAAGCTATCTTTGGCCTTTTATGTGAGACAGCCTGCCTTTCCCCTAACAACGTGACACTGAGACATTCTCTCTAGAGCTTTTCTCCCTGCTCTACACCTAAGAAGTTCAACATACCCTTGTATGCATGCACAGATTCTATGGTATACATAAGTGGTACACATGTGTGCGGAAGTACGTTTCCTCCCCCTCACCCCCCGCCAGATACATCTATAGCTACTGCTTAGCTACTTGGTTGTGGGAGGCGGAAAGGAACTACTGGGGTATGAAAGTAGCCACTCTCAGACCGTACTAGGGCAAAGAGCACATCCTTAACATCCTAAAGGTATCCCTCTTGGATGAAAACCACAGTAAGGTTTGTAATTTAGAAATGCCTAGGTTCTTTAAGGATTTTCATCCTATCTTCATTTTTTTTTCTTCTCTCTCCTTTCTCTCTTCCCTTTCAAACTAAGTTTGAACACACATCAAAATCCAGCCAAAGTTAAGAGAAAAATGTAGTCAGTTAAATATTACTGTATTAATAGTTTCTTCTAACATAATTTGGTTTTTAAGGTATAATTTGGAAATATGGAGTTGTCTCTAGTATATAAAATGTATATAGATTTTGGAGTACTGACTCACAGGTTTTAAAAAGAGTCACAAAGCCGGGCGGTGGTGGCGCACGCATTCAATCCCAGCACTCGGGAGGCAGAGGCAGGCGGATCGCTGTGAGTTCGAGGCCAGCCTGGTCTACAAAGTGAGTCCAGGATGGCCAAGGCTACACAGAGAAACCCTGTCTCGAAAAACCAAAAAAAAAAAAGAGTCACGTAAGCTGTTTAATTCGGAGAGAGGAAAATATCTAGTCCACCTTCCGGAAGGCCCTGGTATAAGAGCTTATGGATTTAGAATATTTAAACATTTCTAGGATACTCATTTAGATACAAGTTCTCTATCTGAGTCATTTCTTCTGAGAGATTCAGTTGTCTAAATAGTAAATTGAATTCACCGTCACTATTTTCTAAGCAAACTAAGACATCTTCCCATTTAGCAAAAGACACCCCTGTGGTCAGGACCCCTACAAACATCTAACGTCCAGCATTTCTGCTCGCCCCCCTTGAGCTCAGGTATAAGAAGGGGGAGAATAAAGTCACATGATACCTCCATGATGAACAAATTCATGCACTGCTATCTCTTACTAGCCTACATCTGTCTGTGATAAGTACAGCATGACATGGAGTCTTATTTACAGGAGAACACATAAGTAGGTAAAGCTGCACACCATGAAACCAAGTAACTAACTTGTCACCGCACTACAGAACTATTAACTTCCCAGGCCTCACATGTACTTAAGTGATCTTGAAAACTTTTATTAATTTTAAATGTTCTAAGATCTGTTTCTTGGCCAAAGAGCTTGTCATTTATTTTCAGGGCTACATGGCACATTAAAGTCACCACTGAGTATTTACCTGGATATATCTTTTCAGTTTTTGAATAAGTTTTTGAGAAAGGAATTCTTCTTCTCCAGGCTGAACTGTTGTATGGTGCTGGCATATGTTTATCTGAGAAAATTTAAAAAAGGAAGCTGCTAGCAAATATTGCTAAATTGAATGATTACAGTCTACGGGCATTTCAAAGCTATAAAGAGTTCAGCAGTAAGAACTACCTTCCATGTGTTTCCTCTACCATTTGAAAACTAGGCCAGCATAGATACAGGTGAGTTTACTAAGCCCAGTTAAGTAATCAGCAATCGCGGTCACAAATCTCTTAATTTACTATTCACGCTCTCAAATAAGGTTCTATCCCATGATAGACAGAACAGAAGAGTGTATGGATACAGTATTCCACTACCGCTCTTCTGTGATTTAATATACTGTGTTACTAATGTTTGGAGAGATTATAAATTCAAAAGAGAACAGAGGGGCTTATGAAAGGGCTTGGACAGAGGAAAGGGAAGCGAGAAATACATATAATTATATCATATATGAAATTATATAATATTCTATCATATAAAATAATATAATTTTAATACATTATCTTTAAAAACAGATCAGAAATAAGCTACTTTGTAAATATTTTTAACTTTATTTTAAAAACAATAACAAGCTACATTTCATTCCATGAAGTACCCTCTCTAAAAACAGTGGCCACTGAAACAGTGAACTTGAGGCTCCAGGAAGCCAGAGCCGATACACACAGACACACAGACACATACACACACAGACTCACACACACATACATGCATGTATACATATACAAGTATGCACACACACACAAGTACACAAACAGAAAAGTACATACACACTCACATAAATACACACATACTCAAGTACTCACACACTCAAGAGCACAAATACATACACACAAAACTCACACAGATCTATAGACTAAGTCATTTGTAATGACATGTTTTCTTGGTTTCCTAACACAGTGATATTTATGTTTTCAGGTTATTACTACACATCTATAGTTCTCAGAGTGTGGCATAATAATACCAAGAATTTTCTTTTCTTTGTCGTTTTTGTGTGTCAAAATTTGAGTGAATGAGGCACAGCAGTATGCAATATAGTTCCTGGCACATTCAGTTTACATAAAATCTAGTCTTTGGCAACATACTGTGCTAGTTCACAGTGTAGTTTTCAGAATCATCACAGTATTGTAGTTAAAATAAAAAATATATAGTAATAAAATTAAAAGTTTGCTCATAGTGAATATTCATTTGCTTATATGCACACACCCATATACTGTTGTATTCTAAAACAAATAATTGAAATAAAATGTCTACTTAGCTTGTCAAAGACAGACATAGAGCCTTTACCTGCACTTCCAAAAGCTCTTGACAATTGGAACCTACAAATTCCATTGTGAATACAAAGCTACAGTGTGAATCACAGAGAACTGAATGGCATTTTTGTTAAGTTGGGAGAACTGAAACCCAACTTCAAGAGAGCAAAACTGATCGAAAGCAGGAAGGAAAAGAGACTATCCCCCGTGGCCTTGTGCTTCCTGACATACGCCATGCTTTATCCTATTACATGATGAAATGATTCAGAAGGGCATGGTGGGAAAGATGAGAGGTTGTCAGAAATATTGCAGTTAACCCTGACACTAACCCTTTCAGAAAGTAATCACGATGTCCTCAGGAAAAGGCAGGGTAGTGGTCTGATAGTAGTAATTGAACAGTGCACTTAGTGGAACAAGAAAATGTCAACCACGTACAAACAATCCTCCCTCATGAAGTAAAGCTCCATGGGGTCTACAAGGTGCAGTGCATGGAGGCAAAGCTCATCAGCACCCAGCCTAAGTATTCACCCGTGTCCTTTAAATCATGTGCACGACTGCTCATGGATGCAAGCCTCTGGCTAGTATTAAAGACGCTACTGTGATGGTAGCCCAGGAAATGCAGCCAGAGGGAGGGGAAATCCTACAGGAAGGCAAAGTGCTGGCAAGAGTAAACCACGTCAAGAAAGAGCCTCACCTGGGCAGAGGTTGAGTTTGGGCTCCTTGTTGGCATCGGCTTTGTTGTAGGACCCGCTCGTGGGCCTGCTTCGGGGAGGGGTGTTCAGGGTGACAGTTCTTACAGCATCTCTTTGAACATGCACATAGGAGGTGTTCTCAGCATTTCGGCTTTTATTATGATGGTGGTAACTCATTTTATGTTTGGAATTTGGGGTGTGTACTGCTGTAAAACAGAGGAGAAGACAAGAGGAACTAAGCAAGCTGGATTCACTTTCGTGAAACTAAACTGCACATGAGGCATGGCATAGAAAAACAGGGGGTAATCCAAGCTAAAGGATAATTCAATTCAGGAGAACCTTTAAAGTAGACTTTAAGTTATATGATAATGACTTGCTCTGTGGAGTGGTAAGTATTTGATATTTAATCTCTGCGGAAAAGTATAACTAGAGACACCAAACATATGGATATTCTACCTCTCCGCATTCCAGAGCCAGGGAAGTTCTTTGGTTCATCATAAATCCATTTTCTTTTCTTCACACCTTTAAAATGAGGCTTCCTCATGGGCTGGACAGCATTGACTTGGAGAAGAAACAAATTCATAGTTTTTAAGAGATACTCTTATCAGAAAATTACTGAGGTGCTAATTACAGACCTATGCATTCTCATGCCAAGCAAAAGTGTGCCGCTCTGAAACTAGCTTTGAGAACAAAGAACGGCTGGTTTTTAAGTGTCAAAAAACAAACAAACAAAACAAAGCAAAGTAACAAGAACAACAAAAAAAAAAAAAAAAAACTTGGAAATACATTAATGAGAAAAAAAACTTTTGGTAAGTTGCTTTCCTTTAAAAACAAACAAACAAAAAAAAAAGTCTTATTGTTTCCCCAAAGGAACTCCTTAAAAGAGCAGCAAAAGCAAAGTGCACTCAACCATAATTACACAGTATAATGTATTTTAGAGTCGTTATCTTCAAAGTAAACCTTTGTGTCTATCTTAAGCCCAAACTACTATTTCTTAATGCACTAGGTTAATACTTAGAGTGCTTTTTAAAATTGTACCTTGTGCCTTTTTTCCAATGTTATGAACTTGGAACCATAGGTAGTTAGGTTAAGTGAGGCTGAATTTTAGAAACGCTAAGTTTCCAACCAGATTCATCTCGCATTTTATGTGGATATAACTCACGTCACAATTTCTACAGTCATTCTCAGTTTTTCAAAACTGTCTAAGAAATATTTCCAGAGATTTTAAAACCGATTTCATAGAGGCATTCTGTTGTTTACAACTGACGACTAGGAAAATGAGTGTCAGTGTGACCCTCTATTAGTAGGCTAATGAATCTATCTTTGCCTTAGCTTTCAACCTTAGCTCAAGCTTGAAACCCTCAGAATCTCCGAATCCTCCCCATACATCATGTCCCATCCCCACTCCCAAACTCCCATACATAAGATTTGAACACCTAAGGTTATAATAAGTACCATTAACGCAAGTGTCCTGAGGGACGTTATTGAGGCTCTCCTTTAGTGCCTAAGACCCAAGCATACTACAGTTCACCAAATGAAATACGGAACAGGTGGAATGAGGTGGTTTAAATAGGTGTGGTCTCCATAGACTCTGGTGTTTGAAAACTTGGCCCACAGGGAGTGGCACTAATAGGAGGTGTGGCCTTGTTGGAGTAGGTGTGGCCTTGCTGGAGGAAGTACGTCACTGTTGGGGCGGGCTTTGAGATTTCCCCTGCTCAAGGCCCACCCGCTGTGGAATCTAGTCTCCTTCTGCTACCTGTGGCTCTGGGTGCAGAGCTGTTACCTCGCTCCCCAACACTCTGCCTGCCTGCACGCTGCCATGCTTCCCGTCATGATGGTAACGGACTAAACCTCTGAAACCGTAAGCCAGCCCCAATCAAAGGTTTACTTTTATAAGAAGTTGCCTTGGTTGTGGAGTTTCTGTGCAGCAATGGAAACCCTAACTAAGACAGGGAAGGGGAGAAGGAACCAAGCAGATCCCAAAGTTCCACCTCAAAGCACCATGGCTAAGGAAAAGCCAAATAGAGAAAAGTGGTCCACAAAAGTTACACAGCTGCCAATTATGTTCCACAATGGGCAAAATCCAACACACTGTGCTGGTGACTTCCCGCACAGGAAGTTTACTGTTACCTTAATGTCCACCTTAAACTCGTGGATATAATTTGCTATTACCTGTATCACAATCTGCACTCTGCACTTAAAAGCAGACTTTTCTTTTTCTTTCTTTCTGTGTGTGTGTGTGTGTGTGTGTGTGTGTGTGTGTGTGTTTCGAGACAGGGTTTCTCTGTGTAGCCTTGGCTATCCTAGACTCACTTTGTAGACCAGGCTGGCCTCGAACTCACAACGATCTGCCTGTCTGTGCCTCCTGGGTGCTGGGATTAAAGGCGTGAGCCACCACACCCGGCAAAAGCAGACTTTTCAACTCATACCTTTTCCTTTTCTTTCTTCCTTTTCAAATAAGAAAAGTGTACCCATCATAAGGCAGACAAATGCAAGGTCTAAAAGCGACAGGACCGCTGTCTTACTTGAAGAGGGCTTCTCTCTGCACTTGCTGCTGATGTTCTCAGTAGCATTTAGTACATGTGTTGCAGGCACAAGGCTAGTGGTGGGGGGCTGCTTTTGGTGAAGACTGTTCTTGCTGTCCTCTAAAGCAAATTAAGAAAATACGATGCCAATATTAGTAAAAGAAACACTTCAAATGGGTGCACCTTCTCTATGTGTGTGGCAATTTTCTAGAAGGCATTGGTACATTTTCTACTTGCCACAGCATCCCTCATGTACCAATAAAACTTAAAAAAGAAAACAAAATCTAAAACTACAGCTATTATTTCAATGCAATTCTAAGAGTTCTGAGCCAAAATGTTAACATCTCTTTGAAAACTTTAAGTAAATTACATATTTTGCAAGGAATGAGCCCATTTAAGTTCTCAAGATACGTTTTTGTTTTTGTTTTGTTTTTTCTAATTTTTTGTTTTGTTTTGGTTTTTTGAGACAGGGTTTCTCTGTGTAGCATGACTGTCCTGGATTCACTTTGTAGACTAGGCTAGACTTGAATTCACAGAGATCCGCCTGCCTCTGCTTCCGCTATTGCTGGGATTAGAAGTGTGTACCACCATGCCGGGCTCAAGGCACTTTCAATGGTACCACGGTCATTTGCTCTGTGCTTGGCAAGGCGACTATCCAATAAATTTTCCACAATTATGAGAATGCCCTAAATCTGTGCTCTTTCACACAGTAAACCTGTAGCCACCTTTGCCTAATTACTACTTGGTGTGGGGGCTAGTGCCATTGAAAAGCTGATTTTAGAGCGTTAGTAATTATAATTACATGTAGGCACTGATACAGAGCTAGCTACTGGCCTTCAAATTAATACAGATACTTTTTTATTTCTATGAATTTCATTGATGGATTAGGGATTTTAAAAAATTAGCTCTGAATATGAAACAAGTTTACATATAAGTTTTACACTAAATAATTTGCCACAAATGTCTTTTTCTATGCTTCTGTGCACCAGAACACTCCCAGCTGAAGATTGTTAAAACAGCACAGAGCTCTAGAGCAATGGGTCTCAACCTGTGGGTCATGACCCCCTTGGGGGCTAGAATGACCCTTTCACAGGGGTTGCATATCAGATACCCGGCATATCATGTTTATATTGTGATTCATAACAGTCGCAAGATTACAGTTATGAAGTAGCAATGAGAGCAGTTTTATGGTTGGGGGCCACCACAACATGAGGAGTTGCATTAAAGGGTTGTAGCCTTAGGAGGATTGAAAAACCACAGTTCTGGAGTCCTCACAGATTGTTGTTAGCAATTATAGTATAATAAATGTGTCCTCGTAAGAAGGAATCTGCACACAGTGCTCATGGTGTTTCCAAGGAAATTCAGACATTCTGCTTTAAGTTGCTGAAAGAAAACTTGAAAGGTCCTGGTTTTGCCATACAGGAGGGCAATAACGTTATAGCTGGAAGACTCCTTTTTGGAATTGTCATCTCCCAACGGGTGGATTTTCAGACTAGGAAACAGACTGTAAAAGCTTAAAACAATTAAGCACAAAGCCAGTCCAGTGCCTTGAGGCTCCGGCGTCCTAGTCAGTACTTTTCAACACATTACCTTCTACATTACATTTGGTTTTTTCTAACAACTAGGATGTATCCTTAACTTATCTATCCAAAACACAGATAGGTCAATGTCGTAAGACGATTCAATTACCCTTGGCATTTGAACATTTTGAGGCGGTCTCTCTCTCTTCAGCTAATGCTTCAGTCTCATCCACTCCAAGAAATATGATCCTCTGTGGAGCATAGCAGTCACCTCCTAGAACAGAATTTTACACTCAGGGGGCAGCAATGGGAAAAAGAGGCCTATGGCTACCTTTTGATACAGGAAGGATCTGCACAATATCTCTGGTATCCACTTTCACTTAAACATAACTCAGATTGTGCTGTCCCCACATCTCAACATACTCTATCAAAGACGCTCATGTTTGTGGTGGCTGATCTGGAGCCACATTGTATTATTCACGTGTTAAATTCCCACCCCCCCTCCTCGAGATTCTTACTGTGCTACTAGCAACCCTTCATATATTCAAATGGCATCTGTGTACCTTGCCTCCTGAAATCAACCCTGATTGGCTCAATAAAGTTGCCTATATACCAGGGTTGGGCCAAAAGAGGTAGGCGGGGCTAAGGTCCTTTGGCTTTGGAGGACAAGAGGATCACAGGAGGGAGAGGTGGAAGGAGAGAAAGAGAGGAGACAGATGAGGAAGAGGAAAGCAGAGGCGCCTATGACTTAGTGTAAACAAGAACCACGTGGCTGGGAGGAGCTTGCTCTGGGCATCAGAAGCAGCTCAGATGGAAAATGTGTACAAGTATTTATGCAAATTTTGGATGAAAAGGAGCCAAGATAGCAATGATTAAAGCAAATGACATGGAGGTTGGAACTGAAAGATAACAAGGTCGCTTAGGGGGTTTATTTCCGCCCATCCCCCCCCCCCCAGTGGTTTAAGGCTATTAAAAATCTAACAAGTGTCTCTGTTCTTTTATTGAAAAGATAGTGGGTTTAATAGCCGTGGGTATCAATATTAACCTTTAAGTTTCTACTACACATGTTAATGCATGCATATTAGCTATATGTATTTGAGTGGCCAGCATGTAAACTTATGCATAGTTAAGTGTGAGAAAACTCACATTATTCAACAAAATTAGCTTTCCTTTAACATATTCATACTAAACGTAACTTATCTTGAATACGAAATCCTCAGATATATGAAAGCAGTTTTGTTTTCCTTAGATTTCTCTTTTTTCAAGATAAGTATTTAGAGTTGCTTCAAATACTACATTTACAATTTATAGTACCTTCACCACACAATTTATTCTATTAAGCAAATAAACTGTTCTCAATAACCATTTCTCTCTCTGTGTGAGAGTGGTGTGTGTGTGTGTGTGTGTGTATATATATATATACACACACACACACACACACACACACATATATGCACATGTGTGCATGTGTGTGTGTGTGTGTGTGTGTGTGTGTGTGTATGCCTGTGCTACACTGTACATGTAAAAATCAAGGGACAACCTCAGGCGTTGCTCTTTCCCTCCTATCATGATTGGCATACTGTTTCTTCTTTGCTGCTACCTTTGTCTCTAGCTCCCATCTCGCTCGAGAGACACAGATCACAGACATGTGATACCAGATAGGGCTTTGTGGTGGTCCTGAAAATCTTCATTTTTCCTTGCCAAACAATTTATCTACTGATACATCTCTTGGGCCCCTAAGTAACCTTCCTGGAAAATACTATCCAAATGAGGATGTAGATCAGAGGAACAGCCTTTCCCTACCATGCACAAGGCTCTAGGTCAATCTCAATCCCCACTGTGACAAAAATAAGCATTAAAAACATTGTTATGGAATAGTCTGTGGGGGAAACAATCACACCACAGGATGTCCTCAGGGGTGTGATAGTGGCGCTTACATCTTGGGTGAGAAATCATCTCATTGGATTTAAGGCCTGCTCACAGGAGGATATTCCTTCCTGAAACTGAAACCCTAGCCAACTAACCTGTCATTGGTGAAGGCATGGAAACAGTTTGTTCCACTTTTCTAATCCAGTATAAGGTTGGGGTTCTAACTGCATTCTAACTGCCTACTGTTACACCCAAATGAGTATGGTTCTCACCCCTCATCAAAGCAGCTTCTCTTTAGCAAACAGTGACCGTTACAGAAGGCTACAGGGGTCAGAACAGTCTGAGAACAACTGGCCGTGGGGTGCCCAGCCCCAGATACATCTCTAGCATAACTTTTACCTATCAAATTTTATTATCTCCCTAGAATCCTCGTCCTACTACAATTTTTGACTATGAATTTAGCACATGTTTACTATAGTTTGGCAGTAAAATCACATTACTGAATACTTGTGAAACATAATGAGTTTAAAAAAATTCCCCTCTCACAAAGGATATATAAAGTTTTTCTCCATTTGAGGGAAAAAAACTTACATGTCATTTACCTAAATGTATAAAACTATGTCCCTGTTTTCTATCTAGTTAGAGTTGGCTCCCATTTCCAACATGGTCACTTCAAGAGTGGGTAGATTTAGTAAACATGCTTCTATTCACCCGGTCATTAAGTACATGTAAGTACGCAATCACATATTCTTCGGGTGTGTGCTCCTCTGCATCTGCCACTCATTCTGTTGTTCCTTTATCTATCATAATTACACCTCTTCTGGCCTCATGAAGTTTATGTAAAACCCATGACAAACATTTCAGAAAGAATTCTACTTCATGAGCCCCTCATCCATCCATGCTGAGATTTTGGCTGTCCTCATCTTGTGCAGGCTTTGGGTATGCAGTCAGAGCTGTGTGTGTGTGTGTGTGTGTGTGTGTGTGTGTGTGTGTGTGTGTGTGTGTGTGTTGCTGTTATGTCAGAAAATACTGCTTTGGTACAGACATCCACTACCTATGCCTGCCTCAGGCTTTCTACCTAATTTTACATGATGGTCACTGAGCCTTGGGTTGAGGGCATGTGATACAGATGCCACACTCAGAGCTGAGATGCCACACTCGGAGCTGAGATGCGACACTCAGAGATGTGCATTCTACCAGCTCTTCGTTTTGCTCCATGTCAATCATTTGTGCCTCTCTGTATTAATCTCCATCTATTGAAACACACACACACACACACACACACACACACTTGAGAAACTATTCAAAAGTGATAGCTACTGAGAAAATGGGAGTCAGTTCTCTTCAGGGATGTAATCCTAGAAAGACCCATGAGCCAAAAGACAGTCCTACAGCTGTGACGTATAAGGAAGCTGGGTTAATTCAGTGAGGTTTTAGAAAGGGCACATGAAGCTGGGAGAGGAAAAGAGGTCCAGGCAAATGGGAAGGAGAAAATGGGGATAAATGTCATCAAGGCTCATTATATGCATGTATGGAACCCTCAAACAATAAAAAGGTATCATTAAAAAATGGCCACAGGAGTCTCGAGCACCAACCATTCAGAGATCTCAGCAGCAGCACCGTGCTTGGGAAAAAGGATGTGGAGTGTAGGCCTCTCCGGGGCAGAGAGATCTTCATGACTAGCCCACGTAAGCTCTCAGCTGAAAGCCAGAAAGATTCTTGTGTAGGAGTGACAGGCTCACCTTTGGAATGACCACTGTTATGTGAAAGAAAGGACAGACAAGGCAACACCTGTCGCGTGTGTCCCTTTTAATCAGGTGTCAGAACGACTCCACGCAGAGTCAATGCGAGCTGCTTCAGTTCCACCTGCTGTCCACAGAGAAGCTTCTCTATGGGACAACAGCCTCAGCCACACACATTACGTAATGTTTTACTTGCATTGTCCAGCATCCAGTTAAGACTGAGAAGCTAGGCTAAGAAACACAGAAGTTTATCAAAACCACAGGACACTGGGAAAGTTCTAAGTATTGTTGTTTTTTGTTTTTTGTGTTTCCGAGACAGGGTTTCTCTGTGTAGCCTTGGCCATCCTGGACTCACTTTGTAGACCAGGCTGGCCTTGAACTCACAGCAATCCGCCTGCCTCTGTCTCCCACGTGCTGGGATTAAAGGCGTGCGCCACCATGCCCGGCTCAAATTCTAAGTATTGTAAAACAACAAAATAGGGGAAAAAAAGAAAGAAAAAGTATGATTCAAAATTTAGGTAGGAATTCCTTTGAAAGGTCAAAGAGAAGGTAGAATTTATACAAAAAGGGCAAATGTTAGCAAGCAAGACATCAGGCCAGAAGGATCCAGTTGTGTCTAGAGTAACTGATAATACAAAGCTAATTTTAAGTGGTATTGAGACATAACAGAGCAACTTGACCCAAGAATAGTTAAGGCATCCAGTAAGTTCATAAAAATGTCTTCAATGTCATTCGTAATCAGGAAAACCCGAAATAAGTGGCAACGAGGCATAATGAGCTGTCCAATAGAAGAGCTACATTTAAGAGTGATTGATACCCTGTGTAAGGAGTAAGAAGGTCAAGTTACAGAACAAGCATACAGTGCAATAGAGCTGGCCCTGGGGGCCTGGGTGCTGAAGAGTTGACCGCACGCTGTGACCCCGGGAGAGCTGGCCCTGGCCCTAACATGGGCAAAATGGGAGAGCTGGTCCTTGCGATGTAAGCACAGGAGAGCTAGTGGGCTGACCAACTCAGTGACCACCCAGGCCAAGATCCAAGGCTTTGAGCTGGCCCACTTCAACCTCTTCCCCATCTGTGAACTAGTGGCACACATAAAGGGGGTGGCCCTTTAAGAACCACAGCTGCAGAATCTCCACGACACAGGGCAACAACAGGATATCTGAGAGGAGTCTCAGTGAGGATCCAGTATTGACAGTGTAGCAGAAGCCAGAGGCCTGGAACATTTGCAAGTAAAGCTGTTTGGGCAAAAGAGTATACTGTGGGACACATGGTGACATACTGCAGCTTCCATGGTTTTATATATCTATATTTGTTCTGTTTGAGGGGGTTGCAGTGGAGGAGGGTGGATATGGAAGGATGAGAAGTTGAATAGGATTGCGACGCATGATGTGAATTTTGTAAAGAATCAATAAAAAGTTTAAAAGAAAACAGCACAAGGGAGTTCAGGATACCCATAAGCTGGAAATGATGTCTGTTGTTTCTGGTGCTTTTCACAAACACCACACAGAGTCATAAGAATTTTGAATTCGCAGCTGCACACATTCCTCACTGAGGTCCAACAGGGTTATAGGCTCAGTGTTCTCATTTGTGTTTTCACTCAGAGATAACCACAGGATGAGACTTTCAGGAGTACACACAGCGTTGTGCCATCACCCTAATGCAAGGAAAGAGGCAAGGCCTACTAGCATGGTCTCAGAGTCACGTATTGCTCTGAACTTTGTGTCCTCTCTAATAATGTAAACAGTTTAATATTTGCTCACTCAGAGTTCTTGCCATCTTTACTGTTGCTGGAAATGATAGAATCCTCTCTCTCTCTCTCTCTCTCTCTCTCTCTCTCTCTCTCTCTCTCTCTCTCTCTCTCCCTCTCTCTCTCAAAACTCCTCTCTCTCTCCCCTCTCTCTTTCTCTCTCTCCTTTCTCTCTCTCTCTCAGTGTGCATGTTCAGTAAGTAATGCATGCATATATAAAATATGCTTTAAAGACAATGTGAATGCACATATGCACTATTTTCTTATACATATGAAGATTCACAACAATGTCCAAGGGCTAGTGCAACAATCGATAATGAGACTATATTTCATACAAGTCATTTTAAACACTAAACTAACATACCCAAACTAAAGGAGCCCAAACTGTATACTTCCACTTAAAAAAGCAATTTAAAATGCAAAACTAAACTGCTGGAAGATATCAGAGTATTGGTTACCAATGAAAGGGGACTATTGCCTTAGCTAGAAAGAACTCTCCCTTAGTGACTAATGATAAAAAGCTAATTTTAAGCAGTATTGAGATGTAGCATAACTACTTGACAAAAGAGGACACCAAGTTGGCCAATAAGTTTATGAAACTGTGGATACAGAGATGGGTATGCACGTGGCGTTTTCCCAAAGTATACACCTCAGAGTATAATGCTTCATTAAATTCAAAGATCAAGAACCTGATAAAAATGGTAAAACACACAAAAAATTAAAAAACAATGCTTGACAGGTTTAAATTGAATATGGACTCACCAGCTATAATTATAAAATGTACCATCTTTCTCTCAAGATGTTCTATCAACTATTAGAAAATTACATTATCAGTTTAATAGGTGCTACTCTCATTTGCAGGACACCCAGGGGATGTTTCTAATTGAACAAAAGAATGTTCTGATACTTGGAGAATAAGCAAGACTCACTATGTCAGGAACCCAGTCTCCCAGAGAAAGGAGAGAGGTAACATCCTCTAGTATTGATGCTAAACAATCCTGTTGCTCATTATTAGACATACAATGAAAGTGCCATAACATTCTCACATTCCTAAGTCACAGCTGAACAGCAAATACACATGAAGGAAGATAACGTTTCACATGAAGGGTTAGATTATCAATGACTGAACATAATCTTTTCCCACCCCAAAAAAAGGGGGGGCATAGAGTTTAGTAATATTTTGCCAAAATGGAAACTTTGAGAGCTGGTCAGAGAAAGTGCATGCCAGCTTTGTGCTCTTGCTTTCATTAGAGCTGGAACATGTTGCTTCCAGGAAACCAGTGATGACATTGGGTCTACAGCATATGTAGCGAACAAGAAGGAAAAAGGACCAAATTAGCACAAGGAGGGAAGGTAGACAGAAGGAAATGGCTGAAAACAGGTGAAGATGAAGAGACCAACGTGCTACAGCCGTGATGCTAAATGCTTTTCTTTTGTCAGCTTCCTTTTTTCCTTCACATGCACTCTTCCTGTCAGTCTTTTTTCCCCCCATATCAGAAAAAGGTGTCCACTTCTCCTCAAGAGCTTAGCATTTCTAGTTTTCCCATGTGCTAATGTACAATAGTCTTAAAATATTTATGCTATGATAAGCAACTAGAATGTGTGTCATAGTGTAAATGATACATATTCTTGAATATTACTGCCTCAACTTTCTCCAAGTACATATTGGTCACCTCTCCTGCACTCGCCTCTGTGTTAGTATCCTATTGCAATGCTTGATATATGAATTAGTTTTAGTTATAGCCTGGAGCCTTACAGCAGGCACACATCCATGCCAAGTTTTTTCATTACAATGCAGAACCTGAGACATCCTGTACATGGGATGTAAATTTCCTTAAGGCATTGGGTAGAGACCCCAGCCATTCTGGGCATCTTATTTTATAATGTATCTACAAAGCTTGCATCAAACAGGAAATAGAAAAGAGTTAAGGACAAAAGTTTAGCTCTGGGGGTAGCACATTTGGAACCATCTAGCTCACCTCCGTTTTCAAAAGCGGCAATGTCAGTCCTTGGTTTCCTATCCAGTGATGTTTTTGCCTCTCTTGGCCTTTCAAATAGGCTGAACTTTGTTGGAACTGCAAGACCATCTCCTAGAAATGAAAAGAAATGAAAAGTCACTCCAGCAACCATAATACTATAAATAAAATTGTGATAAAATTCATAGTGACAGTTAAGTGACTTAAACATTAATATAGACGCTATTTGCAAAATGATCTAGTAAACAACACATAAGCATATTGGTGTTAAGCTAATTACGTAAATGACAAAAAGTTCATTCTTCTATTTGGATTGGTAACTAAATGGCAATTTGAGTTTTAAACAATGTTACACTATTGTATGTGCCTAATATGTTTAGTTTGCTTGGTGTTTTGTTGTAATGAATTTGCAATGTTTCTTTTGTATCTATCTCCTCATGATTAATTTAGCAAACAGTATTAGTTATTATTGCCTACAAAATTCTAATGATACTTGATAATTAAATTATTATCATGGTTTTCATTGTGCATATCCAGACAAACTATTTTGACAGTAAGCTATTGACTTTCAAATGAAAAAAGACATGGCAGCCTACAGCAGTGTGAACTTATGAATAGGATAGTTTACCAGGAGAGAATAAGTTCATGTTGTGAAAATCAGTAGCATAGCTCATGAAATTTGTGAAGAGGACTCATAAGCAATAACAATGTATCACAGGAAATATCCTGACTTTGATATTTTTGCTATAGTTTCATAGAGCAAAGACCATCATTTCTTCTGCTTACTTGCAGCAGTTCAGAAACTATTAACAGTAGTGTTCATAAATCACTCTAATAGTAAGTTAAAACCAAGATGTAGTAAAATATTAACATTTGCTGTCAATCTAAGTCCGGGATTCTCAACCTCTTGTCATGACTCCTTTGGGGTTGAATGACCCTTTCACAAGGTTTGCCAAAGACCACCAGGAAACAGATATTTATATTACAATTACTAACAGTAGCAAAATTACAGTTATGATGTAGCAATGACAATAATTTTATGGTACTGAAGGGTCACAGCATTACAAAGGCTGAGAATCACTGCTCTAAATGAACAGGGAGTACAGGAATTAACTTTTGAAAGCAATATAAGGCAATATTTACATATGTGCAGATGGATACAGATTATTTGCTTTATAATCTTCCATTTTTAACTTTGATGGGTAGCTTTGTCTCTTGTTTTTGTTTGTTTGCTCTAAGGTTTCTCAGTCTGGTTAGTACAGGCGCTGGTCTGCTTCCCCTTCCGATGGTCTATTGCTGCCACCTTCTGCCAGCCACTTAAATAGTCCACCATATACAGAGGGAGGGAGGGATAGGCACTCCGTTCTGTATTCCTTTGATAATCCTTAGCTTTTCTCATCTCTTTTCTCTGTTCTCCCTTGTCTCTGCTAGCTCTTCTCTCTGTGTGCCCTCCCTCCTTCCTGTCCTCCAGAGGAGCAGGGAACAATTCAACTCTTTTCTACTGATAGACTATGTACACTTAAGCTCACTCTAAAGACAGGAAACCTATACAAAGTCATGGCTCCCACGTACTCTTCTGCAAGCTCCTGCTTTTCTATACACAAGACAAACGCTCTTTGTCTGTCCTTCAAGGATAAGATTCTGACCAGAAGCACTCAGACCTGCTTAAAGGAAATGCGTCATGAAGGAAAGTATTTGGGACTTGTCCATCCAAATGGCCTTAAAATTGCCTGGTACACAAAAGGCATTCATTCAACAGACAGGCTGGTGTTTTGCCACTGACATCATTTTGCTATCCCACCTTTCCCACCCTGACCTGGGTAATCCTTTGCATTCAACATAAAAAAAATCGAGGTCTATTACAAAGAAAGATTTACTGCTGAGACAGAAAGGTAAATTATTTACAGATTTCCTGTATGGGATGGGAGAGTTACCTGTATCGGCAAAGTCTGTTCATTCAGTAGCTCCTCTGGGGGAAACATCATTACATTAATAGCATCTTTTCATAAGAAATTTGGGTCATTCAGTAAAAAGCTTCTTTCTCACTCTCAAGCTGGATGTATTATTTAGCATTTAATCCTGCTCTAGTGTACACTGCACTGAATAATTCAGCACCTACTCACTAAGCGTCTCCTACACGTCACTGAATATTACCGTCTCGTTTCTTACCTTCTTGTAATTCACTGCCATTTTCCAAAGGCTTTTCTAACTCTTTTTCCGTGGTAGGAGCTATGCTTTTTGATGATGAGACGTCTGGTGCAGCATGGAATCTATAGTATTCCCCTAAACTCCCGTGAGAAAACAATGGTTAGCATGTGGGTCCTATCAACCATTGGAAATCCCACAAATGTTGAATTTCTTACCAGATTTATAACACATCTCCCTTATTGCTCTTTTCTCTTCAATTTCTTCAGGGGTCTTTGTCCATAAACTAGAAGCATCTATAGGATATATTTTTGAAAATTAAATTGTCCCAAATCCAAATAATCTGAAAATTTGTAAATCAGAAAGAAAAATCCCAAATATTGTTTTCGTGGATGCGTTGTTCTTCATCTAATGTTTGAAGTTCTTAAAAAGTACAAACTTGTATTTCAAAATGCTTCCATTTTTAGTATTTGGAAGACTCATTGGAGAGAAGCTATATGTTGTATGCTCTGTGTGCTGCCATGAGAAGCTGAAATCACACACTCACTGAGATGCTGTGTGGGAGGGCATCTGGGCATGAGAGAGTAGAAGAAAACATGCCCGGCAAAAAGATCAGCAAAGAGTTCTATGCATGCCTAGGCACGGAAGTTATGGCGGCAGTTGGTACCCACAGAAAGATGCATTCCAGGGCAGGGACAAAGCAAATTAATTTTTTTCCAGGTGTTGATCTGAAGTTTGTCTGACTGGCTCCACTGTGCTGTGATGATATGGAAGGCAAAGGGAGAACCATGATGCAGAACACATGGGTCCTAATCTTGTCCATACTTCTCTAAGGAATATCAGGGGTGATGTAGATGTCAGCACTACAAGATACACTCTGGATCCTTAAAACGCGGGGGGGGGGGAGTAAATGTTACAAGAAATAGGTATGTGTATATCAGTCCAGTACACAAGAGACACCGGTACACAGCAATGGCCTCTTATGAGGCTATCTGTACCTCTGTAAGTACATGTACATATTTATACGTAAGACATGTCTCCCAGCCATCATCCAATAGAACCTCTGTTCCAATCCATAGGCCTCTCAATAAAATCTTGTCTATATATTGCATCTTAAGCCTCTAGGACTTGAGGGATGTGTACGAAATCCCGTGGGATATTACATGTATACTTCGATCCGTGAAAATAGGTACTGACCATTTTGTTCCTCTCCTTCCTCCTCTTCTTCTTCAAAGTTGGTTTTTAAAACTAATGGATGATGAATAGGCCGTGATATGTTCTCCATGGGTTTCAGAGGCTCCTGACTCTGGGTTGGGGGTGGGCTTCCTTCCTGACTTTCTTTCTGTAAGGTGGTATCTACAGAGAAAACACAATGCTTTCATCTAGTCAACCATTCTTACAAATGCTTTCAGTGACCACCCATTCTTTTTGTTGTTATTTTTCTTTTCTTCCTTTGTTTTGTTTTGTTTTTTTAAAGAAGTGATATCATGTCTTCTGAAGTACTTCTATGCTCATGAACTCACAGTGGCTGCAGCTTCCTGAATAAGACATGTCCAAAATCAAGCCAGTCACAATTCTAATGTGGACGGGGTAGGAGTTCCCAAGGCCCCTTCCCTAACTAAAACACTACTAACAGTTAAACATTTCTGGAGAAGGAAAATTACTTTTCTTTATGGGTGTGGGCCTTGGTAGGTTGGACCCCTTCCGGTGGATGGCTACACACCCAAAAATATATGGACAGTAGAAATTGGCCTTGGTGGGTTATTGTAAAACAAACACTGAGTGGAAAGGTGTGGGGTGGATCTGAGAGGTGTTAGTAGTAGTGGGTGATGAATGTAATCAAAAAACATTTTATTAAGCTCTTAAAGAATTAACAAAAATATTATATTTAAAAGAAATAAAAATCTTAAAAACAAAACAAAGAAGGGGCTGGAGATGGTGCAGTGGTTAAGAGCACCAAGTTCTCTTGCAGACAACCTGGGATCAATTCCTAGAACCCTCATGGTAGTTACTGTCTGTAACACCAGTCCTAAAAGAGCCAACACCCACTTCCATCCTCTAAAGGCACCAGGCACGTACTTTCAGATAGGAACTCATACACTTAAAATAAACAAATACAATTTTAAAAAATGTCCTTTATAAAAGAAGATAGGAAAGAAAAAAGAAACAGGGTCTCTTGTATCCTGTCTTGTTCTCAAATTCACAGTCATGTGTAGCTAGGCTGGCTTCAATTGTTCAGCTTGTACTTCCGTGTAAACTAGGGTGACAGTTGGGTGCCACTACACATTGTTTGTGTGAGGCTGGGACCTAAGCCCAGGCATTTGTGTATACTAGGCAACCAACTGTGATGTATCCCCATCCCCTTAAACCATTATCTTCACAATTAATTGAATATTCAAATGTTTCCCTTATATTAATTCAATTGGTATATTTACAATTTAGTAAATGTCAACATTTTTCTCTGTAACTCAGAAAGATATGTCATTTGCATGTCACCATGCCGTTGGTCCCTGACTTAGGGTGGATCAAATGTAAAATACTGTGAAGTGACAGGCATTGAGCAGAAACTGTACTTCGAGCTCTGGATTTCAATATTTTCTCAAGACGACAATATTCTCTAGATAATCCGTCGGATACTGGGCAGTGGCTATGAGGACAGACACAAACCAGCAATGTAATGAAGAAGTAAAGAACTCTATATACTGCATTGCTAAACTAGAATGCTCTGGTAGCTTGGATGTATTAAATGCATTTTCAGCTTATGAAAGGTTGGTTGGTTGGTTGGGATGTAACCCCAATGCAAATCAAAAAGTTGAGTGCAAATTGATCAGAAGTGTTGCTTTTAATTACAAAATAGATCTGTGAGATGAGAATTATTTTACTAATATCACATTGTTTTGTCTTAAGGAATACATTTAGGTCTCAAGCTCACTATACAGCTGAGGAGGACCATAACTTCTCATCTTTCTTCTATCTCCTCTTATGTGCTAGGATTATAGGTATATGGGGCGGGGGTTGGGATAGCAAGCATTCTACCAGCTGAACTATATCCCAAGCCTAATACATTTTTAACAATTACAAAGAATAATACTACAAGGCAGCTCTTACAATAGGATTGTATATATGTCCAAGAGGACAAAGGATCCAACACCTATAGGATGAATGGAATTAAGTTTGCTAGTCATCTAACTTTAAAATTGGCAGAGGCCATGCTAGAACAAGCTGACTTTCAATGCATGAGACAATGTGTTCGAAATTAACAGCAATTGTGAACATGCTCACTTCTCCCATTTCTGAACTTCAGTCAAACAATAAATGACTTAATCACAATCAATCTCTTGGTTACACTTTTATAATTCTTCCAGAATGAAAACTTTGCATGCATACACGTTCTGATTTTCCTTTTGTTTTAAATTCCATTTTTAAATGGTTTCCCTTCTCATATTTTTAACAATAAATAGTCAAGCGAAATGGGAAAGTAACAGACACTTTACTTAGTTGTTCTTTCTGCAGAATATCCTAGTTTACCATCTGAAGTTCTGCCTTCCACAGTCTTAATGAGGTCTCTGTAATGCTCCTCGCTTGTATCTCAGACCACACCACACTGTCCTTAACCACATATGCCTCTTTCAGCTTTGTGATGCTAATCACTTATGTGGGTTCTAAAATTGCCTCCTTCTGTGGTTCTTCATTTCTTCTGAGTCTTCTCTAGAATTTTCTTTAATATTGCACGCACAGAAATGCAGGCTTTTCTTCTAGAGTTTACTTCCAACAGCCTCTTCCTGTTACATGGCTAAATTACAATGGTAGTGATGATGGTGGAAATATTGAGTAATAGGTATGAAGCTGATACATTTTGGGAACAACTCCACAGCACAGAGGCCATTGCTGTGTCATACAGATGAAATAACTGTGCCAGGGTTATGTAGACACATGTGGCAGACTGAGATTGTAACCCACTCTATTCTGTAGCCAGTGGTCTCTATCTTTGCTTAACTCTACCTCCAATATTTATGTCTGGTGCTTCCGGAGCAACAGTAGCTTATGGAAAGACAGTTCCAAGCCAAATATTGGCAAAGGAAAACCTGCATCTGAGATCAGCTCTGTCTTTAATCCCTTCCATTACATAAGCCCCAAATTTCCAGATTTCCTTTAAATCAAATCAAATAGGGTTGCTTTTCCTAAAGCCAGGGGTGGGCCGCAGTTGGCTCAGACTAGCATTTGAGGATTGAGTGTTAAATTTCAAGCACTGTGTGTATGTGCTTCCATGCCCTGCTTAACAGGCAGTTTGATATAAACCCAACACCCCCACAACGAAAACTACACACAATTCATAATTAATAAATTCACTTAGAGAATAGATATGATCTATGATGGCAAATCAGCTAGTGGGAAATTGCACCTATAGAAGATGGTTTAAATACCATTCTGTGATTCTAGCTCACCTACTTTACATGTGCCGTCTGGTATGTATCAATTCAGCAAATGAAAACCCCCAACTTTCACTTGTTGCCTTCTTAAAGATCTAAGTTTTATCTTATCTTGGCCCAACAGACATCATTGCATATAGATTACATAATGTATTATATTAACTTATACTTTCTTAGCTGTGTCTGTTCACAATTTATAATATTTCTACCTTGAATTTATAAATAGTTAATTTATACTTAACTTGTACTTAATGAAAAACAGGAAAGTAGGCTTTTTTCCATAAATGTACTACTACATGATAATTTAATGGTCTAAGATAAAAAGATTTAAGATTCTTCTTTTGATTGATATAGCACTTGGTAGACAGATGTTCCTACAAATATTATAGGAATTATCAAGTCTATCAGAGATCAACTTATACCTTCTATAGTATTCAGTATTTCCAAAATGAATAGTTAATATGGTAGTTCAGTACATATTTTTTAAAAAAAGCCTTTGATAGTTGGTATGTTTGGGGCACAAAGGCTAATATACTGAAGTGTTGTACCCCAGTGTGGTGGCATGAGGTGCTGGAACTTTTAAGATGTGAGGCCAATGGGAGGGAATAAGGTCACGAGGCTGCTACTCTAATGAATGGATTAATGTTGTCTCTCAGACAGGGGTCAGGTCTTCTGAGATTCATGGAGTTCTCATGTGTGGACTGTTTTCATGTAAGGCTGGCAACTCCCCCTTAGGCCATTTCCTTCTAATTCTCTGCTATATTGTGCTGTAACTGGGAGACTTTCACAGGACATCGGTACCATGTTGTCTAGATCTTCCATCCACTAGAATCACATGCCAGATCAACCTCTCTTCTTGATATACTAGACATCCTCTGGTACTTTGTAAACACCAAAACAAAACAGACTAGAGCAAGAGTTTATCAACTAGCTAAAAATTGAACCCACTTTCTAGAGCATAGAACTGTGTCTGAGCAAAGAAAAACTTAACATGAAGGACTATCCAGCTTAACATGATTAACTAGTATCCAAGAGTTTCCAGGGTATGCTTATTAAGAGGTAACACTACCCATCATTGTTAAGTGTGTGGCATTGGTAAGTGAACAAACTAAAGATTCTTGGTCTCATGGAGCTTTTATTTACAAGGAAGCATTGGACAATCAACAAAGTACATAGCAACCAAGTTATATGCATCTGGGAAAGTAATGGGGTATAGCAAACCATAAATAAAGGAGTACAAGAAAGACCGGAAGCATATACATACAGAGGAGGTGGGACAGCAAGATACATTTCAAGTATGGTACGAAACATAGGCCTCATTAAAGGCAATATTTGAGCAAAGCTTTAAAGAAATAGAATATTTGTCATAAAGATGTTGAGGAAAAGGCTCTTTGTGCAAAGCCCTGAAAACAGGGGTCCACTACGAAGCTCTAAGGAAAGGCAACTGTATGTTTATACAGTTGGGGCAGACTGAGAGGTACCTGAGTGTGGGGAGCTAACAGAGTACATGATCAAATAACTGAATTTGAGCTCTTGTTAGGACTCTGACCTCTCTGAATAAGATGAAAGGACACTGGATGATTCTGAGTCGAGGAGTAAAACCTGCTTGATCATAAGTCTGTAGGCACTGTGCTTTGAGTAGACACGAAGAGATCCAGCAGTGAGATTGGAAGCTGCTGCAACAAGACAGTTATGAGGTAATAATGGTGGCTTGATCCATGTGGAGATCCATGCACAGGTGATGAGGAAGTCTGACTCTCGTGTATCTGGATGGGAGAATTATGTTTCTCTATGGATCACATGTGGGATGTGACAGACATTTTAGGGGTGATTCAGATGACCTAAGCAACTGCAAGAATGGGCTTGCCATCAAGATGAGTCTGAAACAGGTATGGATGGAGCAGGTCTGAGAAAGTATGGATGAAATCACAATGCTAGTCTTAAATGTGTTAAGTGTGAAATGTTTGTTAGTCATAGAAGTCAAGATATAAAGAAGTTGATGTTAGACATCTAATGGTGGGTGGGGAGGGAGAAGTTGAGATCTGGAGGGGTTATACAAGCTTCAGAGTTAATTATGCATGAATCATTGAAACTATAAGCTTGAAGCTGGAGAGATAGCTCAGTGGTTAAGACCATGTCCTGTTCAGCCATGAGGACTGGAGTCAGATCCTAGCACCCATGCAACAAACAGGAGTCCTCTGATGGCCTGTAACTCTAGCTCTGTGGGATCTAATGTGCTCTTCTGGCCTGTACTTGTACACAGGTTGGTGCACTCTAACACACACACATATATATATACAATCACAAAGACATGCACACAAATAAATTGATTAACTAGAAAAGGATTACTAGTTGGGGAAAGAAAGGGGGATAAAAGTGGTTAGAGGGACCAGATAGGAAAGAAGGGTGACTAGGATCAGGATCCATTACATACACACACGACTATATATACAAACCCATTGTGTATAATTAACATGTGATGATAAACGTTAAAATATAAAAGTAAGACTAGATGTTATCATAAGACAGGAGACAGAAAAAGGAGAGCCAATGACCTAGTTCTTGGGTACTTACTACCCAGGAGGAGTAACCAGCAAGGGCAAGTCACAGTGGGCACAGAATGAAGATAATGTTGAGGGATGCAAACTGCTAAAAGACTATACGAAGGGGGGAGAGCTGTCAATGTGTCTACTTCTTCTAATGGCTCAGGTTACCTATGGATTTAGATTTGACTCATGTATTTATTAATCTGCATACAGTGAGTAGAAAAGTTGAGGAAGCCTGATTATCAGGAGAGAGAAAGAGAGAGAGAGAGAGAGAGAGAGAGAGAGAGAGAGAGAGAGAGAGAGAGAGAAAAGAAGGAAGGAAGAAAGGAAGGAAGGAGGCAAACGGAGTATTATATTTCCAGGAAGAATTTATAAAATACGTGGAGTCACTGCAATGAAAAGAAAGCAACATGCAGTGGCTACTCATGAGATAGCCACCTAACTCTACTCATTCTTTAAATTCTTCAGTAAGGTATTAAGGCCATCATCTGGGAGGAGGAGATTTTGGAAGATGGATGAGATAGAAGACAATACAATGTCATATTCTAGAAGATGAGAGCTGTACCTGGGGGCTATTATAGACCATGAAGTCAGCAGTATGACTTTATTTGAGGTAAACTGAATCAACCATGGTCATTTGTTCTCTTTATCCCCATGAAGTTTAATGAATGCAGGCACAAAAGAGGTGGGGGAATCATGTACCAGTGTTATGGCTGAAAGAATATTTACTGCAGTTAGTGTAGTGAATGGTAGCAGATTGGGAAGTATGTGAGAAGCATTGGTTGCCAGGGAGACTCATGAGAAAATGTTACAGTGCTAAATGAATGAGGAGTTAAAGGCATAGAAAGGCTAGCGTAATGATAGAGTATGTATTTTCATATAAATTACCAGGAATCAATAAAGTGGTACTAATATGGTGGCAATGAGCTAGTAGTTTTACATTGCTGAAAGCAAGATGAAAGGACGTAGATGAACACGGACAAAAGCAACACCAAGCAACAAAATAATATAAATAATTAACACCAGATTCATGCTGCATAGTATCAGAGAGAAGTGTCAGAAACAGTTTGAAACTGGCAGCGAGAACAAAGAAAACCTCTCATCTCATACTAGCGCTGATGGTACTTGAGATTTGGAAGAGAGACCAGGGATGCGGCAGCCAGCAGTGAAGAGTCCTACAAGAGAATTAGTCTTCAAGGGAAACCTTTTCACAGAAAAGTGTGAAGAGGATAGGACAACTCTGAGAAGACAGAACTGTGTTGCCAAAGGGAAACTGGAGAAGAACGAGTGAAAATGAATGAAGGGCAGGCCACTTCCACTTTAGAGTCTCTTATGTTGATTGACATAAAAAAAATAAATAAATAAAAGCCAGAATGAAATTAGCTTTATTCAAAATATAAAACATGGATGTCTGTGGGCGAGCCTAGGCTGGAGAGTGTAGTGAGTGTGGTGACCTCTCTCCTGTTTTCCAAAGAGCCAAGAAAGTTTGAGAAAACTGGGCATTATTCATCTACACATCCATTTAGTATCCTCTCACCATGAGCTAGAATGTTTAGGGGAACAGATTGGACTTTGTAAAGATGTAGATTTGACCCTTTTGAAGAGAGGCTAAGCTATACCACCTGTTGGAAAAGTTGGGCCTTCCAGAAAGGCCAGTTCTATTTACCAAATACAAGAACAATCCATCCAACACTTAGCTTGAGCTTATTTTAACAGTGAGAAGACCAATAATTGTCATTTACATAGGCACCCCATCTGGGTCTACCTTGAGGTGAATTAGTCTTTGTTTCCTGTTCATCTTAAAAGAGCTGGTGAGACCACTGACTTTAATATACCAGATAAAAATAGTCCACTGGCAATGCTTTTCACTGGATTAAAATCATGCTACTTGTAAACTTATAAGGACCGTGGGAATCTATTGCATAGCTTCAAGACTTTCATCTCAACAAGTTACTGCTTAGTTTTCATTTCCTCATGCCCTATGCTTGTGTATAAACACCCAACCTACTGCACATTATTATTATTTTTTTAGGTCTAGGCATTGCAAAGTAATGGTAAGGAAATTAATTGTGTTCCCCAGTCTCCAGATGCTTCCAGTCTAGTGAGGAAGAGAAACAATAATAAAAGTATTGCATGTGTGATGTGTATTATGAGATCAAAAAATTTCCCAAAGTATGTAACCGTGGGAAGGATTATAAACTTTGTCACGGGTGAGAGCAGTCTTGGCGGGCTTGACCTTGGACACACCATGGATACTCCCTGAGATTAACCTTGAGATAGACTGGGTGGAGCCATCCTGGGCCTGGAATTCAGGAAGCAGACCTGGGGACTTCACCTGAATTATTGTGTTTCTGACCCTCAGTGGGAGGAGGAGACCAGCCCTTGCACATGAGAGACAGACAGGCAGAGAGGACAAGAGGGGCAGCAGGTTCAGACCAAACTAGAGCGCACGTGGATCGGGAAAAGTATCAGCGAACAGGCCAGACCAGCGTGCAGGCCAGAGACACCTAGGGACCCGTCCTATGGAATGGATACTGGAAGGTTCACTCTTGTTTCCCTTTAACCTTTTTCCCCTCTTGTGTAAGATAGTTGTGTTGTATAATAAGTTTAATTGTTAAGAAACAGAGCCAACATGTAACAAAAGAGCAAAAGTTTTAGCTACCCACTTCTTGAGGTTCTATGAAACTAATTCTTCAACTCCCAAAGGACTAATAGCATAATCTCATATCTAGGGCAATTCCACCAGAGAAATATGGTGAGCATAGCAGGATAAAGTTGCTACAGGAAAACTAAGAAGACACTAATTTATCTAACAAGGTCCCTTTAAATATGAGGTCTTCTGTGTTCTGTGATGAATCTATTCGAAGTCTCACCACAAAGTAGCATTTTGGTATCACAGCAGAACAGACAAAACTGAGTCACAGCATGTCTTTGCTTTCTGCACCCATGAAAGAGTCCTGCATTTCTCACCTCATTGTGTGCAAATGTGCCACCGAGGCTGCTACTCCAAGACCAGACTACATATATAGCACTGTATATTCAATTATTTCAGATATACTCACTGCTACTTGGTGGCAAAAATAATCCATTGATATTTCGGGGTTTGCTGTGGTAAAAGATACAACTGATCTTCACACAACCAAGAGGTTGGGTTTCCCAGAAGCATGAAATGCTGCAGTTTTGCTGGGAAAAAGAGGGGGGAAGAAAATACAATGTTTAGGTACTCAAAATAAATGCAGCCTGTTAGAACACAACACAATGTGACAAGAATAGCTTTAATTGCTGATTTCTACATTTTGCAGCATCTAGGTTTTGCTATTTAAAAGATTAAAATGGTCTTCCTTTTTTTTTTTTCTACAAGTTTAGATTGAGCAAAGTGAAAGACACTTAATATTTTGGGGGGAGGAAGGGCTCTTTGTTCCCTGTTTTGTTGTAAAAGTTTAATTCAAGGATGGAGGAAGGAAGGGTCTTTTAATGAAAATAGTCATTTTACCTGCATTTCCATGTGTCTAAATCTGCAAAGTGGATCTAAACATTTTCTCTCTCTCCATAATGAGCATACAGTGTCACTGCCAAGGGCTTCTTCACAGTGTCGGAATCGGCACTGGGAACCCTAAGAAACACACAGTGCACAAAACACAATACATTATTGTTAGTGGTTAATTATGAAGTTTTAATCATTTAAAGGATAAAGAGTCTATAAAAATTCATATCATGAAAACATACACTATCAATACAGAACTATCAAGACAAAATCATAGCAACTCTGTTTCTCTTTAGTGAGCAAGTGGTAAAAAAAGATAATGATCAAACAACATAACATACCATAAGTTTACTCATCACAGGTTACTCTTGAAATGCTGCCCTTTGTATCCAGTCATCCCATAGAACTCACTAAGAGCAAAGTGATGAGAGTAGAGACCCCCTTGATTACAATAAAACAACAGGGAGGGTTGGGTTGATTTTTCTTTCTGGAGAAAACTTGACAAGTATCTAAGAAGTGCTGGCCACATTCTGCATGGGAAGATACTTTCTACCAACCACTACATTAGCTGTTTTGTCTTCATAAATCAAGAGCATAAAACATATATGGTATGTGTGATGTGAAAATTAGTTCAGATTTCAGTGTCACCCACTTGACGTTCCACTTTCTGGATATCAACACATCTCGCAGCATATCCATGCTAAGGGGTATTTTTATATACCAACCAAAGTAGATGTGGATTATGTCAATGGTCTGTTATTACTGGATTTTGAATTCTACATTCTTTTATGCACGTATCTACAACTGGAAAAATTGTAAGCCACTGTATACAGAGGAACTGTGAACAATACCAGCATTTCCTTGCATTCCTCCCTTTTTGACGGCTTCTTTCTACTTCACGCTTCACTTTCTGTCCCTTCTAAGATGTAGTTTGTACTTTTAAAGCACAGGATAATGAGCAGTAAGTTTGAAATCAGGCAAATTAGCGTTTAACAGCATGGCTTCGTTACTTGTCAACAGCCACTCATCATCTCTGTTTTCACAATTTCAAAATAAAGTAAAATACTCTCACAGGACATTGTAATACATTGGAATAGCCTGTGAGATATCAGTAAGGCATAATGGTTTCTAAATTTGATGTAATCTCCTTAGAGATTATTATTTATCAATCATTGGGAATACACAGGGACGAGATTCTGCTATTCTAAAAAAGTCTGTCATCCAAGTTCTCTTTGAAAGGTAACATGACAAAAGTGGGTTGAGTTTGCAAGGCCAATGAGTTTGACTCCAGGATTTTAGCAGAGATGAAAGATGGTTAACCAGACCGATCATCTTTTTTTTTTTTTTTTTTTTTTTTTTTGAGGGGGGTCCATTTGTGACATGAGCAATGATAGTTTCTACATCTATTCGGTTTTATTAACATTCATTAATCACAATTTACTTTTCTCACTTAACTTTACAAACTTTATGACTTCCATTGATTTGATTATGTTACACACTATTTCCCTTTATGTGGTATTTAATTAATTGTTATATTCAGACTTCTGGCAGAAAAATGCAATGTTTATTAATTTCAAATAAAGAAACAGATACTACAGTATTGGTAGTAACCTGAAGTCTATTATTTTATTATGTATGACTGAAATCACATTCAACAAATATGCTATATTTATAAATATCATTTTATAGTGTACAGAATTAGGAACTAGAAGTCTGAAGAAGAAATAATATATGCCAAAATGTTATATAAAAACTAGCAGGAAACTGACATATATAAAAATAATTACATATATATTATAATTGTAAATAAACCAAGCTTTCCTCACATAAGTTCAGGATATCAAAAATACATAGGCATTTGCATCAGAGTAAAGCTATCTCTTTATTGTGTCTCTTCTTTCACTCTACCAAAAAAACTTAAGCATGTGTACTGTAAGTTGTACAATATTTACCTTTATGCATGTGGAATTAACAAAGAAATAGCAGTCATTCCCAACTTCTGCCATTTTTCAATCTCTTGCTGCTAATCCAATGATTGTTTTTTATAAATATGTACAAATTGCAGGAACGCAAATATAAGAACTATCAGTGTGTAAAAGGGGGAAAACTTGTTCTTTTCCACAGTCTTTCAGGCTATCAGTATTATTCCTTTAAAACTGACCTCCTGTTGACAGTACATTACACAATAGATAATTCTTAAATAAATTTAAATTAGAAGATACCTTCTCTAGCTTTGCAGAAATGTTGAAAGTGGTTACTAGTAGTCACACAAACTCAAACTTCCAGAATTTTCCTCATTATTACATAACTCATTGTTGGCTCATCATAAGTGACCTCACGTGCAACTGTAGGTTACTTCACCTAAGTGAATTACTTGCCTTAGCCAATATCTATCAAGCATACTAAAACATTATTTATAAATGTAACACTGTATTTTATCTTTCAGTGTTCTGATCAAAGAAAAAACAGATTCATGTTTTCAAAATTAAACTTGGTAAGTATTTCACAATGAAATAGCTATTTCTATATGTGGTTTAGAAATGAAACTAAGGTAAATATGCTATCTATATTCCAAGAAAATAGATACAATTTCTTAATTATGTACCTGGTGCTATATACTAATTCAAGAAAAATGATATGCAGATTATTTCACAGTAATAAATGTACATGAAAATAAGTAGGGTACCTATTCATTCGGTGGCTTTATTCCACTTCCATCCATTAAAAAAGGAGAATTGGTGTCATCTGATAGCAAAGGGTTCCAGAGTGCTTGAAACGTTGTAGAATTTGTCAGAAAAAAAAAAAAAAAAAAAAGTGAAGTGCTCTGCTTCCCAGAGCGAGACATCTCAGTGAACAGTTTTAAAATTCTTCGTCCTAGCATCTTTCCGATAAGAACCAGAATCTATAGGGAATGAGGAGTAGTCATCATTGGGCACCTAGAATCTGGCTGGAGCTGAACTGAGCGCGCTGGATCAAAGCGTGTTTTTTAAATTACGGCAAACTTTTAATTGAAATCTCAACTGATCAAGACAAAACATGGATTTCCACTTTAAGGAAAACACGGTAAATTGCCATGATTTAGCTCTGCAACAGCAAAGTCCCTGTCTTAACAGGCAAGGCAGAGAGGCAACTCTAAGAAGTATCTTCAGGCAGGCTCCATCCCTTCTCCTCCAGATGGATTCCCTGATTAAGGGTGAAGTTTCACTAGACTGCTTTCAAATATTGTTATCAAACACTACTATCGCTGAATTAAGTGATTTCACACAGGGAAAGAGCTGTGAAAAATGCTTTTAGCTCTTAACAGCTGGTGCATAGCCGACATTCCATTAGACATAGCAAACTCAGCTCAAAATCAAAAAAGGATTAGACAAAACAACAAAAAACAAAGCAACAACAACATCCTTTCACCGTGTAGCACATTAGATGGATAAATACCTTCTGTTAGTCTTTAGAGCACCCAGGACCTTTCACCTTTGTCTTCTGGCTTCTTTCATTTTCCTATCAAGTTATTTTATTTTATTTTTTTACTTTTCACTTTCACCTCATTTCCTTCCTCTTGCAGACTTCATTTTAATCTTTTACAGAAAGCTATGATTCTACTCGATTTTTTTGACTCCCTGTAAAGAAAAGTGATAGAAAATTTGTTCTTTACTGTCCTGGCCAAGATAGATTCACATGGAGTTTCTTTTTTGTTGCGTGTTAGGTTATTAACACATCAGAGAAGAAAAAAATTGTTTCAGTTTATTATTTATCCTGTAGTAGGGGTCCATCTACCAGCTCTGTATGGGAGTCAGGGGAAGCTGATGGCTGCCATCCACTGTATCCTGACCCTGTGTTCTCCTGGGCTAAGTTCTTCTCTTTCTGTTAGAAGCCTTTCTCTAGGCATTGAAGAAACCAAAATGTTGCTGCTGGTCCTTCCAGAGAGAGGCTTTGAGCAAGTGGAATGTTTTTGGAAGATTATCTTTTTTAAGACATGGCAGAATGTTGGGTCTAGAATATTCTGTGGCAGTTTGGGAAATGACAGTTGAGAGTTTTAAAGGTCATTTACTTGTCTGAGACCCACAAGGCAAGCTGTTGCATAGGATTCCTCTAGAGGCTCGAAGAAGAAGGTACCAACACTCAACTTTAAAATGCTAACAAGTTTCCAGGTTCAGTACAACAGAGCCAGAAACACATGGGTACCCTTTTCCCATCCTCACCCTTCAGTGTCTTTTGTTTTGTATAAAATTGTGTGTTTGCCTATGAAAAAAATTAGGTACCAGAAGAGAAAGATTTTAAAATGGCCAAGTTCTTTCTCCCTGCCTTCCTTCTGAATGTAGCAGTCACAAAACTGTGAACTTGATTTTTAGGAATATTTTATTCTTTGAGAGTCTTCTGATATATACATACTTCCAAGTGAGAGCAGGTTTTTTAATTTTGTTTTTCAAGAGCTTAAGTAAGTAAAACGCTAGGCAGTTGGGTACAGTATGATAGAACATTTATAAAAATATAAACTGGAATGATAAAACGATTATAGAAATATAAATTGGCTTCTCCAATTACCAAAGATGGTTAAAAAAAAAAATCTATGGTTTTAGGTTTCAGTGAGATAGGCCCTACTACTAGAATATAACATTTTTCTTATTAAAGCATCAATTTCATTATTTCCATCGAATGCTGTTTTAGACGGTGAGTGAAGCTCAACTCAAGTCCTTCGTTGGAGTCCCAGAAAAACTTTCACAGTGCCGCTTATTGATATTTCTGTGGTTTGGGATTTGCCTAAATTTTTCTACCATTGGAAAAGACACCAAGGACCAAATTATACAGTGCGGTGATTAATTCAAACAAACAAACAAAAAAGTCGAGTTCTGTTCATTGTAGTTTTTTGTTTGTTTTAATGTTTTTCCTGGGAACTCAAGTTTTTCTGTCTGAACATCAGGAAAAGTCTTGAAAGTTCATTCTAAACTTCTGAGGGTTTCCAATCCTTTGACTGTCTCAGAGAGCAAACAGGTTTCCGTAGAAACGCGCTAAATTGCATCTTCAAGTGATCCATCACTTACAACTTGGTAGTAATTTCCGATAATGTCATCGTTGCTAATTCGTAATCAAGTATGCAACATTTTTTTTTAATTGGTACCAAAACAGGACAGCAAGCATGTGGATGCGCATGCTCAGTAGCCTCACAGCCGCACTACAACTCCCAGAACGCGCCGCGACTAGGCGGTCGCTTCCGGTAGTGTAGTCCCGCCCTTTGCCAGGGTTGGGCCTTTTGGCGGTGCTGTTTAGATCGTCCCGCTGGACCGTGTAGAGTTCACCCTTTGGTGCTGCAGGGTTTCCTCCGCCCGCGACCCAGCGCAGTGGAGACACGTTGCGCGTGGGCACCATGAGCCGCCTGGGCTCAGTGCAGCGGAAGATGCCGTGCGTGTTTGTGACAGAGGTGAAAGCTGAGCCCTCGGCCAAGCGGGAGCATCAGGTACTGGGCGGGTGAGCAGCTGGGCGCCTCCTCCCGAGCTGCGCAGCGGCTGGGGAACCCTGCAGGTTTAACCCTGGAGGTTTGGGTGGTGTTCCCATGTACCCCTCATCCCCCTTCTTGGACCTTCTTAGTTGTAAGGAGTGTCAAAGAGATTTCTTTAAAAAAGAAAAAAAAAAATTTCCCCCTCCCTGATCAGGTGATTCCAACTTGCTCTGGCACGTTTGAAAACCCACGCCGCAATTAATGCCTTTCTTCCCACGGCAGCAGCACCTGATGAGTAATATCATGGCAGTCTAACATGGAAGGGCTGTCGGTCAGGAGCTTATTGAGAAGGCATTATTTACTCGTTGTGCCCTAGGAATCAATGGCAGTGTTGGTGGCAAATCTATTTAGGACACGAAAGTCAGACCTCCTGCAATTTCTTCCTTAATTCTAACTTTTTAGTTCCCATCCTAAGATTTTTTTATTCGCCTTGTTTACACATAGTGAGTCTTCAGTGAAAGTAAGTGAATGAATAGACAGCTTATGTCAGTGTGATTCTTCGATGTGTTGCGAAGTTCTTAACCCCTCAAGACAAGATCAGCCAGCGTGTGCATCTGAAATAAGTAACACTCTTTTCACTATTACCACAGTACCATTGGCCCACTGGACTTTCTGTTGTTGTTGTTGTTATCATACAAAGTAAGAGGTTTCCATGTGGCATTTCATACATAATTTAGTTTTTCCCCTCACCATCTCAACAGGCTTCTGAGTCTCCCCCAGTTTCTAGCTTGAGTGCCCCCAAACCATTGCCTCCTTCATTTTGTGTTCTGTTACTTCTCCTCCCTTAGAGCCCCATTTTTCCTTTCTTATGAGCCCCTTTCTTTCTTTTTACATTTACATTCATATTCCACATATATACAATAAACTACCTATAGCAAGAAGAGCCATGACACAATCAGGAGTTATATAAATGTTACATTCATAGTGTTTTGGCTATTTGTATTTGACAGCCTTGAAGAAAGCATTTCTCCTATCTTGGTGAGTCCAAAATTCTGAATGTAAATCTATCCCTATCACATCTTGTCATTATCAGTTTACTACATCTATGTAGACCTAAAAACGTCTTAACCCCTAAACAACTAAGCCTCATTGTAAAATTAGCTACCTGGTCTTTAACTCCCTCAGAGACATGAGAAGGAATAACTTGATTACCCAGGTATGCTGGGAGTGCAGGTTAGTAGCTTTCCAAATGAGAAGATGACAGAGACAGTTTTCTACCTGAATAGTCACCCAAAACTCTCTATGATGTTGGAGCATCTTCTTCAGGCTTCTGGCCCCATATATCTGACAGACATAATTGTGAGGCAGGAAGTATTGAGGACTTGCTTACCCTGTCTTGACAGAGTTTGGCCGTCAACTCTGATGGGCCCCTTTCTTGCCCTTTAGATTAAATGGCCTTTAACACACAGATGCTCCGTTATTTTTTAGTCCTTGATGCCAGGAAGACCTGACACGTGAATTAATATTTGTTGAATTACAGCAAGTACCCTTTTTTCCAACAACTTCAACGTCTTTTCCCATTTTACTTTTAACATCTTTTCATCTTCCTTTCTACTGCAATCGTTGTTACGCTTAAAACCCCATGATGACGTCTTTGGTACTTAATAGGTTGTACCTGTCACTCAGAAGGAGTCTCACAGTATTGTTTTCTAGTAAAGCCCCAAGATTAGTTCTCAGTTTCTTGTCTTGCTGGCTGTTTAGAACAAAGACATTAAATCCAAATACTACAAAAACATTGTCATCCTTGCTAATAGTTCATTTTAATCCTGATTCTCAGCTGTGAATACTGGGGGATGGGGAGTAATTTTAAAAGTGCTATGTACTAGGGGGAAAAAGAAACCAATGATCTCTTTGCACTTAAAACTGCCTTACAGTAGTGTTTACTGCATAGCATTCAAATAGTTGCAGCCTAAAGGCTCTCATTAGGCCCAATCCTTTCCAAAGCCTCACTGTGCAGTTCTTGTTCTTGCAACATCTTTCATCCCATGAACATATACCACACACGCTCCTGGGCCTCATGGCTTTTCTCGGGCTGCCTACTATGCTTGACTCACTTCCAGCATTTTTCAGTAGATCTTAGTGGTAAGTAGTACTTAGTAGTACTCAGTAGTAAGCTTAGAGCTTAGTCCTCCCAGTGATTGGCTGTGTCCAGAATTGCGCATCACCCAGTTGCCTATTTTTATTCACAAATATTCTTGATTTTGCAGTAGTAAAGTGTTGGCTTCGGTTTGTAAAGGATAAGTTACTCGGCCCTTCAAAGTCGTGTGCCATCCTTTGGCCACGTAACTAGCGAACTGTGGCAGAGAATGAGCTCTGTGAACAGAACATTTTACATACATCAAAACCTCCATGGGTGCGGTGATACTCTTTGCAGTTTTATAAATTTAAACACACACACACACACACACACACACACACACACACAGACACCTTCTATTAGATAGAATTTTGTCACTGGGGTAGAATGGTACATCCTGGTACCGGTGTCATAAGTGGACAACAGACCGATCTTGAAGCAGTACATCATGGCTTAGTTGCTAAAGTCTGTGCTGCACGGGCATGAGGCCCTGAGTTCAGATTTCTAGCGTCCACATGTCTGTCCACTGTGCATTTCAGCCCAATGTTTTTGTCATAAACAAAACAAAACCAGAATCAAGGATAAAGTGGTCCTTGGAATTGATATCTCTGTTTGATGGGTGATGAGGTGCACACGTGTGTGTTTGCAAGTGTGTGAGCTGTTGAGGTGGGAGACAGGAGATCCCAGGAGCTTAACTAAACTACTAAACTCTGTGCTCACTTAGAGTCTTTTGTCTTAGAAAATAAGGTGAATGATTGAGAACACCCAATAACAATGAATTCTGGTTTCTACATGCACTTACATAGCAAGTAATCACACATGGTCACACACACACACACACACACACACCACATCATACAAAGTAGTAATTCAGTAACAATGTGTATAGTATCCTAGTACCTAATTTTGTCTGAAACACCATTTCCCCTTTGTGCAGTGTTTTTTAAAATTATTATCATTTTGTAAAGTGAATGTTCAGATTTAGACTATAAAATATTGCAAGTTTTTCTCAGAAATAAAAATTGTAGCAAAAGAGTTGTACGAATCTTTGAAATGGTCTTTTTTTCCGTCCTGGATGCTTTATTTTTTTCTTGACAGTAGCAGAGTCATAAGTGAAACTTATGAACAGCTAATTGTTGGTAAAGATGGAAGGAACAAGAAGTAAATACTTGGAAAGCAAACAAAATTCAAGGGAAACAGTAGGCAAGTGACTATTTGTAGTTTTAACAGTGAAAACTGGGAGGGGGTAGAACTAGAAACCAAAACTGACCCCACTTGCCGAGTATGCATTGTGCAGTGCAAACACAGAGCACTGGAGTAGTGCTACCGCCGGGGGCGTTTCAGTGCAAGGAGGCGTGATGGTCCACCTTTGATCATCATGGGCGGATTTACCATAGTAGTCCTTGGAAGTCTCACAGAGGAGGCAATGGCAGTGACTCTTGTTCTTTTAAAGTTGGCCTGCATAATCTAGGAAAATGCATTTCATAAAGAAGATTCCCAAACTCAGTCAAATGGGTAACCACAGAGTTCTTTGATGAACAATATAGTGAGACTCTGAAGAAAACTTAGAAGTAAAAGACTTTCGTAAGACTACATAGGGATATCTGGTAAATGTGAAGAAAATTATTCTCAAAGTGAAGTTTAATATAAAAGACTTATTTTATAAAGGCAGTTTTTCCCTTCTTGAAAATTTTGAAGTAAGTACATGAAAACCACATTAGACATAACATAATGATTAGAAACTTGTGTTTTAGGCAGATGATGTATTTTCTCAGACTTGTTGAACTTTGCCAATCAGTCATCATTTTTATCATTTGAAAGCACAATCAAGAATAAACTGGTTCCTGGATTGAAGGTGTGTACACACACACACACACACACACACACACACCCACCCCACACACACACACACACACCCCACACACACACACACCACACACACACACACACACACACACACACACACACACCTCCCCAGAGGTCAGAAGACACTTTTCAGGAGTTGGTCCCTCTTACCACATTGGTCCAAAAACCCAGCCTCGGCTTAGGCTCGATGGCAAACACTTGTCCTTGCTGAGCCATCTCCTTAGTTCCCTTGTTGTTTTTAGACCAAGTCTCTCACTGGACCTTGTTCTTTGATCGGTTAGACTGACTGGCCGGCAAATACCAAGAATCTCGTGTCTCCACCTCCCCAGCGCTGGTACTGTAGGCTTTTATATGCTGTCAGGCTTTAAAAACTTTTTAAATAGAGGTTTTGGGGATCAGAACTCAAGTCCCCCTGCTCACATAGCAAGCGCTTTTACTTTCGGCTGTCTGCCTCAGCCCCTATGATTGGTTTTGTATGCTAGCAACTTAGGATCAAGCCTAGAGTCTTACACCTGCTGGCCAGTGCTTTGCCACTGAGCTACATCCCTCCTCCTGAAGGGGATTTTAAAATCTGTGAAGTATTTGTGCAAATATGTAAGACCGTCACATTGATTAGAGATGACATACTAAGAAAAGAGAGATGTGTTGTTTATCATGCAGTTGGGGAGAGCACTTATGAAAAGGATTCATGGAGCCATTGACTTTGGCTTTTAAAAGAAATTGTCAATTTTAGAAACTGCTGTTTCTAAAAGGACAAGGACATTGAAAAGAAGACTAGAATTATGCCACAGTGTTGTTAGTGATAGTATCTTTGTGACATCTTGATGATGAGCTCATAGACAGTTTCTTGTTCATACTTTTTAAATATATTTTGACTTTACATGTTTTCTATTGTAAGCGTGGGGATTAAAGCTTTTAAAGACAGTATTTCAAACACTTAAAATAGGAGCCATCTTTATCTTCTCATTTCCTGAAATTATGGCCTGAAACAAAGGACTTCCCTAGACTCCTATTACAGCTAAGAACCAAGTGTGATTTAAACCAATAAATTTTGTGAATATCTCATCATTAAACAGTAGACTTAACCTTGGGCTATGGGGAATTATGACTGGCGGATACATGTGCTGAGTCAGCAGAAATGACATCCGGAATTAAATATGTGTGTGGTCTAGTTTTACCTGCACTTCGTTCCCAATGCACATGCTGAGTTGCATTCTTCAGACACAAGAGTGTGCTGACTGGGTGCTTTCTCCTATATATCAGTTCTCCTCAGATGTTGTTCCCGTAGAGGATTCCTTGTGTCGTTCTTGTATCCTTTTCCTCTTTAGTACTCCTCGGTGTCCTCTAAGGTATAAGAGTCACACTTCATCCTCTGTATTTCCAGTGCCAATAACAATGCTTCTTGTAGCTTATGCAAATCACATGCTTCCTGGTTTCATTTTGGTGGACGGGCAGCATGTAAATACTGTGGAAATCCATGTGAAAATCAAATTTCACTGTGATCACATTAAAAAAAAAAAAAAGAAAGAGTGGGTGAGCTGGCGTGGTAGGACAGGAGGGGAATCCCACAATGAGAGGCTGTAACAGAAGGATTGTGAGTTCAAGGCCAGTCTGAGCTGCACAGTCAGACCTGGGCCTTTAAAAACGTGCAAAGAATTCAGGAACCTTCACACACTAAATTACTTTAAGTTTCCTGCAGAATGGAAAGGAGACAGAGCTTTAGAACTAATGAAGGTAGGCACAGTTCAGGTGAGCCTGTGGGTGACGACAGAGGCTGTGTATCTTACACCAGTTTTTCTCTCTTCTTTTAAGCCATTTAAAGTTTTGGCAACTGAAACTCTGAGCGAAAAGGCGCTAGATGCAGATGTGTACAATGCAATTGCAACAGAAAAAGTGGATGGAACGTGTTGTTATGTTACTAACTACAAAGGTAAAGTACAGCTATCATGTTTACTAAACTTACTATCCTAATCATTGTTCAAATCTTGTAACATCTGACATGGGTATTTACTCTGATCTTTTGAAAAACCTAATTGTAATAGTTGAGTAAAATAATCACAGTGGTTCTATTTGGAGAAAGATGCGTAGCTAATATTAACTTGATACCCGCGGAAGGCTAGATAGCCTGATAAATAGATCTCACGTGCTCCCTTGCTTGCATAGCAAGTTTTTGTGTCACTGATGAGGAAATTGAGTCTCTGCTAGGGTTAATAATTTGTCTAAGGCCATTCAGTTAATGAATGGTGGAACAGTGATGGGACCTGGGTTTGGCCAGTTCTGAACCTTGTTTTCATTGCCCCATCTTAGTGCTGTGTCTGGTGCTCTCCTTAGCATTGGCCAGGTCTCTGATCCATTACATACTAGTGTTTAAAGACTTTTTTCAACTGTGTTATTATTATTATCATTAGTGATAGTAGCCATCCTAATGTTATGAGTAAAATGCCTTTTTTATGTTTGTCAGTAAAAAAAAGTCTATTCAAACCAAAACAATATAATTTTAATCTAGTTGTTATATATATATATATAAATAGCTAATAATAGTATTGTAACATAAATAACAATTTTATGTTATAATCTATATATTTGAGTAAGATTTATTGGGCTTTTATATTATGTGTGATGTTCATGATGGGAGCAATTAAGAGTGTTGGAGCTCTTCTGCTCAGTGCACACAGAACCAAAGATGAATGGCAAATGGATGAATCCATAATAAAATAAGGATACGAGAAGTACAACTGTCACAGAGCAGCAGGTCTGGAGATGCCAGGGGAAGTCTGTATGGTGCCCTGCTTTATAGCCACATCAGGACACATTTCCTCCAAGCAGGAGCCACCGATGTGTTCAGAATCAGAATGTGAAGGAGAATCTTAGTTGGGGAATTTGCTGGGTTTCCTTATCACATAGGGATCTTCCAGCCAAGTAGTAAGCAGTGGTGACAGCAAGTTCTCCAAGTCTTAAAAGCAGGCACAATTCAAAAGGCTCACCATTAGCAATAAAGAATATGGGCAGTGCCCCAGACTGCTCACACCCAGGATTACAGAGCAACCCTTCAGCTGTGTGTCTGATGACCTGACCGTGTCACATGGGTCAGCATGAGTCCATATTTGCCAGAATGAACCCCACGTTGCAGTGTGATGTTCAGAGGATGTGTCAGCACGACCACCTGGTTATGCTCTCCTTTGGAGAATTTGGGAAGGGACCATGGAACATTCTGATGAAAGGGTCATGCTTGTTCCTCACCGTCTCCCTAATGGGGATGGTGACCCAGGGCTGTGCATCCTGGACTGTGGTTTTTTTTTGTTCTTTCAGGGCTGTTGGTTTCCTTACAGAAAAGACTAGTTGTTGTTGTTGTTGTTTTAAACTGTGAAATGTCTTTCAAGATGAATTTTTTTCCCCTCTTGACTTCCATATTTATAGGTCAGCCATACCTTTGGGCTCGACTAGATAGAAAACCTAACAAGCAAGCTGACAAAAGATTTAAAAAATTTCTACATTCTAAAGAGAGCTCAAAAGGTTAGTGGGTTTTTCTTTAAACTTTTCAGATTTAAATAGTTGATATTTGTGGTTTATTGCTATGGTTCCTTTGTGGATATCCCTCTTGAATTTCCATCGTGTGTGTGTGTGTGTGTGTGTGTGTGTGTGTAATATTCACTTTTAGGAGTTAAAAATATTGACACAGTAGTCTTGACAGACAGGGATGCAGACACAGACAGGAATACTGAAAAACAATCTATTTTGTTTAAATATACAATATTATATGGTATACATTTTCATTTGGTTTGTATGGGAAAATATTTTCCTAAGTCATGTTACAAATACGGAAAGATATATTATTACATTGATGACTATATTTGCATATATATTTATTACCTGTTTGTACTAATTCATACATACTTTATATAAAGTACTATGTAGCAGGTATATTAAAACTCATAAATCCTCACAGAATATTGACTACAGTGTGTATAAGTGGCAGTGCATTGAAAGTTGAATAGTTAGTGTTAGTTCCCTAGTTTGGAATGTAGTCACATGGCAGTGATAATAGAGGACCCATCACATCTGAGTGTGTTTTGTATTTGCTACTTTGTGACTGCTTCGTATTCCATGTCTTAAAACAACAGCATAAAGTGTAACTACTCTTTGTAGAGTTTCTTTGGAACACTGAGGAAGATTTCAAGCCTGTCCCAGAGTGCTGGATACCAGCAAAGGAAATAGAAAAACAGAATGGGAAGCCAGTACCTGATGAAAATGGACACATACCTGGTATCACGCAATCTCCTCCCAAATGTGTTTTGTGTTTAGTATAAGAGACAAAAAAGGTTCAATCCAAAATGTGTTTTAATGTAGCTCATTTTATTTTTATAGTGTAAAATTTCTGAACCAAGTTTATTGATGTCATAACAGTTTATATTAAAAATGTAGGGAGGAATGTCCTTTCATATTGAATCTTTCTCAAAGATGAGCATATTTTACCAGATTGTGGTCAGAGTGGCTTGTTCATTTACAGCAAGTTTTCTGTATTGAGGGAGCTTATTCTAGTAATAAAAGTAAAAACAGTGACAAACAGGAAATTGATAAGTTATTGAGCATGATTGGAACAATGGTATAAACAGTGGAGCGCCTACTGTGTCTATTGTCTTCGACACCGGAAGGACACTAGAGAGAAAACTCACTTTATTAATTGAAAAAGGTTTTGACAATACCAGGCAATTAGAAAAGATGCTAAAATAATTTATAAAAGAAGGCAAAAGTTTTAATGGTACCTCAGTATAGTGTTCAGTTACCCCTGAACTAAGATGAGTTTTTTGAAGAATATGTTTAATCACATTAGTACTGAACAGGATAAACAAACAACCCTTTATGATTGTCAAGAAAAAAGGTAAAATTGTTAACTTTTAAGTGTCTTTATGTATGAGAAAAAAAAATCCAAACCAAACCAAAAAAGTCTTGTATTCTTATTTTCCCCTCCAGAAAGGGTTTCTCTGTGTAGCTGTGGCTGTCCTGGACTCACTTTGTAGACTAGGCTGGCCTTGAACTCAGAGATCCACATGCCTCTATTTCCCCAAGGGCTGGGATTACAGACATGTGGTACCACACTTGGCTAAGGTATCTTTTAATAGAACCAATGTGATAAGAATAACTTTTTTTCTAAATAACAGGTTGGGTACCAATAGAAAGGAACAGCAAGCAATATTGCTGGCACTCGTCTGTAGTTAACTATGAGTTTGGAATTGCCCTGGTTTTAAGGCACCATCGTGATGATCCTGGACTTTTGGAAATTAGTGCCATACCTCTGTCAGAGCTTTTAGAGCAAACTCTGGAGCTGATAGGAACAAATATCAATGGAAACCCATATGGTAAGTGAAGGAATTTTATAAAGAAGTCCTGAGGTCGAATTGTGAAATGTATTGAGGAAGTAATTAATACATTTGTGTCCATTTCCTAGGAGCACATCCATTTCTGCAAATCTTATGTTCATGGGAAAATTTATATATCGCTAGCCATTTTGATTTATTACTGCAGAAAACAAAACAAAACACTTTATCCTGTTATCCTTCCCTGTACATGAAAAGTTATTACTGAGATGCAGCTTTTCATTGCTTCATAAATTTATAAATTTTAGATGAGTTGAGTAAAAATGTACTATTCCCTGTTAGGTCATTAATAACCATAGGCAAGAGTAAGAATTGGCAACAGATACTGTATAAAGCATTAAAACATACCACAATGAATTGAGTAAATCAGTAATAACAATTCTAGAGAGACCAAAAGCAGATTGAAGGTGTCTGGAGGTGGCCCAGGCACTAAGAGTTTAGATCCCTCACAGCCATGTTAAAATCTGGGCACAGTGGTTGGTGCATGTGCATCAAGATAAATCTTGATAAGAGGCTCTCTGGGCCTTGCAGGGCAGACAGTGAATCATTGAGTTTCAAGTATAGTCATACACCCTTTTTCAAAATATAAGGTAGAAAGCAGTTGAAGATACTCAGTGTTGACTGACAGTCTCCACAATGCAGTGTGCAAGTATGTATATACCTGTACTCCACAGATTTTGTGCAAACACAAATTTAAGTAGGTTTGATTGATGGGTATTAAGCTTACAGCATTAATGATGACATTAGACAAACAGAATAAAAGCAGAATGTAGCTAATGATATAACACATGTTAACAATTTTTTTTCTGTAAAAAATCCTTTATAGCCAACATTTTAAACTTTATTAACCATATCTTTGAAATGGGCTATCAGTAGTGCAGGCTGCATTCCATTGCAATTTCCCACAGTAGGTGTCTGTCTGGACGTGGTCCACAGGCTAGTGGGCCAGCTCCCCGTGTAGCCAGCACATGAACATGGAAGTGATAAGAGGACTTAATGCACTTGAGGTTTTTATTTACAGAAAAATAAATGTTTGGTTAACATATTTCCTGAATCTGTAGACATTTATACATTTGGGGAGATACATTTTATCACTTTCTGAAAAGATTATGACTGAAATTTTAATGGCAAATTTTACCATTTAGGACTAGGAAGCAAGAAATACCCACTACATTTTCTTATACCACATGGAGCATTCCAAGTCAGAAATCTGCCAACACTGAAACACAATGACCTGCTGTCCTGGTTTGAAGACCGCAGAGAGGGTAAAATTGAAGGGATTGTATGGCATTGCGGTGATGGCTGTTTAATTAAGGTAATGACCAACAAAAGGTTAAATTTAATTTTGTGACACTCAGATTCTCTGTACAGATTGTATTAATTCTGGCATGTAGTTAGTATAATTTCCTTATTTCATATGCCATCATTCTAAAACAGAGTCAAGTTTATGGGACGTGTCAGACGGACTATATACAGATGCTGGTGTTTGGCTGGGCATTGGCTAGTACAGATGTACCTCAGAGTTAAAATGCTAACATATCGCTCCCCTGGGAGTTCTTGTGGCATATTGAGTTTTCTGAGACATGCTGGGCCTGGTTTAACTCAGCACTTCCCAAATATCTGAGTAGAGACCACATGGCAGCTTACACAGGATGATTGTCATATACTTTTCCCTGGCTTGTCTGTCTAATTTCTCATTGATACATGAAACTCTTAATGTTTAAAACTGGAACTTACCACTCCCAACTCCACATTGTTCACTGAAATTAGAAACCTGCATTCATTGTTTTTAAGCCATATTCCCAGTACTTCATACATCTAGTTACAGTTCTTTCAGAGCCTAATTATTGAATCTCTGTTCTCTACATACGGCTAGGTGCTAATCTTAGTTTAGGCCAATATTCTTGCTTGAACTATTACTATATTGCCTTCCCTGAAGAACTTACCCTTCATTTCTACCCTTCATTGCATTCATTCTTCCTAAATTAATGACATTATTACTTCCTGCACAATGCAGTTCAGGTCTGAGAAGACTTGGCATGATCTAGCCCCTTCACTTCCCATAGCTGCTTTCCATTACCATCTGTGAAAACATACATTGTCTGACTGCTGTCTGACTGTATTGTTCTGGGGAGATGAGCAAATGCCCCTTACCACAGATAAGTAACTGAAACAGACCCAAGGTGAACTTAGTGTGAGGCTACTTACAGGAATATGGGTTAGGAGCTCCCATATGTACTGGCATTTTCAGGTACTGGCAGAGTTAACAAGACAATTTCTCTGCCTTCAGGAAGCTCATATTCTCATGGGGAAGACAGACAGCACTATGTCAAAAGAATGGCTATGATATTTAATTGAAATAAGCGTAAGAAACAGTAGACCCTTACATTGTACCTGGCAGGTAGCAGACACCCAAAATATGTATTTACAAATAAGTTATTATTTCTAGACTAAAGCCAACACCATTTTTCCTCCTTACAGGTCCATCGCCACCATCTTGGTTTATGCTGGCCACTTGCAGATACTTATATGAATTCCAAACCTGTTATTATTAACATGAACCTCAACAAATGTGACTGTGCTTTTGATAGTGAGTGCTTGTTTAATCAGTTTTCAAAAATAGATAAGCAGAAATTTGATAGGCTCAAAGATATAATACTTGATGTATAAAATGGAAGTACAGTTGGAAACAGTCTGCCATGTTTACAAAGATTAAGAGTTTCAATTTAATTTTGCTAGCTATTTGACAAGACATGTCATAAATTCTAACTATGAATATCTTAACACAAAAATAAGTATAAAATAATTACACTAGAAATTTCAATGTTTAAATGGTAAATTGTTATAAGCTTACCTTTATGCTTTTAGAAAATTTAAGACATGAAAATAGAAATATTTATCATAGCTCATTGTGTACTATACAGTCATAAATTATTGAAGTTTTAAAAAATATACTTTTTTTACCAAGTTAAAACTAATGATTTTATTTTTAAGCGAAAATACAGTATTTTTGAGATGTGAATTCTCTAGTTCAGCGATTTTAATGCACAAATCAAAGAAATGACACCTTTAATGAATAGAGAAACTATTAGGATTTTCTTCAACTTCCATTTGTTCAGAAGCAGCAACAGGGCTAGGGAATTCAAATCCAAACTGTTCAGAAAGCTTTTTTAACTTCTCTTCTAATAAAATATTTTTTTTCACTTCTTCCTTATAATTGTATTTCAAGTCTTCAATTTCTTCAAAAAATGAAGGATCAAAATTTTCCAGTTCTTTTTTCAGATTTTTAATTTCATCCTAAAAATTTGAAATTTAAGAGATTTGAACACAAACATGAAACCCAAATAACCTGAACAATAAAATATAAAGAAAAATATTTAATACTTTCTTAATAAGGTTCCATTGTATCTATCATATGAATAATGTTAAAATTGAATCTTTCTCTATGGGCATCATATTAAAGTTATTATCCTAAGAGTTTTCAGTATTTATTTTATATAATAGTTATGATCATGGAAACTCCGGGACTCATCAAAGCTAAGCGCCTAGTGAAGGGAATGTGAGTCCGATGGCTGTTTACACTACCCAGTGATAAGCAGCCTGTGCTTGCTTCCAGAAAAGGTAGAGAAGAAAAATGTTCTAAGACAAAGATCCCTGAAAATAATTTCAACAGGTACTTAGAAAGCACTTTTCCCTACATGACCCACAAATTAAGAAAATATTTTAAAAACTGTAAAGAGGTGCATTTTTATTACAATTTAAAAATAAATTTATTCTCTAGTCCTTTCTATTTGTTTTGAGTTTTATTTTTTGTTGGTTTTTTTTTTTTTCTTTTTTTTTTGCTCTTGCTAGCTGTTGTTTAATAAAAAGTTGCCATGAGTCAAATAATATACTCAATAAAATTAAGGTAAGTAAAGTAAATCTGTGAACTTTTAGGCACATACTTAAAGATGGTGATCATAAAAAGTGTTTCCCAAAGATGTTTTCACAAAACACTGACTGTACTAAAGTCAAAAATAAGTAAGAATTACCTTCAAATGTTGCTTTTCTACATCTGACTTTCTGAGCTGTGTCTCCAGGTCATTTATATTTTCCTTTAGTTGATAAGAATCTGCCAAAATAGTCATGAAAGTTAGACTTACATTTTCTTTACTGTAAGTTAAAGATAGAGGACTGTTTCAGAATAAACAGGAAACTTGCAAGGCCTGCAGTCTGGAATCCCGGCACTGTGTGGCCTACCACTTCTCAGGCACACTGTGCTACCACAAGAGGCATGCTCATTACACAGCCAGCAATCCGAGGGGGGCTGCTAGGCATTAGGTTATTTTAAGACAAAGTATGTGGCACAGGAAGTGCAGTCCTGATGGTTTGGTAGGAAATCAGTTGTTGACACACAGCATAAAGGTTAAGATTCAAAGTGTCTCTGCAATCATTGAACAGTAAAGAGTTTTGTTTTAAAGTTTGAAGAAATAATGAAAATAAGTTTTCATGATGATAAGGAGAACAAGTATATAGTAGTGGCCCTCTACAACTCAAAGACAAAGAGCAAGCGAACAAGGTTTCAAGTAAAAAAATCCTCCTTCTAGTTTCATGACATGTACACATACATGTAAATCTGACTTCCACCTATGAAGAAAAGTTAACTTTTGTTTCCCTAAGGCTGGCCTGAGCAGGACGATCTAAAAATATTTTCTAAGGGCTTAAACTCATATATATATGCATCACATTTTATCAGTGCACCTGCTGATTAACAGACACAAAGGCTGGCTGCGGTGAACAGTGCCCCAGTGAACATGAGTATGCATATATTTGTTAGCTTGTGCATAGCTCCTGTATATTGTACACACTGCTGGTGAAGTAATATGGAACGTATATCACGTTCCAAAAGTTACTTAAATATGCTAATCTTTAAGTGTTTCTTTGGGCACTTCCAAACAGGTTGATTTTGTAGCAGAGTCTCTGAAATGTAATAGGTTTCTTTCTGCCCTTTACTTAAGACATAGCAATATAAGGGCCTGGGATTAAACAAACTGGAGAACTTGTGTAATATCTACAGAATTCATAGGTCTTTGGTACTGTGTTTAGAGTATACCAAGCCAGACTTGGTTGTTACACAGAGAAACACTGTCTCAAAAACCCAAAGAGTATACTAAGCTATCTCCTAGCAGTCACAGATCAATTCCAGTTAGATGAATGTTGTTTTTAGTTATCAAGAAGCACAGTACTACAGTGGTTAAGGGCATGGCATATAGTAAGTTCAGAACTTTCATAAAATTAATACTTAGCTTTCCTATGTTGCTTCCTAGTTGTCCTGATATCGAGGATAGGTTATTGATCATTTATCAAACGAAAAATAAAGACAACAGTACTGATCCTATGGCATTATAAGAATAAAGTAAAAATTTTGCAAGGCCTTTAGGATGGTGCCTGGCACAAATCATATCACACATTAATACAGAGTAGCACCAGAACTCTACAGTAGCTCTATGAAATAGTTTAAAATTATTCAGATACCAATTAGTATAATCCTGGAGGGGAGAACACTTCATCATCCTATCAGATAATGGCATGATTAGGTTAGGAGGTACAGTGTATTTATGTCAGAAGCTTTGGAGCTATGCTAAGTATCCACCCTCAAGCAAACTGTTCACTGGTATCCAATAGCATACTATGGAATTATTAAAGATGTGAATGAAGTACACATCTTACATGGTCTCTGTAGTAAGTTAAAGGTAGTAAAATAAAAATACACAAAACTCAGTAAATGTATAAGGTCTCTTTGTAAAAGTTATATCCTGTAAATTTGGTTGTAACAGCACAGTCTGGTGCTTTGTATTTAATTGTTAATTATGTTGCTCCCCAAGGTCTGCTTGCTGTCTTTTATGAGCAGACACTCATGTACCCTGAGTATTGCTGTGTAACCATGCCTCCCCAATTGGCTAATCTTGGCCTATACTTGGGCAGGGCAGAAGTGAGGGGCAGAGCTAAGGCTCAAGGGCTTTGGGGACAGATGGATCATGGAAAGGAGAACAGGTAGAGGAGGAAGATAGAAGCAAAGCTGCCATGGGGTAGCATTGAGAGAAGTGTGGGGCTGGATTGGCATGGATGGATGATAACAGCCCAGATGTGGAACATGTGCAAGTATTTTAGGGAGTATGGATGGGAAGCAGCCCAGATAAAAATGATAAGAGCAAGTGAATAGGATGTGGGACTGGGAGATAAAGGCAGTTGAGGATGTTAATCTGTCCAGCCCTAGGTAAAATAGGGCTTACTTAAAAATCTATCAGGTGTCTGTGACTTTTATTGATTTGATACGAGGTTAAATAATAAGAGTAAACATTAGCCATTTTTAATTTTTCTGCAACACTTGGTAAAAATTAGCAAATATCAAACCATGATTCCTAGGAGAAATGCAAATCCATGCATAAGCATACACACAGACTCAAAATTGTTTTCTTGGCTTCAACAAACAATTCATCCTGATTATATTTTCTTTAGTTTTAAAGGATAATGCTCAGAAGTTATAAGCCACTTTTCTGAGGCTGCCCTGTTAAAAGTGTCAGAGCTAAGATTCAAACTCCAACTGGCTACAGTGGTACCTAGCACTCCACCCTAGATCACTTCTGTGTGAACAAGAACGCCCAGCACTACCTTGTGCTCCCTGGGGTGGGACTATGGGAAACTGTTCCCATATTCTTGCTGTGCCTGTTTGCAAAAGCACCATGAGCTGATTGAGGAACTGTAAATATATTGTGATGAACAATTACATTTGCAACTACAGATGTGCAAATAATGAAGATCAACTGTATTCTGTATGTGTACACACACATGACTGCTAACTTCTCAACAGGAATGAAAGAATATAAGGTACATTTTTGTTTTGTTAAAAAAAACCACTACTGTAGTACTTGTAGTTTTGAAACTAACACAAGACAATGATTAGTAACACTCAGAAGACAATGTGTATAGGGATTCTAGGATCTACATTTAGAACTGGAAGCAAATGGTGACATTCAAGGCTTGGTAATAATATACTGTTTAGTAATATACTATGATTAAGTCTGTAACTGGATCACAAGGAGAAAAACTTAGCCACTTTGTAGTATAAGCAGTTCAAAGTGCTATGTGGGAATATTTTCATAGCATGAGAGAGAACATCTCTGAATATTCATATCAGGTATTTGCTACTACAGAAAACAATAATCAGAAACAAACACAAAAGGCAAGCCCTAAATCGGAAACTTGGGATAGCCAGCAAGTGTTACGAAATACATTACCAGATGTGCCGCTTTGAGCTCCAGTTTGCTCTTTGTTAACTTCTATCTGTCGGATTAATTCTGCCTTTTCTTTATCCAGCTGACTGTTGGCTAATCTAGAACACAACAATAGCATGCTAGAAAAATATACAGCGGGTACCACTATGTAGAGTACACAGGCATTTCAAAAATGACTGAAAATCTGGAAATATTAGTATTGGGATCCTCTCCCTTCCTCTTTCCATATATAGTAAGTATATTAGAAGGATGAAATTATAATAAAGATTGAGGAACCCAAGTCTCTAGGTGTGACAAGTCTGGCTGTAACAAGTAATTTTCTAAAAATAAACAGGAAGGTGGTTTAGTTAATAAAGGTGCATGCTGTGAAATTGATGAGTTGATTTAAGGTCTTGGAAGGAGAGAACCAACTCTTACAAGCTGTCTCTGACCTTTCATACATGGCATGCACATCCTCACCCCTGGCATGTACACGTGTACACCCCCCCAGACACACACCCACACTCTAGATATTAAAACATTTAACAACATATGTACCTAAGAAGCTGGAGTTCCCGTATAAGCCCTTGTTCTGTCTCAGCACCTTCAGGAATATTTTTAAGGATCTCAACCTTTGAGCACAATGTAGAAACAAGATGAAAGGTCAGCACGGAAATGAGGTTTAAAAAAGACAAAATTTTAATAAAGTATAAGAGTTGGGTCTTGGGAAGCATAAAATAACCACAGTCCTGTGTTGTAGTCTATGCATTCAAGTGTCAGTTCTTGAGCAACTCAGTAGTGCATGCCAGGCTTGACCTAGGTCATGAGGGACAGTAAATGGCATAGCCTGAATCTCTTGCAGAGTCCTTGTAGTTCTACTGAGGGAGGGAAGTAGTGATACTGTGATAACTGAGATCGGATGTGACACAGCAGGATAGGGAGAAAGGCTATCCAGAAACGAAGCTAAGGGGGACATGGTGCTGGTCTAGGGCTTCTGAAAAGCCCTCATTTAAATCAAGACAAGTTAAGGAGTCAGCTAAGAATATTGGGAATAATAAGTGGAGTTCTAGGTAAAACAAGCAGGCATAAAGATCTGAAGCTTAGATGAGTTTCAGTTGTTAAAGGGTTGAAAGCATTAAGGTTGGAAAAACTGGTACAAGATGCAAAGTGGTACCTTGTTCCCAGATACAGGCTATGAGAAGAGTTGTGTTAGTTTTGTTCCTTTGTGATGGGTGAGAGTTTAGCATGAAACTAATTTGCAATATGCTTTACAGAACTGTTTGACAACTATATGAAGAATAGACCAGCAGAATAGAAAACGTGCAATGATGCAAGTAGAAGCCCAGAGACCAGTTAGGAAATTACTGCAGCCATTCAGCATGACATAATGGCTTCCACACTGAGCAGTAGTCAGATTTGGGATAGATTTTAACAATATACCTGACATGATTAATGAAAAAAAAAAAAAAAAAGATGGGGAGAATGAGAAGTCAGTGATTATCTACTTGTGGCTTAAAGTAGATGAGTCTAAGTACCATTCACTGTATGTGTCTCCAAGGGGAGACATTATTCAGGAGTTCATTGTTTTCACCTTCAGGCAATTCAGGGATTGTCGAGAAACATTGTTTTATCATTTAAAGACTATTACGTGCCTGTTGTTCAAGATCTTCAGTGTATTTCTTAGCTTTCTGTTCTCTCTCTGTTGCTTCTCTTACAAGCTGTTTAAGGTCAGTGATGCTTTGGTTCTTTTTGGCAATATCATTTTCGAACTCTTTTATCTTGGTCTCATACATTCTAAAAATATGGAGAACAATTATGGGCATTATATATAACTTCTCTCACTAATTTAAAGTCAGCTTAAATCACAGTAAAATATGCAAGGCTATATTATAGTACTTTTGGTCAAACCTTTGGCTATGTGTTTAGCATTAAAGGGTAGTGTTAAAGGTTAAGCATCCGAATTAATATGTGCTAATTAAAATAGAAAACTAAAGTGAGCCTATGGAGCCTAAGATCAGAAGTGGGGATTGAATTTGGCAACTCTAAAGCATTTAGGTTGATATCTTATTTCAGACATAAGAAAATACCTAATTCAGCAGACTACAAAAAACTTTCTTCACACCTAGTACCCTTCTCTATACCAGGAAGTACTTATATAGGAAAATCCTAAAGGGGCACTACAGACACAACAAGCTGTTCAACAGCATGAGTGAGAGCAACAGTGCATGCCCTAGAAAGTATGAAGCAACACAGATTTGTAACCAGTAAGGAAATGATAAATGGCCTAAAGAAATCAACTCAGAAGAAATTCTTAGAAACATGACCCAAATAGTTTTACTAAAGGCACATACTTTCAAGAAGACAATGGGTACTATATTCAAACGTTTTCCAAGGAAAATAATACGTAGTGTCTTATAAATAAATAAAAAAGGAAAGTACTGATTTAGAAAAAAAGTATCTGACAATGACAGCATAAGGAAGGGCAGTTATGATTACCTAAATACTTACAAATAATCTTGGATGGACTTTAAAAACAAACAAATTATAAGATTGTGCTTATGTGACAAGGACTAACTACACAGATACACCAAAGGGCAATGTGAACTACCAGAGCTCATTTCTCCACTTCATTCATTTCTGTTCAAAAGCCACTGTGATGGATTGAATGAGGATATCTCCTCCCCTTCCAGTAAGCTCATATATTTGAATGTTTGATCACCAGAAAGTAGAACTCTTTGAAAGGATTAGAAGGATTAGGAGCTGTGGCCTTGTTGAAGGAAGAATGTCACTGAGGGTGGACTTGGAGGCATCAAAAGCCCTTGCTACACCAATCTTGCTTGGTCGGCTGCGTACAGTTGATGGCTTACATCCTGACTCCCTGCTATTGCTCCAACACCATACCTGCCTGCCTGAGTGCCACCATGCTCCCAGAACCATGATAATGGATTGATTAACCCTCTGAAATTGTAAGCAAGCCCCTAGTTAAATGTTTTCTTTTTAAAGAATTGCCTTGAACATGGTTGCCTCTTCACAGCAACAACAGTGACTTAAGAAAGCCACCTAAGAATAAAGACCGTCTTGATCATAGCACCTCATTCAAATAGCCCATGCCTTAACCTCGCTCCTCCTAGAGGACAATATAGTTGGGATGCTTGAAAGGGCAAGGCAGAGTATGAGATCAACCTTGGATAAATGGACTATCTTAATAACAAGTTAGACTTATGTCTACTGAAGTTGTTGCCTATGTGCAGTTCTCAAAATAAGAACTCATAAGTGACTTAACATGTAAAGTCATCTTCAATTATGGTAAAACAGTGCCATTAACCCACAATGTCTTAAAACTAAGTAGTCTTTTCATGCCAGCAAGTAATCATTTTTGTTACCTCAGAAAGCTATAAAAAAATAAGGGCAGGGTCTGTCAACTCCACAGTTTAAAAAGTATCTTGACCTACAAAGGGATATAATTTATGTAATGTCACAGTGAAAAGTAGGTCTTTCTATGTGATGGATGCTTGCTCTTGAGGCAACCTAAGTAAGCTTGGGCCTTTTAGAAACAACCTGAAGTACATAGCATGGCAGTAGCAGATGTTGAGTGACTATTTGTAGAAAAGCTAAATCTCCAAGTCACTTAATATGTCTGACAACATATAGAGTGACAGCTGCTGGCTCAAACCCACCAGGCCCAAGATGATACTTTTCTCCCCTTCACACGATTACACCTTGTTATTTTCATCTTGACATTAGCATTCTGAAAGAACACTTGTTTACAGACTGTAGAAAGTAAAGTGAGAACTGCAGGGAAAGTCTGAACTCTGACTATTCTATGTAATGTTAGGACAAGAAGAAAAGGGAATCTTCTCCAGGAATATAGCCACCTGTCTGAGTGTTCTCCATTATGCCCACTTGGCTCTTTCTTTCCTCCTTAAAAATGGCTGACAGGATGTGCCAGAGTGGGTTGGTGCCCATGGTGTGCAGGGGCAATCCCCTCCTCTGAAAAGGGGAAGGATGAAGAGAGGGAAGCATTAAGGTTGGGAGTGGGAGGAAAGAAAGGAGGAGACTGTGACCAGGCTGTGAGGCAACTAAATAAATAAATGGAAAAATGTTAATGAGATTAAAAAAATATATTGGCTGATATAGGCAAAAGCAATCCAAGGCCCAGAGTGGAACTAGCTGTCTCTGTGCTACAGCTCACTTTTAGTTGAGGTAATAATAGTGTCATGTTGTTCCCCTCATGTCATTCCAAATCGGGCAAAGATGGCTTACAAGGACATCAAAAAGGAATGCACTTATGTAAAAAACTGTGCAAATATGGTAAAATAAAGTTGGATTTCACAGCAACAATACATAGTGCCATAGGCACAAATAGAATTTACTTATAGAAAGTATTCTCAGGATGGGAGAAAATGCACCAAAAAGTAGAGGCCAATAAGACACTAACATTGCTGCTGTATTCATCTATTGGGCTCTCTATAAAGAAAGTTGTTCAATATACAAATAAAAGCAACATAGCTCACTCCACATGCAGCATAAAACAGTCCAGTTGCTTAGGATCTATCTGCAGCAGTAATAAACAAGCACAAGAGGCTGAAGTTGGAGTTGCAGATTGAGCATCCAGGAGAAGCTGGATAGCATCAGCCCTGGCCCAAGGCTGAATGATGGACACCTAGCTCCAGGAAATTAGCCCAGTCTCAGCTCTGTTCCTGATGCTGGAGTTAGAACTGGTTACAATTTGAACAGGTTTAATTTGAACATTGAAATCATCCTACCTTGTAACCACAATTGACTTCCAGCTCTTGCTGTCAGCACCTTCCAGCTGGGGACCTCTACTTTCTGAAAACTGTAATCTCTTCCCAGTCTCTTCTAGTTGTGCTGCCATCTTCTCGTTTACCAGCTCTAAGTTGTTCTTAGCTATCCGCAGTTTCTCGGAAGCTTCCATTTCCTATCAGTAAAGGTTTATTAGCACATCATGACAAAGCATAATACTGTTTTCACAGATGTCAGGTATAAAATTACCACTATAGGTTGGAAAATATAAAGCAAGCTGGAGCTTTATTGTTTTAAAACTGAAAAATGTTTTCCTCTAAAATGACAATCTATTCATAGTAATTAGCACAAAAACTCAATTAAATGAAGGCAGAGAAACATATACAGATTATTATCTGAAATATCTAATGGATACTCTAAATTTGTCATTTATTTCTCAGGAAAATGTTCAGAATAATGAGATAGATAATGTGACTGTACCTTCAAAGATCCTTTGTTTTGACTCCATAATACTTAAAGGTGCCCTGGCTGTTAACACAAGCAGCATATAACTGACACATTATTTCTAGTAATGAATATTAAGATTCAAGACAATACAGCTCTGGCTTCACAATACAATTCGTTACTGTTTTAAATGTTTTTAGGACTATAATTTCAATTCATTCACTAGGTAATGCATGTTAAAAATAATGCCTATTTGTTGGAGTAAAGACTATTTTGTTATTTAAATAGAAAAGAATCTTAACAAAATGGTTCTGTTCTTTGCTCTATAAATTGGACACTGCTCTAAAGTATATGCATAAATATTAACTCATTTAAATTTCTCAATGACTTTGTGAGACATGTGTGTTTCATTTGAGATGGGTTCCCTATGTGGCCTAGCTTGTCTCTCTTCCAGCCTGAATACTGGGATTATAGGCATTCACTTCCCCACTCAGCTAAGCGATAGGTATGTTTACTACTCCCAATTTCATATATGAGGAATTGGAGGAACATAGAGACATTATTCAGCTTGGAACAATTCCCAATAAATAGTAAAACTAAGAACTGAAACTGGTGAGGACTTTTTTCACTATACCACCTTAATTTTCATATAAATGTACCTCTTGATAAAATATAATTCTTAATTTATCTTAATATGTGCTGTGAACAGACACTGGCATCCAGGATATATCAATATTAATTTGCTATAATCATAAACATCTTACTTTCTTAAGTTCTTTCCGAAGCCGTTCATTTTCAGCAACAATTTTCTCAGTGCCTTTGTTCTTGGATTCATACTGCACACTCAACTGACGTCCAAAGTGAGCTTTCAGCTTTTCTAATTCAGCCTGGTAATTAGTAAAGCAACATATTATCAAAACAAAGCATCAATAAAAGATGATTCTTTATATGAAATCATATATGCAAACAACAATAAATGGACTTAGCAAGTTGTAGTTATATATTTATGTATATTTATATGTATAAACAATAAAGAAAGGGAGGTCATGAATTTGAGAGAAAGTAAGGTAAGGAAGCATGGGAGGTGATGGAGACGGAAAGCAAAATGAATAAATGAAGGAATTTAATTTTAATTCTCTTAAATATAAAAAATAAATATTATTTAGACTTAATAAAATTTAATTCAAGGTAGGTAGTTTTACATACCCTATTTGATATTACAATTAAAGACTTAACCCAAACTAGTTACTTGTAACCAAAGTTCCTACCAACCTTGGCTACATGTTAAAATAAGTTTACGATTAAAAGGAAATACAGGAAATCCCACAAAAATCCTTACTTTACAAATCAAATCTAAAAGAGACACACATCATTACTCTATCACCAGAAAAGAACAACTGGTTCAGAAACAGCAAAAAAGACCAAACACAGCCACTGTGTAGCTACCTTTAAATTTCAGGTCAATAACCTGTTCTCACACATAAAATAAAATCACATCAACTAAGGCCCTTCAGTGTAGTGTGAATGTACGTAACATTTCCCTTAAAAAGCAAAGCAAATTAAAACAGTAAAACCTTTATATAAAATAGCCACATAAAAATTACCTTTAATTTTTCATTTTCTTCTTCAATATTAGCCATTTTTTCACTAGTCAGTATTCCTGATGCTTTTTTCAATTGTAGATTTTCTCTCTGGACTTTTTCAACTACTTTCTTCATTAACCCAATAGTTTTTTCTAGCTCAGGGATTGTCTTCCCACTTCTACCAGACTACAAAATAATGTAGAAATATTAAAATTTAATACATTAGAAACTATGATGTCCTAATGCTAAAACAGGTCTAATATTGTACTCTTCTTTAGTAATTGCTGATATATAATTCTGAAGATTTTGTTAATTCAATATATTTCTAAAGTATGTGGGACAGAAATTATAATGTACTTTACATAAAACATACATACATATTTTCGCTTTGAAACAAATGTTAACTGCCAGTATTTGTACTGAGTAATTTCTAGTACTATTCTTAGTATTTTCAGATAATGCATACTGTATGTCACAGTGTTATTACTTGAATGAATTTCTGTATCATGAATGTTCAATTTATATCACTCAAAAATAGAAAATCAATAGGCACTTAAACCTTTGTTACTAGCTTTCTAAAGAAATAAACTTACCCCTCTGACCTGACCAAGTTTCCGTTCAACTTCCATTTTTCCTTTCTTAAGAAATTCACACATTTCCTTCAAGTCTCTTACTTGATTCTAAAAGACAAAACAACAGCAATCTGTCATAGCTGTATAATAAAAGCCCCTGAAAAAGAGAGGACTATTATCTGAACTGAAAATTCTACTATAGGAGGATCCAAGAGGGCAGAGCCAAACACACATCTTGTTTGACCAACAAGAAAGCAGTGACTAAGGACTGAACTGAAACTACAAAACACCAGTGCTGTGGATCCCCAGGTAAAAGGGCTGCAAGTTGTGGAGCACCGGTGGGTCCAGCCTCAGGCCACCATGCTAATCCACAGAAAAGTTCCTGGATTCCTACAGACACTGGCACAGGCTCCAGCACTAGCCGCAGCACACATGCCTGGTGGGAGCACAGATTCTGATCTCCAGAGGCCACACAGAGCTGTGGGCTGCTAAGCACCAGGGTCACACAATGCCCTCCGACCTCTGGAGGAAAGGAGGCCCACTGGAGCAGTTCTCTGCTCATATTATCTTTCTGCCTGCTCCCCAGCTTACTTGGTTCACAATCCAGGAGCCAACAAAAACATTGAACTAAACAGAAGTGCACAACTTCTCTGGATCATAAACAGGGAGTCAAAGAGAGTGATCTCAGCAGGAGTGAATAGGGCACAGGACTGATGCCCCATTTCCTATACCTACCCCCAAACTGTCTGACCATCAGAGAACACCAAACCTGCTAACACCAGAGACTCACAATGGAAAGAGGTCAGTGTAAGAACACAAGCAACAACTCCCAGTACCATCTGACAACACCAGAAACCAGCAGTCGCACCACTACAACAAGCCCTGGAGATACTATCACATTTGATGCACAGGAGAAAGATTTCAAATCCGAGGTAATGAAAATGATATAGGCCTTAAAGGAGGAAAAGAAATCTCTCAAACTAGAACAGGAATCCACAAGGAAAAAGATGAAACAATTGAACAAATCACTTAAAGAAATTAGTGAAAGACAGGAAACTACAGCAAAACAGGAGGAAATGAATAAAAGGATTCAAGACCTAAAAATGTAGATAGAAATAATGGAGAAAACAAACTTGAGACAATCCTGGAAATGGATAACCCAGGGAAGAGGACAGGATCTACAGATACAAGCATCACCAACAGAATACAAGAGATGGAAGAAAGAATCTCAGGGATAGAAGATATGACTGAAGAAGTAAATACAACAGTCAAAGAAAATCTCAAATAGAAAAAGCTCCTGAAAAAGAACATCCAAGAGATCTGGGACACTATGAAAAGGCCAAAGCCAAGAATAATAGGAATAGAAACAAACAAACAAACAAACAAACAAAAAAGACGCCCAGCTCCATGGCTCAGAAAATATTTTCAACAAAATCACTGAAGAAAACTTCCCCAACTTAAAGAAAGTAATTCACATAAACATACAAGAAGCCTACAGAACTGAAAATAGATTGGACCAGAAAAGAAAATCCTCCTTCACATAATAATCAAAACATTAAATGTACAGAATAAAAAAAATATTAAAAGCTGCAAGAGAAAAAGGCCAAGTCACATATAAAGGCAGACCTATCAGAATTACACCTGACTTCTCCACAGAGATAATGAAGACACTAAGAGACCACAGATGCCAACCCAGACTACAACCAGCAAAACTTTCAATCACCATAGATGGAGAAAACAAGATATTCTAAAACAAAACCAAGTTTAAACAATAGATAATGACAAATCCAGCCCTACAGAAGATACTAGAATGAAAACTCCAACCTAAGGAGGGTAACTCTACTCAAGAAAACAAAGGACATAAGTAATGCTACATCTGCGAAAACAAAGGAAATAAAACACACATTCCACCATCACCAACATAAAAAAAAAAAAAAAAAAAAAAAAAAAAAAAAAAAAAAAAAACAAGAAGCAATAACCACTGGTCATTAATATCACTCAACATCAATGCCCTCAACTCCAGAATAAAGAGAGACAGGCAAACAGAATAGATGCAAAAACAAGACCCATCATTCTGCTGCATACAAGAAACACCTCAGCAATAAAGATAGACATTACCTTAAAGGGCTAGAAAATGATATTCCAAGCAAATGGACCAAATAAGCAAGCTGCAGTAGCCATTCTGGTATCTTAACAAAACAAACTTTTAACCAAAACTAATAAAAATATATAGTAAAGCACACTTCATACTCATCAAAGGAAAATACACCAAGAGGATGTCTCAATTTTGAATATCTATGCCCCAAGTATAGAAGCATCTACATTTGTAAAAGTAACATTACTAAAGCTTAAATCACACATAAGACCTCACACAATAACAGTGGGAAACTTGAACACCCCACTTTCCCCAACAGACAGATCATCAAGACAGAAACTAAATGGAGAAACAATGAAACTACTAGACATCATGAACAAAATGGACCTAACCCATGTCTACAGAACATTTTACATAAACACAAAAGGATACACCCATTCATGTTCAAAGTTTTGGAGAAATCAAGGCACATATCTAAACATAATAAAGGCAATATACAGCAATCCAATAGCCAACATCAAACTAAATGGAGAGAAACTTAAACCAATTCCACTAAAATAAGGTACAAGACAAGGCTGTCCACTCTCTTTGCAGCTCAATATAGTACTTGATGCCCTAGCTAGAGCAACAAGACAACAAGGAGATCAAGGGGATACAAATTGGAAAGGAACAAGTCAAACTATCACTATTCACTGTTGTTTCTAATTATCTGTAGGGCCTAATAATGTTTATTATTTATCACGCTGCACAAAACTAAAGTCTAAGTGGATTGAAGACCTCAACATAAAACCATACAGGGGGAGAGCCTTGAACTCACTGGCACAGAGGACAACTTCCTGAACAGAACACAATAGCTCAGGCTCCAAGGTCAACAATTAATGTGACCTCATGAAACTGAAAAGCTTCTGTAAGGCAAAGGACACTGTCAACAGAAAAACGACAGCCTACAGACTAGGAGAAGATCTTCACCAACCAGACATCAGACAAAGGGCTAATATTCCAAATATATAAAGAACTGAAGAAATTAAACACCACCAAACCAAATAACCCATTTAAAAAATCGAGTATAGAACTAAACAGATAATTCTCAACAGACGAGTATTAAATGGCAGAGAAACACTTAAAGAAATGATCAACATCCCTAGAAATCAGGGAAATGCAAATCAAAACAGCTCTGAGATTCCATCTTACACCTATCAGAATGGCTAAGATACAAAACTCAAGTGACAGCACATACTAGCAAAAATGTGGATAAAGGGGAACACTCCTCCATTGCTTGTGGGAGTGCAATCTTGTACAACCCCTTTGGAAATCGATGTGCTGTTTTCTCAGAAAATTGGGAATAGTGCTAACTAAAGACCCAGCTATTCCACTGCAGGGCATATATCCGAAAGATGCTCCACCACACAACAAGTACATTTGCTCAACTATGTTCATTGCACTTTTATTTGTAACAGCTGGAATCTGGAAACAACTCAGATGTCCCTCAATAGAAGAATGGATAAAGAACCTATGGTACATTTACAAATGGAATACTATTCAGCTATCATAAACAAGTAAATCTTGAAACTTGCAGGCAAATGAATGGAATGAGAAAAGATCATTCTTAGTGAGGTAACTGAGACCCAGAAAGATGTGCATGGTATAATCTCACTTATAAGTGGATAATAGCCCAATATAGATTTCCTCTGAGAGACTCCACCTAGTGGGGGATCAGGACAGATAATGGGACACGCAGCCAAACTCTGGGTGAAGAGCTGCGAATTGTCTGGAAGAGTTGGGGGATAGAAAATTTGGGGGGTGTTGAGTTGTCAGGAGCTCCACAAGGAGACTATTAAGGATGGCAGATCTGGACCCTGGGGACTTGCACACCTGTTGCACCAATCAAGGGCAGTGCAAGCAGGGGACCTAGACCCACTGTTCAGATATAGACTAGGGACAGTTCATTCTCCATATGGGGAAGGAGAGGGAGCTGGGGACTGCCTCTGACAAGAACTCTGGTGCCTGCGATTTGATCTCTGCCCCTTGGCAGAAAGGCCCTGTGGGCACACAGAGGAAGGGCATGTAGGCTATTCAGATGAGACTTGATGGCTGTGGTCAGATGGTGGGGGAGGAGGACTCCATATGTCAGAGGTCTAGGGGAAGGTAAAAGAATGGAAAAGGGAGGCAGAGTGGAAATAGGAAGATAAGAGTAAGGAGATCATAATCAGGATATAATGTGAATTAATAATAATAATAATATAGAAAAAAGAAAACTCTACAATAGAACCAATGTTAACAATTATGTCATTAAACAAAAGAAATTTTGATATATGACATGTACTGGCTAGTTTTTTTGTCAACTTGACACAAGCTAGAGTAACCTGAGAGGAAGGAACAGCAATTGAGCAAATGTCTCCATAAATGTAGGCCTGTGGTGTCTTTTCTTGATTAAAGACTGTTGTGGAAGATTCCAGCTCACTGTGGGTGCTGTCACCCTCGGGCGGCTGGCCCTGAGTTATATAAGAAAACAGGCAGAGAGAACCCTGAAGACCAAGCCTGGAAGCAGCATTCCTTGGTCTCTGCATCAGCTCCTGCTTCCAGGTTCCTGCCCTGATTTCTCCTGATGGGCTGTGAGGTAGAATTCTAAAAGAAGACTTCTGCAAGTTGCTTTTTGTCATAATGTTCAAGACAGCAATAGCAACCCTATCTAAGATGAGATAAAGAACATTATGCATAAATACTTAGTCAATATTTTATAAACTATTGCCTCAACACTTTACAAAAATTAAGCATCTAAGCCTGATTTTGCCATCCCATATTGCACATACATGTTTATTTTTCTGATATACAGACAAAGAACTGGAATCACTGCACTGGTTTACTTGGTGTATAAAACAGAATGAGAAGCAGGAAGCTTAAGTGTATCACTACCAGTGGAAATGACAGAAATACTAACGTTTTTGATTAGAAAATAAGACTGAAACTTAGTTAGCCAAGAAAAAAAAGCCATCACCATAATAGGGTGAGATATAGAAAATCAAAGATGAAAGTATTAACATCAGAAGTATACTTGTAAAGAAACTATTAGATTTCAGTAATTATAATTACTAATGAAATATAAGAAATATCTTCTTACCTTGAAACAAATGAAATCGACACTGTATGACTGGAATTCTTGGTGTCAGTATGACCTCTCCTTACCTCTCTACAACCCTGTCTATGTAATCCCTTTCTACCAATCATGCTTTCTCTTTTCCTACAGCACTTAGCATCAGCTAAGCTATTATACACTTAACTTTTTTGGTTCCTGATTGGCAATCTTCCTCATTGGAAGATAAGTTTCATTTATGTGTGGACTTTTAATAACTGCCCTCTCTAGCACCTAAAAGCATGTCTGATATAGAGACTCAACAAATGCCTCTTAAATCATGAAATATATACAATTTAACAACACAAAGATAGCTTATGAATATTCATTTCAGAAAGAAATACAAGTAAATTTATGTGTGTGGTGAATTCAGGCATTATAATAAAATTAAGTTTACTTTTAGTCTTGGCAAATCTTTATTTGCTTGTTCAAGTTGAAATTTCAGCTCAATATTTTCAGATGACAACCTCAAGTTTTCCCTCTGAAGTTCTTGTTCTTTTTGACAATGATCATCTGACTCTATTTCTGAAGTCTGGAAAATAAAATTTAGAATATGTTCAACATTTAATAAAAGCCACCAAGACATAATGAATAAAGAAACATTGTCAAAAGTGAAATTTCTAACAGAAATATGGGAAGAGAATGGCAAGTATTACATAAAACCAAAAACAAGTAAGATAGATTATAAACCTCCAGAAGAAGTAATTTCAAAAATTAAAACAGATAGCAAAGTGAGGTATAGCTTTAAAATGTATACATTACAGTGCCTTCACAGACACTCCCATAGTGTTTAAACTATCTTATACTGGTTTTGTTAGTTCAAAATAAAGGTTCTCAAGTTCTGAAGGATGAAATTGTTCCGCTACTCGCTAACTATTTCATAACTCCCAGCATCTCCGAATGTGACCTTATTTGCTTCACAGGAATAATTAAGTGAAAAGGAGGTCACTAGGGTCTTCCCTAGTTAAGGAAGATCATTTCCTATGCAAGGAGGAAATCAGGGAGTTTGGGCAGCGATATGCACCACAGGACGATGGTATTAAGAGACTGTATAAAAACATCTTCTAAGTAAAGAAATATAATCACATTTTCTTAGACTAAATGTAGAAAAGATGAACACCTAAGTGCCAAGTCTCAGATTCATCTTTCCTTCCACGTCTTCAGAAGGCAGCAGCACTGCAGCAGCTTGGCTTTGGACATTCAAACTCAAGGACTGTGAGACAATAGATTTCTGTTGTTTAAGCCACATCTGTAGACAAGTGTCTCTTAGGATCCAAAGGAAACTGGCTCTAGAACACTACCCCTCAACTCTGTGGCTGGTTTAATTCCACTAAGTAAAATAGAGTGGTGTGTGTCTATAGCTTAAGTATATTTCCATATACTTCAAATCATTGAGATTGCTTACACCTACAATATAAATATACACTTGTATGGATTTGTAAAGCCATATAAATAACTATAATGTTGCTATATTATAGAATATAGAAAATATTGTGTACAAAATAAAGAGAAAAGAAAAAAGTCTGTCTACATTTACTACAGACCTATTTTTCCCCCAGATATTTTCTATTGTTGGCTAAAACTTAGATACAGACTTATGAACATAAAGGGCTGTACTGTGACTCCAGCAAACCAACACAAGAACTATAAAACAGCCACCTCAATTTCTTCTTCCAGAAGGCAGTTAGTAGTTTATTGAGATTTAGCTATAAATTCTGCCCTCTGAAATACACTGTATTTGCTTTTTATTGGCATGAATCTACCCTGGCTTACTTTATCTTTTAGTTTAAATTGTATTTTTTTTTTCTAAATTGTATTTTTTAAAAGAGAAATCCTAAAAGTGATTCTGAGTAGGCTGGAACATTAAATAATAACTACTATTAGGATGGTTGTGTGCATAATATAAAGTATGTAGAAGTCATCAGCATGGCTTTGGTCAGTTCTATCGTTCTATTAGCTCAACAGACTATGAAGTCAGTAGCTTCCTAGATATTCTGCTTAAAATAATACTGTATAAGTAGATCTTTTGTACTTTCTTTATAACATATCTCAAATTATTAAAATTATACTGTACTTCCAATATGTAGTTGAAGTAAAGAAACATATACATATTTTCTTGGACCAAATATAAAAAAAGAAATAACACAACATCAAAAGCATTCTAGATAGACCTTTGATTCTGATGACCCATATAACAGAACACAGGCAGGAAGTCAGCATTGACTCTAAATTTTTTGTTTACAGGATACATATGTATACATGCAATGGCAAGAAAGCAAACAATTTGTGTGTGTGTGTGTGTGTGTGTGTGTGTGTGTGTGTGTGTGTGTGTGTGTGATGGGCATAAGCCACAGTAAGTATCAGGTCCCCATTTAGTCACATGGCCCAAGGACGTATTCAGGCTCTTCTACTGTTAGTTTACTACAGAGTAAATCCTGTCATTTATAAAGCCGACAACTTTTGTATCTTGGATGATTTTTAAGGTCTCCATCACACATGGGAATATTTAATCTCTGTTTCTAAACTCCTTTTTCTTCCTGAAATTTGTCTCTTCTATTTCTGGTATGGATATTTGACCTAATGATGACATGGCAATGACTGCTTCATAATAAGTTTAGCTGGTTAGGGGATAAGACCTTTTTAGATCAAGACAAAGAAGTTAAGTTATTAGAGTTGAGATAGGATAGATATTTAATTTCATTCAGAAATTTAGACCCAACAAGACAGGAAAGATGTTTACTTCAAGCTGGACAAATACAAATAGCCAAACCACTATGAATGTAACATTTATAGAACTCATGATTGTCACATGGTTCTCCCTGCTGTATGTAGTTTGTTTTATACATGTGTAATAAAAGAAATGTATTTTTTTAAAGAAAAGAATGCAAAATAAATAAATAAAAAAGACCTTTGACTATAAAAAATTTACAGAAAACAGTAAATCTGAAGGTCTCACACAAGGGCATTTTAGCATATTTCTTATTGAACTATGAATGCAATTACTATACAATAGATTTGCAAGTTTTTTCCTGTTATTTTCTGTAAATAAAGCTGAATGCAACTGTGCAAATTATCCAAATTTCTAGAAAGCCATTTATTAATAGGTCTTTTTTTTCCGTTTCTTTCTTTTTTGGTTTGTTTTTAGGTCTTTTTCTTTTTACAAATATTACATTTTTTGTTAAATTGTCACAATGTCTGTATATGACTTTTCATAATCAAATTCAGCTAGTAAAGAAATAAAGGACTGCAGTATATTCAAATGAGGGCATTTTTCAGGACTGATACAGCAGATATCTATATCTAGCCTATGCAGCGTCCTCAGTCCTACATCAGCACGGTGGCTGCATCATGGTCCTCATCAGCAGGTCTACTCTGACTAATGTTATGTGACTGACATTTGTGGCTACAAACCCCTTTTCTTTTCTCATTTTTACAAGCCTTTCTTATTCTCGTTTTTATGTTTCTGATTTTAATTTTCACAAAATTATTAATTTCCTTACCTTTAGGAACTGATATATTTTCATACTTGAAGTTAGAAATCTGTAAGGCTGACTTAAATTTGCTTTATTTATTATTTGGTATTATTTCTACTTAACTCAGTGAGAATTACAATATTTCTGTAATACCACAGAATATTTGTAGATACACAATGATTTACATCATCAGTGACATTTTTTTGTTGTTTGTTTTTTTTTTTTTCTCAATTTTTTTTTCTTTTTTTTGTTCTGAGTATGGTTCTGTGGCATTTCGTCTATTTGTGTCTTAGTTTTGCTTGTACTTTTTTTGCTGTTGGATTGTTCCTATATTTGTGAACGCTAATACCAAGGGTGGATACCACATGGAACACATCTGAGAGGAAATGGAGATGCAGCCAACTTGCTAATCATTACTTAACAAGTAAGGGTCCTGCACAGCAGCAGCTCTGACTAGAGCTGAGACTGCTAGGGGTTCTTTCAATGACGGTTTAGACAATGCTTACGGAGGAAGACTGAGCACTTTCATATCAGACAGTATTAAATAATGACTCAGCATTAGTAAAGTCAAAGTGAGTGTGCTGCATCAACATCAGTGAGGAAGATCTAATGTTTTGTTCAGATAAACGAAGACTCTGATGTCACTTTTATGCCTTTATCACTAAGGAAAGAAGCATACTTACCAAAGACTGAGGATATGCATCCTTTGAAAGCTGTTTTTCTAAAGTGTGAAGTTTTTCTTGAAGGTATTTATTTTGTAAATGTAAGTCTTCTACAACAGAGTCTCGTGGAAGAGCTTGGTGGGTCCTATGAACAACAGTCAGACTATTATGTAAACTTCACTTTCTCTAAATTTATGGTGTAATGATACAAAAAAAAGTAGTGTGTGTACATTATTATAACTTAATTTTTTTCAAGTTTCCAAATTTTATAAAGAAATAAGTTTAAGACAGCATAATTTATATTAAAAAATAATCCTTTACTATCAGGCATCCACCAAAGACCTCTTTATAACATCACTAAAATGTGTTGATGGATAGATACAGTAACATTTTTAAAGTACATGCATGTGTTTATATGGAATTATGTGTAAGAGCTCAAATACCCACTAGTTCAAACAGATTACAGCATAACTGAATACCATTGATTTTATTCTCAAAATACTCAAGATCCAACAAGGCTCTAAGGTTTATTTCCATATTAAGTGCAAACTTAGCTGGCTGCCTTTGAGAAACACTGTACTCTGGCATGAACAAATCTATGAACCCTTATCGTCCAGGGCTCCTTCTCCATGTGATGAATAAATGCACATTTACTAGGAAAACATTAACATTCACTCTCATCTCTTATTTCTTTACTAAGAATTTGTCTATGTCATATCCTTCCTCTCCTTAATAGATAGATGTATTTGATTAATAAAATTCAGATGTTGAAGCTTCTTGAATTTAGAGAGAAGACAAGACAAACCTTTTCTACAGTGTCTTGCACTGAGGAGAGTTCAAATAAGTTTAAACTTCACTGTGAAACTACAGACAGCCAAAGCACCGTGGGCTGAGATAAGGGATGACTTTTTAACAGAAGAAGTCATCCTCCCCAGCTGTTGAGTAAGGATAGCAAAATATTTCCTCTGCGCCTCCTTTCTGCCTGCCTGGCGCCTGACAGGTCCATGTATGCAGCAACTAAAATGTAGACATAAAGGTAAGGCCCCGGTCTGTCCACAGTAGCAATGTCAACGGACACCACAAGCATCACACAGATAGACAGGGAAAGCTCCAAAGAGGGCCATACAGACTTAGTTACGACCTAGGCGCACTCTTGAGTTGCATATGTATGAAAAGATAATCAATAAAGCCCACATTTGAAGCAATGCATTTATATTTTCATAGGCACAAGTCAAGCAATTCTTCATCAATGTAGGTACGATAATTCCATGCACTAGTTTACCTCATGTATAATATGTCATTTTCTAAATCCAGATTTCTCTTTTTTAACTCTTCCAACTCTTTTTCCGACTCCAAAGCTCGCACTCCTAAAACCTGATCAACAGTCATGCCTGTTGTTTTTAGTTTCTTCTGCAAAGTAAGTTTCTCTTTATCAGCTCTGTAGAATTTAATAAAGAATGAAAAAAATGTATCTTTGATAGTTTTTATAGATAATTCATTCATATTTATTAAAATATATTTACAACACGTTTTAAAGACAATAAAATGTGAATAAAAAATAACTTAAACTACCAACCTTGTCATTTATCAGATAAAATAAATTACATAATTTCAAGAAAAAAATTTACATACTATTGGTTTTACAATGAAATTTAACTCACTTGGCAAAAAGCTCCTTTAAAGTACTCAGCTGCTTTGTCAGACTGTGGACTTCTCCTTCTTTCTCTTTTAATTTGTTGCGCATTCCCTCTACTTTGGCTTGTAATTTTTTACCTTCTTCCCACCTAATTAATTCTTCCCTAGCACTCTGTTAACAGTAACAAATATATTATAAAACTGTCAGTATTATTTTTAATCTCATTTAAAATACTTAAGTACAATTTTATTTTTTTCACAATTTTAAATTATCCAAGATAATATATATAAATAGTTCATTCTCTTATATAAATTCTAGAATCTTAAGGTATGCCAAACTATTAGGAAATGAAGACCTTCCATTTAAGTGGGCTTCATTCATTACTTGACAGATAATAATTTCAGAGAAGATTTTAATGCTAATTTCTATAAGAGGTTAAGTGAAAATTCAAATACATGAGTTATTGAAGTAAGCTTCTAAAAAATAATTCTATGTGACTGGCCAACCCAATCTTGTTAGCATGACAGTTTCCTAATGCTGTAACCTGCTCTTGTCTAAATGCATATTTCTTTACCAGCCAACATGTATTTTAGTGCTGCCCATGTGCTAGCTTCTACCCTAGATACAGAGAGCAGAAAGCATGTGCAAACCAGATAAAAGCATTCAAGTTTTCAAATCTTACAATTTTCCTTTGTTGAACACACTTGTGAAAAAGATATAAATAGAGTATATAAACTGGTTACAAGTGCTATTAAAATCTAGGGTATTACAGGAGGGAGCTCTCTAGCAGTAGTGTTGGTAGTGCTATGGTTGCTAGTACTACAATAAATGGGTAAAAAGGAGGCTGTGTGATACACAATAGTCCCACATTCTGAACAAGTTCTGCTGGATGTCTGCATAGTTAAAAATTCTGTCCATAATTTCATGGACTAATAATTTAACTCTATTTTACTAAATTAACACCAAAAGTTTTGATAATTTGTCTCTATACACTGAATTTAGTAAAACTACAATTAGCTTTTAAAAATAAATGTTAGATATTATTTTACTGAAAGTTATACCAATGATTGCTTATCATTTTGGAAATCAAATTATTAGCAGCAATACTATTTATATCATATAAACTGCCATTAAAAGCCATTTTTTACAGGATCTATATCTATATTTTATCAGAGTCTATATCTGATGCTCAGAATTCATATTAATACTATATAAGGTACAAGTACATGATTACCTTATTCTTCTAGTATATATCATACACATGTTAATACATGAATAGTGTATTATCATGCTCATTCCTTAATAAATTATTTTTATACTTATACTAATTTCATTTGGTACATTTATAACATTTTTAAAATTATAGAATCCTTTCTCTTTTTTTTCGAGACAGGATCTCTCTATGTAGTCTTGGTTGTCCTAGACTCACTGTGTAGACCAGGCTGGCCTCAAATCCACAAACTCACCGTGATGTACCTGCCACTGCCTCTCGAGTGATTGGATTAAAGGCATGGGCCACTGCGCCCGGCTACATTATAGAATCTTATGTTGACTTTACATTTCAGTTAGACTAATTTAGGAGATATTATTAAGTATTATGTCTACTATAAATGGGGATGTCATGTCTAAAAAGGTTGGGATGTGTGCTTTGAAGTCTAATACTAGAAAACCTTCAATATGCTTTCTCTAATTTCTAACTTTATTTATTCGAATCAGCTATTACGTATCCTTTTAAAAGCTGCTAAACATTTCTTGATTATAGTTCTTGTTTTTTTAATGTAAAGAATAATCTGACTTCTGGAAATACAAATACTAGCTTGGAGAATGAGTATTCAGCAGCATGGAATGGACCCCTTCATAGACACTGAGCAAGGGGACGAGAAAATGGGGAGCAATGATACACATAGGAAGTGAGGAGACACTAACGTCACTCCAAGATCATGAAGTGACATGGAGGTGCACGACAGGGAGTGCTACTCCAGTGGAGTTTAACTTCCTAAAGGAGAGCTGTGTTTTAGATATCTCAGCTTTATACAGAACATACACAGTGTGAATGAACCCCTCAAACTAAGAGAAAGTTATCTGGCTGTCAAGACACGTTTCACGTAGGTGAAAACTATTAATGAGCACACTCCTCATACCTTCTCCTTCACAGGCTTCATGTCTATGTCATCCACCTTCTTTTCCAGTTGGCTTTCAAGCTTTTTAACTTTTTTTTGAAGTTCGTCGATTACACTTTGCTTATTTTCTGTCAGAGGTTTGCTCTGAAAATATTAAGATATAACTTTACATGACAAATATCAACAAATGCAATAAATACTCAAGTAATAGAAATGTTGTGAGGCTACCATTAATCATGTTTTTACATGATCCTGAGCATCCGTAGAACATGGATCTCCTACTGTGCTTTGTTACATGCCCCAGTGTAGACAGAAAATACAACACAGGCCACTGAAGGAACCAGTCAAGTAACCAGAGGCAGTCATTTAAGCAATATGATGAAATAGTGAGAACCATGATTTACACAATACACATCAAACACAGTATCTGAATTAAATACAAAATTACCTGCAGCCCATTGGACAGTCTTTTAATCTGTCTTCTCAGTTCATCATTTTCTTGATCAATTCCATCTTTCTCTCTAAGAATTTTATTATAAGCTTTTTGCTTTTTTTGCAGTTCATTATTTAAATCATTTAAGTCATCAGCTAGTGAATTTTCTTTGTTTTTACTTGTTTTAAGAGCTTCTTTCAATTTTAAAAGATTTTCATTTAAATCTTCAATTTGTGACTAATAAGAGATGAAAGTATTGTTCACAAACAATCCTCAAATATTAATGATAAAGCAACAGAAAACTGAAGTTATACTGTTATGCATTAGAAGCAATATTCCAACACAAACTTCTAGGTATAGCACACAAGGGAAACTACATACCGTACTATTTTCCCTGATCATGTCAAATGAAACAAGTTCACTAAGAGAACAACAAAAAACACAAAGACAAAGAAAATGAAAAATGCTTCACTGTAGGTGAATTAAACAAAGTAGCCAACATGCACAGCAAGGTTCAAAGACTATGAAACGTAAGATTAGCATAACATGGGCTGTCTGACTTCACGTCCTTTGTGAAGAAGACAAGGCATGAAGGACAACATAAGAGAACAGACCCTGCATGTGAACTTCAGAAATTCTTAGCTGTTCTCAACAAAGAATGGCAGAAACATGTGATGACAAGGGTAGAAACATGCTATTATTTGTCCTGTTATGGCTTATTCAACTAAGTGTATATTCTATTAAATTATTAAGGTCAAATGATATATTAGTAATATTAATTGTTATTATAATATGTTTAAAAACTATAATATCTCAGAGAAAGTTTTGAAACAAAGATTTGAAAAGATGTAAAATTCAGAAACAACATTTCAGTTAACATTTTTAGTTAACAGATTTTTATTATTAACTATGACAACAAGACTAACTGGATGTCTGCATGTAGAACATTACAAATAGATCCTTATCTGTCACCTGCACAAAACTAATGTCCAAGTGGATTAAAGACCTCAACATAAATCCAGATACTCTAAATCTGATAGAAGAGAAAGTGCAGAATAACCTTGAGTCCACTGGCATAGAAGACAACTTCCTTAACAGAACACAAACAGCTCAGACATTAAGATTCACAATTAATAAATGAGACCTCATGAAACTGAAAAGCTCTGTAAGGCAAAGTAATTAGATTTTTCATTTTACCACAATATACTATATGAAATTTTCCATAAAGAAATTTGTGGGTCAGAAAGAGATATAGCAAGTTATTATGAAATATATATTTAGGGACAAAAGTTTAAATCATTAAGTTTAATGATTAGATGGGAAAATAATAAAGTATATTTGTGAAAATAATTTAGGGGAAGAAAAGGCTTAAGAGCCAGGCAGCTCTATAGGTAAAATGCCTTAAAAACAATAAATAACTGCGACACAAGTAGGAAATGCCAGTTGCAGAAGAAGCTATATACATTTGGTGCAAGGATGTCTCTGTCTTCTGAGTTTTGCTGTGAATCTGAAATTATTTCAACAAAACAGCCTTAAAAGAATCCTGAGGCCCAGAGGTTTAGCTCAGCATGGGGTGTTTGCCTGTGTTGGACCTAAATCTTGGCAATGCCAAGATGTACTAAAGCTGCCTTACAGATTTCTAAGTAAAATGTTTCTTAAATGAGTTCTGTTAGTAAGCATAACTCAGAGTGGCCTAACTTTTCAACTTTCAAGATGACAGGCGATATATGAGTGACATAACGATATATGCTCTTTAGAACCATGTATGTATATGTCTAACTGGCCAACAACTCAATACAAATCCTCTGAAGTGATCAGGTATCCGGCCATATTAATACATGCCGATGCTCACCTTCAGCTCTTTAGTGTGCCTCTCAACAACCTGTTGAACATTGAGATTTGCCTCTTTTTGAGAAGTTACAGCAATAATACGTTCTTCAGCTGCTGCTGTCATTTCTGCCCGCAGTTCCAACAGCGCTCGACTAAGTGCCTAAAAATTACAATATGCAAAATTTTTCAGTTGAAAACTAACGTTTTATGTAAACAAAATAGAATAGAAAATGGGCAGTTATTATTTTCTATTATTTTCCTATTAGATGCAAAACCCCAAGTGATTTTATGCATGGCACTGTAGCCTTTGCGTGTAATTCAGCGCCAAGATAGCTGAGGCAAAAGCTCACAGCAAGCCTGAAGACCGCTTCCACCTAGTGAGTTATAGGTTGGCCTGGTGCACTAGTGAGACCTGTCTCAACACAGACATTAAAGAAGACTAACAAAAGGGAAGTGTTTAATTAAACATAATCCACAAATTCCTAAGCTTTTTCTAATGAATTACCATTATAGTTTTACTCAGTTATTCACAAATTGACAGTTCAAACCCCTGACAATTATTTTCAGAAGCACGCATTAAGTCAAGCAATTAATATTAGAAAAGAAAGCATGTCTTGTTTGAAATTTTTCAAGTATATATAGTAGAAATAAATTCTTCATTAAAAAAAAAAACTTACTGTATCCCTCCCTGTGAAAGTTACTGAATTTAGTTAGATGAGTAATGTTATATTGTTTAAAATTTAGACACTAAGGTAGGGGAAACTGTAGAATCTTATTTTAGCCTTTTTCAGCTCTGTAGACCTTACCTAGTGGCCACTTACCTTTAGTTGCTTCTCTTTCAAGGCTAGTTGGCTCTTCAGCCTGTCCACTAAATTCCTCATCGTGGTTGTTGGAGCTCTTGAGTTGGCTTCTTTCTGAGCCTGGAGTTCAGACTTTAAACTCTGGGAGTCCTTTTGTGCTTGCGCCAGAGCACACTGTAAGTCCTCTACTTCTGCTCTCACTCTCTTTACTTCGCCGGCATGGTTTTCTTGGAGCCTGAGATAAACAAGCAAATATGTATTTACCAGACTGGGTGTTGCAAGTAGTGCCTTGATTGAAAGACAGAAAACAAAAACAACTTATAAAGATATAAAGCCATGATGACAGTACTTTATATGTTAAAGACTACACATGAAAGTTCTTTCATAAGATTATTGCCTGCACTTAGGAATGAGATGCGAAAGGCTAAGTAATTTTCATCATGGCTCAGTGGTTCATGCATGCCTATGATCTCAGCACTGAGGCAGTCAAGGCAGAAGATTATGGTGAGCCTGACAACAATGTACATGTCCAGGGAGTTCTAGGCCGTTCTGGGTTAGAGTGAGACATCTCAACAAAGAAATGAAAACATATTATAAAGGACATAATTTTATAATCCAGTACCTACAACTAATATACAAAAAAGAAACTCTACTGTATATTCAATAGAACGAGAAAAACAAGACAAAAGTAAAGCCAAATACTATTTTCAAAGAAAAAAAAAAAAAAGCCCTGAAGTGGCAGCTACTTACATATTCTCAAATATGCAGTAACTTTTTGAGAAGTATCTTGGATCCAAGAGTAAACAGTTAAAATTCTAACAGGCAACAGAAAAGAAATAGAATTGTAAGTGGGCCAACATTCTCGTTTTCATCAGATATGAACTGAGGCCCAGAAAAATGGTTCTATGATTAGAAACTGAACAATTTCAAACCAATTTTAGGTTCAAAAATCTATTTCTAAAAAAAAAACCAAAAAACCAAAAAAAAAAAAAAAACCACACACAAAAAAAACCCAAAAAAACAACAACAACAACAACAACAACAACAAAAAACCAAAAAAACTGTCTGAGTAGTGATTCTAATCTTTAGTATATAAAATATTGTGACACTGTCACTATGGTTTCAAAAAATCAAATACTTTAACAAAACATTTATTGAGGTCAATTTTTATCACATACTCTCAGGTGTTTAAACAAAAGCTATATATATGTGTGTTTATACTTTTCAAGTTACTTTTGTACCAAAGGTACTTCATCTAACCACTCTGAAGGAGCCTAAGTAAACACTACTATTTTGTTTACAAAAGATGAAGTGGACAGTGGGAGTGGTTAAGAATAAGAATCTAGAGAAGGAAATAAGTTGGCTTTTGAGTAAGACGGATTAGTTATAAACTGTGCCTTTTTTCCCACATTACCTCAGCCATGCTACAGAGCCTTCCTAGCACCTGACTTCTGCTGGACAACAATGGGTCTGAGGACAAAATGGGATGACACACGGCCAGGTTTTCGGAGAGCACTCACACAGCAGGCACAGGTTTAATAATAGCCTAACCACCATTTGCTTATTTAAAAAAGATTTCTAAGAGTTACCGTAATTTGATATTTTCAAATTCTCTGACTTTTAGCTCAGTGATTTCTTTTTGTCTTTCCAAATCTTTTGATACTTTCTTTAGTTTGTTCAAAAGTGAGGACAGAGAGTCATCTTGTTCTGCTACTGTCTGTTCCATCTCGGCCAGACGAATGAAATGCTTGTTGGTAGGTACTGGAGCAGGAGACTGCTTTATTAAATCCTATGAGATATGAACATATAAGTAATGGGTACATATAATTTGAGACTCTGACTCATCCCATAATTTTGCTTATGAATAAATGAAGTCTAAAGTTTAAGAGCAAAGGAAGGACTAGGGAAAATAGAGTAAGGATGTACTATTTTTAGCTAGTGTCTGGGTGCAGTGGAGGGCTCAACGATAAACTACTGAGGTGATGCTTGAAGAGCCTAACGCCATGAATTAAGAGAAAGGCAGAAAGATCAAAAGGAGGCAGGGAGGCCGTTAGTTTAAAAGATGGAAAATAAATTTAGGCGTGGACCATAGCAGGCTTTGAGTAGAATATAAACACGACTATGAGCAGTGACAATTATGGAAGGATTTGCGCTTAAGAGAAATGATCATGCTTTCATGATCAAAGCTGGCTTTCAGATTATGTTGGCAACAAAAGGTGGGGTATGTTTTACTGTGAGAAATGAAGACAGGTAAATGTTATGTGATATCAAATCTAAGCAGGGAACAGAACAGAGTTCTCAGAACCTTACCTGAGCTGTCTGCTTGAATTTATTGAGTGAATTATCGGCCTGTAGTTCAAGTTTATGATGAAGAACATGAAGGTCTTCCTCGTGTTTCTTAACAATTTCTCTTTGCTCCTGTCTCATAGAAAGTTGAAGCTGTACTATAAATTATGACTGAAATAGAGTCATAGTCTAAAAGGTCTTAGTTAATCTCTGCAGCTGTAAATACTAGACCATTCTACACCTCTGCTAGTATGTGTATATGTTGATTATCCAATCCTTACACTACAATTTATTCTTAACATTAGAATAGCATGTATCCATTACCTTTAACTTGTTTTGACAAACATTTTAAAATACCAGATATCTCTCCTATTTACTGTAGTGTTTCAACTTTTACTTATAAATTCACCTGACATTTCCTAAACCTCCAGCTTCATCATAAGAGATAATCTTGTTTATCTCAGTCCACAAGAGAAAGATACATGGACACAAAATGCCAGTTTTACTGAGATCTGTAAACCAATCACGTGAAAGCAACAATTCCTAAATAAAATCAGCTAAGAGTGAAAAATGAACTACACCATTTTAAGGTAAAATAACATTTGACTGAAAACACAGAGAGTAAAATAACAAAGCAGAATACCTCTCTGGCTTTTTCCAGAAGATGCTGGTATTTCTTCAATACTTCTTCCTTTTGATTTAACCTTGCCTGCATGTTAGCTATGGTTTGATGGGCAATTTTCATTGTGTGATGAGATTTTGGCTCCAGCTCCTTTTTGTCTAGTTCAGCTATAAGTTTCTCTCGATCAGCTGTGGCAGGCAACCGAAGCCTCAGTTCATTGATTACTTTGTCTCTTGACAGAATATTTTGCTCTGCCAACCGTAAAGCAGATTCTTTTTCTTTTAGTTTCTATAGTAAAGTCACAATAAATTATTACAGTACAGTTTGTCCTTTAAAATGCTTCATATAAATTTTCTTAACACTACTTAGTACTTAGAAGCAAAAGAGCAGTTTCACTTTATTCTTCACATACTTATAGTAACCAGTTGTCAATAAAATTCTATTTGTTACATCTTTATGTGATAGCACAATTATTTGCATATATATTTTATTTACTTATAAGATCATACTTGTTAGAAACTTTGTTAGGTTAAACAGAAGCTTTAATTAGTTTACTTACAGAATTAGAAATGAGTAAAAAAACTACAAAATGCAATTAAATTACTCCTTTGCTGTCATAGAAGACAGGCGCAGATGATTTGCTCTAGTGTAGAGTGTGGATCTCAGAGGCACAGGTCAATGGTCCACTGCTTTGCAGTTGGAAGTTAATCATACCAAAGTGAAAAAGAAGTTTTAATCTTCAGTAAAATTAAGGCAAATATTTAAAACCAGTGATTTAGTGGTGATTCATATAAACCAAAAATTTTTAATTAATTTTCCTGAATTGATTACAGAGGCAAAATTTTACGTAATAAATTCTTAACTATGCTTACAGTTAATATTTATAGATGGAAACTAAAAGTTAAGTAATATTCAGCTTATTTTATGAATAATTTAAAAGCTGATTTGACCAACCATTAATCAAATTCAGCACCTAGATTAAATAACTTCATTTGCTTCAATTTTATTTACTCTCAAAGAAAATGAACAAAGAAACCATTTAAAGATGGACAACATATAGTACAAAAAATAAAAATAAAAGTAACAATGAAAATGGCAGTTAAGGACGGGTAATATATTATCCATAAAACAATAATGGAATGCCTTTTATTACCCTTGATGTTCACTTTTAGTATTTAGTATGCCCCGACGTAGAATGTAGTAAACAAATGAATGATAAATTCAAATTAATAAATGGATTATTTATTATTAGCTACTAAAAATAGTATATAAGAATAAAAAAAAGAGATACAGGAATTTTTACTACTATATCAAAACTCAAATTATTCCAATTACCTCTTCTAGTGACTTGCAAGTTGCTTGTGTTTTAAGAATTGTTCGAATATTCTCCTTAATTTTTCTTAGAGCAATTTCAAGTTGGTTCGGAAGCGGCAAGCTGGGGTCTGGCATTGATCCTGTAGCTTCTTCAAACTATTGAGAAACAATATGCTTTAAAAATAGCAGTGAAGTACTGAGAAAACAATATTATACCTTTTAAATGTATAAAAAACACAGACTAATTTCACTTATCTTTAAACAAAGGAACTAATGACAATTCACATAAAACACATAACCTAATGTTAAAAATACATATAACTCAGAGACTATTTCTGTTAGTTAGTGCTGTAGGCTGTGCTACAAAGCAGCAATCACAATGATCACTTATACCTTCTGTGCTGCACTAAGTATTTCATTTTGCTGGCGGTCAAAAATGTCTAGTTGGCGTTCCAGCTCAACTTCTCTTTGATCCCAAGCCATTTGTCTTTCCTCATGAAACTAAAAAAAGAGAAAAAAGGAAAAAGACATTTATTTCAGGTGCAAACACAGTGACAATTAGCATATAACAGGCATATAAACATTTTCTTATTTAACCATCAGTTTTTGCTGTCACTATCACCACTCTTATTTTATGGGAAACAATGTAAGCTTAGAAGGTCAAGCAACTTGCCTAGGAACCCAGAGGCAGGCAGGCATGAAGTCATGTATCCAAGCACATAAAAGACACATATTTGCCAACACTATTTGTGACACTGAAAGCATAGCAATAAACAAAACCTAGTCCCTGTCACCAAGGAACTTACATCCCAGGAACTAGGAAACAGGCAATAACAAACAAATATGTAGGACACCACAGGACGGCAAACACCTTTAGAAAGTGAAAGCAAGGGCTCCCTATATGGAACTCTAGAGGGCACAATGTACTATTACTCTATACCAGTGAGTCTCCATAATCACTGCTAAGGAATGGTATGTGAGTGAAGATGTTAAGGCAGTGAAAAGTATAAACACAAGTATCCAGGGTTTGAAAAAAAGAAAGTGAGAGAGGGAGTGAGTGAGGAAGGGAGGGAGGGAGGGAGGTAAAAAGGAAAGAAGGAAGGAAGGAAGGAAGGAAGGAAAAAAGAAAACAAAGACAGAGGAAAACACCCTAAGCCCAGGAACAAAGCCCCTGAGGTGAGTGTGTGTTTATGAGTTTCATTTGGCTTTTAAGCATCTACTTCTTCTGCTCCATGCTGTGTTCTAAATCAACAGTGACATCAAGGAGAAACTTGACTGAAGAAGTGAAAATACTATTATCAAAGTAAAACTAACCTACCAAGTAAGTTTGCTGATTTAGTGGTTTTTTTTAAGCCTAAGACTTCTGTTAGTAAATTTGCATGTTTAAGAAGCAAGAAAGAGGTTATTTTGTTACTCAGCATAATGGGAAATATATTTAATCATTTAATCACAATAACACAGTTAAAATGGAATGATCTGATATTTAAAGCCTTAGAAATAATAGAAATGGAAAACGAGACCTTGCTCTGCTGAACAATTTCTTCCTCTAGACTGTTGATTGTATGCTCATATTCAGAGATGATATTATTTAAATATTTGATTTCTTCTTTATCCTTGACTAGTTCTCTATTTAGCTTAAGTTCTTGAAGGCGAAGTTCTTCTATTTTCACATGCCAATTGATTACCTAAATTATATATAAATATAAATGCTACATAACTGATAACAATTAACTGAAATTAATGGCAAAGTTATTTAGAATTTTCACAGCTTATTCTAAAGTATGCACATTAAAATAAAACATTCTTTACATTATTTTCAAATGGATAAATAATCAGGTATTAGTAACATTTGATTTCATTTTTCATTCACTATCACTTGTTTATTAAGTACTTACTGTGCTCATGCTATTGAAACATTGGTTCTATTTTCAAAAATGAAATCCTATCCTTTTCTACAATGATGTAGCTACTGGTCACTCATTCACGTTCCAGTGGACAGATTCACACCCATGCCCACATGAATGGTGCTAGGTAAGCTTAGTGGGTCACAAAATGAAAACAAAAACATGTGACACATGGGACAAGGATCCGATGGGAGGATGTGGTGCTGGATGACGGAAGAGGAGGATACAATAAAGTAGAGAGGAGCATGACCAGTTTCTACTATATATATATATGTATGAAATTCTCAATAGATACATTTATAAACATTTACCCAAGGGAAAAAAAATTTAAAGGAAATTGTATTTCTGGCACGAAGTATAGGATTTAACTGCTAGAGAATTATTTACCATTTAATTCTCCCCAAATGATGGTTAAAAACTAATCTTTAAAGAATAAATGTGTAACTCTATAAAAACTGTAAGTATATACAAGGAATATTTACCAATAAAAACAAAGAAAAATAAATAATTCAAGCGGGAAGTATGTGTGCACAGTAAAAATCAATTGATAACTATTGAATCATTTAAACTTTATTATACTTAATATTTGCTTAATATATTTTCAGATGTTTTTACAATGTTTAAAATTCTGTGCTTCATACACAGAAAGTAATTTAGCTAAGGATCCTTGTTTAGGAACGCCCACATTCCCAGTTTATAACACCTAAACTAATTACAACTAGAGTTTTATTTTAGATGCACTTTGAACATATTAAGAGCAATATTACTACATAGCATAGGAATACTAAATTTCAGATCAAGTTTTACCTTTTGGGCTCCCCTGGCATCCTTTAAAGTACTTATCAATTCTTCTAAGCCTTTTAATTTTAATTCCATCTCCAGTGTTTTGTTTTCCATATTTCTGTGTTCTTGTTGAGAGTTTTTCATTTGCTGCATTATCTTAAGTTTGTCATTTTGCAGCTGAATCATCGTTTTGGAGAACTTTTCCTGCTGAGCCAAGGGCAACGCGCCACTGAACTGTCTTCGCAGGGACTGAATTGTTTGGCGCAGGTGTTTTGCTCTGTTTCTACCTTCCAAACGAGCATAGTAGAGAGCTTGCTCTTTCTCATCCAGTTTCTGCTCTAAGCGCAGATTGTAGGCCTCCATCTTCTGCAGTTTAGATGTAACTGACTCCAACTTACCAAGAGCAGTAGCCTCACTAATTTGAAGAGAGACAACATGTTGGTGCAATTTGGCAATTAGTGCCTTTTCATCTGATTGGGCCTAATAGCAAAAACAAAACAAAATAAAACAAAAAACAAAGAAAACATATTAATAGTAAATTTCACGGTTTTGTCAATAAATGGGTTCAATGCCACAGTTTACTAATTAAAATGTAAAACACTGGCACATAAGCTTTTTTAAAAAACAAACTAATTTTACTTTAACACAATAGTTAGCAATGATATCTCCAGAATGAAATACACTTAAATGTCTAATTAAATGATAGCTGGCATGGTAGTGTTTTGCCTTTTAATTTACAGGTAACCTTAGCAGCACAATTCTGATGTATACAATGACTACCTTTCAATCCTCTAAAAACTATAGAACATGGGGATATTTGAAAAACTACAAATACATAGAAGAGAAAACATAGTCAGTAAAGATTCATTAATTCCTCTTCCTTAGTTTGGGGGACTCCCCTTTTCCAAGGAATAGGGAAGAGGAAATGGGAGAAGGAAGGTGGGACTAGGAGGAGAGGAGGGAGGGTGGCTATGCTCAGGATGTAAAGAGAATATACAAATTTTAAGAAATAAATAAAGTTTAAAAAATTCATTAATCACTCCTCCTTAGTATGTTAAAGATTAATTACTCCTCCTTAGTATGTTAAAGTTTCACTTTGTTAACTGACCTGCAGCCATGCATGCATCTATAGGTATCTCAAATAAAAAGTTTTTAAAAGTCTCAACTAACAGGACCAGCTTTCTATTGCTGTGACTACTTCTGACTAGCATCACACTCTTCCACCAGTGTCTAAAGTGAGCTTAGGAAACAGCAGGCTATACTGTGAGCTAACACTCTATGTACCTGGTAGTCCAGGAGCTGCATTCTGAGGGAGTCCACTTCTTTTTCCCTGGACTGTTGTTGTGAATTCAAAAAATCAACTTGTCTTTTGGCAATATCAGAAATCTCTCTCAGTCTAGAAAGTGATAAAATATTTAAGCAACAATTCAGTAAATACCTAAAGCCCCAATTTTGAGACATATTTCTAGAAAAACAATTGTTTTTTTTTTTTGTTTGTTTGTTTGTTTTTTTTGCATCTCTTTTTTCTATCAAAGAGTTCAAGGTCTCTTTAACTATTTCATGAAACCTAATTCCATAAGTGGTCAAACAGTGGTCTACAGAAACATTCTCTACTCTGGAAAGTTCATAGCATAGATTAATATATACATTTTGAAATTTAACACATGGCATTTTCCAATGCAGCTGGTCAGAGATCACTTGCTCCCACATAATTCCCCTAAGGTACTTTTATTATATTTAGGAAATGGTAGGCCAATGTAAATAGGTTAACCTGTTGCCACTGTTAAGAATCAATTTAAAATTCCATGGTACGGAAGTTATATACTTCATACATACAACTTTATATTTGAAAGTTATGTTACATGTAGAAAATGTGATTAGCTTATTATGATTTACAAAATTGGCTGAAATACACACACACACACACACACACACACACACACACACACACACACACACACACACACGGCATTTGCACAAACTACCCTTATGACTTCTATGATAACAAAGCCAAATGAATTAGTCTATGTCTTTTATTTGGGGCAGAATAATTTGAACTAAGTGGGAAAATACATCAGGTTTTCTCATGCTGCTTGTGTAAGGCTCTCTCTCTCAGCCTAAGCCTGGGAACATGACCCAGACAAGCTTGAGAAACTGACCCAGAAAGAATTGAAGGCCAGCTTCAGTTTCTGAGATCAAGGTAGCCAACCGAGATAAACAATTTCAACTAAGGTAAACAATTTTCAGAAAAGTACCATCTGGAAATTCTCTGGAAACTCCCCAACCCCTCTCTGCCAAGAATAGCCCTGCAATAGCCAATAACATTTAGACAAGCACCCCTAGCGACCACCAGAGCCGATCCTAACATAGGGCACGCAGCCCCTCCTAACCTTTGTAGTTTCAGCCTTTAAGAATAGCTTGTAGCTTCTGGGTTAGCTCACTCATTATGATCATTTCTAGTTCAATCCATTTGTCCACAGATTTCGGGAATTCCTTGTTTTTAATAGCTGAGTAGTATTCCATAGTGTATATGTACCACAGTTTCTTTATCCATTCTTCTACTGAGGGACACTTAGGCTGTTTCCATGTTCTGGCAATTATGAATAAGGCTGCTATGAACATGGTTGAGCAAGTTTTCTTGTTGTGTGCTGGAGCATCTTCTGGGTATATTCCAAGGAGTGGAATCGCTGGATCTTGAGGAAGCCCTATTCCCATTTTTCTGAGATAGCACCAGATAGATTTCCAAAGTGGCTGTACTAGTTTGCATTCCCACCAGCAATGAAGGAGTGTTCCTCTCTCCCCACATCCTCGCCAGCATGTGCTGTCACGTGAATGTTTGATTTTAGCCATTCTGATGGGTGTAAGATGGAATCTCAGAGTTGTTTTGATTTCCATTTCTCTGATGACTAGAGATGTTGAGCATTTCTTTAAGTGTGTCTCAGCCATTTGATATTCCTCTGTTGAGAATTCTCTGTTTAATTCTGAGCCCCATTTCTCAATTGGGTTATTTGGTTTGGTGGCGTTTAATTTCTTGAGTTCTTTATATGGTATATACTCACTTATAACTGGACACTAGCCCAAGGGGCAGGTCCCATGAAAGTCTGCACCTACCAGGAAAGTGGGAGAGAGGTGAGAACATCCTATTGAGACTCAAGGTGAAAAAAATATAGGGGATAGGGAAGTAGGTGGATCCAGAGCGTCCTAGAAACCTACAAGAGGAACATTATGATGGGTGGATCTGAGCCCAGGGGTTCTGCTTGATCAAAGGCACCAACCAAGGACAAAACGTGCAGTCATCATCAAACCCCTACCCAGATCTAACCAAGGGACAGAACATTCTCCACAGTTAAGTGGAGACTGGGGACTGACTTTCACAGGATCTCTGGTGCCCCATATTTGGCCATGTCCCTTTGTTGGGGAGGCCCAATGGCACTCGGAGGAAGGATACCGGACTACCAAAAAGAGACTTGACACCCTAGCACCATATTCACGGGGAGGAAGTCCCCCTCGGTCATAGTCATAGGGAAGGGGATTGGGGTGAAAGTGGGAGGGAGGGAGGATGCATGGGATGGGATAGAAAATGAGATGTAATATGAATTATTTCATTTTTTTCAATAAAAATGTGTTTAAAAAAAAAAAAAGAATAGCTTGTAGCAGTGACTCGGGGTGCCTCCCTCCCTGCTGAGGCCTCCTGACACACTTAAAGAAATGCTCAACGTCAGCAATAAACCTTGTGCTTTTGCATCAACACTGTGGTCCTCGAGTGGTCTCTCACGACGACTCCCTACCCGAGTGGACTCTAAGGTCCAACACTTGGAAGGCCTCTATAATTGGTAGTTAATAAAATATAATAAAATGAATAATTATAAACTAGTCATCTTACAAGATAAGGTTTATAAGAAGAAAGCAATAAGTCAGTCTTAATGGGGAGAATTAAAAATGATTCATTTTCCCCAAAGGACTCTCAAGGTTCTAAAGGAATGGCTATAAGTTTATGAGTAAACCACATCTCTCCTCTCTCTCTCTCTCTCTCTCTCTCTCTCTCTCTCTCTCTCTCTCTCTCACACACACACACACACACACACACACTCCAATAGTTATTTGTGCTTTGCACATGAACTCAAAGTTCCTCATGATTACATACCGAAGTAGCACCTGACTAGAAAAGTGAGTGTTCAGCATCTACCTGCCACATATATTCTAAAGCAGCTGGGCATATTTCCTACTGTCAAATGAAAAAAAAAATTATCTCATGACATCTTGCAAAATGCCTACCACGTAGCTAGTTCCAAAGAAATGTAAATCAAAATATAAATTATATGTTTACAACACCTTATAAAAAGGTAAGATTATTTTCTTTTTAAAGTGAATAAACTAAATACTACATGACCATTGCTCTTCAGTCTCTACCCGCTCCACCCCTCGAACCCCCCGCAAAACAGGCCATATAAGTAAGATGTGGAGCTACATAATTTTGTTCCAACTTTAGTGCCTTGTACAGTTGCACCCCTACACTCTGGGGGTAAAAAGCTAACTGTGTGAGGTCATTTCCTCCTCAATGTTATGTCATCTGGTTAAACACTAACCAGGATATTAAGCCTCTTCTTTTAAAAAAAAAATTAGTGAGGGTATTGCTGCATATATTTGTAATTGATGTTCTTAAAGACAACTCAAATAGACACATCCATGGTTTAAATTGTTTTGCACTTACTTAGACACTTCAGCTCTGAGTTCCACTTCATTCTTCTCTAGTTCTAGGATCCGCTGTCTGTCCGCATCGCTTACTGCCTTGCTGACACTACCTCCTAGTTCATCTCTCAACGCCTGCTCCACCTTTTGTGCATCCAAATTGATTTTGGTAAGCTATGGAAAAAAACAACACAACAAAATATTCCCTAGGGCTGTTTTATTTTACTTATTCTGCTTTACCTTATGCTGGGAACAGAATTCAGAGCCTGTGCAACCTAAGCTTGTCAATGAACTACAGCTGCAGCTTAGACACAGGACAGCTATACTCCTGAGTGCTGTAGTCTTTTCTACTTTCTGTGAGTCCAGAAACAGGTATAAAGCGGTAAGAACAGAGTAAAGAATCAAGAACAAATTATAAAAAACATGTAGTAATTGTCTAATTCTATCATAAATTATTTATTTTATGCAATCACCACTTAAGAATTTTTGAAATGTAAACAAAGTACTTAAAAATACATCCAAGTGAGGTATCAAAATTTTATAAATTTTACAAAGTTATAAAAATTTTTATTAATATCTAGTGGCTTAAAATTAAAAAATGATACTTATATGTTGGAAAATATATCAGCCTAAGTAAGCATCTGCAAGGTGTAGTTTAATCATAGACTGGTGAGTACTTGTATACTGCTTAATACAGAACACATTAAAAATTTTTAATAAACTCCTATTAAAGTTTTTGAAAGCAGAGAGTTTTAACTATTTGCCTCTTACTATATAGTCTTAGCTCGCAAACAGGTTCTGAAGTATAAAAGAGAATAAGTATTTTTTAAACAAAGAAATGAGATTGGAAGACAATTTGCTTTTTAAAGAAACATCCTTCTGTTCACCAAAACCAATATCACAACACTGGCAAGAAATCATTTGTTTACAGAAATAAGTGCTTTAATGTAAGGCACTTTAGATTTTAAGTCTGTCTATCAAAAATGCAAATGCTGTATGTGTATGCCACCGAGAGACACCAAGTCCTCTAAAACAGCTCAGTATGCACTGTCACAAATTCTTACTGTCTAGTTACATGATAAATATTGTCAAACCTCAGTGAACTTGGTTTCCAATTCAAAGTTACGTTCTTCCATGTGTTTTAATGAAGTTCTTAAGTGCTCGTACATTTTCTGACAGTGTTCAGCCCTCTGCCTTTCATTTAATTCCTTCATCTCCAGCACAGTGATTTTTTTTGAAATAGAAACAATGTCACTATTTGTAATTGATTTCTTTGCCTTATCCATGTTTGATTCATTTCCTATATGCAATAGCAAAATATACAAAAGATAATTCAGGAGAGGCATTAAAAATAGTACAGTTCTATGGGTAGGGATAAACTTTTTGAATCAAGACAGATCTGTATTCTACTCTTTATTTATTTATTCCTACTTGTCTGATATTGATTTATATATTATATCTAGAATAAATCTTATTAATCAAATGACACTAAAAAGTATAAGATTATTGAAACACCAATGTGAAGGTCACTGTAGAGCTGTCACAGGTTGGGGGATCTTGGCAAGTGGTAAATGAGCCCCTTGTTGTGGAAGGACTATTAATTGCACTGGGACAAAACAGGACAACATATAGGTGCAATCTTTAAAGTTATCAAACACCAGAGTCAAAAGTAAAATCTGAATTATATGATTAAGAAATTTTAGAAATATAATCTCAGAGCATGAGAATGATTTTGGGCACTGTGCACATGTAATGTCAAATACTATTCAATAATACAGCAAATCAGATATAGATGAAGATGTTAATTGTAGCATTCTAAATAATGGCAAAATAAACTAATATTTTAATCATAATAACCAATAGGATACTGCATAAGTTTTTATAAGATTATTAAAATATGGAAATACTTTAAATTTCTACTAAACTGATGTAGTATATGACAAATGTTTATTATTTAAAGGCTATAAAACATAAAAACATACATAAGAAAAATAAATAAGGGCAATACAAAATCTCAAATTTTCATTGATACTTATGGTGCGTGATCTTAGAATCTAAAGCTATCCAATAACACACAACACAGAAACTTTACACTCAGAAAAACATGGATTTTAAAAGCTTTCACTGTTAAAATAATTTAAAAACCAGTGTTTAATTACAAAGTTATGACATATGACCTTACTAGGAAAAAATATCTCATGTGAGAACTAAAGAACAAACACCTGGGGTATTATTATTCATCATCTTTATAACAAACTAAGCTGTAGGTCAAAGTTTATCTTTCTAAATCAAACTCAGTCCCTGTATTCTGGTACAGAAAAGGAATTTTCAGTAAGAAGAGAAGCACTACTAGATACTATTCACTTGATATTACCAGCACTCTAAGTCTTACCGAGTTTAGTATCTTGTTCCCAGGCTTGTTCAAGGGTATGGAGTTTTTCCTTTGTAATCTCCAGTTCTTTGCTGATAGCCTCTATTTGTTCTTTTAATGATGCATTTTCACACTGAATAAAAGACAGACATTACAGATGGAACTACACTGAGATAAGAATGAGAACTACAGAAGTGACACTCTTATCTCTTAAAGCTCACAATCTACTCTTTAAATATCTAAACTTCTCCATTTATGCTGTGTGTTATGTGTGTGTGGTGGAACTTGATGGAGGGTATGCCAAACAATGAACAAGCAGGTAAATGAAAAAACCTGTCAAAAACTTCTAGACCTAGGAGGAAAATACACATGGTACAGAAATGCGGGGAGGGGGAACATGGGCATATTTAGGTATGAGCAGAATTGATGCAAAAGCCTAAGGTATGAGAAGAAACTAGTCTTGACAATCAATCAACCATGAAAAGAGCTGATGTTCAGCAAACTCAGATGTTCTATGGAGGTTGAACCAACTTTTCACCGGGGCCACATAATAACATCAAAAACAGATATTTGCATAATAATTCATAACAGTAGCAAAACTACAGTTAGGAAGTAGCACCACAACATGAGGAACTGTCTTTTTTTTTTTTTTTTTTTTGGTTTTTTGAGACAGGGTTTCTCTGTGTAGCGTTGGCCATCCTGGACTCACTTTGTAGACCAGGCTGGCCTCGAACTCACAGTGATCCACCTGCCTCTGCCTCCCGAGTGCTGGGATTAAAGGCATGCGCCACCACGCCCGGAGTTCGAGGAACTGTCTTAAAGGGCCATAGCACTGGGAAAGTTGAGAACCACTTCTCTACCAGCAAGAGAAGAGTTTGAAGGATCAGAGAAGAACAAGGCTGAATTAGGAAAAGACCAGGTATCACATGCCTCAGCAACACTAAGCAAAATTAAGAGCCTAGTACTTCTGATTTTGGAATTTAGGGAATGTGAGTCTCAATGCAGGATTATCCCCAGTAAGGCTGTCCTGTGGGGCTGTCTCTGGGGGCTTGCTTTAACTAAGTTTATTAATATGGGATGACACAATCAACTGTGCGTGCAACCATTACTTAGGAAGAGTGGCGCAATCAATTTGAAAACAAGCAAGCAAGCATACATGCACCTGTCTGTGTTCTTTTGTTTTGGTTTTTTTGGGGAGGGGGATTGTTTTGTTTGTTTTGTTTTTCGAGACAGGGTTTCTCTGTGTAGCCTTGGGCTGTCCTAGACTCACTTTGTAGACCAGGCTGGCCTCAAGCTCACAGCAATCTGCCTGCCGCTGTCTCCCTAGTGCTGGAATTAAAGGCATGCGCCACCATGCCCGGCCTCTGTCTGTGTTCTTGTGCATGTGACATGACTAGCTATTTGAATTTTTGCCTTGAATTCCCCTTAATGATAGATAGGTGGTAACCTACACTAATATGCCTTAAATAAGCTCTCCCCTAAAATGCTTTTTTTTTTTTTTTTTTTTTAAAAAACAAGATATTTTATCACAGAAACAGAGGAGAAACAATCACAAGAGATGCTGCAATATTTATTTAGACTTACCATTTGGGCATCCCTAACCTGAAAGTCTGAGATCTAAGTGCTACCCAATCCATAATCTTTTCAGTGGTATTCTTCAAAATTTTCATCTTAGTAGAATAACTAGAAAATAAACTAATCAACCATACTCTACAAAGAAGTGTTACAAAGATGAGTAAAATTAGGGATTTTAGTAATGAAAGGGGATGTTATGATGAAATACACAAGATAAAAATAATAAAATATGAATGTATTGTTCAGGAATATAATTATACCAAGTCTCACATGCAATGAATATATTACAGGATTAAAACAACAGAGGCCTGGGGGTGGCTTAAATAACACACTGAGTTTTTGTGTGTATGTGCACTTTTATTCTGTTTTGATATTTTCTGTCTCTTCTGTCTTTTGTGAGTTTGCTTGTCTATACTGATTTTCATTTTCTTTCTTTCTTTCTTTCTTTCTTTCTTTCTTTCTTTCTTTCTTTCTGTGTTTCTTTGTTTCTTTTTTTTTTCAGGTTTTTTTTTTGTTAATTTTCCTGATTTGGTTTTTGGGTTTTGTTTTCAAAAAAGAAAAGCAAAATAACATAATGTTGGGTGAATAGTAAAATGAGTAAGATATGGGCAGATTTGGGGAGGGGAAATATGATGAAAAGACACTGAATTTTTATTAAAATTAATAAATAAATATCAGACTGTTCAATTTCTCTTTTTATTTTCACCTCATATGGTCTTGTACCAGATCCTGTTTTCTCCCTATACCCTAGGAGGTTATTCTTTATTGCCAGTCTCATAAGCTTTGCTCTCTCTTCTCTAGCTCTAAATTTTCCCTAATTTCATTAGTATTTTACTGCTTAAAGAATAAAGAGGTAAAAAAATTTCTTTTGTTCATTTTACCACAATTCCTATCTCTCTCTGTCTATCCAGTCTCCAGGTTTCCCCGTGCGTTGCTCACTGTCTAACTTTTGCATTTGCTTATCTCCTACTCCTTCTTTATATTCTGGAATCCGATTTTCATAATTTATATTCTACAGCTCATGAAACTTTACTCTTCAAAGCTATCAGTGACTTCCTGATCACCTTAACTATGACCCTATATTCATATTCTCTTTCTCCTCTCCCCACACTCCCTCCAGAAGGAGGAGATACTAAACTCACCTGAAATGGATTAAACATTTCCTCATATGAGGCTTGTATTTCACTAAAGGAGGCAGTTATATAAATACGCAAATATTTAAATACATAATCATGATGTAACATAAATAGTAGAATTATGTATTGCTATAGGTGGTATCCATAAAGGAAAAAAAATGCTTTCAGGGCAGAAAAAGCCAGCAATTTGGAACAGTTTTGAAATATAAATAAAAACTTACTGAAACCAAAAGAGAGAAAATTTGGCTGCAAAACAGAAACAGCAGGTGCAAAATGCATGTAAGAGAAATGATGCTATAGGCAACTAGTAGTTCAACTTCTAAAACAATCTGTGAAATTCCTTAGAGCAGGAAATAATATAAGGTAAAGAGAAATAATTTGACTTTTTGCCAGTCAATGGATGCCTAAACACGGGAATTGAGTGGTATGATTCTAGTGTTCATCACAATCATTTAAGAGCAGTAAATTAAAGAAGATTTAAGGCTAGAAATGAGTAACGGCTGCAACAAAACAAGGTAAAGAAAAAACCCAAGACTATGCCATTATAGATAGGTCATAGAAGATTTGATTATGATTTAAAGTTATAAATGAATTACAGGCAACAAAGGAATAAGAACAGATTCTTGCTCATTCTTATTCTCTTTCTTATTTTTGTTTGTTTGTTTGAAACAGGATACATACACAGTCTAGGCTGACATTGGACTTAGGATCCAATAGTTTCTAACTTCCAAGTGCTACAATTAAAGGTGTGTGTCCACAGCAGTCTCTAGCAGTTGTGTTAGCTGGATGATGGGTCATCCATGGTGTAAAGAAGCCTTGAAAGACTGAGTTTTGAAGTAGCTGTAAAGCACTAGAATCCTTCACTATATATATATATATATATATATATATATATATAAAACCTGTGACTATTTTAAAGGGATCACACATCTCTTGAAATATCTTTTCTTAAGAAGTAGGGACTCAACTACTGTCTTTCAGTAAATTTTGGAACTTTGTTGAGCAACAGGTAACACTAAAGAACGACATATGCTTCTTCCAAATTTATAGACAGCAACATAATTTCTACTTTGTTATTTAAACATTAGCTGTGAGACCTTCAGTTACACTGAGAGTACCAGGCCATGAGCTCCAGTCACAGACAGACGCGCTGGGAAAGGAGACCAACTGACAGCCCTCCATTCCTTCCATTCCTCCCTGGTTGGGTGCCATATATGTGAGGGAAGAGTTTTCAGATTAACCCCAGTTTGCCTACCCCTCTTGTTCAATCATTCTTTTTTTAAGTGAAATATTTTATTGGAAATCATTTTTTTTCAAACAATGCATTTTGATCACAGTTATGCTTCCCTTAACTGTCATTCATAGTCTTTAACTCTTCCTAACCTAGACACCAGGTGCTGCAGGTACTGGATGAGTTTTGACACCCATATGTTGCAACAAGAATAAAATTGTTATTTTACTAACTAAATCTTGCAGGAAGTTTTCTCACACTGGAATTTGGAGGTGTCGGTATTTAGCAGACATGATATTAATTATTAATACCACATAAGCAAAAGACAGTTATTAAGTTACAAAGTATATGAACTTTGCAAAAAAGTGTTTCTGTGTTTCTGTATGTAGTTCCTGCATGTGAGTGCACATGCCCCTGGAGCTTGAGTAACAGGCATGTTGCTGACCATGAATGCTGGGATCTGCACTCAAGTCCTTAGCAAGGGCAGCAAGCATTCCTAACCACCATGCTTTCCTACAGCCTTGATATATCCATATCTTCTTATTCATATATATTAACTTTGAGGAATGATTTAAAATAAAGTTTTTTGGGAAAAGAGAAGAACTAAGCTAAAAAACTTTCACTGAAAGCAAATAATATGCCTTGGCCTGTAAAAGTTCCTGCAGCACAAGCCTTACTCTGAGTTCTATCCCCAGAGTCTACCAGGAACTGACTGCTGACACACACACACACACACACACACACACACACACACACACACACACACACACACAAATAATGATGATGATGATAACAACAACAAAAACAACAATAATAACAGTACATAGAGCTTAAAGAACTATCTATTGAAGCCTAGAGATGGAGTCCAGAGGTTCAGTTCTTGCCAGAATTTGGTTTCTTAGAAATACAAAATAAAGAGACAGAACCTACCATGACCTGTTACTGATAGCTAGCTACAGATTCTCATCTTGGGTTTTTTAATACTAAAGAAGTTTGAACAAGGATATGGAGAATGGGAAAGGGAAATTATTACATCTAAATCGTCAGAATTATCTTTACACAGGAAAACAATCACCTCAGGTCTCCAGCAAAGCAGTAAAAAGTAAATGGCACAGGATTATTTCTAGGTAGTATTAATACATAATGCCTCAAGCTATTTCCTGGAAGTTATTGAAATGTAATGTTTGGTTTACTTAGAGTGCTCCCCTAAGCAAGTAGTAGCTTGTGAGCTAACTGAATTGTTTTCTATCCCATGCATGTGGATGTTAAAGGAGATTAAGCCTAAAGGCACATACCTCTATTTCTACTGAGAAGCCTGTAGCATATACCTTTATTTCTAGTGAGATTGATAACAAAATCAGAACTCATTTGCTTATTTGAGTGAGGCTGGAAAGAGCACTGGCTGAAACTATAAGTAATTCCAGTTCTAGACGACCTCTTCTGGCCTCTGCAGCACTGCAAGCATGTGGTGTACACATACACAGTCAAGAAAACCACCCATACACATAAAAGTAAAACACATTTCCTGTTTTTTTTTTTGTTTTTGTTTTTTTTTTAATGTAGGGGGCAGGGAAACAGCTCCATAGATACAAATCTTACTGGGCAAGTGTGAGGACTAGAGTTCGGATTTCAAGCATCTATGTAAAAAGCAGCTGGGTAAGCATGGCAGCAGCTTCCAGCCTCAGCCCTCAAGAGGTAGAGACAGGACATTCAGGCAAGCAAGCTCCTTAGACTAGCTAGAACTGGCAAAATCCAGGTTCAGTTTCACTAAATAGAAAGTGATGAGTGACTGAGTAAGATATCCAACACCAACCGCAGGCCTCCACATGCGTGTGCACACGTGTGCATATTCATCTGCACAAGTCAGTGTGCCACATGCATGCGAAGATGTGCATAAGAGCCCATGCACGTGCACACACAAACAACAAGAATCTGTAAGAGTTAAGAATCAGTAACAGAATAATGAAAGGTCTGAACTATAAACGAAAATGTTCTAGACTCTGTGTGAGATGTGTGTGTGTGAGTGTAGTTACACATGTGACGTACCATATGTGTAGAGGTCTAAGAACAATTTCTGATAGTCTGTTCTTACTACTGGCTTTGAAACAAGCAGCGTATTTCTTATGGTTTCTGCCTCTGCGCTTTGTATTCCACGCTAGCTAGCCACAAGCTTCCAGGCAAAGGGATTTTCCTCCCTGCCTCCCTTCTTGCTGTAAGACTGATGGTATTGTGGGACAATACTACCGCATCTGGCTTTTTTTTTTTCCAAGATGTAATTGTTTGTCTATAGTCACCTGGGAGATGGCCCCTATGGGGATTATCTTGATTGCATTAATTAATGTAGGGAAACCCATCTTGACTGTGAGGTTGGATTACTTCTTTACTGGTGGAGATGACTGTGTAAAATGGAGAAAGCAAGCTGAGCAAGAGGAAACATCAATTGGTCGGTGCCTTGATTGTGGATACAATGTGAGCAGCCGTGAGATCCTGCTACACTGAACTCCCTCCCGTGACAGACACACCCAGTCATAGTACGCCTTCCTTTTTCAGTTGCTTTGGGTGGGAGCTATTTATTATAGACACAGAAAAGAAACTAAAACATATTATTTCAAAGATCTACATTACTTACTGGGTAAGTGCCATCTCCTTTATCCCTACCCTGATTTTCAAGATTTCTATAACACAGGAGGATGGAGAACAAGAGCTGAACCACTGCTTAGGAAATACCATTAATAATGTATCCACAGCCAAATAAATCCATTATAAGAAACAGAATCAAGGAGAGACCGCTCAGAAAAGAAAGGAACAGGTACTTAATAGCATTTCCCTTTAATTACAATATCTTATTTGTGCCATAAGAGAAGTTTGGCTCAGCTAAATCATACAGCAAGAGACATAAGAGGATGACCTAAATAAAGTCACCATTAGGCCATTTGCAATTATACATAGATACTATATTACATATTGGTATATGAGTTGATATCCAGGACAAATCACAATTAGATCATTACTCTTTGCATATTTCCACCACAACTACATAAATACAAACCAATTTTCATCATTTAAAATCAGCAAAATTCCTACAGACCCAAGGATACCCTGAAGGTAAAGTGATTAGTATAAGAGGGTTCAAAGGTCACCGACACTTACCTCCAGGTGCTCTAAGTTACTGGTTCTTTGAACAAGCAAGTTATCCTTCTGCAACATGTCCCTGTACTTAGCAGTCAGCTCATTGTACTGCTTGTTGGCTAGTTCTAGTTCAGACAAAGAAACACTACTATCTACAACTTTCTGGAGAGCTGCAATTTTGAAGATGGCCATTTCCTGAAAAAAGGAATACATGGAATTAAATTTGCACTTTTTTTTTTTCTGGTAAAACCTTCTTTTTAAGGAAGATCACTCACTTGAAATAAAAAATATTTAAAAGCCATTTGAAAAATATATCATTTTTCCCATGTTATTCTTTCATCTAGAAAATAATATTTGGAAAGTTTTAAATAACAATTTGAATGACTCCTTTTACAAGTTGTTACAGTTGCCAGATGTGGTGGCATACACCTGTAATCCCAGTACTCAGAGAGGTAGAGGCAGGTGGATATCTGTGAGTTCAAGGTTAGCCTCATCTACAAAAAGAGTCAAACACAGCCACGGCTACTTAGTTATCCCATCTCAAAAACAAATAAACAAGTTGTCATAGTAAAATTAATTTGAGAAAGTATAATAAACAGAAATCATCTTTGAATGCCTTTTGTAAGTTTTAGGAGATTAAAATCAACTAAACATCTGGCAGTTTAAATGACAAAATTAGCATGAATTAATGATACCTTTAAATTTTAGTTATGTTTGCTTTCTTGAAGTGATACAAACTTAGTTCTGAGTGATTCAAATATCTAAATAGTAAAAATAAGGATTTAAGTTACTTCCTTCGTGTTTGCTATACTTTTAATATAGAATATTCCTCCAAGGACACGTAAAAAGCCTATTTCCCAGCATGGTGCTATCAGGGGATTGTAGCATCTAAGACGTGGAGTTTGGTGGGAAGTTTCAGGTCAATTGGAGTGTGCTTTCAAAGAGGATTATGGGACCTCTCACTCTGTGTGCTCTCTTTTTCTTTTTCTTTAAATTGGCTAGGAGGTGAGAGGCCCCTATTACCCATCTTCTTACTGTGATATACTTGTGGTGACAGGCAAAAGGTAGTGAGGTCATTCTCCCAAAGCTTCAAGTATTGGAACCAAAACAAACTTTTCCTGTTTTTAAGTTTAACTATCCTAGGTATCCGGTGCCATCCTGGGAAGAAGAGTAAATGATGTTCTACTGTAGCTCTGAAAAGTCACTAACCACAGGTACTAAGGAGGTTTTATTAACACAAGCAAGGTACCAGGGCCTTTTCCAGTTCTTTCCGGTTGGATGCTCCATGATAAGCCTAAGGTACATAGACAAGCACAGTAAGTGATGGAAGCAACCGTGGTCAAGCTAACGATGTGGAGATGAAGCACTTGTAGCTATAATCCACTCCTGAGATTAGCCAAGTTCACGTTGACTTGCAAAACCTCTCTCCATGTAAATAAATACGTACTATTCTACCTTATAGGGATTTGGTTTCATTTTGTAATACAGGCTGGATAAACATGAAATTATGTTTTGTTTTCTTTAAAATATGCCCTTTTCTTATTTCCTATAAAAACAAAATAAACAAACAAACCCAAAACCGTGGTTGAAGAAGAGCAGAAAACCCTAGCTCATATTTTAAGCACTATGTGCACTGGCAAAACTCCAAAAGAGTCCAATCTTTTTTAAAAGGCACAAAAATAAAAACAAGAGGGTGTGGTGGCACATGTCTTTAATCCCAGCACTCAAGGAGGCAGACGCAGAAGGATCTCTGTGAGTTCAAGGGCAACCTGGTCTACAAAGTGAGTCCAGGACAACCAAGACTACATAGAAAAAGCCTATCTCAAAAACCCCTACATAAATAAACTAATTCAAATAAAACAAAAACAGGAACATTTCTAAGTCTCAAATTGCCTTAATTCCTCTTCAAATAGAAAGAGCTCTTATGTGAGGGTGCAGACAAGCGTGAATGGGAAGCCACTCGAGCGTCTGTCCTTGTCGCAGAGTCACCGGCAAGGTGTTCTGTTACCTGGGCAGCGGGGCAGCGGCAGCAGCTAGACATTTCACACTAAATCTTTTGAAAACATACATGTTTTGTCGTTTTGAATTCCATTTTTAAAATATTGAAAGCAAAAAGAAAAGATCATTTCAAATTGCTAGAACGTTACTTTTGCCAATGCATGCTCAGTGAAATAGATTCTAAGGAACATAAGAACTTTAAAGGATTTAGGATATATTAACCATTATAGCTATTTTTATATTTAATTAATATGTGATGTTATCTGAAAAAATAATTAATTTTTAGTTTTCTGTGCAAAATAATGAGGAACATAAAACTACAAAGTTAAATATGAACTCCTATGGCAAAAGTATACATTATATTCCCTGTTTTGTTCAAGGTAAGAGACTAGCAGCAATGAAACCCCAAAAGCAAGATACTATGTAATCAGTTCTGGGTATGTAAGTATTTTCCTCTCTAAAAACAACTGGATTACTTTATATCTGAGCAGTAGTATGTAAGTTAGGTCTAGAAATTTTTGTTATGTCAAAAAACAAATCTAGCTAGGTTCAAAAACCAGTAGGAAACAGAGAAATACTGTTAATGTTTTCAGTATTATAACATTATTATAAGGTGTAAATAAAAACTTTCTATTGTAGAGATGCACACTAAAAATATTTAGGAGAGAAATGTCTACACTATAAGCATTCCTACAAAAATGGATGAAGTAATTACAACAAATGTCAATAAACATGGACCATTTATCCCAGTGATGGATATGCATGATTCTTATTACCTTCAAGTCAAAAAGTTCCTGAGCGGCCCCCCGCCCACAAAAAAAAAAAAAGAAAAAAGTAAAAAGAAAATCAGAAATACCTTAAATCTTTGCAAACTTCCAATTTTTTCAGTAACTTCAGCTTCCATTGAAACTAAGTCATTCTTGTGTTTCCCATTTTCTTTTCTAAGCTGCCGCTCCGTTTCCACTAAGGTTGTATACTGCCGAATGAGGGACTTTTCATTCACTTGCAAAACAGTGACTCTCCGGCTGTTTTCTGAAAGCATTTTCTTCATTTCATTGGAATCCATCTGAAGAGCACTGAGCAAACTCTGTAGAGAAGCACACTGGGGTTACTAAGTGAGTCTGCGCTTCCTCCTTTGCCCTGTCAGGACGATGGTCACACTGTGCTTACATTGTACTCCTTTACTTTCACAGCGTCTTGTTGAACTTGATCCTCAAGCTTCCTCTTCTCCTCTTTTATTGTCTCAGATTCTGTTTTCCAAATATCCTTTTCACTATAATAAATGCAATAACAATGAAAAAGATAATAAAGTAAACAAAATAAAATGTATAACAACAAGAGGGATACATTTAGATTATGCAAGCTTTAAATTTTCTTAGAACAAAAGACATACTACTTACCATTTGACATGCAAGAAGTTAAATTTCACTCAAAGTTTTTAACAAATTAAAGGTAGTATCATAATTGTATCAAATTATTTTTATTTACCTGACCTAACACTTTAAAATATTTACAACATAATACTCATCCAGACAGGAAATATATAAGGCAAGTCTACAATATTTTGTACCAAAAAAAAAAAGGAAATAGAAAAAAACAGAAAACTCCCAAGCTTTAAAACTTCGTTAGTAAAGGGCTCTTTAACTTCCTTCTAACACTAAAGGGTTCAGATCAAAATGATGTGAGAGCTGACTTTACACAGCACCCAATGGATTAGATTGATTTGTTTAAAAAAAGAAAAGAAGTGTGTGTGTGTGTGTGTGTGTGTGTGTGTGTGTGTGTGTGTGTGTATGTAAGATTTCAAATGAGTAACTACTCAATTAGTATATGGAATTTATAAATAAATTATGGTAAAGAGAAAAGGATTGAGAATATAAACATAGTTAATATTCCAAACAAATTCTGAAAAAAAAAATTAAACCTCAAAATTCTAACCTAATTCTTAAATATGAGCAATAAATATACACAAAATATTTACAATACAAACATTAGAAATCCCTAGATTTGGGGAAATCTGATTTTTCTCTTATTAGTGTGTATCAAATACAAATAGCTACTTGGTTAGGAATGTTGTTTTTATAAGAGGGAGAGAAAGAACAAAATATAAATCTGGGTGAGGAGGAAAGAGGACATGGAGAGGGGAAACATGATCAAAATATTTTATATGGGAAAATTTTAAACAAACAAACCCTTTAGATTTACTAGATGGGATGTAAAGGACTCAAACAAGAAGAGTAGGTTCAAATCTATGTTACCACATTATGACTTCAGTATATTATTGTATGCTTGAAAAATTGTTTATTGTAGATTATTGCATTCTTACCATAAAACATGAGAATAATAAACATATTAAACAGGTTGATATATCTATTCAATTTTTACATAAACAAAGATACCTTTTTAAAAGTATACTTTTAAGTATATTTTTACTTATCTATTAAAATAAATCCAAATTAATCATTTTTTAAAGTATCTAAGTCCTTGTTGCCTACTGAAAAGGCATTCAAAAGTTTAATTATGTATGGCACGGGCCAATTTTAGTGGTAGCATTACTTTTGCCACCAAATGGTTTTAATTTAAACATGCTTGAATTTTAATTAGATATGTGAAAAACATGTGGCTCTGTTTCAATGGAACCTACTTTCTATGAACTTCTGGAAACATTTTACAACCACAATAACAGATAACAAAAATCCATACAAACTGATCCATCTCCTACCTTGGTTTCTTGTCAGTCCGATGCTACCATCAGTGTTTAAAATCACCTTTAGTTATGAAGTGTATTTTCTACTAAGACTCTGATGAAAGATGTATAGTGATGGAAGCAATGAATGCTGCTAACAAAAGCAGCGTCTGTAGTGTCCGAGTGCGCTGTGCACTAGCTTGAACATTTTCATTAATAGCTCACTTAGATTGTATTACAACCCTATTGAGTGTGGAACTACTATCACAGAATTAAACAGGATGAAACGAAAACACAGACAGTGAAGGCAAAGCACCTTGCTCAGTGCCTCACACCTACGTACGACACACTGGAATCTGGCTAAACTCTATCAATCCCAGACATGAAGAGGGTTAAGAACACTAAACTAGTTTAGAAACATGTTTAAATATGCTCTTGACAGTAGTTATGTCGAGGAGGATCAATATTTTCTGTGTGATTGTGAATACAATACCACAACTGTATAAAGTTTTCAAAACATAAATACCTCAGATATTCTTTATATAATAGACTTTGCTGATGACGAATGACTGCAAATTTTCTGTTATAATCTTCAAGAGAATCTTCTAAATGCTTTAACTTCTTTTCTTTATTGTCTAATTCCTAAAATTTCATTTACAAATAAAAATTTAAATAACATTAGATTATATTTTGAATCCAAAGGTACACATTCACATTCCAAAAAGATTATGAAAACTCCGTATTTTCAACATTTTAATATACGATACAAAGAATGAGCCAATACACATAGAAAGTTTTATAAAACAAGCAAAATTATTTTTCTCAAATGTGGTAGTACAGTATGCACACAAACTATCAGATACAGAATCTACCTTAAGCATAAATGTTTATCAACAGAACAGTTAAATACTCAACTCCTATTACTTAGCCATGTATTTCACAGCATACACTTTTGTGCCTCCACTAAAATTAGCCTATTTCTTTTAAAATAAGGTAAAACTGTAGCTTTTACACTAATAAATTAATTTGTTTGTTTGTTTGTATGTGAGTCCACTGCATATGTAGAGGTCAGAGGGAAAGTGGTGGAGTTTGTTCTCCCCTTCCACCATGTGGTCTCAGGGACTGAGCACAAACGCAGGCCACCAGGGCTGGCAACAAGTGCCTTTACACACTGAGCCACATTGCTGGTCCTCAGCTTTTAAATAAAAATAAAAAACACAAAGCTTAGATCAAGCATGACAATACCATGTTGCCACTATTTGTTGATATTATCCCAATAATACATGAAAATAAATCATTACTATTTCCTTGTATATAAGAATAGTGACATAAGATGCATTTTAAAGAATTGACTTGATGTGTTATTAAAGTTACAGATTCAAATAAAGATAAGATTAATGTCATGTCCACATATAAAAACCAAAACAATGATGAGTATAACTCAAGTATAACACCACTGGATAATCTAGTACTGGGAAGCAGTGAGCCTTACAATCAGAAGCGTATTTTGTTGTTTTTGAGTAGATTTTTGTAAATACAATTATAGGGTTTGTGATGTTACAGACATTAAACTTCAAATGAAACTTTGAAAAGCACTTCATCAAGCTATTTTTGTTGTTGTTGTTTTGTTTTGTTTTTGTTTTTGTTTTTCGAGACAAGGTTTCTCTGTGTAGCTTTGGCTTCCTGGACTCACTTTGTAGACCAGGTTGGCCTCAAACTCACAGCGATCTACCTGCCTCTGTCTCCCAAGTGCTGGGATTAAAGGCGTGCGCCACCACACCCGGCTCATCAAGCTATTTTTAATCTCATTATGTAGATGGAAAACAGTAAAGCAATGACAGGTCAAGTGGTATAATATAGTACTCTTTCTAATTCTCAGTGCATCAACTAACAGTTTACACAAGAAAATGTGAAACTCAAGTTTACTTGCAAACTTCTCTTGTGATTAACATAAAAGCAGGCAATTCTAATAACAGCACTGAGAAATTTTTTTCATTTCATTCTCTCATTTTTGTAAGCAGCAATAAGCACAAATACTCACTTATACAATGCTATTTTAATATTACTTCTATTTTGTATATTATTCTTCATGTCATTATATATTTCAAATGAGTAACATACAAACGGACAAGATGCATAATCATACTTTACATGGAGTTAAGTTGAATAACCCTCTTCACTTATATTCGTCCAGCTGACCCCCAATCTGCCAATAACATACTTGTTTATTTTGAAAATTCAAAGGAATTCATATACTAAATCCATAAGCATACTACCAAAAATGTCTGTTACTAACATATAAATGTTGAGTACCTGCAAAAGATGTATTAAATATTCATTCTGAGAATTGATGATACAGGCACTAGATGGGGCTATCCCATCAGGTAAGTCTACACCTTTGTACACCACATTTGATCCTGCAGACTGACGCAGAAGGTCAGTTTCTTTCTCAAGATGATCAATCTGGAAACAGTGCAGGAATGACAGTCACATTCAGAACACTACAAAGCAGTAAGTGATACTTCATGTTTTCTATACTGTGTATCTTTTTTTAGAAACTGGGAACAACTTGAGAATTAATTAAACTTGAATTTTTACTTAGACATGCCTAAAACAAAAGTTAGAGCTCTTAGGTTATCTTGTCTACTACAAGGAACTTATTTTTCCACATAACTTCTTAAGAACCTTCAAAAAACAATGCACAGAGGGTGAGAGACTTTGGGATGCTCAGCCGAAACAGGGCTCAAGGATCTGTGTGGAAGAGGGAACAGAAAGACTGCAAGGACCAGTGGTTGTGGGTGACACCAAGGACACAGCAGTTTTCAGACTCAACAGGGCATTTGAATATGTGAACTCATTGAGGCAGTTGTGATAGCACACACAACAGGTGCACAAGATCAAGCCTGACAATGTTCTGGCACAGACACAGGGGTGTGGTCACAAAATCCCACCCATGGGCAAGAAGCTGTTTGAAATTGGTCACCACCAGGAGAGGAACACCTCAGTGGCCTTCAGTAGGGACACTGGACGCACGCACCACACCGCAGGGCAAGCGCCATGCTCAGCAGTTAGTTGGCTATCAGAAATCAGATTCTGGGGATTTCGTTTGTTTCTTTTAGGTTGTTGTTTTAAGAGGAAGAAATAATATTTAGTATGGTTAAGAAGGATCCGAGAAGAGATAGCCAGGTAGGATATGATAAAATACACTATATGAAATTAATAAAAAATAAATATAAACATTTTTCAAAATCTCCGAAAGGGAGGCAATAGTTAGGGGTTGAAAGATCTCAAAGGACATTTTCCCCTCTTTAAAAAAGTTTCCTATTGAACATAGAGTAATAGGCTTAATATTTTCTTAAATTTAATAAAATTCTTACCTTTAAGTTTGCTTTTACCAACTGCTGTGAAAAATTTATAGCCTCTTTCCGAGATTCCCTGAGTTCTTGCCTTAATTCTTCATTCCTTCCTGTGAGTTGATCAACTTGGGCTTTCAAATGCAAACTGGCATCAAAGATTCCTTCTGCATTCTTTGATTCCATAGCCTAGTATATTTGTATTATATATTACAAATACAATAAAAAAACAGTAGATAATAGCCAAGAAATATACGCTTTTAAATAATTTATCATCTTTCCATGCTCATGGCAATGTCTAATAAAAATGCTATTTACATTTCTTATGAAGTAATATTTATAACATTTAAGTTTAGCTTATGTTACTATATATAGTGATTACTTCATTAAAATAAATAGCATTTAGTAAATATTAATAGATTAGAGATGTAGAAAATAACCAGGTGGTCATAAGATGTTTAGCATCACATATGAAACAGTTTGCCACTAGGTAAGTTGGTTGCTCAGATCCTTACCTCCTCACTTCCTCGGGCAGCATCTGTAAAGTAGAAATGTTAGCTCTGCAGATGCCATGTAGTGAGATGCTGCTGGCATCTGCAGCCTACACGTTCCTCCATAGTAGCCTATCCACAGACCACAGAATTCATCTTTTTTTCTTAAGTTGCTTTTTAACTGTTTTATCACAGCATCAAAAACAAAACCAATACAGGAAATGGGCTGAATGAAGACAGACATTAGTATGGACACAGAACTTACATTAACCAGTCTTTCAAGACTTGGGATGATTAAAGATGTTTCACTGCCTTTCACATCAGGATCCTTTGGCATGTCCTTAATAGCTTGCAAGATTTCTTTCATACCTTCTTCAAGTTGCTTATTTTCTTCAACTAATTCTTTTACTGTAATTATATTTTTTTAATTTGAGTGAATAGATCTTTCACAACTTACATTATTTTATGTACGACAGATATTTCAAATAGGAAAAAGTTGGAAAACAAAATAAATAAAAACAACTATAAATTGAATGAGTAGATGGATTAAATACTATACATATTTTAGTCATGTGCATATGCATCTATATACATATATAGATAATATGGCAGAGCTTTGTCATATTAAAAATCTTTGAACTTTTATAACTCCACCTTCACTGAGCATATAGATTATGTGACATTTTCATAAAAAACTGGACATGATATTCTATAGCAATAAAAATAGCAATGTAAACTACAAAGATAAATAACATGGACTGAGTTACAGATTATAAAGGCAATTAAAGTTAAAAATAACTAATATATTTAAGTCCTATACGTTTAAATTTTTTAGTACAGTGAAAACAGGTATAGAAAAGGAAGAGATAATAGTGACTCACATTTATTCTGAAATTTAGCAATTACTGTCCTACTTCTTTCTAAATCTTTTTCCTTTTCAATTAGTTCTCTTGAAAGAAATTCATTCTGCAGAAAGAGAATAAAAATGTTTTATAAAATATCACAGTAGTGAGTAGGTTTCAAGATAAAGAAATGCTTTACTAATTCAAGTTTAGCACACCAGAAAACAAGCTAGAGAGGCACATCAATTACAAAGTCCCGAGAACAAAACAAGAAATGTTCATCTTCCTCCCGTATTTCCCATGGCAGGAGGCAGAGAGATGCACAGGAGTTTTTTGCCCTTAGTACCAACTGCATTGTTGCCCTTAATAGTCTGTCTTTACACTACCTGTTCTGCCTGGCTTCTCTCATGGACAAGCTCTATTTCTGCATTTCTACTCTGCTCTTCTTGGATCGATAAATCATGTGCTATGGTTTCATTCTAAAGAAATATTTAATACATTAATTAGGGAGTTAACAAGTTAAAAGTAAAAATACTAAAACTTAAAATGTTTAAAAAGTATATATAAATTAGTTATATATAAACTAGTTATAAACTAATATTAATGTGAAAATAAAGTTTATTAAATTATTAACAATTAATAACTAATAATAATACAGGGATTTAATGAATATATATGGAAGAACGCTCTCACCTGAGATCTAAGGAATGCTAGCTCTCTTTGTAGCTGCCCTATGAAATTTTCAAGGATATCTATCTGAGATGGCTTGGATTGTGCAGTTATAGGCCTGGTATCTGATAGATTAACTTGCTTTTTTTTGTTGTTTGAGGGTGATTCTGTTTGTCTGTTATTGTCCTTCAAACTGAGATCGGCAAACTTTATTTGAGAACGGACCTGTTCATCTTCTGGTGTTACTTCATCCATGTTATGGTCAAGCGATTGTTGAGAAAATACTGCAGAGGTCTGCCTATGTGATAACTTCTGCGTTAACTCTGAAGCTGTTGGTGATGCTTGAAAAGACGAACTGCTTTTCTGTAAGAACCTGGTTTTCTCTATACCTTGATGGTTCCCTGACCCTCTCTTCAGACAGTCGTTGGAGAGAGAGCAAAAGTAATCACTTAGTTCATCACTGCTTTCCTTACTGAAGGTGCTGACTAACGATTCTAGAGTTCTCAAAGATTGAAGACATGGTGCTTTAAAAATCTCCCTTATTGTAATAGGTTCTGGAGTTGTATTATCGTCTTTTACTTGCATAAATGAGGAACAGCTACTTAAAGAGACAATAGGATCCACTCCACTTTCTATGCTATGGTGAAGTCCAGACAGCATTCTCGATAATGACTGCACCGTCACAGTTTCCTTTGTCTCATTCTGATCTGATTGCAGAACACTGAATGATGGTCTCCTATGCCGCAGCTCTACTTTAGCTGAACTCTTAATCTGTGTTCAAAGTAAATAATGTCTCATTAATCAATCTTCAGATCACCAAGCTATTTAAGCAGGCAAAAATTATCACTTAACAACCTAAGAGAGCAGAGGTGCTATATGAGATTATGTGAAGAAAAAAATGAACTGCTAGCATTTTTCTTTATTCTCTTTGTCAGAGCATTACTGTTTACCTTTGACTGCGTTTCATTCATATTTTTGAGGCTCATAAAACTTAGTTTTCTTTCTCCTATTTTATCTTCCTGAGAAAAGTCTTGAGTTAGGTTCAGATCCTCAATGGTTAATCCTACAATTTGAAAGAACAAATGAGAAACAACAACAACAAATCCTCTAGTTTATTCCAATGTAGGATAAAGTTTTAAACCAAGCAAAAGCTCCAAGGTTTTCAAAATCCTTGATCAACAAGTAGCCAATATAACTCTCCAATTTAGCTTATTTTTAATAGGCTATCAATAGAATGATAATTATATTTTATTATATCATCTTTATAATTTAGTACATGGTAATTTTAAAGTACACATTAATAAGTATTTAAATGTATATACAAAATAGATTAAAAGCCATAAATTTTATTTTAATATTTTATTTTATTTTAGTGATGCTGGGAATTTGTGCAGACTCTGTTCATGTCAGACCTGAGGCACATGGAACATTGCAGAAAAGGGGCAGAAACATTGTAAAAGCCAGAGGACCAAGAAGTCTGCAAAAACACTGAGTCTTATATATATGACAGGGAAGTTACGCCCATGAAATTGCAATGCTATAACTGCTTAAATAAGACCTGAAAGATTATAATACCAGTTTATATCTTGACATGGATAGGAAAAATCACATGTGGCCTCAACACTAGATGAAAAGCTACAGGAAATTAAAACCTGCTGATAGAGGGAGAATTAGTCTTCCTCTTAAGTAAGTCCTCTGTGTACCATACTGATGCCAAATGGTAAGCATAAACACAAATATACATGCACAACACTAAATCGATTCAGTAGATTTATAAATTTATCTGCGCGTGCACACACACACACACACACACACACACACACGACATGGGGAATGGGTGAGACATGGGAGAAGAGGGGAGAGAGAAAATAATGTAAAAATATTTTAGTTTTTAAAATGTGTGTAAAGCTCTTTCAGAAAACCCAAGTGTAGTTCCCAGTACCCACACCAAGCAGCTCACAACTGCATGTAACTCTAGCTCCAAGGAATCCAGTGCTTTTTCCCCCTGGCTTCCATGGGCACTGGGACACATGAAACAGACAAACAAATGTACAGAAAATTTAAAAACAACAACAAAGAAAAACAAACAGAAATCCTGGGCAGGAGAGATAGCTCAGAGGTTAAGAGCACTGGCTACTCTTCCAGAGGTCCTGAGTTCAATTCCCAACAACCACACAGTGGTTCATAATCATCTATAATGGGATCTAGTACCCTCTTCTGGTGTGCAGGTATACATGCAGGCAGAACACTATATATGTAATAAATAAATAAATATTTTTAAAAAAAACTTTAGAAATTAAAGAAAGAAAACCTCTCTATATGGTCCTCAAAAATGAACTAAAATGGCTATTAGAAAGATTATATTCTAGACAGGCACAGTAGCACATGACTAGAAACCCAACAGAGGCAGGAGGATCTCTGTGAGTTCGAGGCCAGCCTAGTCTACAAAGCAAGTCCAGGACAGCCAAGGATGCACACAGAAACCCTGTCTCCAAAAACAAAAACAAAAACAAACAAAATAAAATTATGTTGTCTTTCTAAAAGTCAGGTAAACTAACAAATGAATGGTAATTTAAGTTTAATGAAACATTTAAGTAAATAATAAAAAACTTCCAATGTACAGCTTTTAAAACAAAGTACCTCTAAGGATGAAATACAGTAACATGACAATTACTGTGTTAAGACTATTAGTCATAACAAAGTGGAGTTCTCTAAAAATCAACAGCCTATACACTGAAATTTACAAAGGTCGATAATTCCAATGCTTGGTTTTATTTTTAATTTTTTTCACTTCTAATTTTTATAATTGTTTTAGATTCAGGATCACACCGAATTATACCTACTTATCTCTTTTTCACGATACTATTTTCACATATTACTTGGACTACATGCAGGACAATAGAGCAAAATCATCTTTAACATAGAGAAACTCTCAGATCCAGGTAAGTGTTTTCCCACTTGCTCTTTCTCAAGTGTGGAATAACAGAGAATACCTGACGCTGCAATCCTTTTTCCTCTCTCTTGAGCCATTTGACGAATTTTTCTTTTCAGGTCAAGCCGTTCTTCCTCTAGACTTTCAATCTGCAAAGCATGAATTATTAGTAGTTCTCCTTAGTTCAGACAAAGAAATCATCAACTGAGCATCACTTGCCTCTTTCAAAAGAATCTGGTTTTCAGCTCTGTACTGCTGCTGTTTTAAGCGCTTATTGTTTCTAAATTCAGTTAAATCAATCATGGTCTTGGGTTCAAGGCCTGAAGTAGAAAGCAAAGAATTACAAACTTAAAAACTTGCAAATGAATGGCAAATTCTTCACAGAACATCAAGTAACTAACATTATTCATTATCATTTGAAACATAGAGACTTCTTGTACAAGAATTTCTAGATGTGTATACTACAAAGAAAGTTAAATGTTAACTAAATATGAAAACCTGACAAAAAAATTTGGGGACGGTACAGAGGTACTACAATTTATTCATTAAAACCCTTGTCATGAAGTAAACTTGATCCAATGCCTGCTTTAAGTGTTAACTTAGATACAGAGGTGGCATTTATTTATTTGTTTAGTTGGCCAAGAGTGTAAGATTAGGCTAAATACAATGTTTAAAAGTAATGTTGCCAGGCAACAATCATTGTTAATACCAATGATGCTGTTTTCAGTTTAATCTTGTCAACTAGCCTGTCTCCTAATTTGTACCATTACATTTCCTGATTACTAAACAACTAGGAGGTGAGAATCAGGTAGCAACAGTCTAAATAGTTGTATTCCAGATTTCAGTAAATAAAAGCTAAACTTGTTAAAGGCAGGAAACATGGTGTTTGTAACAGCTTTCTAGATAGGTCAGAAGTTATCCTTATGTACGTGTAGATTCCTAGCTGTGAACTGAATAGTCTAGCTAATCAGAAATTTAACTTGAATGCCCAGTATACTCCTAAATTCTAGTTAGGTGCATTTCACAAACAAATAATCAATAAAAGGTAATTACTTTTCTTCTAGACAAAAATTTATAGATTGTCAGCATAACTCTAAGAAAGCGCTGATATTCAGCAAGTAAAATGAAATCACTATTTAAATTATAGTCATTTTAACGAAGCAACTTAATTGTGCACTTTAGTTACAACTTGCCATGTAAGTTTAGTTATAACTTACCATGTAAACTAGTAGTAAAATTAACTAATTCACCACTTATTTAAAAAGCATATAAATCCCCAAGTTTTATTGGAAATTACTAAATGGAACTCCTAAAAGACTCAAGTAAAACGTAAGCAGTGTAAATTGTATTCATATGTCCTTAACTGGTTTACAAAGTACTTTTAAATGGCCTCATCTGAAACAAAACCAGTTTGTAATAATTCATACAGATGTTTCTTATTGCAGAAAAATAGTTGGCTTCTTGTATACAGCATAATAGAGTGCACTTCCACCTGTCGATAAGCAGTTATTACTGAAGATACACTGGGCATGAAAGTCATGTTCCTTATCAACTGTCCCAATACATCGAGGGTCCAAAACCCACTTCACTCAGAGTACCTCCACTGTTGTTTAAGTATTTCCACAGAAATACTTATTTGGGGAAAAATACCCTCCAACTGCTTAGAGGTAAATGAATAACCCTAAAGTAAGGGATAGAGGCGAAGCACAGGGGAGGAAGGGAGAATGTGTATGCAGAATGTGCGGACTTTGGTTTGAGGAACAGGGCTGCTTCCCCTACAAAGGTCAAACAAACAAACACCAAAACAAAACAAAACAAAATTACCAAGTAAGACATGAAAATCAGGGCTGAGGAGAAAGAATGTCTTCAAAACTAGCTTACCAGCCCGCTCTCTAAGGGCTTCATTTTCATCAAGGACATCATTGATCTTCATCTCAAGTTTATTGATTTCCTTGGTCAGTACTTCAATCTCTCCATCTCTTATTTTAATTTGGGCTTTACAATTCTTTATTTCGATAACAGCATCTTCTAAGCCATATACTCCCTGAAAAATACCCCATCAAAGTTAAATATAATTTATTTAAACAAATAAATCAAATGTATAGATTTACTTTTTGAAATTAAGTTGATGGGTAAACTTACCTACACCTGTATTTATATGGCAGATTTTTATAACTGATACATAAAAATAATAATAGTATACATTAGTGGAGTCTATTACTGTGCTTCTATAAACCAAATCTAGTGATGAAGGTAGAATAGGACCATCTGACACTTAAGCAATGTGACTCAGAATATTACATATAAAATACAGAGTACATGGAGATAAAGGACAGACTCTGAGAATGGCAGTGCACGCCTATAATCCCAGAACTCGGGGAGGCAGAGGCAGGTGGATCTCTGTGAGTTCAAGGCCAACCTGGTCTGCAACACAAGTTCAAAATGGCCAAGGATGCACAGAGAAACCTCGTGTCGAAAAACTAAAACCAAGCCAAACAAACAAACAAAATACCCAAAAGGATAGAATCAGGCATACCAATCAGAATGTACAACTAATTGCCTGACAAATCAAATTTTAAACTATGAAAGGTCCAGGTAGATTCAGTTAATGTAGTTATAGTAGCACCGAAGCCATCCCCATCCCAAGTGCATTAAACTCACCATTGTCCCACCTCCATAATCAGGCACAAAGGACACGGATTCAAGGGACTAATCCTGCTACCTCACAGAAACACTTCATCAAAAAGTTTAGAGGGAGGTGAAGAAAAAAAGAGGATGAGGGAGGGTAAAATAACAATAATGATGTCTGAAAATGCCATAAGGAATCATACTGTCAACTATTTATATAAAAAGAAAAACAACAACACTACACCAAATGTAATTCTGTGTATAAACACACATATATGGTTTAAATCCCTCCAACTGCCAAAGATCACCTAACAAAAACACCAACACTAAACATGAGATGCCTTCTAGTAACCTGTTGGTCAAGATTGTTTAAAAGACTCTCAAAACATACAACTCATTGTTATTGCCCTTGGTTGCTCCCAGCCAGAGGTAAAATGTAAGCCCCAATTACTGAAGATACCATGCATTTCTGAAATAGCCTAGAGCCCTGAGTTGAAACTGATTTTTAAGCCTTCCCTGAGGACTAGCTTTCATGGTACCACAAGGCACCATGCAAGCTTGCAAAGGGGGGAGCAACGAACAACCCTACACACCTCTACTGCTGAGGAGCCTCAACGACCAGTGCAGCACACTAATCCCAAGGTGAAGTCATGGCTACCACAATACCACTTTACTAAGCCAGCACAATCCCTAACAACAATCTAAACACTTGTCCTTACACCTACAGATAAGTGTGATCCCTTCTCTTTGTAGGAGGAGGAGTCCAGTACTGAAAACCACAACCAATCAAAATGCAGAGTTACAGAGACCAGGCAGGCTCAGGGATAGAAAGGTTTCAAGAGTCAGAAAATGAGGGAGATTGCAATGAGATTGTGTCTCCTAGCAAACATCAGAAGCTGTGCTGTAAACTCCCACTGACATGACTGCCTAAAACAGGAGCTAAATGGGGATAACAACAGATAAGGCAGAGTAGACCTGGGAAGCCCCTGAGGCCTTAACCATACACACAGAGCTACAAGGGCAATTAATGAATGCTGAGCAGGAAGACTAATCTTCTCCAGTGAAAAGCACAACTGGTTATCCAATACACACACACAAAAGTACAAGTGATTCATAGAGGCTGAGCAAGTTATATTTAGAAATATATATAGTTAATCGATAATATGATAATAATAATTAATAAAAATAATTTATAAGAAAGAAGCAATCAGAGTATGGAGAGGAACATGTAGAGAGGGTTTAGAAGGAGGAAAAAGAAGTGAAAATTATGTAATTTTTATTGCAAACATAAAAGAAAAAATAAAAATAAACCTTTTAAAAAAGAAAAAAAAGGTTTGGAAACAATTCTCTTGACATGAAAGAAATGTTTAAAAGTTTGAATAGTTTAAAAGCAGAGAGATAAAGAATGTTTTCTACGTGGAATGCCAAAAAAGCCACAGAACAACCTCGGTGTCAAGAGTAATTTTAAGCTCTTTGACAAGACAAAATTACTTACAGATTCATAATCTTTTAATCTCTTCAGAGCCTCAACCAATTCTTTATCCTTTTCCCTAGCATCAGCTTCAGCCAGCTCAGCTGTTCTCTCGGCCTCTTTTGTTTTCTCTTCTAAAATTTGTACTTTTGAATGAATTTTCATATAATGAGTCTGCTGAAAAACATTTGAAGTACCTACAGTGTGAAAACAAAAATCCTTAGTGAAGTGACTCGAGTATCCCTTCCTATTAATCAGCTGTTCCTAAACAGGGCAGAAGCGAGATGGCACAAAGGCTTCATACTTGTTAGGAGTTGTATTTGTAAGACCAAGGTCCTGTTTTGGTTTTACTAATAAAACCAACTAAAAAGTAGAGTTGGCTATGAGCTCTAAGAAGGGTTCTAAAACCCCACTTTACAAAAGCCACATCACTGTGACAGTAAAATAGAATTTTCAGCTGGACATATGGCCAACCTAAAGCTCCAGAGGTCCCTCCTTTGTTTCACCAATGGAGTCTTTCTATTAATTTACAAAAATTAGTTATTTCTTCTAAACTTAAAAACTTTTTAACCTTTCTGTCTCCTCAGGCTACTACCTCATATTTTACCCTTTTGCAGAAAAATAAAATCTGAAAATATTTCCTATATTTCTTCTCTCCATTTTCTGTCTTCCTTCGATTCAAGCATGGCCACAACTGAACCTAATGATCGTTGTTAGAGCTCATCTTGAACTACCACCAGAAATGAGCAGTTTGTTTTCCTAGATGACATTTTCATGCGGTTGTCAGGACTATGCATGTTCATGGTGTCCAGCTCTCTGCACATTCCTAGTTAGTCTTCTTTGGTTATTTCATTTCATCTCAACAACCCTCCAGATTAAAAGCATTCCCAGAGATCCATTTTGAGTTTTTACATAGCCTGTACTCCCCTTCCCTTGATGACCTCAACTAGTCTCATAACTCCAAACTGAATTTTTGTGGAGATAGCCCCCAAACTTTTATATTTGGCCTAAATTATACTCAAGAACTTTAGAATCCATACACAATATGTACTTAAGACCTTCAACTGGTTGCCTAATAGACATCTCAAATTCAGCATTCCAAAACAGTTCATCATCATCTCTAAACTGCCCTTCTCACAACCCTTTCCAAGGTAGAGGTCCAAAGTCCTAATTAGTGTCACGCAAATCCTCCATCTAACTCCTCTTCTATCACCTTCCAAACCCAGCCCCACCTGACTGTAGTCAGTATCACAGTTAGCATAATGTCCTGTCTACTAGGTTATTCCCATAGCTTTGTAACAGCTCTCCTGCCTCCTGCCTTACAACTGCTACAGTCTATTACAACAAAGGCTAGGGAAGGCAAAATCATTCCCATCTCTTTTACCTAAATTAAAAATCAAAGTCTGTACATTACAATAATGGCAGGGCTTTAGCATCCTCTTCAATCTTTCGTTCTGCTATTGTTCACTGTCCACTCTCTTTCAGCTACCAACATTTACCTGTTGACTCTTTTGTGCTAGTGATGGTGAACACACTTGCAATAGTTTCAACCATACACACTGCTCACTCCTCCCTTACTTCCCTTAAGACTTTGCTCAGTTTTGTCCAGTGAGGTTTCTGCCTCACTGTCTCAATTAGAATCTGCATTATGTCTGCTTTTTAAAAATCTTCAGCAGTGACAAGTATGCCCAATGAATTTATTGTGAGTCATTTGAACCACTAAACCTCAATACACTTACAAGATGTAGTTTTATAGAAATACTGGTATTTCAAAAGCTTAAATTAAGAGGATTTGGTGAGGTAGACAAAATAGAATGCCTTAGTCAAAGAATAAGATGAGAGACTTTCGTGCAAGTATTTCAAATGCCAACACACAAAATTACTTCTGAAAATATTGATAAAAGTTAAAACATTCAATAAGCATTTGCTAATTATAAAAGATATGAGACAATTTTATTACCATTTTGATGTTTCTACAGTCTTTCTACTACTAATGTCTAAGTAATTTTCATCATGAGAAATATGCTAGAAAAGCATACTCTACTTACAAGTTTAAACACAAGGGGTATATATTGTAAATAATATTTTCATAATTATTTAAATATGTTTGTAATTTAAAAAATACTTCAGTGGTATATCATAATTTTGTTTTATGAAAAGTTTTTAAACACAATGATATATGAAAGTCATTACTTATAAAATATTAAATTACCTTTATCTTTTTGGAGTTCATTTTTCAAATCTTCAATAATAAAAGTATTTTTTTCCATTTCTTTTGTATACTGTTCTGCTTGTTCAGTAAGCATCTTAATTTGACTATCTCGCTCTTGGATACCCTATGAAATATTTTGAAATATCAAATAAACATTGATATGAATATATTTTTTTCAATAAGTAAGAGAATATATTTTATTGTGGACCTACTGTTTCTTTTAAACAACTTTTCATTACATTTCTTTATTTATTCTATTCTGATGCGTACCTCTCACTCTAAACTTACTTCTAGTTCTGTCTCCCGTCATTTGGGAATGTATGAGAAACTTCAAATTTTTACACCCTCAGTCGCGGAAGCCACTAATTCGGCACGCAGAGAAGCAGACAGGACAGCTCAGGTTGTAACTTCATGTCCTGGTGGCGCAAACCTTAAAAAGTGCTTACCTGTTTCAGGGCCATAATGTTAGCTTTATCGGCATCAAGCTGGGCATTTTTGAGTTTCTCTCTCAGATTATGTAACATCTGCTGATATTCAATGATTTCATCATCTTTAGAAGACAAAATTAACTATAAACAAAATAAGATGTCATGAAAAATTTAACAAACCACTCTCTATAGAAAATAATAAATACCTTTAGAACATTTAAAACAATACAGAAAGTAAAAGTCTTTTTAATTTTTCAGCACATGATGCTGTATGTAGTTTATTGTATTTATGTGTAATAATACAAATGTATATGTAAAAAAAGAAAATAATAAAAAAAATTTTAAAACATTCACTTCACTATGGACACACATAGTGAAATACCTCATACAATGTAAGTTTAAACATTATAATTATAAAAAAGCAGACAATAAAAATGAAAAAAAAAAAAAAAACCCAAATGATTACTAGTTCATTCACAAATCGCAACCATCAGAACCCTAGCTCTTGGTGGGGTCCGGATCTAGAGTTATATGATATGGGATGTGGAAATCAGGCACAGACGGAGGCTCTGAAAAGGCTTTCCAAATGATTTTGATAATTCTTTTTACTAATGCCATTCCTGACTACTCTTACCTTGAAAGTACTTACCTGATAAATAAATGGGCTAAAGGACTACATACAGAAGTTTTAAAGCTTTTATAGCCAGGACATATAATAAACTTAAAAAGGCAAATAAATGTTATTATCTCATGTAAATCTTTAAGAACCAAAATTAAAACGAAATCAAAACACAAATTGAAAAAAAATCATCAGTTGAGAAAGTACCTTCCATTCTTCTACTTTTGCATTGACAGCCACCATGACAGGATCATCCTCTTCATCCTTCGCTTTCAGAAGATCTGTGAGCTCTCGCACCTAAGAGTAGCCATCAGTTCATAACAGTACAGGCCAGTGCAGTTTAATGCTATTACATATGCACAGTGATTTATGCACAAATACCTGCTTGCAGATACATTATATTACATATACTATTTATTACTAGCCTAGTCCTATAGTTATAGGTGATATTTAATGGCTGTACAATACTAAATGAAACTTTAAAGTCTGAAATGCTCCCAAACTGGATACTTTTTTTGCTGCCACAGTGCAAAATTGCATATCCTGTTTCATGTGCTGTGTTTTAGTTAAAAGACAGGTATACACATCCTGTGTTCATCACATACCCATCACAGGCATAGGAAGTATACATGAATCTAGTACTTAGGCCTTAACTTTATCCCCAAGATAGCTCATGCATATATGTAATCTGTATTACTTCCAAAATCTAAAACGCTCTGAAAAAATAAAAAAATAAAAAATAAATCACAATCTGGAACGTTTCTGATCCCAGATAAGCTACACTCAACATATTGTCATATAATTATTTTATAACTATAGAACCATGTTTTTAAATGTTATTTCTTAAACAAGTTTATCCCATGTAAATAATAAACAATATATTGATCTTTGACATATTTTTACTGTTTTAAGAAATAAAATTAAATGTTCCAGCCACTGGATTTTCAAGTGTTCGTATCCCTGACATTTTTATAGCACTCCTATCTTCACTCCCTCAGGCATTATTTACAGTCATCAAATGGCAAGAATTACACTTGCAGGTGAGAGGATTGAAGAGCCCTTGTGGACAAGTATTATCAGGATGACAACATATTACTTTATTAAGAAAGCAACAAAATCAACTTGAAGTATTTCTAGTTTCAAATACACAGCAGTGAAATTGTATGCAGTTTATGAGAACAAGGCTGGGCTTCTACAGTAACTCTTACTTGAAGTCGATAGTGCTCATTCTCTTTTTTTATCTGGTCCATAACAGTATCTGTTTGATGTACAATAGCTTTCATCCTGTTATACTCATCAGTCATCTTCTCCATTTCCTGTATAGATTCTTCTAGATTTTTCCTCATTTCTTGGTTCTGAACTTCAATTTTCTCATTAGCTTCTGTTAAGGTCTAAAAATGTAAATATACTATTACTTTAAAATAGGTTTATAAGAAACTGAAATTTATATTAAATTACAATTAAATAGAGCTGTAAGTTCCCCTAGAGAAAAAAAAAAAAAAAGATTCTTCATAGACCATCAAGATTAATGTGGCATTGGCCAATTAAGTCATATCTCAATTGTTCTTGGTGCTCAAGATTGACAAATGTAAAGAGTAGATAAATAATTAAATATTCAAAGACAATTTATTTTGTGTTTTAATAGTACTAAGTGTAGCCAGAGAGAAGTGTCAGTGACTAAAATATCTGCAGTGTAAACATGTGAATGCACATAAAGCCATAACGTACAATGTATCTTTATTCCCAGTGCTCCTACTATGAGATGGGAGAGAGAAAACAGTGGAGTCCCTGGAATTTGCTGGGCTAGATACTCTGGAATACCGGGCAATGAATAGCAAAGGGATCCTTCCTCAAACAAGGCAGGGGCTGACAACAGATAGCAGCGGTTAGCCTCTGACCTCATCACACATGCTGGTAGCCATTCACACACACAAAGGTACAGACAGCATTATTCCTACACAAAAACTTTTAAAAAACACAGTGGCAAGTATATAATCAAAAATATTACAAAGAGGAATAAATAACAGATGTATACCATCCTGGTAATAAAGTTTATGAAACACTGAACGGACTTACTCACTTTACCTGAATTTCATCCAGGTACTGAACAAGTTCGTAGTTCTTTTTTGACAGCTGTGATCGGTAGTCGCTGTCCTCTCCTCTCCTCGTTAAAAGTGACTCTTTCTGCGAGTCTATTTGTTTCTGGTAGTCGACAATGTCCTGACGAAGCTGTTCATTCTGCGGTTAGAGCAGACACAGTAGCCATCCATCAGAAACACCATCCATGACAGAAAGGGAGGACACAGCAGAGGACAGCACAACAGAGAGGGAGAACACTCCAGCTGCTAAGGAGCGCTGCCACGGCTCTCTAAGCTCCCGCGCCTTCACTACCCATTCAGCCTCACCTTTTTCTTTAGACGTTTGTTCTTCAGTAAAGGACAGGAAAAGGATAGGTAGAAATGAGAAAGGCAACATATAATTAAAAATGACATTCACGTATTAAAGAAAACAAGAATAAAAAATATTTTAGTACAACTGAATAAGATATTTAAAACAGCCAAAGAAAATAAAAATATTAAGACCCAAAAGAAAGAACATTCTTACTAGGTTAAAAAGAAATTTTAGATAAAATAATTGAAAGAAGAGGGCACAGTATGTGGGAGTGGGAAGAACGGGGATGGGGAAATTATGTGATCATATTTTAATTAAAATATTTTTGTTACAAGATAGAAAATTATTATTTAATACCTACAGAAAAATAATAATACAACTTGTAAGATTTCATGAGAAACATAATTATAAGAATGCTGGAAGAGACATCTACTCCACTGCTCAAGGAGCAAGATGGCTACGTAACAGAAAACAAGATTCACCCACACAGATCCAAGGGAGGGATGAACTTCCTAATGGCCTCATTTTTTGGTTGACTTTGTAATTCCCTGAGACAAAGTAACCACAGAATAAGCTGGTATGATGATCATCAGTTACACAGAAGACTACAGTCTGGTTAAAACACAAATTTAAGTAAACATTTTAAACAGGTAAATCTTTGTTAAACCACCACTAAAAAGAACTTGAAATATTTACTAACCTCTCTTCTTAATTTGCTGTTTTCATTTTCTGCCTCCTCATTCCGAAGAGCCAGCTAAAATAGTAAAAAAAAAGATAAAATTGTTGATTTAAATTCTAAATTTTTTTCCAATTGAGAACCTTTAATGACTAAATACTTGTAAAGATTGCATATCACACTAGGACACAGATAAGACTATATTTTAAACTATGGATTTTGAAAAGAACAAAATAATAGGCTCAATTTAAGGATTAAAAAGAACAAAGGATACATATCAAAGCAAGCTAAAGGCTAAAAATCACAAAAATCTAAAAGTTATATTTCCCAATATCCTAAAAAAAAAATGTTTAAGAATGCTCTGCCTTTCCTTTATGCCAAGAAAAACCACTTGTTGCACTTTATAAACTTTCAAATACATAAAAAGTGGCAGAAGACTAATTAATTCACAATTGGAAATAAGATTGACCTAGGTTTCTATCAATTCCTACTTAATGTATGAAAAAGCTGTTAATTCATTTCATCTCTTTTGTGGACATGAGAATATAAATCCTTAACATGCTATTCAACAAACAGAACAGCAAAAAATATTAAATGTTTTCTTCACGTAAAACAGTTCATTTGTGACAGTTCTTTCTTTTTTATTTTTTCTTCTGGTCAGAAAAAAATATTATGTCCAATATGATGGTGTTTTATTATCTGCTTTCCATAAAATATCCTATGGATGGGCTTTTACTTCTTTGTTTTCAGCCTTACTCAGGCAAAACACTTACAATAGTATGCAGCCAACTTAAATCATTTTATAAGGAGGCAAAATGGTTCTTTAGACACTAGGGGCAGCAGATAGGAAATAAAAGACCATTAGCCAGTAGAGGAAATTTGATTATAGAATGGAATACTACTGAATCAAAGTTACATTTCCTGAACATCACAATTCTACTTTGGTTGTATTACAGAATACTCACTTTTGGAGAACTATTTAAGTGTAAAGTATTATTATGTCTAAAATTAAGTCTCAAATGCCCCAACCAAAAAAAAAAAAAAAAAAAAAAAAAAAAAAAAAAAATGAGTGAGATGAATTGTTGTAAAAGATACGACACAGGAATTGATGAATACACAAAAGGAGAATATGAATATTTATTGTTTTTCTGACAATCTTTATAGAAATGTGTTTTCCAAAATAAAACACTTAAAGAAAGCTCATGGTAACATGCAAGGCAAATGCAAACGTTATCAGTTTAATGGTGATTAAAATAATGACTATTATTATCAGGTGTAGTGAGAATTTTGTAATTTTTGGTTTCTTTTAAAACACAGAAATGTTACAGGAGTATGTTTTTCTTTTAATCTCAAGTGTGGGCATAAGAGGCTGCTTCACTGTAAGGGACTATGATTTGCCACATGCTCTAGCTAACTATAACTAGTGTTAGGAGGCGAATAAGGGAAGAGAAGGGTGAAAGAGAAAAAAGCACACACACAAGAGCAAATGCCAGTCACCACCGGGACCATCTGTGCAGTCATATTCTAAGTTGGAGAGTTAAGAATTTAATACGCAAGCCCTCAATGTGACTCCATTGTTTTCCCTTGGCTTCTCGAGCTCTGCACTCTCCATGTCTTTCTTCCAGAGCGCCTACTTCATTGTTTTACTAACATTTGTCAGAGACACATCATAAAGTCATTGTTCTGGCTTTATTAATATCTGTACTGAAGAGCAGTGATTTATCCAGTATCTGTTGTGAATATAAGATTCAAATATGTCTTCTTTCAGTATGTCCACAAAAACCTCAAATTCAACAGTACAAAACTGAAACATAATGTTAAACCTCTAAACTACTTTGTGTTCAAAACAGCACAATTATACTATCCATGTCCCTACTACAAAAGGGGCAGACCCTCCATTACTCTCCCTCATCAACCATTTCCCATATCTCTTCCTCTCAGGCATGTGTACGCCTATCAGGCCCATCAATTACTCCCTTAAGTAGGCCACCATTAGCACTTGTCTGAATTAATACACATGATCCCTCACTAATGCTGACCCTCTCTCTCCAGTCCTCTCTCCACAATGCAGAGTAAGCTTTAGAAGCACTAATCCGATACAGCCTTAGGTTCAAACACTGTTCTGATTCGTTAGAAGAATTCCTTACAACCTGTCCTTTCCCAGGAGTCCCTGAGTACTAGAGCTGGGAAGGCAGGCTAGGCGAGTGACTGACAGCCCGTTCTTGAGTGGGACTGGCGTATTCAAGTCCTCACTATCAATTCGTAGCTGCAACAACGGACACTTACTTATTCTTTCTCTATACTTCATTTCTCCACTTGTACCATATCAGAGATGACTCCACTCTCACACATGGTGAGTATCAAATAAGGAATGGCAAAGTAGTACAGACAAAGTACCTGGCAAATGGTGAAAACTCCTTTTTATCTTTATTTCAGTCAAGCAAATAATTGTAGCTCTTGAATATTTCTTACCTCTAGTCTTAGTAAATGATGCGCCTTCTGTCCAGAGCGTTCTATTCATTGACTACGTGTATATACATACATACATACACACACACACACACACACACACACACACACACACACATTTTAATCTCTACAGCCATACTTAATTCTACTTCCAGACTCAAGTTTATGCATTGCATGCTGACCATGCAGACTGGTTTAAGCATCCCTGCAGAGCACATCCCCACATAGTCTTACATCCTGATCCTCCATAGAGTACCATATTATCCCTAGGCTGTATTTATTAAACTAGAAACTTTGCACTACACAGCAAAGTTTTGGTTGTGTTGTAATAATGATTGGTTAAAGGTAAAAAAAAAAAAAAATAATAAAGAAAAAAAGAAAAAAAAGAAAAAAAGAAAAAAAGAAATTTATACCATAGCAGTTGAAGAAGTATAACAGGCCATGTATTAACATTTTCAAGTTCTACCACATTAAAATTTATTAATTCATTTTTAGCTCACCAAGATAACTTGAAAGTAAAAAAAAAAAATCACTTGTTGCTTATGAACAAGAAATTCATTTCTTCATATCAATGTTCAAGACCAAAGCAAAGTTAATGTAATGTCCCCAGAAAAACATACCACAAAATTAAAGAATTACTTTCCAAGTCACATCATTAAAAGCAGGTAATTCCATTATATTTTTAAAATGTGATGACAAAATGAACACAGCTATAAAAATTAGCTATGTGCACATTATTCCCCAATTATAGCACATAACCAAGAACTGCTATCCAAGGTAGTTACAAAAAGTAAGATTAGCCACGTAGGATTATCTTACACACTTAAGATTCATTGGGAGGAATGTGTCTTACTTGTTCATTAACCTTCTTTTCTTTATCCAACTCTTTTTCCATATCCTCTAATTCTCTATCTTTTTGTTCCAACTGCTTTTCAAGTTGGCGAATTTCATCACGTAAAAACCGAGTATCACGTCCACCTGCAGAATGCTGAGCCATCTTAAAGTCACAAACCAAGAATAATTTTTATCAAAATTAAGTATTACTCCACTTTAAGTTTTCATTATGCTTTAAATTCCGACATGGAAAATCACAGACATGCAAGCACTTTTAAAAACCATGAAGCTGTGTGAGTAGGGAGGAAAGGCTCTGCAATGACTTGGGGAAGGGGAAGAATGCAGTCGAGAGGCATGTAAATTTAAAATTGCTTTATATAAGACAAATATAATTACGAAACAAACCTGAACTTATTTAGGCTTTACTCATCAATCCATGAGCTTTCCTGAACCACCAGACCCCATGAAGAATCGACTGCAGGCTCTGTCAGTGTCACTAGACATAGGTACTGACTAAACAGCAAAGGCTACGAGTCTAAAGGCTATGAACGAGTCTTAAGTGGCCTAGAGCCCGCTCAGTGCTCTTGCTCTTCCCTTTCTCTGATACCACAAATTAGTTAGAACACACACTACTTTGTAGTATAACAGACACAGTCTCTGTATGCCCATCATTGCTACTTCCAAAGCTACATGTACAAATGAATTGTTTTAACAACTGCTAATGCAAGCACTATGGCTGGCTAGCACTACACTATAAGAAAGCCAAGATCGGATCATTTTAAAACTTTCCAGGCATTTTAATTCATTTTTCTCCATATTCCTGTCAAATGGACAATGGCTCAGACCCTAACCTTGCCTCACAGTGACCATGCCCCGCACATTCCTGCTATTTGCCTCTTACTCAAAGGCCTCTCAGGCCTCTCTGCCTCAGTATGCCTCACGCCGTGCGCCCCAGACACATCTTCCAAGGTACATACTCTACATCCTGGGCTTCTGCTTTTAACTAAACCCTTCTGTATTTCCTTGGAAAGCTGCAATTAGGTTCTTTTAGGGTACTGATTCCCTCAAAATGTTCTTAACAGGAAGCTGTTCGTTCTTTTAGGACCAAGAAAAGGTGTCAGTATTCTCTTAGGTTTTCCCCATCCTGCAACCTCCAAGCTACCAATCACGCCACTCTTCCACCGTCCTCTATAGCTTCACCTGTGTTGACTTTACATTTTTCCAGAAGCTAGTAATGCAGCAGGAAATGTGACAATTACGTCAAAGTAATGAAGAATAGAACTCCAGTCTGACTCTCTAGCCCTAACTCTTCAGTCCTGTCTGTACTTTATTTTAAAGTTTATCTGACTCTTAAATTTGGGCCACGCTGTCTTCTATTCATTAATTTTACAGATGATCTCATTTCCAGTCTCTCGACTCGTAAGCACTAAACTCCCAAGCATGTGTCCCTGCCTCTTCCTTTCAAAGCTGATCCTTTTCTATCACATCCCTTCCTACCTTTCCAGAATCTCAGCCTGTGTAGTTCCCACATCCCTTCACCTCAATTACTCCAAACCTTCTGTATGCTTTCCTAGACTGACAGCTCTACTCAGATATTATCTGCTTTTATTTTGATGCTTAATTCTTAGAAATCAAAACACAAGAACACATTCTGTATAATGAGTACTCTTGAACACAATATTATCCTTGTATTTTTCAACCCAACAATAGAAAAATTTGAAAATAATTTAAGATAATGCAATTAATGACAACTATACTCAAGGAAACACAAAAGGACATACCTCCAGTTCGTTTTCCAGTTTCATGACTTTTGTCTTTAATTGATTCTCTGTTTAAAAAAACAAACAAAACATGGATGTTTCAATTGGTTAAATTTCGTGTAATCAGATTTTAAGTGAATTTCAATAAAATAGTACAATTCTCTGTAAAAGATTCCATCCTCTTATAAGATGATGTAAAAGAAAGTAATTATCATATAGTAAATCCATGGAATAGGCATTCTAGAAATGTCCTGATGGAGAGAGCAGAAGAAGACCTGAGTAGATGGTGTCCTGTGTCACTATGTGCTACTGACACAGGCAAAGCCCTGTCAGGAACTCCAAAGCCTCAGCCCTGTGAGACGGTTCCTGGGTTAGGACCAGGGAAATGTCAAAGCTTCCCTCCTATTCTGGGTGGGGCTGTTGACAGCATGTACAGGCAATGTCTGCCGTAGCTTTCATCCACAATGTGTATGGCTCCCTACAGAGACTGCTCCTATGAGACTAGCTAAATCCATTCCTTGTTACACTATATACCAGAAGGCCTGCTTCCTCCTCCATTGTATGCAAACACCCAACTTCATCTTCAGCTATGCAACAATGCCACCTCTCTGTTCACGTGTATATAATAAAGACACTGTGGTGCTGCGGTTCCTCTCCATCACAGAGTCCCGCCCACCTGAACCAAACTTTCCTGTGTGTCTATATTTTCTTCATCCCCTTACCACATCAGTCAGGTCAGTCCTTGGATCCGCACAAGAATACAGCACCTTTCAATATGAGTTGAATATATATTCTGAAGAATATGATAAATTTTGTACTGACTAATAAGTAACAGAATCAGAGTTTTTTTCCCAAAGACATTTACCAAATTTTGCTTGTTCCTCTCCAGCCTTTTCAACTTCTTCCAAGGCTAGCTCTACTTCTTGAGCTTTCATCTATGTTGAAATGAGGGGGGAAAATCTGTATTGTTTACACCGTAATACAAACAGTAAAAATGCAAATTGCATTTCATTTGCTATCTCAGTCTTTACTGTATACAACAACTTGACATACAAAGACAGTCAGTAAATATCTGTTGAGTAAATAAATATTCATGGCTATGAATTCTAAAATAACAAGAATTTAAATCAGCTCTGATTTTTCCTTTAAACTTTATAGCCACTATTTTAAATGCTATTCATTATCTTTTTTTCTATTCTAATTGTATAATTTTTTACATAATTTTAATAACTGTTTCTTACAATTAGAGCTGATCCTGTCCAATCTGTACTACACAACACATCTCCTTTTGCCTTCAGAAGCACATTTCTGGATCTACCAATTATGATTAAAAAAAACCTTTATTCCATTCTAAGTTGCTGATAACAAAAATATACCCTCAAGGGGGCTGGAGAGATGGTTCAGAGTTTAAGAGCACTACCTGCTCTTCCAAAGTTCCTGAGTTCAATTCCCAGCAACCTCACGGTGGCTCACAAATCATCTATAAGGAGATCTGGTGCCCTCTTCTGGCGTGAAGGCATACATGCAGGCAGAACATTATATACTTAATAAATAAATAAATATTTAAAAATACAAAACAAAACAAAACACCCTCAAACCCTTGGACATTATATCCCGAACTCAAAGACTGTTTGTCTAAAGCCTACAACAAATTTTCTGTGTATATTTACCATAATAAAAAGAATAAGTACATATCCTATCTCATTATCTATGAAGATTCCTCTTACCATTTAACTATTAGATTCTACGGAAACATTTTCCATTTTTATTTGAACCTCTAATTGCATTTCTTTGTTAGTCTTAAAAAATAAATTTTTCCTGTATACTCTTTTAGGATTTTTAGAATAAGAACCAGATTTACTATACATAGTAAACACTCTCTAAATCCACACTTAAAGAACCCATTTTTGAGGGGTGACACAGGCATTCCAAATACTTCAATAAAGATTAGTTTATATAGGAATAAATTCTTACATCTTCTTTACTGTTAGCTAAATATCTCCTGCATACAAACCTTCATTAGTGACTGAGTAATTCTGAAGAGATGTATCACATTTTCTTGACCCTCATCTTTTAGTTCATTTACTTCCACCTAATAAGGAAACAAACAAACAAACAAACAAACAAAATATATATATGGACTATTTCATACCATGTACCTACAAATAAAAGCACTCATCCAGTTGTAGCATTCAATTATTTCAATAAGCAATTTCAATTAATCACATTGTAAGTATCTGTGTACAAATTAAGCACCTTAGATAAGGAAATCAGTAAATTATCTGCCAACTCTTCTTGCCGTGGCAGGTCATCTGGATCAACTTTGAATAATTCTTTCCAGTTTATATTAGGTGGCATCTTGAGTTCTTTCACTATCTTCCAGCTCCTACAACAAAACAGACGGATTTTTTGCATTTTCAAGGAAAAAAAAAATGGCATTGCAGTGTTTACATTATTAGTCTCTATGGGAGGACAAAGAGTCACGGCTCCAGAACAGCAAAACGGATGCAGAGGCTGTAAATAACCTTGATGAGAATCAGTTCACCTGGCGCCGACTGTGCGATAACGAACAAGCTAAGTAATGATTTCTTTGCTAAAATGACGTCGGAGCTAGGACCCGAGTCTCCCCTCTTCCACGTCTCCAACCATCAATGACGTTACCAACTCCCGGGATGTTTGGAAGTTTAAGACCGGCCGCGGACTCCTTAGAGGAGGGACGAGAAGATTTTTTAAAAAGTGTACAAACAAAGACTGGACCCTATGAAGTGTCCGGGGTACTAAACTCAGCCAGGAAGGCCGAGGCCCCGCGGACAGGAGGGCTGGGAGGGCTGGGTAGGCAGGTTGCTGCCGGCGTCCCTTGGGATTACGAGCCTGTGAACGCCTCTTAAGCTGCTCCGGCTCACAACGGTCAACCCACCCAAACCAAGGCTTGCTGCTAGCGGCAAGTCACTCATCTACAGCGACCACCTCCGGGTTCGGCCGCCGCCCGGGCCTCTCTCTCTCCCTCGCTCTCCCCCGCGGAGCTGTCCTCGCGCACGCAGGCTCCCGCCAACTCTTCCTGAACCAGACGACAGCGGCGCTCGCTGCTAGGCGACACGACTCTCTCCGCCCAGCCAGCCCAGACCGGAACTAGGCCCCGGATATTAGGGGACGACTACATTTCACGACCGTGGAACATGCTTTACGGCTAAATTTCCCCTCCGAGGCCTTGTTATTATGGATGAGGGTGGAGAGAAGAAGGACTCCACCTCCCAGAGTGCAATTCGGCTTCGCGGCTGTGCATAGTGGGACTGGAAGTCTCCCCGAGAGTGCAGCGAGTTCCCGGCGTGCAATGCGCGAGGCTGCGGGCAGCCCCCGAGAAGCTAAGGAAGGAGCAAGAGGCGGGAGGAGCGGCTGCCCCGGAGCCCAAGCGTTGAGGACCATGACAGTGTTTTCTGCAGAGTCCCTCTCCGGTCCACTGTTCCAGAGGCTTCCCTGAACTATCCCCTAGCGGGTCCGCCCTCAGGTGAGGTCGCGGGGTCAAGTCAGCGGCCGGGAGGAGCTCGGGAGCACGTACGATTTAGGAATCTCCTTTAGCTTGGGGCTGAAGGGCCGGCGGATCTTGCAGAGGCGAGGAGGACTCCTCCTTCTGCTCAGGTGTGTGCTGGAGGCTCCCAGGCAGTGACTTCCGTAAGAAGGGAGTAAATAAAAGTTTCCAGCTTCCTTGGTGTCTGGTGAAGTGGAGCCCTCCTCCCTCCCCCGAGCCCTCCGAGTTCGTGATCGGGGTGACGGGAGCACCAAGATGGGGATCGGAGGCATGGCAGCCTCTAGGCTCGCCCGCCCCTTGCAGCAGCTTGGGGCCGGGGTGCTTATTTAGGTTGAAAAGTGTGGGGTGAAGGCCGAAGAAAAGGGAGGCTCGCGCGCGTCTAGACCTGCAGGAGGGAGAGCGGATGGCCCTGCCAGGCTCAGGCATTTTGCTGTCATTTGCTGGGTACCAGGGCGGACTCTTGGGCGTAAGCGCCTTCTTGAGTGTTTACTGTTTGACTCAGGCAACTTTTGCCCATCCTGTAGCTATTCTACACCAGCAGGTAACTTAGGAAGCTGTAGGCTTCTATTGAAACAGTGCGTCTCCGGTGGTGGTGGTAGGGGTGGTGGTGGTGGTGGGTGGTGGTGGTGGATGGTGGTGGGTGGTGATGGTGGTGGTGGGTGGTGGTGGGTGGTGGTGGTGGGATGTTAAAAAAAAAACTATAGACAGTTAAATTTTCCTTTTGAAAAGATTTCTGAACTAGTCGTGTGGTTGAGAAAAACAAGAAATAGCTAAAGAAAAAAAATGATATTTGAAACAAATTTTAAAAGAGATCGAATTTGTAAGACCTATTTCTGTGCTTGCTTCTTTCCAAATACTGCTGAATTTCTGAATTATTCTTGATAGAGGTACAACAAAATGAGCGTTTACATTGTTCTCATTCTTCAGCTAAGAGGTTGGAGCTTGGAGAGGCTGAATACCGTTTCCTCATTTTGTGTGGTGATAACATAAAGCCATTCTAGAAATCAGTATTTGTGAAATAGGCACTTCAGTCTTACTGTTTTAAAGTTTGGTGTTAAATTGTAATTGTATTTTGCATATTTTAATTCTCTAACTTCATTTACTCAAGAATATGAATTGACGTTCACTTTGTCAAAATCATCACGAGATGAAAATATTGAACACATGTCATAATATGTTCACTGTCTAAAATATTAAGCATTTGAGGGCAGTGGTGGCACACACCTTTAATCCCAGATCTTGAGAGGAAGAGGCAAGTTTATCATTGTGGGTTCGAGACCAGCGTAGTCTACAGAGCAAGTTTCAGAACAGCCAGAGGTACACAAAGAGAAACCCTGTCTCGAGCACATACCCCCAAAATGTTTTTAATCTCATCCCCTTGAGTTGTTCTCTTGACTTTTTATTACATGCTTTACTTCTATTACTCCTTTACTAGCTTTGTGTCCTTTACATTGGTCTTTGTACCTGTTTCCCTCCTTTTTGTTCGTACTTGTAGTGTCGTCTAGTGTTCATACCCTGCTGATAAGTTTTATTCTTTTCAGAGTGAGAATAAGTTCAGAGAAGTAGTTAACTAGTAACTGACGAGGCTACGAGTGTGGATTTCAGTGACAAACATAACTAAAGTATAATATTTCTTAAATACAAACATAAAGTATAATATTTCTTAAATACAAACATAACTAAAGTATAATATTTCTTAAATTCCATTCTCTATTTTATCTTAACAGTATTTTTGAGCTAATACCCTGTGATTGGCCGGGGAGCACAGCAGAAAACAAATTATTTTGTGACCCAGGTCTTTATATATGTACTTTAACTATGAGTCTAGGACATTTAACTAAAGTTCTGTTTCTGCAACTTGCTGTATAATTTTTAAAAGGCTGAGATAATTTTTCATTAGGGTTTCTTCATTTGTCAAATCCTCCCAAGAGCTAGCTTTATGTGACAGTTTCGTAAGTAGCCTTGTTGCAGGAGCACTTGCCTGGACCTGTGTTTTACTCAGCTTGGGCTTGTATGAGCAGTTTTTATCTAACCAAAATCACTTTGTGAGAAAGGCCTGCCTTTTACAATTGTTACCTCAGCGCTCTGTACCAAAGAATTTAAATTTATTACCCATCTTTTGCTGACTTCTCAAGAAGCTTATTGCTCTAGTTCCTAAAATAATCCATGGCCATAATTAATTTATTAGCTAATGTATAGTGACGGTGCTTTTCAATATTTTTTTCCCCTCAAAAGGAACGTCACATTCAGGGAGAGGAATGCGTGTACAAGCAGAGACTTGTCCCTCCTTAGCGTGAGGGGGCTAGGAGGATAAGTATTATTCAGTGTAAACACAGACTTTTTACATACAAGTTCTATAAACTTCAAGAGAGTAGTAAACAGAGGAGGCTGTAGAGAAGGTCCAAATGGCTTTGTTGATTTCCCCGGAAACAGAACTGGCAGGACTTTCCTTGGCTATTATCCCCAGAGTCATAGCTTTGTCCTATAACTTCGTCTTTCCACATAACCCCAACAAGATCTTAATGTAATTTTGTTGAAGGAATTGAAGTTATATTTAAAATACAGCTCATGAGTGACCTTTGATTACAGTTGGAGTGTGTGTGTGTGTGTGTGTGTGTGTGTGTGTGCTGATATCTCTTTTTCATTAGCAAACGAGTTGGGCATTCCATTTGCTTATTTGCATGCCAGTGTATGTGTGTTAGAGCCTCCAGTGAATGTTGTCTGGGAAGGAGTCCTGGGTAGGCACCCTTTCACCAGCTCTGCCCTGCAGGAGACCTTGAGCAAAGTCATAGCTGCACTCGGGGCCTGGACTAGGACTGATTCTCCCTTTCATGGCACACACCGTTGGGAAGTCTCGAAACACTCTCCTGCTAGCCCCTTGGTAACTACACTGCTTTCTATTACAGGTCTCACTTGACATTTCTTTTTTTTTTTTTAAGTAAAGGGAAAGACAGACATAATTGTGCTTGACTATAATCCCAGACAGGAAACTGAAACAGAAGGCCGAGTTAAATAAACTCGCCTACATAATAAGATCTTTTACCACGTGCACACACACAAAGCATATTATACAGTAACCAAGCACTCTGCTACTGAGCTACACTCCCTGCTCCCATATGGGGTTTTGTTCTTCAGATAACCCACAAACACCCGTGATAGCTGAGTCTATCTGTCAAGTAAGCAGCTTTGTGTTCTTGTCTCTTTATTTCTCCTTATCGTTAGCATTAACAAAACAAGTGTGTGTGCACGCGCACGCGCGTGGGCGTTCAACAACCATATGAGGTACTGTATCTACATGGAGGAGGGCAGTTCAAAGCCAAGTTCAGAGTTTTGATGGTTACATTAGAACTCAGTATTATAATTACTGAATTGAACTTATGTAGGTTAAAAGTACTTTAATTTTTAAGTCGCTTGACTATTTAGATGCCATGAATCTATCTAACTTTATTAAACTAACACTTCATAGTCTATAGTCTTTAATATTTAGAAAATAAAAGTCTTACTTTGCTTATATAAAAGGTCATTCAAAAACAAAAACTCAGCTCTGGTGTGGTGGTGCAAACTCCTTTAGTCCCAGCACTCTGGAGGCAGAGGCAGGAAGATCTTTGTGAGTTCAAGGCCAGTTTGGTCTACAAAGCGAGTCCAGGACAGTCAGGGCTACACAGAGAAATCCTGTCTCAAAAAAAATAAATAAAAATAACTCAAAAAGACTAAACTCTTTAATCAGAAACATTTAAAACTTAGAGATAGTCTTTCTTTAAGCCTTCCCTGCTCTTAGTAGTTCTTTGTCACTTTTTCTGAATAAATCTTTATTTGCTCTCTTTAAAAGGAAAAGGAAAAGTACATGAATGTGGGAACCAGATTTATAGGGAGGAAGAAGAACTAAGAGGTCTGGAAGGGAGATTGAGTGCACGTCAGAGTAATTAAAATATTATATAAATGAAATTGGAAGACAACAAAATTAATAAAAACACCCATAAAAAGAAAAACCTTGGTTAAATAGTTTTAATTTAAAACTGCTTTTTTAATTTGAATGTCTTCATCTGTAATAATTACTTAAATGAGACGCCTAATTTAAGCCAAACATTGGCAGGATAATTATGTGTCATTTAATGATGGGGATGAGTTCCTAAAGTGTATCATTAAACCAGTGTCCCTGTGTGATTGTTCTGGAGTTTATTGACACAAACTATAATAGCTAACTCACCAGGTTATTTAGTCCCAAAGCCCCACCATTCAGAATGTATTCTGTCAATTGCACTGGCATGTATTGTATGGCAACCTCTCACTTTCATAAAGCTAATAAATTAAACTCAAAACGAGCATCTCTCAGCTTCTATAATTCATATGTAAATTCTCAGCTTTTATAATTCGTATATAAATTAGTTAATATTTTGTATTGCACATTATCACAGAACTTTTAAATTATAATTATGGAACCAATATGTCAATTTACAATATGCCAGATTAATTAATCTTCTATTAAATGTATGCATTATTAAAACATTTAATGAAAGAGCACATCTTCAAAAAAAAAAAAGAAAGAGCACATTTTCACCACATGTAAATGGTCTTAGCAAATCTACATCTAAGGCTTTTTATAATGAGAGGTTTTTGACCTTTTGTAACGCTTTTTTTTATCAAGTCTACCTCATCATGAATTTTTAAAAATCTACCTGATTACAAGTTATTTGTCTGTGTGTATGTGCGTGCCTCTGTGCGTGCATATATGCGTGCTTGTGTGCATGCATGTGCAGAATTTACATAGCACTGGTCCTTCATTGCTCTCTGTTTAAATGCATTGGGTATTATAGCTTCTTGACATTATTCAGAAACTTTCTGACATGGTTGGCTATCATTCTTTCTAATTCCTTTGTCACTGCTTTACACATTTTGTAACTTTGATATGAAATGTCCCCCAAAGCTTTGTGTGCTGAATATCTCATCCCAAGTACAGTATTCAGAAGAACAGCTTTCCGGAAGTAGGTGGATCATGAGTTCTATAACATAAGCCACTGTTCATAATGGCGTGGAAGCATTAATGTACAGTCTTTATTCTAGGTATTATTTAACACTAAAATTGTAATTATTTGGAGGAAGATACTGGTTATTTCATTTTTACCTTGCATGTTTTTCCAGTTTGGCTTATCAATGCTTGAGGGAAAAATGGCTGATATTAATTTGAAAGAAGTGACGCTAATAGTCGGTGTGGTTGCTGCCTGCTACTGGAACAGCCTGTTCTGTGGGTTTGTTTTTGATGATGTTTCAGCAATACTGGACAATAAGGACCTACATCCATCCACACCTTTAAAAACTTTGTTTCAGAATGACTTCTGGGGAACTCCTATGTCTGAGGTAAATAATTACTCTTTTATTCAACACATAATTTTTAATAACCATTAAACAAATATAGGTATAATTCACTTACCTTTAAACAACAAATACAGTTTAACACTCATCAATTAAGTCAGTATACTTAGATATTAAATTGCTAACTAACCAGTATTCCAATAATAGCCAACACAGCCTCAAAAGGATTCTTGGAGATTCACTATAAACAGGATTCAGTACAAATAGTGAGAGCTTTAAGAAAATCTAATTTCAAGCCAGGCGTGGTGGCACACGCCTCTAATCCCAGCACTCGGGAGGCAGAGGCAGGCGGATCGCTGTGAGATTGAGGCCAGCCTGGTCTACAAAGCTAGTCTAGGACAGCTAAGGCTACACAGAGAAACCCTGTCTCAAAAAAACAGAAAAATCAGAATCAATTTCCAGATTTTTTTTCGTATGTTTAAAAAATAATTACTTTCCCCTTAAAAGTTAATGCAGCTGTGGTTGTGTCTGTGTCCTATAACTCCCTTACCTTAAAAGCAGGATTTGTTCCATTGGCAATGTGCCTTGACTGGATTTTCTGAAAGTAATATTTATATATGAGGATAATGTGTCTATGTAGGGAGGGCAACAATGTTATACAAGTCTCTTCCTTGCTGTTTTTCTTTTCTGTGAGTCAGGTAACCGATTCGACTGATAAATTTAACCATTGAAGCGTGGTAAGTCAAATTTAAGTAGATTAGATTTTAAAGGTAATTATATATTGCCTATTTCTGCTGTAAGAAATGTTTACATAAAATCATTTTGAAGGTCAGTGCTAACTTATTTAGGATCAAAGCCTTTCAGCTTGGGATCCTATAGACTAGATTTTATATTAGATCTGTCATTCATTAGCTGTGTAAAATAAACTACAATTTTTAGATGGTAAATCATCTCCCTGTCGTATAAAAATGAATGATACCTTTGAGTAAACTGTTTTGAAACTTAGTATGTAGGACTCGGCACGGTCTGTTTCTCTGCCATCATCTATGACATGGCCCCATTCCGCCAAATGAGATGCTTTAAATGTGGATAAGCACAGTTTTTAGTGTGTGTAACTCTTTGATCATTATCTTAATAATCAAAGCAATGACTACTTTTTGTAACCAGAAGCTCCAAGGTATTTTAATAACCAATGGTTGTTTTTCCTTTTAGGAGAGAAGCCACAAGTCATACAGGCCCTTAACAGTATTGACATTTCGCTTAAATTATCTACTTAGTGAGCTCAAACCAATGTCTTATCATCTCCTGAATACAATTTTTCATGCTATTGTTAGTGTGGTATTTCTTAAAGTCTGCAAACTTTTTCTGGACAAGAGGAGCAGTGTGATTGCTGCTCTGCTTTTTGCAGTGCACCCAATCCATACAGAAGCAGTAAGTAAAACTCTATGATTTTTTTTTTAAAAAAATCATAAGCATTTAAGTATTTCTAATTTAGTGTAGTCTTACTCTTTCCGATGCACAAAGTCCATCTTACCTTTATATAAAATTCTAAAGTTTTGAAATATTCTATTCATTCAAGAACGTAGGTGTAGGTAAAGTGATCTCACAAGCATGCACACTTGAGTTTGTATCCCCAACACTCATGAAAAAGCCAAGTGTAGTAGCAAACACTCGTAATCCCACAGTAAGGAGGGAGAGTCAGGAGCAGCCCTGACTTGGACTAGCCCTCGATTGGGTTTGTTGAGAAACCTTTCTCTAAAAAGCAACGTAAAGGAACTTGAAAAGAGCTCATTGTTTAATAGCAGTTGTTGCATTTGCAGAAAACCCAGGTTTGATTCTTAGCAACCATATGGCAGCATAAACCTTCAGTAATTCCAGTACCAACTTTCCTATGTTGTAATTTATATAATATGTTATAATCATAGGCAAGTTGGTAAAGAATACACAGAAACTAGTATATTTTGCAAAGATCACTGCTGGGTTTTCATTTATGAACGATGCCTAAGATCACCACATAAGGGCACTCAAGTGTTAATAAAACAAACAAACAAAAGAAGAAATCTGCCCTTGAAAACTTTAGGTTTTAAGGTTTAAGCTGTTCTTATTACACTTACTAAGTTTTGAGGAGACTGTGTTAATATGAATGGCCTGTTTTTCTTTTTCTAGGTAACAGGCGTTGTAGGAAGAGCTGAACTCTTGTCATCTGTCTTTTTTCTAGCTGCATTTTTGTCATATACTAAATCAAAAGGACCAGATAATTCCATAGGTAAATATCTACCTAACTTTCTCTTACTGTAGTTATGAAACTTGATCAAATAAGTCTGTTGTTTTAAGTGCATCTTAACTAAGGTAACATTTGGGGATTGCTTTTACTGTTCTGCTTTAGCAACTGACATGTAACATTGTTAGTATTTTAAAAAAACATATGTAATTTGTATTTTCATATTACTCAGAAGATTCTGTTCTCTATAGTCAAATTTTAAAAAGTCAAATAGCCCTAAAATGTGCGTTTCAAAGTCAGTCTGAGTTTCATCTATGGAATTACCGATCTTCAGCAGGGGCGGCGGGGCGTGTAGACACACACTTGGGACTGTCAGAGAACATCCCCTGTTAGCGTTCCTCACTTTCTACCCTGAGTCTTGTTTACTGTTGTATGTCTCTTTCCATTTTGCTGTAGCAGCAAAGGGATCACTGATGTACATGCAGCTGTGTCTGGCTTTACATGGGTTCCAAGGAGTTGAACTGAGGTCTCGTGCTTGCACAGCAAGCGCCTTACCCCTCAGCCACTGCCCAGCCCTTTAGTTGTGTTTGATAGATAGTAGCTAGTGGCCCGTTTGATGCTGTTTAGGTAATGTGCAAAGCCTGCTCGACTTGAACTTTGATTATGTGTCATCATAGTTAAATATTTATTCATCCTCTACCATGTAGCCTACTCTAAAATATATTTTATATAGTAGCAGACCGGTGTATCCCCTGAGAGTATGGGTACAATGGATTAGGGAAAAGGCTCTCTGTGTAGTCTTAACCTATACTTAGGAAAATTAAATTCCCAAGTTTTCCCTCTTAATCTTTTGGTGGCAGCACCTCAGTGTGTAATATTAGGTACTACTGACGTGCCTGCTTTGGATGTCTAATTGAACTTCATGTGAACTGGAGATGTGGCTTAGTTGGTAGAGTGCTTGCTGAGCCTTTGCAGGTCCCTAGTTTGTTTGGTACCCTGCACTGCGTAACACTGAGCCTGGATACCTGCATTCCTAGCATTTAGTAAGTGGAGGCAAGAGCAGAGGGTCCAGATCATCCTCAGTATGATGGTGTAGTGAGTCAAGGCCAACATGGCTACATGAGACCTTGTCTCAAGAAAAAGAAATTAGCATATAAAAACATTTATAGAGTACAGCGTGATGGAGCAGTACATAAATACATAATGTAATACAATTAAAAATATGTATCTTCTCAAATACGACTTCTTTGTGGAAAGTTTTTCAAAGTGCCTTATAGTTTTAAACATAGTACACAATTATTATTAATAATTACCCTACTGGACAGGATCGCATCAGAACTACTTACTACTGTCCCACTGTAACTTAGTACTTGGTCGGCCAACCATCCTCCATCCTTTTCCCTCCTCTCAGTCTCAGACTCTCTTGACCACCACTATATTTCAGAGCTTCTGTGAGGTCATTGTTTTTAGATTCCTCATGACTAAGATATAATACTTGCCTACATAGTGATTTCCAGTTTCCTCTATGTTCTTGCAAATTATAAAGTTTAATTTATGTATATTAAATAGTATCTGATTGTGTACGAACATTTTCTTGACCCCATCATCAGATGGCACTACGTTTACACAGTTCCCTTCCTGTTGTGAGTAATAACACAGTGACCTGGAGAGGGTCCTGTCACTGAGGTTTAAGGAGCTTGTATACTATTGTCTTAACATTCCTACCAACCACCACACCGGAAGTAATCCCTGTCTTCTACATCCTTGCTAGTACCTGTATAGTTTCAGGTATTTGTCTTCCTTTCTGCTTGATTCTTCACTAATTACCATGTTCAGCCTATTAATTAATCCAAATTTACCTTTATTTTAAAAGTTAGTATTGGCATAGATAATTTCCACAAAGCTCTGTAGTTTAAATTATGCATCTTGATATTTTGCTTTTGAACATCATAAAATCTAGCGTATTAGGCAAAAAGAAATAAAAAAAAATATTGATAGTTTCAGGAATATTTAAAGTATACTTTGACACATAATAAGATTTTGTATAAATTTATTTTTTTCTATTCTTAAATTGTAGTGTGGACCCCAATTGCACTGACAGTGCTTTTAGTGGCTGTTGCAACCTTGTGTAAAGAACAAGGAATAACAGTTGTCGGAATTTGTTGTATATATGAAGTATTTGTGGCCCAAGGGGTAAGGAAAATGCAAATTTTCATTTTCTCTTTTGTCCTAGCTAAATCCGATTTTAATAACTGTATACTCTATATATGTCATTACATACAGAACACTTTGCTTATTATAATAAAAGGAACAAGTATATTTTGTTCTGTTACCTACCAACGAAATAGTTAGAATGGTTATGTCACCTTCATTTTTAAGGACTAGAACCTTTGACAATTTGTGGAAGTTCCAGTGATACTGTTCCAGTCCAGCTCAGTATTTGCCGAAGTTATCAAGATTAGTTTCATTCTTTATCAATTCTACAACCTGTGCTCCTTCATTTTACAGTTATTCTTACTTTGTTTCTAATTATATGTTTAGAACTACTGAAAGTGTGCGTTGGTATTTGTTACTGAAACAGTTTTCTCTCTCTTGTAGTATACTTTGCCATTATTATGTACAGTTGCTGGCCAGTTCCTCCGTGGAAAGGGTAGTATTCCCTTCTCTATGCTGCAGACATTGATAAAGCTCATTGTCTTGATGTTCAGTACATTGTTGCTTGTTGTGATTAGAGTCCAGGTGATTCAGTCCCAACTTCCAGTATTTACGAGGTATGCAAATCCTCCTCTTAGCTCTTTTATATTCTGTGGTTTTTGACTTAAGATTCTCCGTCATCGTAAATGTTCCAATAGGTCTTTAGTTTATGCTTAAATTTTCTACAGCTTTACTGAGATGTCAGTACATTTTAAAAGCTACATACACTACTTATAAATAAGCATATGGATTACTTCTGCATATATGTTTACAGTTGTGCATGAAACCTCCATAGCAAAGATCAACCTAGTGCGGTCTTCATATTCTGAGTGATTTGTGTCTGCTTTATCTGGCTGAGAGAGAAATGTTCCAGCCTCTGGCTAGCCTTGTAAATCTGTCTGTTTCTCTTTGAAGTTCTGGTAATTTTTAATTCATGTGGTATTGAAGCTCCATTATTAAACATTTAAGATTGTTGTGTCATCTTGATGAATTAATCTCTTTATCACTACGAAATGGGCTTTTTAAAATCCCTATCAATTGTCTGTTCAGAAGTTAACTGTTTTCTATTAATGTAGTACATTAATCTCCATTGTATTTTCTTTTTGTCTTATCTATCATATAGGTTTATATTCCAAAGAGCTAATCTCTGTGCAAGTTGCATAGACTTTTTTGGGTATATATGTTTGCTTGGAATATTTATCTTTAAAATAATTTAAAATAAATTTTTTTATATTAAGTTAACGTATTTTTAGTGTTGATTTCTCTTCTAGCCGTTCTCTGTAACTACCATTTCTCTTACCTAGACATTTCATTAGGTTAGGCAGTTTGGTTTAGATTTTTAATTAGACAACAAGATTCTGAGGTACCTATAATATATTTTTACTAAAAACCAAAAATTTAGTTTTACTATGTGTATGTGTGTGCCGTATGTGCACCATATGGCATGTTAGATGTTAGATGCCCTGGACTTGGAGTTGTGGGCAGTGGAAAGCTGCCCAACGTAGGCACTGAGAATCAAACTTAGATTGCTACAAGAGCAACAAGTGCTCATAACTGCTGATCCCCTGTGTATTTATTCTTTCGTTTAACAGTATTGCACATAAAGTAATTTTGTGTTTTGTTTCTATATTTATATATTTGCATTTGAGTGTGGGATTTGGGGCTGCTGAGGTTGCTCAGTGGGTAAAGGCAGTTGCTACCAAAACTGAACCAGAGGTCAATTCTCAGGAACCCACATAACAGAAAGAAAGAACTGAGACCCACAAGCTGTCCTCTAACTCCCCATGTGTGTTAGTGTCATGTACTGCCCTCATTCATGTTTATTCTCCTTCTTCCTCTCCTTTCCCCCCCTCTCTCTATCTGCCCCCATAATTAAAAAAAAAAAATTAAAGTCAAGAACATTTAAAATTGGAGCTGTACTTTGCTATTTATGTAATGCATACATACATAATTGCCATACTTGAAAACTTAGGCAGCAGGGTCCTGAGTTCAAGGTTAGCATGAGTTATATAAGAAATAATCTTGTCTCAAGAAAAAATGGTGGATGTAAATTACTAGTAGAGTGCTGGCCTGTTATTCAGTGTTATGGTTTCAGCCCTCAACACTGGGAGAAAACAGAAGTTTTGTTAAATATCTTTGTTGTTGTTGTTGTGTTCATGCAGGTTTGATAATCCAGCTGCTGTAAGCCCAACCCCTACCCGACAGCTAACTTTTAACTACCTCCTTCCTGTGAATGCTTGGCTTCTACTGAATCCCTCAGAGCTCTGCTGTGATTGGACCATGGGAACAATACCACTGATAGAGTCATTTCTAGATATTCGGAATCTTGCCACATTTGCTTTCTTTTGCTTTCTGGGGGCTTTGGGAATATTCAGTCTCCGATACCCTGGTGATTCCTCAAAGACTGTCCTAATGGTAAGAACTCTTAGTCTTTCAAATAATGTTGTATTGGGTTGGTTACATGTAACATCTCTAAATTATCCAGTGTATGCTTCTAGAAGTATATTGATTTGTTGATCATTTCTAATACTTGAACCCATTATTCTTTTATTACTTAATATAATTAATTTATAGTTTATATTTTAGCATACACATTGAGCTATGAAAAAGACGTTAATATTCTAATTTGATAGAAATGAATATCACAGTGCATCCCTTTGTAATTCATTTTCTTTCCTTACATTTCTTACTCTTTTCTTACTACATTACACACATTTGAAAAAAATCGAGTGTACTTGTTTCCCTGGCATTGTGAATGGTGCCGTGCAATATGCAGCCAAAAGGACTGTAGGTCTTAAGTTCTGTTAACAGATTTTAACTACTCCCTGAGTTGGACTATGTCTAGAGACCTCTGATTATTTCAAATCTCTTTGTGTGTGGTTCTTTTTTGTTTTCTTTTGTTTTTAATATTCTCCTTCAGCCTGATTTTGTAAAAATTCTTTTTCTTTGTTCTTTTTTAATTGTTTAAGGTAACATTTTCCTTACCATTTAATGTATGGTGGGAAGTATTTTAATGTTTCACAAGTGTATCATTTATGGTTAGCACCAATAGATTAACATCTGTTCCTTATAAAATTATGATTGCAACCTATTACCTGGTAACACTTGAACCACTCTGATGAGATGAATTATAAGGCCTCATTTCTGAGGTTTACAGTTTTAAGAAATTTTCAACAAGTGGCTAAGATGTAGAAAAAAAGTTGGAGGAATGCAGAGTGTAGGAGAAAGATCAATTTACTTTTATGCTTAAACATGCACGTTTGTATCTTTAAAATACCCTGCTAGAGTGTTTGAACAGCAGTTTGAAGTTCAGAAGAAATTCTTAGGCCACACTTAAATTTTTCCTTAGTTTAGAGGTACTACTTGAAACCAAAGCATAGATGAAGTAAAGATGCATATGGAGGGTGGGGTAGGGGAAGCCTTTCGCAAATTGGCTTTGCCAATTCTCCATAGGCTATTGCCTTATACTATTCAAGACACATGGAGGCTAACTCCTACTTTTGGATGTTGTGGAGTTTTTAGTGTTAATTCTCTTCTAGAAAATAGTTAATGTAACTGAGTAGTGTAAAAGAAGTTTACCACTCAGTTCCTAAGAACTCCCATGTATAGATCTTTCATGGAGAAGAAAAAGATCTGGGTAGGTGAATGATTTTTAAAAAGTAAATATTTTAGGAAAGAGTGAGATCTCTTTGGAGCATTGGGTTTGATGAAATATCAGTGAAGCAGTTTGTTTGGAACATTAGAAAGTGAGAGCAAGTTCATATCAGACGATTGGTTGATATTTAAAAAGCATTTTCATTTGAGTTGTGAGACAAAGATAACCACTAGTGGGTTGGCTTTGTGAAATCAGAATTATTTAGTTGAAACATTGTCTTTAAAACAAATACTGGTAACCAGCTTTTAAAAGTCATATCCCACAATTGCTTCATGTGTGAGGGATGTAATAAATGAAGAGGGAGATTTAAAATGCAGTGTACAAAATGGTATGTATGTAAGGTTACCAAGGCGACATGTTTAATCTTAGGTATGGAGACTACCTTTACGTAGAAAGTGGGTAACGGGGAGGTTGGTGAGGAGGCACAGAACACCTAGCAGAGACTGGGTTTATATTCTTAGGTTGTTTGTTCCATGGAGGAGGAGGAACACTAACTTGAGTGTTGGTAAGGTTACTAAAGGCATCGGAGAGTTGGTCTTTTTCTTCTGTTTTGTATTTTAGTCTTACCCTCAGCTTTCCCTACCTTAAGTTAGGGAAAAATGTTTCCTGGTGAAGCATGGGTGAAAAGTTTGCTAAAAGCAGTCAAGCTTCAAAGCAACCCAAGAGAATGGTGTTCACCCCACTAGGGAAACCTCGAACCCCTGAGCGCTCTTGGAGATTGACGTGAAGCTGGTGACCGAGTTTATGACTATACTAACTTTGTCAGCCTTCATGCTTTTTTAAACGGTCCAATGTTGCTTTAGTAAATTCACACGCACACACACACACACAGTGGTAGAATACATTTACCTTTGAGATTGTGCTAAAAGGACAGTTTAATAAGGAAAGATGGGAGAATCCACATTTGGCAAATTTAAAAAAAAGATACATAGATGGGTAGATAGAGAGATTTTTTTAAACCCACAACGAAGTAAACATGGATTTTTGTTAGTTATGTGATATTTCATATGTATAAAAAGGAAAAATTATGCCCTTGGGTGTAACAGTATTTTACATATAAGTCATGCTAATTTTTTTTAAATGTTAAATTTTCTGAGGATGTTTGAAGAAGCAGGGCAAGAAAGTAGGCCTCAAGGACAGATTCCATATTAGGTGTCCGTCAAGATATTTAATATTTATCAATGACATAATATAAGCAGTAATTAGACCCAGTTTTTGTTTATAAGGAAGTATTCTCAAACTGACTGAATAGTTCAAATTACAAAAGAATTAAGTTTAAAATTTATCTAAAATATTTGGCTTTTGCCACTTACATACTTTTTTATTTCTTTTTAGATTTTTAACATTATTTTATATGTATGGGTATGTTACATCCGTCCATTTCTGTGCACCACGTATGTGTGCCTGGTGCTTGCAGGGGCCAGAACAGGGGACTGGATTCCCTGAGACTGGAGTTACGGATAGTGGTGAACTGCCATAAGGGTACTGGGGACTAATCCCAGGTCCTCTTAAGGAAGAAGTGCTTTCAACTGCAAAGTTGTCTCTCCAGCCTATAACATCCCTCTTTAAAAGACTTTATTTTATCAGGAGAAGAAAATTATAGGTTAAGCACAATTAATGAGATTGTCATAAATTTATTATTACTTCATTAATGAGTATTTATTGCTAAGTCGTTAATCATTAAAGACATAGAGTTGGTAGTCCTTAACTGAGTGGTCATTTTCCTTCCCTGTGTAATTTAGTCATTAACCTATGCTGTGTCTGAATGAGTACTAATAATTCCTTTAAATAAAATTCTTTTCTGACAGCCAAGTTATTATTTCTTAATGATTCTCAAATTTAGGGCTATCTGTATCTAAATAGCTTTACACCTAGTTGGTTGCTTATTAATCATGTAGCTCTAGGAAGTGAGAAGTAAAAAGTACCCTTAATGGTTCATGTTTTGATTTTTGTTAAAAATACTGAAATTTCAGACACATAAGTTGATATACGTCTTCATCTCTGCTTTGTTAATGAAATATAATAAGAAGAGATAGTCTTTTCTCCGAGCCCTTTAGAAAGTTTCACATTTCTGAAACTGAAGCATTAAGTTGCATATTCAACTAAGTCCTATTAAGCAAAGCAAAGGGGCTGGGGCTGTAACTCACTTAGTACATGCTTGCCTGCCATGCATGAGGTCCTAGGTGCAGGCAGGAAGATCAGAAATTAAAGGTTGTCCTTGACAACACATATGAAGGCTACCCTGGGCTACAAGAGATCCTAACAGGGAAACAAAATAGAGAAGCAAATATCCATAGCTACAAGTCCTCAACTAAGGAACTTAAATCCTCCCGTGCTGTTTATATGCTAAGTCATGGGTGGCTTTATATCTAGAAACCACGTCATCCCATTTTCTGAAGAACAGGAAATCTAAAGACACTTATGTTTTTCTCAGTATGTAATGCTAACATCTTAGTGATTCTTTTAAAGAATAAAAAGCTCCTGGTTTAAAGGGACAGTTTTATTTTTATATACATAGCATAAACCTCTCATTAAACAGGACCCATTAGAATTACAAGCTGGGGCTGGAGAAATGGCTCAGTGGTTGAAAGCACTAGGTGCCCTTCTGGAGGTCCCAGGTTCAATTCCCAGCTCCCACACTGAGGTTCACAGAATTTTGTAACTCCATTTTCAGAGGATCTGATGCCCTCTTCCATCCTCTGTGCGCACAATGTGTGTGCACATGTGTGCGTGCACACACTCACGTAGGCAAAACACCCATACATAAAGAAAAAAAAAATCATTTAAAAAAATCTTTAAAAGCAGAATGTTATACAAAATATTTGCTGCTAAGTTTAGAGCCAGAAGTCTGGTGTCTTATCTAAGCCATATTTTACTTCATCCTTTCATTTTCCAATACCATTTGGTTCTTGTAGTAATGTTCTAGAAACCAGTGTTTTTGTTATTTACCAACCATTGTGATTTTGTTTTGCTGAAAAACCCATGAACATGCCCCTTACTTTACTGTTGCCACATGCACAAAAGTTAGCTGTGTAAGCTGTTTTATTTTTTTTTTCTTTTTATTTCATTCTTCCTATGTAACAAAGTTTATGTTCCTTGACCAATATCTTTCCACACTTTTCTGCCTCATTCTGGTAAACAACATTCTGTTCTCAATTTCTTGTATCACTATTTTTTATAGTCCGCATACAAAAGAAAAGAAAGTGTCAGATGTATGGCATATGACATAATTATGCCCTTCAGTTTGAGTTTCTTTCTATTTTTAAGGCTAAAAGGGATTTTCTTGTATATGCCCTACATTATCTGTTCATCTTCCTGCCTGTCATGTGGGGTTCGTTTGTTGGCTATTCTGAATCATGGTGCTGTAATTGAAGTAGAGATATGTTATAGTGTATGGTTTCTTTTTTTTTTTTGGTATATATACATATTAGATCACTGGGTTACGGTAGTTCTGTTTTAAATATTTCTACACCATTGCCCATAATAGTGCCACTAATCCAGTCCCTCCATTAAGTATGCATTGGTTCACATTTCTCCACGCTCTCCTCAGCACTTGCTTCCAGTTTTCTTTCTGACAGTAGCCGTTCTGACTCAGAGGGAGTCCACTGAAGTTTAAGTTTGTGTTTCTCTGATGACATAGGGCATTTTTCATACAGCTTTTGGTTACTGTATATCTTCTCTGCCCATTTTTTCATTAGACTTTTTTCCTTACTAGTAAGTTGAATACTATTATTTTTAAGTAATTTTTAATTTAGGTGAACCTCTGTAGTCAACTTTTGCTAAAAGTTGTATTCCTCACAGAAAGGTTAAGCATTACTAATTATGTTTTTCATATCTCCAATGCTGAAAAAGATATGGGACATAATTTCAAATAATGACTCATAAAGTATATTGTCAGTCTAACCAAGTAAGTTCTAGAATAAAAAAAGAAAAACTTTATCTTGCTTATGTACATCCTCATGTTTATTACTGCCTCTATATTGCTTTATGTTCATTACTCATTGTAGTATTATCTAAAGTATTCTACAAATGTATTTACTCATAGTAAATTATAAAAGCTGAATATTTTAAATTTAATCAGCTGTCTTCTGTTTCATTCTAGGCACTTTGTTTAATGGCATTACCATTTATTCCTGCATCAAACCTTTTCTTTCCTGTTGGATTTGTTGTTGCTGAGCGAGTACTGTATGTTCCTAGCATGGGGTTCTGCATTTTAGTAGCCCATGGATGGCAGAAAATTTCAAACAAAAGGTGAATAAAATGCTGTGTTTTTTTATGGCTATTAAATTTATAATTAAATACATTAAAATTTAAAGTATTAGTTTTTAATCTGTGTGTAGTTCAGTTTTATAAGCCATACTTTTAATCTTTTCATCTTTATAGCTATAATTCAAGTTAGAAAAGCTTTTCACTGCCTAATCACTCTGTGTTCTCTATACATAATTTATATTACAATCCAACACAACAAACTAAGTCAGACCTAAGTGGAAACAATATCACTGATATTGAAACTAAAGCACAGATGACCATTTCCACTTTCCTATAGTGTCTAGGATATAGTCATCCTGTTAGAGTAAGCCATATTGAGTTCTTAGTGTATATAAGACGTGTTGAGCAAGCACTCATAGTTATCTCATCACCATCTTCAGATGTGTTTGTTGTTTTAACAGTTAAGGAGCAGTACACTTAGAAAGCATCATAATCATAGCAATTGTGTACATTTATTATATCACTTATAATTGTCAAATCAAGCAAATTTGTAGTAGTCAAATAAGAACATAATACTAAATTTCAATGTACAGGCGACTTCTCTTTATACCACTCGTAACATCTCTTGCCAGTTGCTTCCTCCTATATCCAGTCAATACTTTTATTTAAAAATTATTTCCATGGTTTTTATAAACATCTCCCACCTAGTTATCTCTTGTAAAATCTATCTCATAATCTTCTTACTATACCCACTTCTTGAATATTTTCTTTTTTTCTGTATTTTACATCTAGTCCCTTTTACTCACTAGATTATCTTATTTAATTTCATAATTTTCATCAACATCTACCAAGGCTTTCTTGTAATTTCTACCCATGTATCCAGTTTTATCAGCACTGATTTTTAGGGCGTACTATGTGCCAAGACTTATTTATGGCAAACGTTTAAAATTGTTTTCCCATGTAATCGTAACATACCTGCCCTTTTTTGCATATGTGAAAAGTGAAGCTCATATCAGTTACCTGATTTGCCCAAGGTTGCACAGATAGTAAATAGAAATGTTGATTACGATTCCACTGAACTCTGCCAATGATGGAATTGTGTGATCCATATGCCCTATTCTGCACACAAGGATTTGTTGAAAGAAGATCTTGAAACATAAACAGACTCAAACATGGACAGTAAGATGACTGAGGTTATTGAAGTGATCTTCCTGTTGTAGGTGAAGACTTAGAAATCAACAATTAGCCTAAAGTTTTGTGATTTGCATCTGTTTCACAGGTCTTTCTCTATTTTTTAACACATAATTCTGACCTTAATGTATCAATAAAAACATTCAAAGAATAGGAGAGTGTATGGTGTAATTTGTAAGGAAAACCGTTCTAAAGTCTGAAGAGGTGAGATTGACCCTTCCTAAACTCAATTATAAGGTATAAATAATCACACTCCAAGGACACTTATATCCAAAAGTTAACATCTCAAACTTTTTATCAAGCTTTTAAAATCATTTGGTTTTTAAATACAGCTTTAGAAATAGTGATTAATGCATTAGAATATAGAGCTAACTTTCTGTGTCTTTGAATTCATAGATACAGAGAGTTATAGGTCAAATATATTAGGAGAAAATGCATTTGTATTGAAAGTATGTAGACTTTACATATTCCTGTCCCTTACCAGTAAAGTCTTAACTCTCGCATAGTTGTTAGGTATTGCTTAAAATATATTGGGAGAGTTGCATAGGTTCTGTACAGATGTTTACTATCTTATATGAGGGTCTTGAGCAGCCGCAGACTTCGCTGTCCTATAGGAATTTTGTAATAGAGCTATAAATCCCAAAGAATGAGTAAAATATAAGTGAAGTCTCCGTTGGTAGACGATCTTCATGTTGCTTGTAATTTTGATGTGTTCTCTAAATATGTGTAGCCATTAGAGTGAATTCAAATATGATAATTTGAAAATATGTAAGAACCTTGTTACCTCTTCTAAGGTAAAATGCTTTGGTGATGAAGACAGTGCTATTTTTTTTTTTTTTTTTTAATCTTTTCAACAGTATACTGAAAAAGCTATCTTGGGTTTGTCTGTCCCTGGTGATACTGACCCATGCCTTGAAAACACTCCATCGAAATTGGGACTGGGAGTCTGAATATACATTGTTTATGTCAGCCTTAAAGGTAAAGTATTACGCTTCAGAAGACAAGAAGATGTAGCATTGAAACTCTTTTTACTGTACTTTTAGGTAGACATTTAATTCAGTTTTAGCCAAGAAACAATAAGTTGTATTTATATAATAAGTACCATAACCAAACTTCCTAAGTATACTTTTTAATTATCATAAATGGCATAGTAAATTTACTTGAAATCCACATGGCTAAATATTCAAGAAAAAATTATGTCTTAGTTGTTAGGCTACACATCTTCTTACAGTTAATTAGTAGCTTAGTTGTTATTAATGGTATATAAAATCATGAGGAATTCTGTAATCAATGCATCATTAATTCAGTGAGATAAAATACACAACAAAGTGTCAACCTACTATTTGAAGGCATATCACTGGTTCAGCACTATTAGGAATGAAGTTGATAAAGTGTGTGTGTGTGTGTGTGTGTGTGTGTGTGTGTGTGTGTGAGAGAGAGAGAGAGAAAGAGAGAGAAAACTCTCCCTCTCATCCTGTACATATCTACAAATCATATTTCCTTTTGACTATTTCTTTTTTTTTTTTAAATTGTATATATGTACAGATATCTGTGTCTGGGTATGTGTATGTGAATTCGGGTACCAACTGAGGCCAGAGGTGTTGGATTCCCCTGCATCTGGAGTTTAGGCAGCCCTCAGCTGCCTGACGTGTGCTAGATACCAAACAGAGTCCTCTTGAGAGCTACCCATGCTTTAAATGCTCCAGCCTCTTGTTTTGACTACTTTATTTCCCATTACTTATTCTAATATTATCTGTTTCACCCCAGTAGCCTATGAGATAGCTTAATATATCATCTGCTTAAAATTGGATGACTCAGAGGTTAAAAGCAGTGACTGCTCTTGCAGAGGTCCTGAGTTCAGTTCCTAGCAACCACTTGGTTGCTCACAGCCATCTATATTGGGATCTGATGCCATCTTCTGGCATGCAGGTGGATATGCAGGCAGAGCACCGTATTCGTAATAAATTAATAAAAAAAAGATTGGATGACTCTTTTTTTAATGTCTTTTTTAAATAATTTGTTTATTACATATACCATGCTCTGCTTCCATGTATACCTGCAGACCAGAAGAGGGCATCAGATATCATTATAGACCATTGTGAGCCATCATATGGTTGCTGAGAATTGACCTTATGACCTCTGGAAGAGCAATCAGTGCTCTTAACCACTGAGCCATCTCTCCAGCCCAAGATTGGATGACTCTTGACCATGCAGCTTTACTTCCTGCTAGCTGTGTAGATAAGTGAAGCATCCCCACTATACAATCAATCCATGATTTTTGTGTGCTAATGGTTTTCCATAATTATTAGAAATGCTGCTTACCTGTGTTCTCAGAACACTGATTAAAACCTACAGTTCCAGTCACTGCAACTCCTCTTTTGGCTGTGTGTCTTGCTCTACCTATCTGTGAACTCTTCACACAGGCATGAATTTCATAACCTTAATCCCAGCATTTCTAGTAAAATGGTAAGCTACGTAAATAGCTTTAAATGTACCCCATCTAAAAATAAGCTATCAATAGTGTCTTACATATAATTTTGTATTCTAGTACCTCTCCTAAGCAAAATACAAATACTACAACAGTAGTTTTCAAACAAGAGTGTACTCTAATTAAATAAAACTGCAGGAACATTTCTGATATATAAATGAAGTCAAACTGCTGTGGTCTTATAATATGTTAAAGCATTCATTCTCAGTTTGTGGGTCACGACCTCTTTCAGGATGGAATGGCCCTTTCACAGGGGTTGCATAAGACCATAAGAAAATACAGATATTTCCATAATGATTCATAAAAGTAGCAAAATTACAGTTATGAAGCAACAATGAAGATAAGTTCATGGTTGGGGATCACCACAACATGAGGAACTGTATTAAAGGGTTGTACAGTTAGGAAGGTTGAGAACTGCTGTGTTAGAGGAAAGGCAGACTGCATTATTTCTAGGAATATTTCCATGAACATTCCATTCCCAGTAATAACTAGACAAATACCTGAACTGTAGACTTTTTTATTTTTTTGTTGTTGCTTTTTTCTGATTATAGCTTATTCTATTTTCCTTTGTATTTAAGGTGAATAAAAACAATGCCAAATTATGGAATAATGTGGGCCATGCTCTGGAAAATGAGAAGAACTTTGAAAGCGCCTTGAAATACTTCTTGCAGGCTACCCATGTTCAGCCAGGTAAGCACTGTTCATTAATAAATTGATGAATAGCATATCCTCTGAGGCTTTATTAATTTTGTAGTTGTTAGATGGCACTATATACTTTAGGTGGAATGAGGGTGGAGGGTTTATTTAACTGCATTCAAGGGAGTAGAGGAAGGATTATTGCAGACACCATGGAACAAGATTTAGAGCATATTGTGAACTAAAACTGTGGTGCTAGGCAAAAGGAGGATGACAGAATGACAGACTCTTTTAAGGTGGGAGAAACAATCATATTTCAAGCATGTCCAGTATAGTGAGAAAAGTAATAATGCAGCTGTGGGGAAATAGACAGGATCTATTATGTATTGTAGGCTCCGTTACCTTTAGGACCTGGAATAAATCGTAGTAACAAAGAAGACATAGTGTGTAGACAGTGGGTAGAATGTGAGTGAATAATATGGAGTAACCTGAAGTTGCCTTCTGTTTGCTTCTGTTTCCTCAGTGAAAAAGTAAAATCACCAGTAGAGAGTAAATGAAAGGACAGTTGGAGATGTGTGAACAAGAGAGAATGCAAAATTGTCATGTAAGACAGTGCTTCATAAATTCTAATGTGCATAGAAGTCTAGAGATATTCTAGTGTACATGCTGCTACAGATTTAGATATAGCCTGAAATTATAGTAAACTCTCATATAATCATCCACATGAAGCAAAGCTAGGCAGCTAGAAATATACACATTTGCCAGCTGCAATTAGCACCCTGGATTAGTAATGACTAATTCAATTAATATAGTTAAATATTTTTCTCTTCTTTCCTCCTAAGGTAATGATATTATAGGCATGAATTACTCTGCTGATAAGGATTAGAATGTTTTACAGATGTGTTTTACTAAGGGAGAAAAGGCTAAGGGGTCAATTACGATAGTAGTTGTTCTAGTTTAAATTGATTCAGAGGGGATGGGAAAAAAGCGACAAGATCAGCAGATATGTTTGAAGAAATGCTGGCGTCTGAGTAACATGTGACTGGAGCAGAAGTATTTTTCAGTAGAGTGCTCCTGACATTTCAGGCACACAAAATTATTTACCAAAAGTTGTATCCAACTACCAATGCCACCAGATGCCACCACTCTGTTCTATTCAAAGGCAGATGGAGTGATTGCTCATATATTACCTATCACACGAATGGTGCAGTAGTGGGCACTGCCTCATTTTTCCCTACTTCATAAAATTGTGACCTCTGAACTAAGCGTTAGGGTAGGAAAGAAGTGAAATTTATTGAAAGAAACAACATCAAGGGCACTGTATTAGAAAATAAAATGTGTATGCCAAGTGTGGAGGCACACTCATTTAATCCCAGCACTTGGAAGGCAGAGGCATGTAGATCTCTGAGTTCAAAGCCAGCTTGGTCTACATTATTATAAGTTCCAGGACAGCCAGGATTGTATAAAGAGACCCAATCTCAAAATAAGAGAAGAAGAAAAATCCTTTGTGTATGTAGACTGCTAGAATTAAAGAATTTTGACAGTCATGGTAGACCCCAAGAAATCCTGGATCTGTGACCCAAATGTTGGTAGCTATAATATAGATGTGGGTAGACAGTTTAATAGTTCTAACAGTTGGGGGATTTCTAACAAGCACCAAGAATTGTCTGGAAGTAAAAACTGAGGTTAAGAGTGACACCTACTCTTCCTCCAGGCCCAGTGTTGCATAGGTTAATAAACCTTCATAGTCACCACAGGAAGTGGGACAGGGTAATTGAGTCTTCAGAATAGCCAAATTTCAATTAGAGAAGGGTGGAAAGATGGTTACAGAAGTGTAACTGTTGCCAATCTGTCTGTCCTAACTTTTCATGTCGGCTGATTTGGCCTGGAATGTGGAGGATATATCCTATATCCCTTCTTTGATGTTTGTAGCTTCTTGAACATAAAGTGTTTTTTTGTTTTTTTTCTCTCTCCATCTGTCTTCTACCTCAACGTATTTTTGTTGTATGTATCTAGTCATCTTTGATAAGCGCCTCATGGCCTGTCTTCCAATCATCTTCCCTTCTAGCTGAGTAAAAGCACTTGTTTGTAGACCCCTTACATTTTCTTTCGTATCTTTCCTGCAAGATATACATGTACTTTATTTCTTGTGTTATTTTTGCTAATCTAGGTCTTAATTTGCTTGAAATACTGATTTATTTTAAATGCAGAACAGTATAAACAGCTCATTCATGTTTTACATTTGCTTCATCTTACTGGTCCCATACACAAGCAAATTCATTAAATGTAGTAATTCTAATTTACTTCTTTCTAAAGTCTTAGATTTTCATTCTGTAATTTTGATCATTTAAAAAAATTGTCATTGTGTCTGTGTGCTATGTGCTTCTATAGTCACAGGACAATTAGGAGAATCATTTCTCTCCTTCAGTCTTGTGGGTCCAAGGGAAAGAATTCAGGTTGCCAGGCTTTATAAACGGCTTTACAAATGAGCCATCTTGCCAGCTCAAATTATCACTTTCATATCAAACACAAAATTTAAACCTGCTCAATCATATTTCTCTCACAGCTGTGTTGGAGTACTGATTTGTGTATATGCATTTTTGTAAATCCTAAATCGAGTGTATGTGTCTGTTGGGTGGCCAGTTTTCTTGTGTGAATGTTGTGCCACAGAAAGGTGGAGTGCCCCTCAGTTTCACTTCCTTCTATTTCAAGCACACATCCTGTGTCTAGCCTGGATATGACTTCGCCATCAACATGTTCAAATTGAAGTTTTGGTAGGCCATAGACCAGGAAGATAGTCAGCATCCTTAGAGTTTCTTTTGCTTAAGACACACAAAGTGGGAAATGATGAATGCAGCATTTATGGTGTTCGTTTGACTTGTTGCTATACAGCTATGCTCATAGGCTCACTTGGCAGGTAAAGTGATATGTTACGTATGATACTGCAGAAAGTAACAGAATGACCAAGGTCAGCTACAAGAGGCAAGTGTTTGGTGGTTAAAAGCTTAGACTCTGAAACACTGATGGTACCATGGACCTGTAGTGTGAGCACTCAGGAGACTAGGACAGAAAGGTCCAAGAATTGAGGCTATTAGGTTAGGAGATGCCTCACCGGGTTAAGGTTCTTGTGTGTTAAACATTTTGTTGTTGTTGTTGTTTTCTCTGAAAATGAGGATAGCCTGAGTTACATAGTGAGAATGCTTATAACCTGCTATCACCTAGACCTTATATTAAAATGAGTTCAATCACAAATTTTCTATATATTTTGACAAGTAATCAAGTCTCTTTTTAAGTAGATTTAAATACTCATTATTAAAACCTTAGTCCAGGGCTGGAGAGATGGCTCAGTGGTTAAGAGTTCCGCCTGCTCTTCCAGAGGTCCTGAGTTCAATTCCCAGCAACCACATGGTGGCTCACAACCATCTGTAATGTGATCTGATGCCCTCTTCTGCAGATAAAGCACTCGCTTTACAATAAATAAATTAATTAAAACACAAACAAACAAACCTTAGTCCAGTGTAAGTAACTGTAAGCTACATAATTAAATACATTATTTTCAATGCAACTAGGGAATAAGGAGATCATTCACAAGTGTGGGATACAGTGAGTATTCATGCTCCCACACTGTATTAAATACATGAGATAATCAACTTAAAAGAAGACAAAGTTTCAGGTGACTTGACCCATTGCTTTGAGCCTTTGGTAGGCGGTACTCACATGACCGTATATAAAGAAGAAGAGGTTTCTCACCACATGACAACCAAAAAAGCAAAGATAGGGTCTGAGTTCAAGTATTCCCTTCATGGCACATATCTGCAGTGACTTCCTACCACTGGTCATCTCTTAAAAGCTCCACCTCTTCATAAGAGCATAGAAACCAGCAGTGAGTGGGAACAGTTCACAGTTGCTGTGAGGCTCCCACTGGAAATGTAGTTTAAAATTTACTTTATTCTCTCTGGCATTTGATAAAACTAACAACAAACAAATAACAGGAAAAAATACAGGTTTTATTATATACCCAAGGATGGGAGTCAAAATACAGTATGAGCTTCAGCAGTCACTGAACCTTGTATGGGTTTAGCTTCGGCAGTGTGGGAGAGAGGAGCTATGCATAATGTGCAAGGCCATCTACTGATGAGGTTTCCTGGGTAACAATAATTTGAGATTGTCTTTCTCTGTGGTACATGTCAGGCCTCTAATTTTTCCTGTTTGGAAAGAATGTTCCTAGACAAGTAAAAAGATGTTCTAAAACTCCTGTCTCTGATTGCTTTTTACTTTACTAATAAAAGTAGGAATAAATTTCTTTTTTTTTTTTTTTTTTTAGTGTTCTCATTTTCTTTGATTAACCAACTCAAAATATACCAAAGAAATATATCTGCCATACGATGTAGAAGATATGTAAAAATTACTTATAAATACACACAAAATATATTTGTGCATGTTTTCAGGTGTTTAAGTACTTAAAATTATAGTTAAAATATAAAAATAAAAAGCATAGACATTAGAATTAATGACTAGAGAACAGTTCTTGGGAAATTCATTTGGCAGAGAATAAAATGAGATCAAATCCATTGCCATTGAAATAATTTCAATCACTATATTTTTCGTTGCTTTTCTGAAACTGTGTATGGACAAAATCATCCTCATAGACTCATATTTTCTGGATTCCTTGTTGTGTATAATTATTTTGATACTCATCAGTGTCTGAGAATTTAAAAAATACTTTTGTGTGGCTGAGCAGCACTTCTTCATAAGGATATACCATTTTGTCTAGCCATTATCTGTTCATGAACTGTTGGATTATTTGCAGTTTAGGTCTTTTAGAAGCAAAATTGTTAGGAACATTCAATTCTCAAAATGTAGTCCTCTGACAGTTTGTATGCAGTGCACTCAATGGAAACATAAAGAACATCACATAGTGAGATCTTGGGACTGTTGCTCTCCTCCTAGGTGAATGCCCAAGGTATATATGCTTGGCACCATGTGTCCTCAGAGTTGCACTAAAAAAACTACTGTTCCACAAGTGCAAAATCATCGCTGTTGTGGGCGAGTAGTAATCATAATCCAAACTGTTGTGTCTGCTAGATATTGATGTCAAATAAAAATTGTCCTCCATTGATCTATATTCCAAATGTTTGAAATAAATATTAGAATTATGTCTTTTTTACCTATTGTATAATTAGCCCTCATCTTTTTTAAGAGACATATTTATTCTCCCACTAATTAAATTTACTATGTATTTTATTTTCAATATCAGGAAATGAGATACAAATTCTTGACATTCTGATATTAACATAATTTTAAATAAATTATATAAAATTGTGTTATCATTTAAAAGAGAATAACAGCTTCTTAGTCAACCTACCAACCTGCCATTCCACTTTGATCACAATCACAATATTTTTTCTTAATCACAAGTTTTTTCATTTCTCAGCTGTAATTCTACATATTTGTGCATATTTGATAGTTAAACCCATGTCCTAATTATAGGACTTACCATAGTCATTTTCTCTTGTAGAGTTGAGCTGTATTTTTTTACTGAATTCTAGAATTGTGAGATTAAGAAAGTAGAAACAAGCTGTACATACAGGGCAGAATAAAATGTGGTAAAGCAGTTCATTGCCTTTGTCTCTTTTACCCTAAACCTTCAAAGACGCATTCAAGAGTTTCCCATGTTGCGTGCACTGTTTCCTTACAGTGCTCCAAGGCATTTGTAGCGTCCGACCAGTCGTGTCAGTGTAAGTCATGGCAGGTTGTTTTAGAAGAACTTCACAGAAAAAGCGGGGCCACCTTCTCTTGCTGGATTCTGAGCACTGCCGTCTCAACAGTTACCCTGAACAGTGCCTAGTTTATGTGCCAGTAACTGTGGTGTTTGTTTTAGATGACATTGGTGCCCACATGAATGTAGGAAGAACTTACAAAAATTTAAACAGAACTAGAGAAGCTGAAGAGTCTTACATGGTGGCCAAATCACTGATGCCTCAGGTAAGCTGCATTATTTACTGTGTTGTGTCCATAGGAAAAAACTCACTTAATTCACTGGTATAAATATACTCCCCAGTCTTCTGCTCCTGGTTAGACATAATTTCTTGTTCATATTTTTAAAATTTTAAAATTTATTTTGTTATACTAGTAAAATTCTCAGCAAAACTTACGCTCTGTGTTGCTTTAAATAAGCCATTAGGAAAACTTGTTATTTTTATTTGATATGTACTATCAAATATACAAATGTGTTTTTCTCCTTAACAGATTATTCCTGGCAAAAAATATGCAGCCAGAATTGCCCCTAATCACCTAAATGTTTATATCAATCTGGCCAACCTCATCCGAGCAAATGAGTCGCGCCTAGAGGAAGCAGATCAGCTGTACCGACAGGCGATAAGCATGAGGCCAGACTTCAAGCAGGCGTACATCAGCAGGTATCATAGTCCACCTTAGCGCTACCACTGTACAACAGAAGCTGAGTCTGCATGTATGTTTCAACTAAATTACCACCGTGTTCTTTTAGTGTTCTTTCTTGACAGCTAAGTATATGAAGGGTGGTGGACCTTGTAGTAGACTGACAGTCAAACGTCCGTAATTTGAAGTTGACAAGGGAATCCTTAGCTGAAGTAGGTTTACATGAAAAGGTTCTAGAAACAGCTCCATATTAGTCCTATTGTTTCTTGTAAACGTTTTTAGTCTATCTCAGTGCCTCTCTGTCTCTGTCTCTTCTGCCTTTGCAACAAAGCAGACTCCTTGGTTGACAGAAAAGAAAAAACAAATTTTTGTCTGACATCACATTAATATTTGTATATATTCTCATGTAAATGTTATCACTTTATACTTAAGGGACATTACATGATAAACTGTTTTATATACTAAGCATGACGCTCGTAATAATTATAATTCTCTAAGGAAAATATATTCCGAATTTTACTTTTTGAGATTAAATTTATTCCTAAACTAGATATTGTCTTTCTTTTCCCTCATTCAGTAGTCATTGTGTCATACATTATTACATAAGACTGTCAATAATTTCTGTATTAAAATAATAACCTTGATCTCATGCCTAGAAGTTGATTTACTTGTTTTAGTAAAGTTAACTACACTAACTTAAAGCAAAATAACTTTTTTTAAGTTCTCAAACTCAAAATGTAGCCATACTAGAAGGATAAAGGTTGCTAAACTTGTTGTTTCTGGTGTATTTCTGAAAGCTACCTGCAGGTGGCACAAGTACTCTCTTAACTAACCTTTTCGAAATTCCATTTATTTATTTAGCCAGCCACCCATCTATTTATTTTCTTGTTTGTCCGTTTGTTTGTTTATTTATTTATTTATTTATTTATTATTTTTAAATACTAATCTCCTCATATAGTCACTTAGTCGCCTTCAACGTATTCTTTTGGAATGATCACTCAAAAATAAATATCACATCTAAAAGTACATACAACTAGATTTGCTGACATGGAGTTCAGACTTGAGGCTAGTTTTACAGACTGATTTTTGAAAGAGACCTTTTTAGTCTAAAATGGTATTTGTGAAATGGCATAGTAAGACTGTAATGTAAGCCTTTCTATTTGATTCCTTCAGGGGAGAGTTGCTTTTAAAGATGAATAAACCTCTCAAAGCAAAGGAAGCATATCTTAAAGCACTGGAGCTGGACAGAAACAATGCAGATCTGTGGTACAACCTGGCAATTGTTTATATTGAACTGAAAGAACCAAATGAAGCACTGAAGAACTTTAACCGGGCATTGGAGCTAAACCCCAAACATAAGCTAGCGCTGTTCAATTCAGCTATTTTAATGCAAGAATCAGGTGAGTTTCCTGAATTTATGTCTCTAGCTAATCAATTAGAATATTTCAAAACCCATAACAAATATTTTATAGATAGACTGTTTATAACAGAATAGTACACATAAGGAAATATATAGTAAGAACATTTAAAACACTTGACATTAAATTTTTTCGAATGACACCAAGAGGCATATGTGGCAGCATCGCTCACTTTTCTAGAGTGTGTTAGCTGTGTCAGGCAGCACCTGACTGCTTTACAACATCATCTTGCTCATGTAAACATAATAAGCCTTGTATAGGAAATATAACTCCAGCTAGTGAAGAAATATTTTTAACTATAGGTAAGGATTTCAAAGCATAGCTTATTAGGACATACAAGAAAATTCTTTGTGTATCTTTATATGTGTGTGTGTGTGTGTGTGTGTGTGTGTGTGTATAGTTTTAAAATATTGTAATTTCTTGCACCTCATATAATATAATAAACTAAGATCAATCCCAATAAATATGTTTTCAAACCACATTTTATATAGGAATATTTTCCTTCATAAAACAGCATAAATGATTTAGAGTATTAATTTTTATGTGGAAAATATCTTCTTTACATATTTTATATGTGGGTTAAATGTATATCTTTAAACTTTTACAGAAGTGAAAGAACCATAAAATTAGAAGTATTTTGTAGCTTAAATGGACTTTACCTTCCCAAATTGTCTATTTAATAGGCTAGGAAATTAGGCCAAAAAGAGCTAGTAGGTACCTCAAATGTATATAGCTACTATATAGTATCTCATCTAAAAGCCTATTGATTTATTTTCAGATATTTCTTATTGATCATAATGTCAATTAAAGAAATATAGAGAGGTCTTTATGTTTGATGTTCAAAAAATATAAATTTAAAAACTAGTATTTTTGTTAATCTTAAGAATTATGAAACTTGCTCATTATCCAACACAAGTTCTCATCTAAATGTATGAAGATACAGAACTTTTAAAATATTCTAATAAAAACAATTTTACTGTTTGCTTTTCAGAACCTCATGTTACAGTTTTATACTTAATAATTTTTTTTTCATGAAACTTACTAAATTTTTTTAGCTAACATACAAAAAAAATCTGACTTGGATAATTATAGTTATTATAATACTTGCTGACACACACACACACACACAAACAAACATATGTTGGGGTGACCCACAAATACTGTATTTTCTAGCTGTGAAAAAGTGTGTTCTTAATTGTTATTTAAAGTGATCATTGCCCAGCCAGCAAAATATGTAGCTGTTACTTTCTTACCTTTAAAAGTAAGGCAAGCTGCCCTAGGGAAGGTGACTTTCTACAGCTGATTAGCTGAGTGAGGAGAGTGGCTTCTTGCATAATAAAGAGCTAACAGCAGACGCTGGGGCAGGAACTAGGGGCAGGAGCAGAAGCAGACAGTGACCCAGACACAGATGGAGAACAGGCAGAAACGGGTGGATGCGGAAAGAAGGAAGAAGGTGCTGTAGCTGGAAAGCAAGCAGTTAAAATCCCAAGGATGGACACAGTGGCTGAGAGACTGCCTCAGCCAAAAGCCCAACAGCTTTAGACTATATAAATGTCTCCATGTCTTAATCACGCCTCATGCAGGATCTGCGAAAGCCCCACATACACACGTTGTATAATTATTTTAAAAAGTGAGTAAATTTACTCAAAGAAATTAAAGAATTTATTTGGTGTGTAAACACAGAATGCCAACAGAACTGTGCTTGAATACACATCTTTGGAAATCCTATGTCTTATACTTCTATATAGTCTTCCTCTCAAGTACTTACTGATTGAAAAGGAAAGTAACTTGTAATTTGACAGTTTCCTGCACATTTTTCCCTATAAAGAAAAAGGTGTTTGGTTCCTACGTTTTTATTTAGATGCAGAAATAAGGTGCTTTGTTGTTATATTTTGTAATATAACAAAACACCTAAAAAGCGTTCATTGATAATTTATCTCCTTTAAGGTGAAGTTAAACTCAGACCTGAAGCTAGAAAACGGCTTCTGCACTACATAAACGAAGAGCCACAAGATGCTAATGGCTATTTCAACTTGGGCATGCTTGCCATGGATGACAAAAAGGATGCTGAAGCCGAGAGTTGGATGAAGAAAGCCATCAAGTTACAACCTGACTTCAGAAGTGCTTTGTTTAACCTGGCGCTCCTGTATTCGCAAACCGCTAAGGAGTTAAAGGCATTGCCAATTTTAGAAGAGCTGCTCAAATACTATCCTGACCACACTAAGGGTCTCATTTTAAAAGGAGACATTTTGATGAACCAAAAGAAGGATATACCGGGAGCCAAAAGGTGTTTTGAAAAGATACTAGAAATGGACCCAAGCAATGTTCAAGGAAAGCACAATCTTTGTGTTGTGTACTTTGAAGAAAAAGACTTACTAAAAGCTGAAAGATGCCTGGTTGAAACGTTGGCATTAGCACCTCATGAGGAATATATTCAACGCCATTTGAGTATAGTCAGGGAGAAAATTTCCTCTTCTGGTATTATGGAGCAGCCACCATCCCCAAATGATAAGACGTCAGGTACAGAAGAAAGAGATGAAATCCCTTCTGAGGATGTAAAAGAAATGACAAGTGAATCCAGACCAGCACAAATCATAAAAACAAATGATCATAAAAACTCTAAATCCAACAAGCAATCAACAAAACATGCAGACAAAGAGGCCCCCCATAAAACAGCAAAAGAGATCAAAGAAATTGAGAAGAAAAGAGTTGCTGCTTTGAAAAGGCTGGAAGAGATTGAACGGATTCTAAATGGAGACTAATACTGCTCTGTATCATGTAACAGTGGTGTCAGAGACCTTCAGTCTATTTCATGTGTTTGCTTGTAGTAGAAACTGAAAAATACTGGTGTTTCAGAAATTGCATAAAATCCTGCATATAGGATCAAAACGAGATTTTCACTGAAGACCTCTCTGGCCTAGGATATATGTCTTACAAGATGGGACACAAATTTTAATTTGGGTGACTATAGGCGAAATCTCAAATTCCAGGTGAATTGAAACTTACAGAAACAAAAAGGTTTGGGTTTTTTTCTGGGGGAGTAGAGGAGTTGGCAGATCTGTCTACTAATCTGAGTTGAAATATGGGTGTCAAGAATGAACCCTTGGAGATAAATCCAGTGTGTACTGGGTTTTGTAACTTCGTTTATTAGTTTTTTTCTAATTTTTTTCTTTACCTCTTCAGATCCAGCAATGGATTGATACTCATTGAAGGCTTATTTTTTTCCAGTAATTCTTCCTGTAAATCAAGGGACATTATACTACAAATATATGCTGTTTATGTGTTCTTTGAGGTTTAAAAGGAATGGTGGAAGAAGCATTTAAAAGTAAGTCATGACACATTAGCTTAGAACTGCATTTTCTTAACTACATATTTGCCCTTCATTCTAAACTATAATAACTAAGCAGATAAAGTTTCCTATGTACAGACTCCTAGTGGTGCTCACTAACCCTGTATCTTCTCTTTCACACGGAGTATTCTAACATGAGCTACATAATCATGGCTGCTCATTGGGTTTTGCTTCCCGAAGTAATCTGCTCCTTGGCATATTGTATACTGAAAAGTCCTAGTCATTCTTACCTTAAGCGTTAGAGCAATTATAGTAATCTCTTTGCTTTTAACTTAAAATCAGTTTTTGTTTCCAAAGTCACATATTAATTATTAGATACCTAAGCCACTAGACTCAGTTTTCTTAACTGAAGGCAAAACAATGTGACATTTTTAAACACTAAATTTTTAATAGGTTATATTATATATTTTATTAAATATTTATTTTAACTACTGAATTTTCATCAAAATTTTAAACTTTTAGTTTAAATTGTTAGTTCCCTTGAGTTAACTAATCTCTAATTATATTATGTCTTAGAACTATGCTTCTGTAATGTTTTCTAAGAAATCTTTAATAAATAGGTCACAAGAAATATGTTCTGTATTAAAGACCCATTCCATTTAGTTTCTCAAAGGATCTGACATAGATTTTTTTTTTTTTAATAATTTAACTCCAGCACTGATGCCAGTGGGTGTTAGTTCTTGACCCATGAGATTTCGTTAAACTTCAAAGCAATGTTTTGTTTCAGTTCTTAGAGTGTAGCTTTGTGACTTCAGACATGAAGTGAAGAATACCTCATATGCTATGACTTGAAAATGAAGTTGTTATGCGCTCCTATGCATCTCTAGAAAAAGACTTTCCTTGTAATCACTACAGTTAAAATTTGAAGTGGAGGATTGTTCAGTAAACAAAGTCAAAAGAAACCTTTTATGATAGCAAACATAATAAAAGTTTGAGGACTATTTTATTAAATTTATGTAGCTAGTCAAGTGATAAGGATAAATATTAATTTTAATAGAAAAATCTTTTATTATCATTCATAATGATGTCTGCCACAAAGAAGTGCTCATACTTGAATTTTAATTTATTTAACTCAAATCCATTTTGGGTAGCAATTATTAGTTATTACCAAACAGTGATGCTCAACTTCATTTCATAGTAGAATTATATGGGAGCTCTCCCACCCATCCCCTAACAATTAAATATAATTTCTAGGAAAATGAACCACGCTTCATTTTTTCCAAAACTTTGTTGAGTGATTCTGATTTGTAGTTAGGAGTTACAAGCCACTGCTCTAAATTAGTTCAGGTAAGATCCTGTATTTTTCTTGTGTTAACTTTGCACATTAGTAATAGAACCCAATTAAGTTTTGATAGCTTAAATCCCACTAAGGAATGTGTTCTAAGTAGTATTTATTCCGGGAAAATATAAATAGTAAATTTTAATCGAGCTTTCTTATGGTCATATTAATGTTTTTAACATGCATGAAATTTTATTGAAACTGTTGAGATAAGAAATGATAAGAATATGCCTCCAACTGCCTCAGAGCTGTCTTCTGAAGACAGGAAACGTGCGCATTTTTAAGCCCAATTACCTATCCTGTGGTTTAGTACTTGGGATATCTGAATTTAAAAAAAACAAGACTCATCACAGGTTTGAGTATGATAAGAAGATAGAGTTTAAATTTTTGGTGTTTTACAAATCTACTCACCAAAAGTTCTACTAGAGCTTTGACAATCTTCAAGGAGCTGTGATAGATTATACCTTCACTACTCCTCAGAAAGTGGAGTTAAATTCTAAATCACTCCTATAGCTGTTTTTGTCTTCCCTATGAACATTTTAAATTAGGAATTTTCTAATTTTTCCAGTGAGTAGCCCCATGCACCAACCCCTCTCTTTGAGGCTAGGCCTTATAGTGTTACCCAAACAGGTCTTGAACTCAGTCTCAAGTAATCCTGTCCCAGCTCCCAGTGTAACTTGGAATACTGGCAGCCAAATACTTGTCCAGTCCCAGTGTGTGGTTTTCGGAGGTCAAGGACCTCTGAGGTCAATGAGAATAAAATAACTATATACATATCACTGTTTAAAAGGTTTGTGTTTACGGTTCTGTATTTAGTGTGTGAATTATACAATTCTAATAAAACCTCATTGCCTTTTCTTTACATTGGGTTTTCTTTTTTTTTTTTTTTTTTTTTTTTTTTTAATACATTGGGTTTTCAACTTCATGTTATAGAATACTTCTTCAGAGATGCTTTAATGAAAACTATTAAGAATATATAGATTTGTATGTCAATTTATACTTCAAAAATCCATATATTTGTCATATTTATTTTTTTATTTGCATGACCAAATGATATTTAAAATGAACCCCATCCCCTAATATCTGGTAATTCTTAAAACTGTTGTCACCAATCCATATTAAGGGTTCATTTAAAAGTAGTTTAAAATTGTATACATTTTATATTACTATGCTATTTGTGTGTATCACATTTTTAAATATTCATTATTAAATTGTTACTTTTTAAAACTTTCAACCTGATTGCCTTTTGATATTGAAATGAAATGCAAAGTTTTGTATATAGCAGGTCTGTCTACAGAAAGAAACAAATGAGCTGACATGTAATGGTAGAAATGTCCTGTGAAAAGCATACATTATAATTCCTGATAACGATATATTTTTACTTGGTGACAGATGCCAAAATAAGAAAATAAAAAGGGCTGGGCATAAGTGGCACACACCTTTAATCCCAGCGCTCGAGAGGCAGAGGCAGGCGGATTGCTGTGAGTTTAGGGCCAGCCTGGCCTACAAAGTTGAGACCAGGACAGCCAAGGCTATACAGAAAAACCCTGTCTCAAAAAACCAGAAAAGAGAGACAGAGACAGAGAGAGAGAGAGAGAGAGAGAGAGAGAGAGAGAGAGAGGAAAAGACTAAACTCAAGCTTGGAATTTTACATAAAATTTACTTCTGTATCTCTCCAGGTTTACATCGATGTTGTCATCCTTACTGTAACATAGGGTAAGTTTCTTACCTTGTTTCCTTACATGCAAATTAATTCGTCTTCAGGTTTTTTAAAAAGAGTTGATATAATTAAATTGCATAGAAACATTTCAAGTGCTTAATAGATTTATTTATTAGAATAAACATAAGGCTTAAACTCTTCCCTTGGGTAGATACAACTTGACTTTTATGCATTCCAACATACATATCAATGATGATCATAATGGCAAACATGGGCTTAACACTAATGTTTATGTATAAATATCTAAAGATAATTCTGGAATAAATTAAAATGAAAACTAAGCTTTAAATTACTCTACTGTACTTAACCATGCTCTTTCTGCTATCAGGGACATAGCAAAAGACGATAGAAAAAGTCTGCAAACTGTACCTCAAATTCTTGAACACACTTTATCAAAAATATCTGTGTTTATGTCAGTGAAGTTGATAATTTCCATCGAAAGGAATTTATGTTCTACAAATATTTGGTGCCTTTCTACTTCTGCTTTGAGTAAAATAGATCTAAGAAATTGCAGTTTATCCTTTCTTGAAGACTTCAGTGATTAGAAATCAGTAACCTGTACTTTTACCTTTTTTATAACTTTAGTGTGGGTTTTCAAAAAGGTGACTGATTACGCTACCCTAAACTATGAATGAATGATAAAGTGGACTTTTTTTCAATCTCAAAGATCAACTCAAGAGAGCTGATTATCTTGTAAATTTCAGTCAGCAGAGAATTATTTCAATGATCAGGAGTTTCTTTGGTTATTTCACTAATGAATAAGAAACACCTCAGGAAGTTATGTATTTACAAGCCCACTTGTAACCATGGTTCTGATTTTGGTGCATTATGGCTAGCCAGATGGCTGACCTTGGAAGTGAGTAGTTTCAAGTCTCCAAACCATGAATCCAGTTGCCTAGTGATCTTCACTTATACAATTAATCATATACTTCTCCCAAGCCAACGGCCAATTGGTACATTTTAGAATGCTAAATATAAGAATAGGGAATCCATACATTGTTAAGAAGAGAAAAAAAGTGCTAGCCACTTTCTTGCCACCAAGACTAATGAGAATCACAAAGATAGGAATCTAGGTGGGAGAAGAGGCCTTAAAAGAGCTATGGAGCATTTGTGAGCTCGGTATAAAATATATATACTATATATTTGACTCATTCTATGTAGAGGGAATCAACAGGTAGGACATACTGCTAAACTTTGTGTATATCCATTAGATTTAGTCTGAGCTCTGCAGTACCATAGATTCCTGAGTTTGACTGAAAAGTAGACAAAAATGTATTATTTTTTAGCCTTGCTTTGGACACAAAGTCTTGAAGAGAAAGGGAAACCTGCCATCAAGGTAAACAAACCCATTGTCATCTCTGTTAGATATCCAAAGATTAAGGGGGAAAGGGAAATGATGACCAAGCAAATACAAATAGACACACTTCTTTCCTGCTGGAGATATCAGAAAAAGAAATAGACACACCAAAATGTGGACTCTATGAGAATAAACTAAATCTACATTCTAGACCTGAAAAACAAGATAGAAACTTTTAAATTTTAGACTGGACAAAGCAGAAGATAAAATTAGTAAACAGAGACATACTAACTACTTACACAAACTGCACTAGCTGGCATTGTAGACAGGGTAAAAATGCAAAGATGGGAACAGGCTATAAAGAGACAGTCAAAAGAAGTAACATTGATTTTACTGTACTTCCTGAAGAAGAGACTACTCAAATACAATATTTGAAGAGGTAGTTGCCAAATATTTTCCAAGTTTCATCGCTCTGTTAATGCAAATGTTTAGCATATATTCAACCAAATACATTGAAAATTGTCTTAAAAGCAACCAAAGGAATAAGAAATAAACCAAAAAAAGCAGTAAAACTGATAGCCCAACTCTTAATGAAACATGGTGGCAAATGTCTTTAATTCCAGCACTAGGGAGACAGAGTCAGGAGGAGCTCTGAGATCGAGGACAGCCTGGTCTACAAAGTGCGTCCAGACAGCCAGGGCCACATGGAGAAACCCTATCTACAAAAAACAAAAATCAAAGAAATTTTAAAAAAAGAAGCCAGGGAAATCAAAATTCAATGGAAGAACAAGGTCTAAAGAAGAAAAAGAGCGCAGACAAATCAAGATTTAACACCTATAAAGGTTTATTTTACTGACACAGGAAAAGAGTTTCTGAACAGAGCATTGATAGCATAGGCACTAAGAACAGCAGCTAATAATTGGGACCTCATGAAACTGAAAAGCTGTATGTCAAAGGACATCATTTGGGAGAAAGTGGCAGGCTACAGAATAGGAAAAGAACTTTACCAACTACACATCACACAGAAAGTTAATATCTAAATTATTATAAAGAATTCAATGCTGATCATCAAAAACCACCTAACTAAAAATGGTATGTAGAATTAAAGTTCTCAAAAGATGAAACAATGTTCAACATTCTTAATCATCATGGAAATTCAAATAGAAAATACTTGGCGATTTCAGTTTACATCTATCAGAATGGCCAAGGTCAACCAATGGTAACTCATGCTGGTGAAGATGGGGAAGGGGAGCACTCATCCATCACTGGTGGAAGCACATACTTTTACAGCCACATGGAAAACAATGTGGTGTTTCCTCAGAAAGTGGTAAATAGATATTCCTTAAGATTCAGCTATCACCACTCTTGGGCATATATCCCAAGAAGTCTACACCCTACAGAGACACTTGCTCATCTGTGTTCATTGCTGCTGTATTCATAATAGCTCGAAGTTCAAAATAGCCTGGATGTGTATCTACAGATGCATGGATAGTGAAAATATGGTACATTTACACAATGGAATATTACTTAGCTGTTAAAAATAGATGTGAGTTTCCAGGTACTGGAAGGTACTTTGTATGCTACGAGTGAAGAAAGGTAAAAACCAACCCTACTAAAAATGCTCTAATCTACACGAGCGACCTGCCTGCATAATATGCTAGGGCAATAATGGCACAGGCATGGGACTAACCAGCCAATATTTTATTTAATTAAAAACCATCCCAAATGAAAACACTTTGGTGTACAATGGTGACCTGCCTGCATAATATGCAGGTGCAATAATGGCACAAATAAATGGAAATAAACAACCAATATCATATTGAATTTAAAGCCCACCATGAGATGGAGTCCGTGCCTGACACTGCTAGGGTAGCCAAGAACCTCAGGCTAGCTAGACCATGGGCATAGCAGAACACTTTGGTTCTGCTAAAGGTGCATAGCAATAAAATGACTCCTGACAACATGCTGTTGTGTCCATCGATGAGTGTTTCACTCAGCCAACATCAAGAAGCTCCCTCTTGTGGTAGATGGGGACTTATACAGAGACCCACAACTGGACAGTGTGCAGAAAGTGAGACCTTTGGAACAGCCAGTTATATATAAATGAGATGTCTTCATCAATTTCCAGGGAACTCTTTGGAAGGGAGGAAGAAAGATTGTAAAAATACAATGGGATTGTTGCACATACTAACTCATAAAGGCTGTGTGTGATAACATGCACAGGGCAGCACAGTCCAAGCATGAGGGGGTCACAGCATAGAGATGAACATGTCCTTCTATCCCTAACCAACCCCTTAACAGCTACTTGCGAAGGAAAAAAAAAAAAAATCTGTTTTCTAAATGAAATCTCACTGAGTCTATAAACTACTTAAGGCGCGGCGCAGGCTCCAGGCCCAGCAGTAGATGGCCAACACAGAACAACCTCAGTGGTAGTCTTGTGGATTCTCCCTCCTCTTACTGCTTTGTTTGGATATCTTTTTCTCTCTCTCAGCTTCTGTTTATAAATTACGGTTTCCGACTTTGTATATTTATGGATTTTAGTTTTGTGTATCTTCTGTGTATTTGTCTCTTGTGTTTTTCTTTGTATTCTTTTTTCTCTTAATTATGGTTTGTTTTATTTACTTTTTTGTTTGGGAAGAGAGGGAGGCATGGAGTTTGACTGGTAGAGAAGTAGATAGAGTCTGGGAAGAAGTGAATGAAAAGAAACTGATCAGAATGAATCATACGAAAATTAAAATCTTGCTTTAGCCATAAAGGCAAAATAAATTATTTTAGAGAATTTTCCCCCAGAATATCCATAGTATAGCAATTAATAAACACAGTTTTTAAAAAGTTTTTAATTATTCTATATGTATGTTTTCCCTACATGTACATAAATATACCTGTGTCCCTGGTGCCTGTGGATACCCAAAGAGGCCATCATATCTCCTAGAAGTGGAGTTAGAGATAGTTGTGCACCTCCATGTGGGTGCTGGGAACCAAATCTAGTTCCTTTGCAGATACAGCAAGTGATTTAACCATGGTACCATGCTGCCCGAATACAATCCTTAAGAGTAAAAGGAAGTGACCAAATAGGAGTGTAGATCCAGGGAAAGATGTGAAGGATGTAGATATGTAAATATAAAATAATTCTGTCTGTGACAAAAGAAATGTAGTGTGACTACACATGTAAGAAGTGTATTTTATGTGTAGTTAAAATCTCATAAGAGTCTAAGAAATTAAATTACTATGGGTTCTGTTTTCCATGAAATGGTAGGAAAAGGCAGAACAACAGCAAAAATACTAAAAGAATGAGTTGTACATAGAATATATTAATACATATATGACTATTAATAGGGTAATAAAATGTTGAAAGTGTTATTTCTACATACTAACAACTGGGAAAACTGTAACCCTGTCAAACATGCGTTGAAAAAATATAACAAAGCCTGTATAAGACCATTATACTGAAAATTGTAAACATGGAGATAGGAGAAGAGAGGAGACGGCTCAGCAGGTGATGTGCTTGCTCCTACATAATGAAGTCCTGAGTTCAGACCACCAGCATCCATGTAAATAATTGGTTGTGGCTGCACACTTTTGTAATCCTACCATTCAAGAGGATGGCTTCTTAGAGGCTCCCAATCCATGAGTTCCAAAGTCAATTAGAGACCCTATCTCAAAATAATAATTTAATTAATTAATTTTTTAAAAGAAGACAATGTAGGAAACCACCTGATATAGAACTCTGGCCTACACACACACACACACCACAGGTTCATACAGACGTATATGCATGCACCACATGTACAGAACTATAAACATTGCTGAACTACTTACGTGAGATGAATAAACATTTCACATGTACACACCTACTACTACAACAAAACTTAAAATCACTTATAATAAAATGTATTTCCTTTCATTGCTAGTGGGAGAGAAAATTAATACCAAACCCTTTGAAACCCCATTTGGCAAAATGTAATAAAGCTAAATATACATCTATCACTTAACCGATAGATAACTTATATACAAAGCCTTAGTGATCTATGAATCCCAGTACTCTTAGCATTCCTCACAACCTCAACAGAGGACAGTGAAGGCATGTGATAGCTATGTTTGATCAGATTAAACTATGACTATTGTGTTGCAGAAGATTTTTATCTTTAGGGGTTTTAATAGAGCAATCTGCTAATTATATTGAGGCTCGGAAAATCTGAAACATGGGAAGACAATGCTCTTGACAGCACCAAGAACAACATACCACTCTTTAATTCCTTGACTTCTTTCAGGGAACTCCCATCATGGAATGCACATTAGATTGTGTCTATATTGGTACATGTGTAATCCTTTGTAACACAGAGTAAGAATATTAAAAGTCAATTTGTAATTGACTTTTGTATTTGTAATGGACCACAACTTTTTAACTGTTTCAGAAACCTATTGAATTTAACAAATTCTTTTTTTAATCTATTGTAACTCTATATTTATTATTTGGATAGTTGTTTGATACTTGCATTGTAATTAAAAACATTTAGATAATAGTTACTGCTTATTGGCAGCGATTATTCTATGTAGTCTAAGTATTTTTCTTACTTGATACTCACATCTAAAACCATGGAATCATTTCCATTCTCAAAATGACACAATTCAAAATTTCAGAGGTTACAAAGGAGGAAGAAAAGAAATTTACAGAGTAAAAGAGCCAAGGATACAGCTCAATGCAGATTTAGAATTTAAAGTTAGATATATCCAGCTATGAAGTCTATTCATCTCACCATTTTGTGCTCTTTTATCATAATGAGTTCCAGTTACATGCTAAATTTATGTTGTGATAAGCTCTTGTCATATTTATTTCATGACGTAGAAATATACACAAAAATGAAAAAATGTAAAAACACACCTTATTTGAAATGCTTGATCCCCAACTTGCACTAGAGGATATAAGTATGTTGATCTTTATGCACAGAAAGTAGCTTAAAGAAAGCCATCTTATAGTCATTTTTTAATGTGAACAATTGGGAGACTAATACATGGAATTGCACAGATTATATACACTATAATAGAGTAACATTAATGTGTCCCCAGTGGACCCCTGCTGTACAGCAAATATGCAAGAAAATGTCTTTCATTCAAAAGAGCAATGTCCACAGCACACTCAGGTAACAGCAAGAACACCTTAAATGCTATTTCATTTAACCATTAAAATGTCCCTTACGTGCCCACTTATGTCAAAGATTTATTCTATTTTGCCAGGAGGCCTGGAGATCTTAGCATTCACTCAAATCTATATCAGGTCAGTGAACTATGCTGATAAAATTCTCAAAGTAGATACAGTTGGTTTGTGAATAATAATTTGTGTTTTGGTTTTTTGTTTGTTTCCTTTTTGTTTTTTGGGGTTTGGTTGTTGGTTTGGTTTGGTTTTTCGAGACAGGGTTTCTCTGTGTAGCCTTGCCTGTCCTAGACTTACTTTGTAGACCAGGCTGGCCTTGAACTCACAGCAATCTGCCTGCCTCTGCCTCCTGAGTGCTGGGATTAAAGGCATGTGCCACCATGCCTGGCTATTAATTTGTGCTTACTTTCCAGTTCGTTATACATTCCTTTATTTAGTACTGTGATTTTACTAAGCTAAATTTTCTTGTGAAATCTCCATATCCTAGTCCCCGAATCTGTGTTCATTATGTTATCAAGGGGTCCTTACTGATGTGATTAAATTAAGTACCTTGAGATTAGAAGTCTTGCATGGGCTTTGTAACATGACCCAGCAGCTCCATGTGGCTAGGGCTGAAATGCTTCTGTCAACATGCTTCCTCAACATTGATGTGTTACTCCCACAAGCATCACTTGTCCTGTGAGCCCACAATGAATAGCTGGAAGGGATGAAGTAGATGATTAAGTCTCCAGTGAATGTAGCTTGCCTTTGTTGCCCGTATGGAATTCCTGAGTAGCTGCAGAGTGCACGGTCACAGAACATTTTTCTTTGACCGTTCTCTACGGCACAGTTGCTGTGGTTCTGAACAACAAAGGGTGTAAGATCCTAGCAGAGCTCATCTGGAGCACAGAGCTCATGGAGCTCAAAAAGGGAGCCATTCTCAAAGCCACACTGGCAATGCCTCCATGAAAAACTATGGCACAACTAGCTGGACTACAAAAACATTTGCAAGGCAGCATGATGGATGGTGATGAAGGAGCCACTTCTGAGAAGATGGAGAAAGATGCTGTCTTTCTGGTGGCACTTCCTAGGTCTGTTGTTCCTGCCTACGGTGAAGAATTCTGGATGTCCTAAATTTAGATTCAGGACAGATATTGAGGGAAATAAAAAAGATAAATTTGTTTTAATTGACAACTTTAGGCTAAACCAACAAAAAAATTAAAAATACACTGATACAGCTATGTTTTGCTTTGTTCTGAATCATGGTCTCTATTTGTAGCCCTGATTGGCCTAGAATTGACTGTGTAGAACAGGCTGGTCTCAGACATACAGAGATCCACCAGCCTCTGCTCACACATGCTGAGATTAAAGGTGTATTCTACCACACCTGGCTATACATACATTTTTATAAATCAATAAATATATTGCCTTAATTTTTATAGGGAAACATGTATTTATCACATATAGAGCAACAATAGACCAAAGAAATAACTCTATCCAAGGCCAGCTTGGTGAACCAGTGAGTTTTTAGATGTTACTTATAGACTGTTTGTGACCCAAAGACAGTTATGTCATCAAAGTATCCCATCCCAGCATAGGTGACAGTTCACAAAAGTTGTGTCACTGGCATCTGTTTAGTAATTTTCAGGCAGCTACACAGTGGAATAGTGCATCCCACATTATTTGTTTACCCACTGTGAACCTTGGAGTGACCAACTCAGGAACCTGTGAGAGCTTCTGAGTGCAGCGTCCCCTGCATTTTCCATGAGATCTCCAGCATGCCCAAAGCCTGCCAAGGAATATTAACCTCATGGGTGATCACATCCACGTACTCATAGCAGTTCTGATACTAGGCAGCCATGGTCATCTCTAACCCAGCAAAAGAGCAACAAAACAAAAGTTTTAATACTGTCAACTAAACAGCATCCACAATATTGAAAATAGGAAATTATGTGAGTTTAGAATGCTATGAGTATGTTGCTGTGAGAAATAAGTAGATTTTTTCACCAGTGTATGCATACAAACTGTGATTCTTTAATCACATAATCACTGTCTGTATAGATCATGTATATATTTACATTTACTACACTTCTTGGAAAAAAGTATTTTATACTAGTCATCAAAGTTTCCCAGTACTGATCTCAACCAATTCAGTTACAGATGATCTTTATTTTTAATTTTACTCTCAATATTTTATTGTTTAAAATATGAGTAAATAAATATTCTTTCCTGAGGATCAAAAGAAGAATTAGAAGAAAAAAAAAAAAAAAAAAGCACAATGCACCAAAGAATAAAATTATACTCACCCCCATTCCAAATCTCAAATGCTCAGCCTAAGAAAACTCTTGTCTCGTTTTTACTTATCTATAAAAATATAAAAGCCTAATCTTGGCCTCTAAAGTCAGTTCACATCTGGTCTTACATACCACATTGACAGCATTAGCTCTACATCCCATGGGTCTTCTGAATACTTTGAGGAAACGCCTAGCTTCTTTTTCTGCTCTGCTCAAGAACTTTCTCTGCAAAGTGTCACCTCCTCCATGAAGGATTTCCATTCCCCTAAAAAAGCTGATGTTCTCTGACCTCTGCCCTCATTGTGCACTCTTCGTCTTCCCATCTCCTGCTATGGCAACCACATGTTTTCATTACTCCAGACAAGCATCCATGACAAGCAGCACAGAGGATGGCTCTGCTTTTCCTGGGGCGGGACTCCGAGAACTTGGCTGTGGAAGATGCTGAGGGCTAAGGGAATAAAGAGATTTGTAAAGCCTCACAAGAGAGCCAATATATGAGCAAGACAAGTGTTGGTAGTCTTTGCACAGTTTACAAGTTATAATTATTGATTTGGTGGAAATCCAAAATGACTATTAAAAGACATTTTAAATGTAAACCTCATAAGAACTCATGGTAAGGAAAACATATAACAAAATGGATGTCTGAACAGATAGACTGATAAATATTGATGATAGGTAATGAATCACTATGTGTGTCCTTATAATCAGTTTGCAGAACTATAATCATCTACTATTCTGAAGCACACTAAAATAGTTTCCTTCTGTTTTTTTTTTTTTTCCGTCTGGGAAATTTGAATGCATTCGAGATGGCAATTCATTTAACTATGATAGTTATGATTATTAGTGTTAAGTGTCAACTTATCAGAACCTAGAGTCACTTGAGAGATGGGCCTCTCATTGGCATGTCCACAGTGGGTGGCACTATTCCTTGCTTGGGAGTCTGTTGGACTGTATAAATGGAGTAAGGAAACTGAGAAACAGCAGCATGCATTCATCCCTCACTGTTTCCTGAGTGTAGATGCTGTTTGTAGCCTCAAATTGTTGCTGTCTTAACCTTTACACCCAAATAGACTGCACGTTGAACTGTAAGCTAAAATCAACCTTTTCTCCTTAACTTGTAATGTTAACCCCGACCAGCTAGTAATAGCTACTTGGAGTCTTGTGTTGGCAGATCTTTATTCAAGAAGGAACACTGTGATCAATTGGCAGTGGACCAGGGGTAAGAGTTACAGCGTGTTCTCCCTAGGCATAGCCTCTAGACACTTAGATAATGAGAATTTAAAAGTTGTAAGATCATAAACTTTATTCTTTGGCTCTCTGATTGTTTGACACCTGTCTCTTCATGCAGGGTATACACTCTTGGATAACATCCCAAAGTGATGTTTTTCTTCATAGTCAAGTTCTGTATCAACTCATGTTGATATATTAAAATACTATTAGCCACTTCAGCATAAATAAAAAAGATTGTATTATCGCTGTTCATTTTGGTGAACAGGACAGAAACAACTAGTTTTGTTCTAGTGGCTAGATAAGCTGTGTGTCCTTGGCTAATACTTCTATTTGCCTACAAGCTTATACTTACGAGCCATTTTAAGAATCAGAAATTAGGGGAATTATTTGGCTGGGTGTTTACAAAAGTAAGATGTCACATGAGCACTTGCTAAAAATTCCCTTCATGGCAAATTCAAACATACAGTATTATTAACTGTGTCTTGGCAGCCATTTTTCTTCTATAAACATTCAAAAAGCAGCTCTGGTTTACTTAACTCCTAGAAAAGAAAAATTGGAAATCTTTAGCCTGCTTAATATCAAAACTCACCTGATCCACAAGTAAATCAGGAGGAATATTGCATCACACTTTGAGTTACATCACCCCAAACTTTTTGACTACAAATGAAACACAAGGTTTTTAAAAGCCCTATACAAATTTTATAGCAATTGTTCCACTACAGTTTCTCCACTTAGTCCTGTCTTTGAGTTCCTGTCTTATAACACCCTTCAGCGACTCATAGGATTGAATTTCTTATTCTTTGCTTTTTTTTTTCTTTAACATTATATTTGAAGAGCACTCCAATCGTCCCTTTGAGAATTTATCAACTTTGTGTGAGTGGGTCAACAAATATCTGCCTTAGTTCCAAACTGACTAGCTGTCTGTCTGCACTTCAGTCATGTTCAAAGAAAACACCAAATTTTTATCTTTCACACCAAACATTGAACTTTTTCTTTCCAGAGAATAACATTTTGCAAAAAAAATATACTAATTGACTCATTTTCTGTTATAAACATCTCATGTGAGCCTTTAAAACTGGTCTGTTAGTTTCTTGTCAACTTGAAACAAACTAGGGTCATATAGGGAGAAAGAACATCAGTTGAGAAAAAACACCTCTATCAGATTGTACTCAAGTCAAGTTGGTGAGGGCATGTTCTTGATTAATGGTTGACGTGGGAGGGCCCAGCCAACAATGGGCAGGGCCCCCCCTAGGGTATGTGCTTCCGCAGAATGGAAGGAAGCATAGAGAAAAAACTGGTAAGCAAAAATTCCCCCATGGTCTCTGCTTTATTTCCTGCCCCCTTTTGGTCATGATCATTATCGCAGACACCGGAAGCAAACTATGGCAGTTAGCAAACATGATCTAATTCCAGCCATTTCCTGAACTCCCCCTTACTTAGTCCCAATGTTGATTTTTTAAATTTCATTTTAACTGTTTTGTCCTGCGTTGTTGTTGCTTGCTTATTTGTTTCTTTTAGATGTGTGAGAAATCAGGCCACCAGTCAGTTTGGGTTGCTGAATGGCCATTAGAAAAGATGGTGAGAATTTTGCTTTCAGGAGCGTTCTGCAAGTAATAGATTAAACAATAATTGAAAACCACCTACAATGTTTTGGTTTTGTTAGGCCAAAAACTTCCTTAATTTTTTACTTTAAATATGTTTCTAATTGAAATAGAATCACATGCTGTTTTCTTTCTTACCTCCAGCCCCTCCCAAGTACCCTCCCACCTATAAAGACTCTTCTCTAATTCTTTACTGAAGTTAACAGGGAGACATAGGCATCTAACAATTTTATGTCAATGATTAGTTGTTGAGTTGGGTTAATGATTGAAATGTAAGCCATCTTTGAGGACAGGAAAAAGGAATATTTGTTCTCCGAAGCGGCTTTCTTACCATATCTCCATTTGGATCATAGCTGAGACATTTCTGGGTGTACGTTTCAACATCTTGTCTTCCCTGGTTAACTCTGTTCATCTCACCCGTTCTGTTGCAGCATTTTAAGTAGCAGTCCATCCTGAGCATTATGATACAGAGCCTCCCACTCTCAGATCACTGGCATCCTTTGCTTCTTTAGTCTTTAAACTTCATTTTTTAGATTTATTTATTACCTATACGGTGGTCTGCCTGAATGTATACCTGCAGCCCACAATGAAGAACCAGATCTCATTATAGTTGGTTATGAGTCACCATGTGGTTGCTGGGAATTGAACTCAGGGCCTTTGGAAGAATAGCCAGTGCTCTTAACCTCTAAGCCATCTCTCCAGCCAATGACTTTAAACTCCTAAGGGTTAAAAAAAAAATGCTGAGTTGTCTCAAATTTTTTGAAAATTGGCTTTGCACAGTAGTCACATAAATATATATATATATATATATATAAAACATCGTATTCCTGAATTCCAATTGAATATACCAAAAATTATCTCATTATCATAAAAAACCATTCAATTTATTCTTGATTCTATGGGTTTTCTTCTGACTATATGGGGCTGTTTAAGTTTATAATGGTTTTAGATTTAACTCATATTTCTCACTTTATAGGATTTTGGTTTCTAGGAAGCAAACATTCCCAGAAGATTAATTTTCTATTATTTGCCTCTCCTTATAATATGACCTTCCTGTTGTTGATGTATTTCTTTGGACATCTGTTTGTGAATCTAATATTTGAGCTTTTGCATATAGCAGCCCTGAAAGTGAGTACATTTAGTACATATCAAAGCATTATGTCAATAACATCTTAAAGCCTGTTTAAAAAATGTTTTATCATTTTGGATTTAGCTAGAACTCTCAGACTGAACAAAAATTAAAACAATAGGGCTTTTTTCCATGAGGGTTTGCATAATTTTTAAAAACCTTATGGCATTATTCTCTTATGTGAAGGGTTATTCTTTGATATTATGCAAGAACCTTCTCTTAGATTTTACAAGTGCTCATGAAGATAATTGTTTGACTTCTTTTGATGAAGACTTCTTGTATATAAATTTATAAACTTTCATGAAATGTTGAGAAAGTTTAGTTTTTCTTTCTATTGTGAAAAATATTTTCAGCACAACCTCTTTTTTACTAAGTTGGGGCACTGTTCTGGTAATGGAACAGACTAATAAAATAACTCTTATAACGTTCTTCTGTACTCATATGTCAACGGCTAGCTCAGTCATCAACAGAGAAAATTCCTTCTGAAGCAGATGGGAAGAAATACAGACACCCCAGCTAGACCTAAATGGGATATCTCCATCAAATCCCTCACCTCTGGACTCAGGGAACCCTGAAGAAGAGGAGGAGGAAAAAGTGTAAGAGCCACAGGGATGGAGGGCACCAAGGAAACAAGGCCCTCTAAATCAACAGGATCAACATATAGATGGACCCACAGAAACTGAGGCAGCATATACAGGGTCTACAAAAGTCAACACCATGTGGTTCCTGGAGCTGAAAGGAAAAATGGACACAAGCCCCAATCCCTAACCTAGAAGAAATCTCCAATTGATAACTACCAAATATGAAAATTTAGTTTTCTCCAAGGAATCTCACTGGGAAAACAAACTACTTTAGAAGGTAGGCTGCAAGATCAGCAGTAGATAGTCAATAGAAAACAAACTTAATGTCATCTTTGGAAGTTCCTTGAATTACAATGTTTGCATCAGGGCTTTTTCCCCTTGATTTTATCTTTTTTATTTTTTTATTCATACTTTTTTTTTTTCATCCAATAGCTTCATTGACAATATATTATATTGTTTTTATGGGATTCTTGAGTGTGTGAGCAAATGGTTATCTACTTCTCTATCAGACTCCTTCTGTTTATTGGCATTGTGCTTTTGTTTTATCTTATTACATTTTATTTTATTATTCTCCCTTATGTTTTGTTTTTGGATAAGAGACAGAAAGGGGATTGATCCAGATGGGAGTGGTGATGAGTAGGAACTAGGAGGAATAAAGGAAGGGAGATCATAGTCAGGATATATAATATGAGGAAAAATCTAGTTTCAATAGAAGAAAAATATGAAAAAGAGGTTCTGAATAGCTAAAGCAATCTTGAAAATGAACAAACTTGGAGGTACTATACTTTCTGTTCCCAAAGTATACTACAAATCTATAGCAACCAAAATAGTAAGATAATAGCATAGAACGAGATGCACAAATGAATCCAACAGAATAGAGAGCACACACTCTCACACACACACACAAAGAGAGAGAGAGAGAGAGAGAGAGAGAGAGAGAGAGAGAGAGAGAGAGAGAGAGAGAGAGAGAGAGAGAGAGAGAGAGAGAGAGAATATTACTCTGACAATGGTGGCAAGAATACATAATTAGGACATGAAATCTCCTTTATAAATAGTACTGGAAAGTCTCCTCTTCTTTTCTTTTCCTTCTTTCTTCATTCCTGTTCCCCATCTTCTAGTAACAGAGACAGCCATATTACACCCCACTCCCAGCCTCGGTCTTTTCCTCCAGCCCCATTCACAGTTACAACTAGGTACAGTGAGCATCTCCTACTAACTAAATAAGATACCCTTTCCTCAGTCAGTTTAGCTCTTGCCCTCCCTGGGCTCCATCTCCATCACTTTTTTAAAGTCTTGGGTCTGGAAGCCTCCCTGAAACTGCCAGGAACTCTTCAAGAAAGGGGGTGGCACAGTGCACTTTTCTAGATCCAGTCGCAGGGGTTCCCCCTGCCATTTTTGGTCAACTGTGAGATGACTTCAGATGGAGGCTGATTCAGAGATGCCTAAACGGCTCTGTGGACTTCAATCCGCTCTGGGTGACCTATAAGGATGCCTTGGGAGGTCCCCAATGCTATTTCTGGCTGGACCTGGAAACGGTGCACAGCATCACAGAGGACCAAGGCAGCCAGTTGGCTGAGCACCTCCAGGACAGGATGGCAACGCCAAATTGGTCCAGTTTCCCCTGCACTTGTGGGGCAAAGACTCAGCCTACAGCCTGCAGCCTGCAGCTCACAGAGAGCATTCAGCCAGAGAGATGGGCACCACCAATTTCTCCAACAATGGCCATTCAATGCCATTCTCTATCTGGGACCAAGACCACAACCTCTGAGGGGACCTCAACTCTGCCACATCTCTCTGGTGGCTGGTGGTTTAGCACCTGTAGCCACTCCAGTCTCAACAAACTGAACTTTCACTCTACCCCAGGGCAACAGCAGCAGCCTTAAAAGGGATTTTCTGGAAAACATGTAAGGACCGCTCCCACCCACTGCAGGCTTGCACACTGCTGATTCAATCCATAGATGCTACAGGAGCCTCTAGCCTCTTCATTGGAATATGGCTCCAGGCCTAAAAGGACACTGATTTTGGTTGTTGCCCTGAGATATTTCTGGGGACAGGAGTTCAAAGTGGGACTATCTGAAGTCTTGTGGATAGAAAAGAGGCTTGTAACTGGAGACACTGGAGGACCCTTGTGAAAGTATCTTTGATTCACCTGATATAATTGTCACCTGGAAGGCTTACTGCTGAATATACTTACCTTTTATAGTTCTTTCTGAACTCTGGCTGGCTGGTTCAACTCAGCTGTTCAGGCTCAAAATTCCTCTCTAAACTGACTGGTTCAAACTGCCTTTTCTGTTTCTAACTGAATTGCTCTGCTTGGCCTCAAACTAACTTTGGCAATATGTTTTACTCTTCTGGTTCCTTCTGATTTTCTGTCGCATTCTGTCTCCACCTGTGTCTAGAGTGTTCATTCTCTGCAATGTGTCTCTGTACAACTGTTCCAGTAAAACTGCCTCTGAACTCCAGAACTGAACTTCCCCCAACTGAACTGCCACGAGGAAAAATTCTTGACACTGGTCTTGGCAAAATGCACAAAAGCAAGAATAAAAAAAGTGTGTCTCATCACTCCTCCTATAATTCAATAACAACCACAATTTTAAAACAAGCAAATGAACAGAGACCTAGTTTCAAAGAAAGTATACAAATAGCCAACAGATTTATGAAAACGTCCTCAACATCGTGAGTCAACAGATCCGATCAATAAAAACTAAACCACAATGATTCACAACTGTTAACATGGCCTTTTTATAAAACAAAGAAACCAAGTACTGGGGCTGGTGTAAAGAAAATGGACCTCTTGTTTATGGATGCTGGGAATGTAAATTATTGCAACCATTATGGGAATCACTATGAAGGTTATTAAAAACTGCAAATAGAATTGTCATACAACCCAGAAACCCTACTTTTGAATATATATCCAGGAATTTAAATCACAAGTACAAAGAAATATCTACACTCCCACTGCTTGCTAAAGCAGTATCTATAATACCCAAAATATGGAATCAAGCTGTCTATCAACAAATAAATGGATAGGCAATGTATGGTATGTATACACAATGGAATATTACTTAGCCTTAAAAATAAAGAAAATATTGTTATTGGCAAGAACAAATAACCATGGAGGACATCCTGTTTACTGAAACATGTCAAACACAAAAAGACAAATTGGCATGTGATCTCCCGTGTCTGTGCAATCTACAAATGTTGAAGTGGGGAGTAGAAAGATGGTTTCAATGGGCTGAGAACTTGGAGAAATGGGGTGATATTAGTGTTGGCCAAAGTGCAATAACTGTTGTAAGGTGAGTAAGTTCTAGAGACTCAATGTATAACTGGTAAATGTAGATAATAATACTGTAATATGTAAGTGAAACTTACTAAGAGCCTAAATCTAAACTGTTCTTACTACCAAAAAGTAACAATAGGAGGTAATGGGTGCATCAATTAGGTTGATTGTGGTAATCATTTCACAGTGTATACATACTTCATATCAGCACATTGTAAACTCCACGTATTTACAGTTATTAGTCAATCCCCAATGAAACTGAGGATAATAAAAAATTTATTTTTTAAAAAGTTTCTCTGTGCACTGAGAAAATATTCAGGCTATCAGTGGAGATGATTCCTTGATGCCATCATAGGAATACATATGGATAAGGTAGACTCTTGAGAGATGTCAATCAAACTCCAAAACACACATTTACCTTTGCATACAATATTATTTATGTAATGGAGTTCCTGTGTGTGAAGCACTTTTTGCCTTCCACTGAAATCTTCAATACTACTGTTTGAAAAATGTATTCTCGCTACTTGATCCTGTCAAAGTACAAAAACAAAATGAAGTGAAATATATTTGTAACTTCATGACAAAAATTATATATCTGCCATCTATCTCCCTCTAATCTGTCTACCTGCACTGTTATGTATCATCTGTTTACTTATTTATTTATGTGGCTAAACTCACATGCATGCATATACGCAGCCATACAGTGTAAAAGCAGCTTTATGAAAAGTCTGACAAGTCTTGAAATGTTTTTCATCTTTATAAATTTATTTTTTCTCCAGATTTAGAACTAGTGCATTCATTTTTCCAAGAGGTTTTTTTTTTTTTTCAGGGTTTATATTCCTCGGGGACTCAAACAGATAGAAAAACAAAATACTGCACATTTTAGCCCTAGTCAAGGACTTTTTGGTGGAAGCTTGCCTGGAGTTCTGAAGATAGTCTCATGCACATTGCTTTTTGGTCTGTTGGCAAAGATAAAATGTAACACACACAGTGTGTGTGTGTGTGTGTGCGCGCGCGCGCATGTTCAATATTAAAGCCATAGAAAGCAAAAATTTATAGTAGTCGTAGTCCCATTCTTCTACAACATTAAAAAGTTTACCAAGGCCATCAGGTGTGGGGGCTCACACCTGAAATCCCAGCACCCAGAAGGGTGGAACAAAAGGATTGCTCAAGTTCAGGCCAGCCAAGACTACATGGTGAGATCAGGTTACACTGAGATAAACAATGAGACTTCTCAGAACAACAGCAAGGGCTCTTGTGCTTATAAACTTTACACTTTTCTTCCCCTGGTATACGTAAAGCCTTTCAACATCCACAGGACAGAGAGCTTGTGGCTGCCTCTGAGTCCAGCGCTAGTAGAGATGCCTTTGAATATGGGAGAAAAATAAAATAGACCAGGAGTATGCTGCTCTTGAAAAAGAACCTTAGAATCTAATTCTTCCTTTTCTGTCTCTGGCATTCTCACTCTTCCGCTAGGGCTTTTCAAGGTGTTTTTATACCACACACTAAATAGAATATATTCATGTTGCACAGTATGTACATATGAATGTATATATGCATGCTATAGCTATATATGCATCCTGTAACAAAAACAACATGAGCAATGGCACCTTAAAACAAAAATCTTCAGCAATACAAAATATAAAGGATGATAATTTTTATTATTATTATTATTATCACATGAAAAATGCTCTGTTTGTGTGACATGTTAAACATTTGAAAGAACAGCCATAAAATGTTACACCTAAGGAATAAGAATTATAACTTCATTATAAATATATTTTTGTTGACACAGTGTTACATACACGTAATATATGGAAAGCACAATGGGATATTTTAATACATGTATATTATGTCACAATAAGATCAAAGTTGTTAACATAGCTATCACCTACGATGTTTATCATTTCTTTGTATTGGAAAAATTCAGTATCTTCTATGCTAGTTATTTTGAAATAGTCAAGTAATTTTTGTCTATCATGGTTCTTCTCTGTGCTATAAAGGCTTAGAAGCCAATGCTGGTACCCTTTCTGCATCCGTGCACTGCGGTCTGTTCTCTACTGACATGTGATGACATTTTCAGCTCATCCATATGTTTGGGAGCATGTAGCACTTGTCTTTCTTTGACATATCCCACTTAGTATAACATCCTCCCATTTATTCCATGTTGCTACCAATGACCAAATTTCATTATTTTTTTTTCTCATGGGTAGATTAGAAAACCATGAAGTAGCTGTGGCAAAATTCTGAGAAATGAAATAGTCATAAGGCATTCTTGATGCATACATTGAATGCCTGAGTGAAATATGACCAGCTGATTCTCACTTGCCTTTTGACAGATTGCTTCCTGGCACCTTCCTGCACATGCCATTAGACAGTGTTAATTCTTCCTTTCTCTTTTGAAGAAGCACAATAATATGCCTTACTTTGCATTTTATATGATATCTTTATTTTTAAATTGTTATATTGATATACATAAGCATACATCATTCCCTGAATTCATAACGTTTTCTATTTGTTAAAATAATTTGCAAATTTTGGCTGGGAAAAGTGCATCATAATTTTCCTACTGAAACCAGTAGAATATTTTAGTGTTTGTATGAATGTGTTGTAGGGTGTGTGTGTGTGTGTGTGTGTGTGTGTGTGTGTGTGTGTGTGTGTGTGTGTGCGTGTGTGTTAGTTAGACTAGAATGTTCATTCAGGTATCTGTCAATCTTAGCCCTATCACTGAACTTAACAACTTATCACATAGCAAAAGGATTTCTAGAAATCAAATGAACAGCCAGTTAAGGAAAGCTGCGTTTTTACATGCCTGACACCCTTAGTTCAACCCCTGAAATTCACAAGAAAGTAAAGGAGAGAACTGACGCATAGAGCTGTCCTCTGACTCCCATACACCACCATGCCATATTCACAAATCCCTCCCACCCACACATACAAAAACACATATGCATAAACATACACACTAATTGCTGGAATACAGTCCAAGAATGGAGTCATGTGAAGGAGAATTCTGAGTGCTTGTGAGGAGACTCCAAGACAGCAGGACACACAGTGCTTCCACTGTTCTAATATTAATCATTATGTTTATAATTTGCTTGCCTGTAGGATACTCAATGCATCAAATGACAATTTGATTGAGCTACAACATCTCAAATCAAAACCACTCTCTGGATATCTTGCTCTTAAAAACTTTCAAAAATCATAGCCCCAAAATGGAGTTGTGAGAGAATTCTGAATGCTTGTGAGGAAACTGCAAGAAAACAAAAGTCTTGTGACCTCAGTTTCTTCAAAAGGCAGAATTTTTCACAGAATGTGTTTTTGTGCACCTTCCAGGTGTAGCAGATAGGAGTGAATTCAGTTTATTCATTACAACTGGCTATTGCTGTTTGTTTGTATGATCCTATGGGAAAACATGCTTGCTATGTTGCCCAGCTTGCCCTTGTGTTGTGCACTTTGCTCGCGTGGATCTTCTTAGCGCTCAGAGCATAGTTCATCTAATTAAAGTTGCCTATTTCACGAGACTTCAGTACATGTCATTTATTTGCTCCACTTCCTCACAAGTGCTGTAAATAACTAATGACCTTTTAATTAAAAATATTTGAAGAAAAATTAATGCATATCGAGTAATCTATATTTCAAGTTCATGAGTAAAATGTTTCTAATTGTATTCAATTTGCTTTTTGACATTATGTCATGTCTCTCAGAAGAGAAAGTAAATATAAAGCAAACACCTTTAAAAAAAAAACAAAATATAATAAGATAAAGCAAAGACCATTGTATTGAAGTTGTACAAGGCAAGTTAACAGAAGAAAAAGAGCCCAAGGGAAGGCACAAGAATCATAGAGTCACTTGTTCACACACCCAGGAGTCCCATAAAAACACTAAACTGAAAGCTATAATAAACACATGGAGGACCTGGTACAAATGTCTGGAGGCCTTGTGCTTGCTGCTTCAGTGTCCTTGAGTTCAATATATATATATTAAACAGAATTTAAAAATCTCCCTACCTAATAAATCACATATAGTCTATTATATAAGTCATATATAAATCTCTATATAATATTTGTAACACATTTATAAATTTATGGTATATGATTTACATATAAATTTATATGATATGTGATATTGATATATGAAATTATGTGATATATAATTTATAATAAATCATATAAATTCTGTAATAAAAATATATATGAAAACTTAAAGACTATGGTCCAGCTAATCTAACGATGGCCGTCTATGAATGGAAGGTCCAAAAAGTCAGTAGTTGTGCAATTCATGAGTCTAGATGTCTCAGCTGGCCTTTGGTAAATGCAAGAATTGTATAAAAGTGGACTCTAATGCCAGCAAAGGAATGGACCTGTTGTCTAAGCTGAGAATTAGTAGAACAAAAAGAACTTATTCTCCCATGACCTCTCTCTCTATTATATAGTGGCTCTTCCCACTTTAAATTATTAAGGAAAAATTGCCTCACAGATGTACATAGTCTTTGTGTTTTAGTTAATTCTATATATAGTCATGACACCTAAAAATAGCTATCGAACTAACAACGGGTTAGGTTGCATGGAATTTAAATACCTGTAGCATTTCTGTAGAATGACCCCAAAACATGTCAGAAACAAGCTAACTTCAATTAACCTTAAGGAAGAATAAGATCTATTTGATCACTTCAGAATTCTTAGGCATTAGAATCTCTTAGAGGGCTAAAGGCATTATTTATTTACTTACTAGTTGTCTTTAAAGTCAATAAACACACACACCAAAAAAAAAAAAAAAAAAAAAACCAACAAATTATTTGTAAGACAAAGCAGGAAAGAATAGTTAGTAAGAATAAGATAGAAATTAATAAAGTTGAATTATTTATGAGCACAAAAAGTAGTATTTCATATAATATTGGTCAATAAAAAACTTGATATTCCAGGAATGGGCTCAAAGATAAGTGAGGATGTTCCATGGACACATGTGGGTTTTTTTTTTTTTTTTTCTGGAAAGAGGGCAAAGTATTGAAGAAGTTCACAATATTAGTAACCACTCAAATATTCATGACCAAACCTGATGGAGACCTTCTGTTCTGTTTGATCTTCAGTTATTTTTTATAGATGATCTTGCAAACAGATGTTTGGTCTTCGTGAGTTTTGCAATGCAGAGTGTAACTGTGAGTCTCTTTCAAAATGCAAAGTATATTCTCAGCAAATGTGTTATTCATGTTCTTCATGTGAAAGCAAAGCCTTGCTACATCAAAGAAAATCAAACTCTGTTAACCCATCCCACCTACTTCTTGTCTCACTACATGTATAGTACTGCCCAATGTATCAGATACAGTTGATATTTAATCTATGTCATTAGTATTTTTAAGTATTTTATTTCATTTTAATCTATGTGCCTTGGTGTTAGGGTGTCATATCTTGAAGCTACAGACAGGTGTGAGCTGCTTATGTAGGTGCTGGGAGTTGAACACAGGGCCTTTGGAAGAGCAGGCAGTGCTCTTAACCACTGAGCCATCTCTCCAGACCCTCCTTAGTATTTTTCATATAGCTATTACAATGATGACATCACTCAGTTAATGGAAGTCACCTAATTTTGTTGAAAATATTCAAATTACCCAACTGAGCCAGTTCAGTTCAATCTTTATGTTGTCTTGATATTAAATATAAGATGATAACAAAAAGCAAATATGTTAACAGAATCTGTTAAGACATATATAGAAATTTGAATCATCCTTCAGCAATCTTTGTTTTTCCAATTGTTTTCTTTTATTTATCAGCAGTTAATATGTAGCATTTGTTATTTTTTTAAAAAGAATAATTAAAACTTTTTATTTAATTTTCTTTTACTTAAAATAGGGCTTTTTTCATGCAGTGTATTCTGGTTATGTTTTCCCCTTTCCAAAATTTTTTAAAATTATGGTTCTTTTTAACATATACATTTATATTATTACACATGACTAAAATAAACTACATACAGCAAGAAGAACCACAAGACAATCTCATCTACAGATGCTTATTTTCATCAGGGGTTGGTTATGAGTTATTATTGGTCATATACACAGAGAAAACTAAGTTGGATTCAGAGACATCTCTGTTTTTCTTTATTATTATTTTTTTGTAGGTAAGGAGATAGTAGCTGAAAAGAATGAAAGGGGGATATGGAAATATAGAGGGAGGATAGAACAAAAGGTAGATTATTGAATCTACTGCTTATTTGTTACTCACAAATAAGATTATTTTTAATTTATTGGTATAGAATTTGGTATATTGATGCAAATCATGGTCATGTCAAGTACTAGTCTAATTTTATGACAAGAATATATATCCTAGGTCTAACAGATAGATATGATTCTATAGATACATAAGGTAAAATAGTTAAATAAAGTCTTCAAAAGCCTCAGAGACCTACAGAATATGGCATTTAAAGATGTTTTTATTATTCTAAAGATTCCTTGACATTTGTTATCTTTTATGACTAATCTTCATATGTAGTCAATTAAGTGATTATCAATGAAACAAAATATTTAAAAATAGAGTTACTCTGGAGACTCTGGGTTTCTTCATGTCACCTCCATTAATCCAGTATACACGTAAATGCCTAGAAGTGGAGAACAAACCTTTGTACATAGTGCTATTAGTTGCATGCATGTTTTCATATCTGCCCTTTTATTCCCAAACATTCTATGACTTAGAAATGCACTGTATATGGTTCTACTTTTAAGTACTTCTCAGTATTATGTGAATTATTTTTATCTTTTATCATTTTCTCAAACCTATTTATTTACCCCACTGGTAATATCATATTAAGTCAACTTTTACGGCAACTGGAGCTCCCTTCTATTTGGAGTGAGCTGTAGTTCTCCTTGTGCCTCTCTGTCTCTGTTTTTCTCTCTCTGCCCCTCCCACTTGCTGTGCTTATCTACAGCCTCCCGTCTCTCCCACCTCAGGAGCCAAATATTGTGTCCCTGTCCAGCTGCATAATCTCGTTTGTTAGAACACTAACATAGGAAGGGTTTGCTGAGGTTCCTTGTCTGCTTCAAAAAAACACAGTATCAGAGAAATAACGTGCCAAGTATCTCAAAAGAGGAAAAGGTGAAGTTTGAGCAGCTGACTTCATTAAAATTATTCTTGAAATACTGTTAGCCAAAATGAAATGGGAAAAAAAATTTTTTTGACACTCAAAAACTCTACATGAGTATTTCTTCAAAGATAATTTTTTAAAAATTTTCAACTAATATGAACGTTTCTTATGTTTCCTACAGTGGATACACATGCTGATTTTGCAGCCTCTCATTTGATCACAAGCTGTGCATGACTTGTCTTTGTATTTGCGCAACTTGCCTTGATTTTCTTGCCTTACCACAAGTCCAAAGCAATGGAATAATGTAGTTGCAAATGTAAATTTTCAAAAGAATGGACCAAGAGAAAGCTTTCTACCATTTCAGTCGATTTTCTCAGGTATTTTGACACAGTGACAGAGAGCTGCCTGACATTTTAAAAAACTTCGTTTCTTTTGACATTTGTTTTAGACTATTCGTCTGTGTATTTCTCTGTATGTAGTTTTCTAGTGTCATCATCCTTGAGCCATCAGTAGAGCTCATCAAAACTCAACAGCCATGACAATCTCAGTATATTCATGTTTATTTTATTTTCAGTCATAATGTATATATATATATACACATATATAAAAATAATGTTATAATTATAATGCTTGGTGGTGGTTTTTCAGATTCTAGGTCCTTCATCTTTGATATATTAATTATTTTTATCATGGTTTCCTTCAACATTCTGAAAGAGCTTGGCAAGTTTTTATCACTGATTTAATCTTCTGTAGTGTCTGTTGTGTCCTTTGACTCTGCTTCATATTTTCATCATGAAATGGTTTACTCTTGTTTGCTATTGCTCTTATATTACTTGTCTCTCGTTTACGCATGTATTTTCTTCTTCTTCTTCTTCTTCTTCTTCTTCTTCTTCTTCTTCTTCTTCTTCTTCTTCTTCTTCTTCTTCTTCTTTTCAAGTTTAGCATATGAGACAAGCAGTGGGTTTCATCGTGGCATTTTAAAATATATGTGCCCTCATACTTCATTTGCCATTTCCCCTTTAAATTACATATTATTATGCTTTTAATGCATCCTTTTGAAGACTCAAGGTTTTTTCTGCTCCCCTGTTTTCTACTCCTTTTAAAACTTGTATTTTATTAAAAGCATCTACTTATCTCCTAACTTCTAACATATATTGTCTTCTGGATTATTTTTAGTAATATTCTTTTCCTTTCAATTTTTTTTTTCGAGGCAGGGTTTCTCTGTGTAGCCTTTGCTCTCCTGGACTTGCTTTGTAGACCAGTCAGGCCTCAAACTCACAGCAGTACACCTGCCGCTGCCTCCTGAGTACTGGAATTAAAGGCATACACTACCACACAGAGCTCTTCCTTTCAGTTTTTAATGATTATTTTCATTTGATTTGATGTATTGCCTTCTCTATCTTGTTTAGTCATTGTCAAATGAGACCGAATCTTTTCAGATTTATATTTTTCAGAAGTGTAAAAAGGCATGTATAGAATGCCTCTGATTCAATTATTTCATTATCACATACTGGTTAAATATCCCTTCCAAATCTAGCTAGAGAGTTTCACTTAAATAGCTTCTTAGTTGATTCTCAGTTCCTTGTTTAGCTATGACTATGCAGATGATGTGCCATGTAAGTTGCTATTTATCCCAGAGACAATTTTCTACATTATTATGAACAATAAGATATCTAAGTTGATGAAATTCCTGGTATATACTCTCACTTGGAATTTCTTCTAGCTTGCCATAGTGTTTTGCATGCCGAAATCACTCTTTTTAGACAATAATGATCCATCCTTAAATCTCTGGGATTTTTCATTTTGATTATGTAAATGAAAAACAAACATGGCCATCAGACAAATATAAAATGAAATGACATTATTCTGGTTCTCCCAAATGAAATATGTAGGTGGTCAGATGGTTGTTTAATATTCTATTAACAACCAAGGTAAGGTGGTCAGCCATTGAACCCAGAATGTGACAGATACATAGAATAAGGCTTGCTTAAAAAACTAGACGTGACATTGTGTTCAACACATTTTTCTTTCTAATCACATCAACTCATATTTAACAAAAATGTTTGCCAACATCTGACTTTACCTGATCTACAAACCTTACTTTTTAATACTGTTTTGTTGTTGCTGTTTTGCAGCATTTTATCTCATTGTCTTCATGACTATCTTAGTTGGAAGTAAGGTAAAATTCACTGGATATGATAAAACATTATTAGTTAAATGAAAAAGTCTAGATGAGACCATTTTTTCTTTATCATTAGCCTATTTCTTCTTATTTTTCTCCTCCTCCTCCTTCTTCTCCTCCTCCTCCTTCTTCCTTCTCCTCTTCTTCCTCTTCCTCCTCTTCTTCCTCCTCCTTTTTTTTTGTTTGTTTTGAGACAGTCTCATTATACAGTTGTAGTTGTCCTAAAGGCAAGAGTGGCCTCAAATACACAGAGATCCTCCTTCTTCTGCCTCTCAAGCGCTGGGATTAAAGGTGCAAGCCACTGCTCACAGGGCTCATTTGTCTGTTTCATTCAAAATCACAAAGATGCAGTTTCATTATTGGCCAGTCAAACAACTATTAAATGTTTCATTCAAAGTATGTTTTAACACTTGCTGGATTTCTTGGGATCGTTTTGGTGATCTTATGACATGTGATTGCCAAAACTTACATTATAGAAATAACAGAGAAAAAAATACAGCAGAAGTTGGAAAGCATTCAATAGTTTCAGGTTTCTAGCGGTTTTTGTTTAGAATAGCTGTACTTTACTTTTGAAAAAGGCTGGAAAGGTAGAGAATAAAGTCTGGACATCTTTCCTGAGCAGCATCTTGCAGGTACCCTTGTCTGTCTTGTCCCATTCAAGACCTTGAAAGAGACAGGATCAGTATTTAATTCCCACTTCTGCAGATTAGGCAACATGTAACCAAGAGGTGTCACATCAGTTGTCAGTGTCACATAGTTGTACGTGAGCAACATTTCAGCCTCAGATGTAAGTGTCTAATTAGTCACTAGTGTTTCCAACACAACAAAATGAATGCTTAAGATATAAAAATGATGCACTCAACTCATATTCTGTGCACCTCTTAAAGGCAAAGTCTAAGGAAATATAATTATTGACAATAAATTAGCTACATTAAAGGCAATATTTTCATATGCCTCTCATTTTAACCTTTGTTAAAAATATTTGATTAAGCAAATAATCACAATACTTTTGAAAAGTCCTTCTACTCTCTCATAATGCACCATAAACTGTTTAAAAATTAAAATAGTTAAGTTATCATTTCCTGCTTATTATACAATAATCCACTATTTGGAAATATTTGTTTTGGTAGCTGGAATACATTACTAATAATTTTGAGAAAATGGGGTCTTCCGGGTAAAAGCAATTTAAAGGAAATTAAGTTTATAGGCCTATCTTTATTCTGTGCAAATTCAAAGGATCTCATCCCTTATTATACAAGCCATCAGCAGTAGCTGGAAGCAGAAGGATAGATCATGGTGCTCTGCTGGCCATAAAGTCTGAAAGGGTCAGGGGTCAAGTAGAATTGGTATGGAATTAACACATGAACCGATGTTGTGGCCCTTATGGTGACAGGACTTAACCAATTCCAAGGACGCTTGAGCAGACACGGGCTATTTGTTGTCCAGACAGAATTTATGGGAACAAAGGAAACTGAGGAGAGGAATAATTCCAGGAATTATGTCTGAAAATGGAACAAGGGGGGTGAGGGAAGAAGGATGGGGTTCAGTGAGGAAATAAACACAGGCTAAGTATAAAATAGACAGATTTAAGCCAGCTGGATACACCAGACAGGGTCCTGTCTTGCCATCACAAGAGCTCAGAGCTTTAAAAGTAAAGCATCCCTGAATAGTAAGACCTGGGACAAAGGAGGCTATTTCACCTCTTCCTGTCCCTGTCCTGCCAGGACACACGTACTTATAAGACTGTCCTTGTTCTTTCTTAATTTTAAGAGATGGATGAAAACAAGAGATAGCCTGAGGGCCTGGTCTTTATCTTCCTGGTTCTAATGGATTCACATGAAGTTTTAGAGCAGCATGCATGCTGTCACCTACTGCTCATTGGATCCTCCTATTTGAGTAGTTTGCCTTGAAAAGGAGGGAAAAGAGAGTCTGAAAGTAGAGAAAAGAGAAGGCTTACCAAATTTGATTTAAAAGAGAAAGGGGTTTGATGTTTGGACGTTCGGTCCCCAGGTGGCACTGCTTAGGATGCTATGAAGTCTTTGGGAGGTGGAGTCTTGTTTCATGGAAGTTCATCACTGGGGAAGGGAGAGTTGAGAGTATAGAACCCCACCGCACTTCCAGCTTAACCTCTCCACTTCCTACAGGTGGATGAGAAGATCTCTCAGGAATCACTGATCTGAATTTGCCCCCAGATTCCTGGGACTGCAACAAGTTAATACAAAGCAAGTGACTTCACAGTAACAGAAAGCCATTCTCCTCAAGTTCTGGATGCTAAATGTCTGGTACTGAAATTCAGGTGTAGCAAGCCTATGCTGTTCCAAGTGTTCTAATGGACTCTCTTCACCTCCGCCGAGGCCCCACTGTTGCAATCATTGCCTGTACCTTCTTACCTCGACGCTGTATCCCTTGTACCCATCATAATTCTCCTGAAAGCCTGTTTCCAAGTTTGGCCATGTTCCCAAGCACTAGAGGTTTCCCCTTTAATTCATCCTTTCTTGTGGACACCAGGAACAGCAACTTAATGTTGACATGCTCCATGTTGAACTAAATTGCTTATTTCACTAGATGAATCCCAAAGGATTGCGTAGGGATCACAGCAACAGCTGTATTAACAGTACTGCTCCTACAGTAATATTTTATGTTTTCTTTTGCCCCCGCCCCCCAGCTCTCTGACCTTATTTCATTTTAATATTTCAGTTACAGTGCTTTTTCATTGTGTGTTACTGGTGGCCTCAGTGATGAATGCTTCTCAATACGATAGAGCTTGCCTGCTATTCTGGGGAAACTGAGGGGCCAGGAGAAACCATTTTTCTCCCAGATAGTGCCAGGGATGTTCTGACAAGGACTAATCCTTTCCCCTACCCTCCACTTTTATTGAAAACAGACTTTTTTTTTTTTGCCTGCAATATATTATGGTTAGTTCCCCTTCCCCCAAAGCTTCCAAGATCCTTTCCGCCTCCCCTCCCATCCAAATCCACACCTGTTTAGTCTTTCTCTCCTCCTCCCATCTCTCTCTCTCCTTAGCAAATAGGCATAACTCAGCACTTGGGAGGCAGAGGCAGGTGGCTATGTAAGTTCAAGGCCAGCCTGGTCTACAGAGCAAGTGTCAGGACAGCAAGGGCTACACAGAGAAATCTTGTCTTGAAAAACCAAAACAAGAAAAGAAACAGTAAACCCAAACAGACGACGACAACAACTACTACTACTACTACTACTACTACTACTAATAATAATAATAATAATAATAACAACAACAACAACAAAAACAAATAAAGTGGAATAACGCAAAGCAAACAGAAGAAAAAGAACCAAAGACAAACACAAAGAAACACATATAGATAGGGAGACACACACTTTTGTACACACAGAAATCCCACAAAGACACACACACACACACACATACTCACACACAGAAAAAGAGGGGGGAGGGGGAATGGAAGCCGTAATACATACAGAAACGTCTTGTAAGGTTAAAAATAGTTGAAAATATGCCCTAGCTAAACACTATGTGGCAAAGAACCTCCTATGATTTTATATAATTTTTCTTATGATGCACTATATTAACTTTAAAAATAATTTGTTATTGATTTTCTGAAAACCTTATACATAAAAGAAATTGTCCAGGAGGTAGAGCTCTTATACTTTACAAAGAACAGAAAATATTAGGTACATCTCTACACTGTAGAAGGAAAGAAGCAAAGAAATGGTTTACAGTAATCCACCCACTATTTCAGGACAGAGACAAAAATTTCTGGCTATTTCTAACAAGTTTATTTCTAGTTGAACTCTTGGGATGAATAAAAAGTTTTCTGAGAAGTCTCTTTGAATACACATTTATAGTATCTATTTAACATGGAGATTCTTGAAGAAGAAAATATAAAAACAGGTCTAAGGTCTGTGAAGTGATTGAGTACACTGAGAATGTTGCCAATAGCTCACAAAATGGTGACTTATAAGCTTGTTGGTGGCAAGGCCTTTCTCTCAGAATTCTTGGTACACAAAGATAATGTATCGGTGATTAGATTATTATGGTATGGAACATATTTCAAAGATGTCACTCTCTACTATTTCCCTAGTGTTTTATTGCAGTGAGTATAGCAAATAAATAGACTCTCCAAGCATATGGAATGGGACCAGAAACTGACAATAGTGTAGAACATAGAAGGAAATAGTCATATTAGCAAATTATCTACTTCTTCAAGTGTTCAAAGGGACAAACATATTACTGAATTGAAAAGACAAGTTAGTCATGCTTAAGGATAAAAGATCAGTATGCAAACTCAAATTCACATAACTGCAAAACATTCAAAAATGCATTTTGAGATTTAAAGTGATAATGGTGAAGATAGTAGAAGAGCAGTGTAAAATTTGAACCAAAGAGCTAATTTACAAAGACAGAATCACATAAAGCTTTACATGGGATCATGAGAGCTGGCAACTCAATGTGCAGGGAAGAAATGAACAATACAAGGTCAATGCTGAAGAGACACCTAGTAAAGGAAAAAGACAGATACATATTATTCACAAAATTAGTTTAGGATTGATCAAAAGCTGAAATAAGATGGAAAACTCTTAAAGCATTCAATAAGAAGAGTATTTGATGATTTTCTTTCAAGGAAAGACTTATATTGAATAAGATTTTAAATATAAAACCCATAGAAGAAAACGATTAATATGTGTGGCTACATTAAAATAACAGTGTACCTCAGGACTTATTTAACTGAATTAGTTGTTTTCTGAAAAGTATAGAGTAGAAGATACACCAGTTTTAAGCTCTTAACAATTCTAACAAAGCATAGGACACATGGAACGCAAGAGCCTCAGATTCCCTCCTCCCCCAGGCTGAAATAGAAGGGCTCATTGAAAGTCTGGAGGGAGATGGAGCCTTCCCTCTTTTCCAGAGTGGTGACATGTCACCATTTTTAAATATGCAATTGAAAGTATGCTCTTCTCACAAGAAAATAAATGTTTCAACAAAGAACTCTGAAAGGGGATGAACAGCAAGGTCTATAAACATCCAAAACACTACCAAGGATAAATAATTACATTTTCAGAAGAAATATAATGAAAGTATTACATAGACTTTCATATATATAACTGAAACTTTTATTTATAAAGTTTAACCATCTTAAAGTATCTCAGTTCAGTGGTACTAACTACACTCAAGTTGTTAGGCAAATCTCAACTCTTTACATCTTTTAAATTGAAACTATACCTATTATGTTACAACTTCCCAATTGTTCCTCTTACCGGACTTTGGAAACCACCTTTCTGGATTCTGTTTATGGAACCTCAACTACTCTAGCTAACTTATAAAAATGAAATCGTATAGTGTTTGTCTTGGCATCTGGCTTTTAAATTTTAATATAGAGTCTCCAAGGTCCTTACCTTGGAAGTATAAAGATTTGTGGTGTAGCCTATCTGTTGAATTCAAGACCAGTGGATGGTCCTGTATTAACGTGGGGTGGGGGGAGAAGTGAGCAGTATTTGAGGAGCTATACTTGAGGTTTTCTGGCCTAGAACTAACTGACTAACTCTCTCTCTCTCTCTCTCTCTCTCTCACACACACACACACACACACACACACACACACACACACACACACATGCGCACGCACACACATGTCAGCATGTCCTTTCCCTAAAATTCTACTTTCTAGAAAAATTAAATTCAAACTGTGCTCAGAACATATTTCGTAATGATAAACATATTAAATGTGATGTGATAAACTGAAAGTTTTTTACTTAGCAAAACTAGAAAAAGAATGTTACGCATAATCTTTTAAGAAATACAAGTTTAAGTAAGGTGATGAAAGCTGCATGAAGCCTCAGAGGCATACAAGCAGGTTGAAATCCCCCGTAGGTGTGCAAAATGCCTTGTACTGAATTACACGTGTAGTCTTAAGTTTATTCAGCCCAGCTGCATAGGAAGGCATTGGCCTCACACAGATGGCAGCTCAGGGATCACATCGTCCTTCTGTCTTCTCACAGCCTTTACTATGGAAACATGTGCAGCCTCGGCCCGTTTAGAAACTTGAACTACATGCTATAACTTCACCCTGGCTTGGGTCTTAGCTTTGGATCCTTGGAAATGTGCATAATGTGGACAGGCTGATGGAGTGGTAGTTACACTCTGCAGTCTTGGGCTTCTTCTCCTTGGTGTTAGGAGTCCCTGACAGTCCCAGTGTGTGAACTCATGGCCTTGGTATTGACAGCCCTCATCTTCTTCCCACTCTTCTGCCTGTGCATCTTTGCAAAATGTGTGTTCCTTAGCAAGTGCAGGACGACTCCCACTCATGTCCTTGTAATCAGGATTTCATATCTTCCTCTTTTGGGTCTCTCCTGGGACTAAAAAGTTCCTGTATTAAATTTTAAAATAAAATCCTGCTCCGTACCTAACTATATTTAGCAGAAATGACCCAAAAATATTTCAATTAAAAGAGATAAGGCATTTTAGTTAGATAAATATAAGAAAATGTGGCAATATCAATATCAAACCAATTTCAATTTATAAGTAATTAAGTAGAAGCCGAAATAAAACAGATCAGTTTGCAGGAATGGAACCAATTGTTTGCACCAAAGACAAAAGATTGTGTGTGTGTGTGTGTGTGTGCGCGCGCGCACGCATGCACGCCTACCTGCGTGAGTTTATGTTCACCACATGTATGCAGGAGCCCACAGAGGCCAAACAAAGGCATTGGAACTCCTCGAGCTACATGTAATTGTGAGCTGTCATGTGGGTGCTGGAAACTGAACCCAGTTCCTTTTCAAGAGCAGCAAGTGCTCCTAATCATTGGGCTGTCGCATCAACCGATGTGAAGAGATTTTATTTGTAGATTGCCTTCCTACTCAAATAGCGCAGTCACTTTAAAATGCTTATTCTTCCCTGCCACATAGTCATGCAAATAATGAAAATTTTTAGTCAAGTTGTAAGGCTTATTCACTCACCAAGAAATTATTAAAACATCTAGTTAGCTAAACAGTGTAAGTGTAAAAACAAAGGTCCATATGATTCCTTTCCACCCACCTGAGGGTCATCCACCTATGAGAATGGAAAGACAGAGAGGATATTTTGTTTCTTCAGAACTTAATTTTGTTCTTTATTTTTTTTTCTTTTCTTGTTATAGCTGGCTAACTTGTTCTACGATCTTGTGTGGGGAGGTTATTGTTATATTTGGTATTTTAATGCTTTAAAAAATTACTGTTCATATTTTCTAAATACTCTTGTTAAACCTGCCAAATTGTGGGAGAAGAAAGCTTGATAATAAATATTTTTCCCGTATCTTTCCCACACAAGCTCCCAAAGAAAGCATGAAGTTTAACAAGTGCTTTCCTACTTTTTATGAGGAAACAAGAGAAACACGTTTTTAAATGTCTATGCTAACTGATCCTTGCCATTTTAATGCCCATGTTTTTCTTATTTCAAATCTAATTCTGAAACATAGTGCTAAACATAGAACAACAGATAAAACTACAGAAAGTCTTACTAAATTAAAATATCTTTATGTTATGGAAAAGAACAAAATCCCATGCTCTTCTAGCCTTACTCCTTTCTAACATTTAGAAATTGTTTACCACATGTGATATGATGATGGAGATAAATGGAAAAATGGGACAAGTGCTTTAGTTAGGGAGAAGGATGGGAGGCCAATATAATAGGAGAAAGAAGGAAGGGGAAATAACTTCAGAAGTTTAAAAAATATTCAAATGAATAAATTTTATTTACCTAAAACTACATATAATACATGCAAGTGTATGAATATCCATAGCCATATAAAGCTTAAACGACATTGTGCTACTTGGACTAACAATGCCCCTGTACCCCAAAGCCATAGACTATCTACAGAACACCTAGGACAGGTGTGGGAAATTGCCTTTTGAGTTCTTGGTGAAGGAAGTCTAAGAGACTCCTAAAGCAATATAGACTATTGATTTTATCCTTGGTTGCCTCCCAGTGATTGAAGGTAAGTCTCTTTTGCTGAAGACAGTATGCACTTAGGACAGAAGATACAGGGGACAGGAGGTGCATCTCACCTGAAAAAATCATCCCAAGGGTTTGCTTTCATAGTACCAGATGATGGTATGCAAGCTTCCAAGAGAGGGAAGCAACCAAGAGTCGAACCAATCCTTGTGACATTTGTGGTCCATAACAATGACCAACATTGCAAGATGTCCCTAATGGTGAAATAGTGGCACTCATATGTTGGTGATAACTAACAGCTGTGTAATTGGACTTAAGGCCTGTTCAAAGAGGAAAATTATGCCTGATTCCATACTTACGCAACTTCGCATACCTAGTGAGATCCTGGATCTTAGAGCATAACCTTGTGCCACCACCTTATTAAGCCATAAGTTCTAACTGCAGTATGAATACTTATCCTTATAAACACTGATAAGTGGAGTTCTCACCCATCGTCATCAAAGATATCTCACTTTAAAACAAAAGGAGACCATTGTAGAAAAATGATAACTAGTGAAAATGCAGAAAACAACTGATCAAGGAGTTCCCAAACCCAGTTGTTACATTTAACACACAATTCTTATACCTGAGGCTTAGATGAGGGATGAAAAGAAAACTAAGAGTCAGAGGACTCAGAAATATGAGATTGTGTTTTCTAAAGAATCAGTCATAAAACCTCAACAATATAGTTGCATAACCAAGACCTAGAAAAGTAAAACATCAATAGACATGTTATTGTTGAATGGAAAAATCTTTTAGGGCCCACCCTTAGATAGTAAACTCCAGGCGAGTAAGTGTTCCTGAAGCTGGAAGGTATCATCATCTCCAAGAATGAAAACCCTAATTGGTTATCTAATTCCAAGTGGTCAGCCCTGAAATCATAATCATACACATAAAGCTAACACTAAACAGACTAATCAGGTTATATTTATATATCTACACATTTAAATACATATGTGGTTGTGTAAAGAGCATGGAATAGGAGGCATTCAAAAGAAAAAATTTAAATGATTCTAGGTAATCTCTTTAATTCACATAAAAGTATCAGCTATGCTGAGAAAGAAATAATCATGAGCAAGGTAAATACAAACTTTAGAATTATTAATAGATTAAAGTTTTGATGTTTAGGTTCTGTTTTTCAAAATAGAAGCATGCACTTTCTTTAGTCTTGGGCATTATACCTTTTTAAGCCCTTCTTTCTCAGAGTCAAGATTGCATTCATCTCTGTATTTTAAATTACAAAGAGCATAATAGTGTTCTTAATAAAAGTATTTGTTAAATTGAAGAGATGTTTTAAATGCATTTAAGTAATTTTTTGAGTTGCAAAAACACCTCAGTTCATCATTAGAAAATTCTGTTGAACCTTTAAGAAACACAGAGGTTATATATTACTTAAAGCTTCTCAGGTAATAGAAAAAGAAAAAAATGAAATCTTCACAACAACAACAACAACAAAAAGATCCACAGGTCAAACACAGTATCACTCAAAACCTGTAACACATTAGCAACACAGATCATCTGCCTATTCCAGAAACAGTACAATAGTGTGGAGAAGAATTAATTTTAGGAACAAAGAATTTAATTTTAAGAATTCTATTAGCATCATTTCCTTAATAATAGCAGAAGAAACAACTTTACTCATTTTTCTTCAGGTCAAAAAGGCATTTGACACATCTGCCGATAATTACTGTTCCTATCTTATTATGATGGTCCTATTAGGAGAATTGACAAATCCAAAGGAATGGTTTGAGGAAAAATTCATTCTGATGATAAAGCTGACACAAAGGTCTTAGCTACTAGTCCAACCCTAAACATATCCCTTCAATAGTGTGTTAGATTCCCAATGTCTATTACTGAGAAGAGACACCATGGCCACTGCAACTCTTATAAAGAAAACATTTAATTTGAGCTTGTTTATAGTTTCAGAGGTTTGGTCCATTGTCATCATTGCAGGGATGGCCTGCATGGTGGCCTGCAACCTCACATGATACCAGACAGACAGCAGGAAAAGAGTGACACTGGGCCTGGCGTGAGCTATTGAAAGCCCAAAGCCCACCTCCAGTGACACAGTTCCTCCATAAAAGCCACACCTTCTAATCAGTCTCAAGTAGCACCACTCCCTAATAGCCAAGCATTCAAACATATGAGCATAGAGGGTCATTCCTACTCAACAACACATCTATTCTGCTGAAGTCACTTAAGACAAAAATGAGGGTTGCATGATAGCTGGAGATTCCACAGTCCAGTGTAGTCTTCATGGTAATAGTTCCATTTTGAAACTAAATAAATTCTTCTTCCTATACTAGAAAAGGTGTTGCCTTACTCTTAAACACTCTAGACATGCTCTGCACTTCTATAAAGACATGAGAATTATACTCCTTTGCTTTACTTTTTCCATCTATGATAAGTACTCACATAGTGAATCTTAAAAGAAAAAGATCTTCCTGTTTGGGAAAAGAAGTTAAAAAGAAAGAAGGGGGAATATAGAAATATATAGGGAAGATAGAACAAAAAGTAGATTAGTGAATCTACTCCTCAACTTAATGCCTCAATTGTCACAAGGTATTTTTAATTCACTGGTATAGAATTTTGTATGGAGATTTAAAATAAGTTTAATTCTAGATTCAGTGGTATAAAATTCAAATATAAGATTATTATTCACCCCCATACATACAGACACACAATATATACATATACATATATATATTCTAATATGAGGTATTGTGCCCATATAACTCAATTATAATACAAGGTTTACTTTCAATGATTTGAAAGTGATATAGCAAGCTGTTTAGGAGAAATAAGTTAGACAAGTTAAATGTTAGTAGATTAAATCATGGTCATGTCAATTGCTAGTCTACTCTTGTCACAATAATATACATCTTAGATGCAGCAGATAAATATGACTCTATAGAAAGATAAGGAAGGATAGCTAGACAAGGTCTTCAAAAACCCCAGAGACATGCAGAATGTGACATTTAAAAATGTTTTTATTACTTTAAAGATTCATTGACGATGAGACAGTTAAACTCCTGGCAACAACCAGCCTACCTCAAATAGGATAATGAGCATCAAAGAATGTCCTTATAGAGATGGCTTCAAATGTGGCAAACAAGCCACTGGGAAAAAGGTCCTCATTTCTACCACAGACAGAATTCTGCCTTTAAAAAGGGCAAGTTTGGATGCAGGCAGATTTGATGGCTAAACTCTGCCAAGACAGGGTAAGCAAGTCCTCAATAGTTCCTGCCTCACAAATATGTTTGTCAGAAATATTGGGCCAGAAGGCTGAAGAAGATTCTCCAATGTTATAGAGAGTTTTGGGTGACTATTCAGGTAGAAAGCTGTCTGTGTCATGTTTTCATTTGGAAAGCTACTAACCTGCATTCCTAGCATACTCAGGTAATCAAGTTTATTCCTTCTCAAGTCTCTGATGAAGTTGAAGACCAGGTAGTTTAGTTTTACAATGAAGCTTAGTTGTTTAGGACTTAAGATGTTTTTAGGTCTAGGTAGGTGTTTTAAATTGATAATAATAAGATGTGATGGAGATTGATTTACATTCAGAAATTTAGACGCACCAAGATAGGAAAGATGTCTTCTTTAATGTTGTCAAATACAAATAGCCAAAACACTAAGAATGTACCATTTACATGATTCCTGATTGTGTCATGGTTCTTCTTGCTATAGCTAATATATTGTATATAGGTATAACAATATAAATGTACATGTAAAAAATTTAAAAATTAAAAAAGAAAAGGATCTTGTTCAGATATAAATGAGCAAAATTGATCCAAAGATAGAAAACATTACTAGTTCAAGAAGCTTTTGAAGCAATGCAAGGAATAGTTAAGCATCTTTAATAGAAAGTCCTGTTTTAATTAAAATTGTTAATGTTTTCTCCAGGACTTCTGGTCAACCTCTCATCTCTTCTTCCAATGTTGCCTCACTCAGACACTACCCCATGCTTCAATTACTTTCATGCTTCCTTTTATAAGATTAAGCTTTTATTTATGATGTCCAACACATTCAGCTGTGACACATTTGAAAAATAAAATTCACATCTGCTTCACACCCCCTGGAGTTTCAAACACAAAGGCTGTAACTCCCTTCTCTTCTCTTAAGAAACATTGCAGAATCCAGAAGATAAAGAGGAAGTTTGGAATAAGAAAAGAAAATGTCATGGTTTGCAATCCTTTCTTTTTATTAATTAGTTTTGCTCTTAAATAAGATTGATTTTTTAATTTGTGTCCATGTGCCATGTGTGTGTTTACCCGGGGAGGTTAAAGAAGGACATTGGATCCCAAGGAGCTAGAGTTAGAGGCCATTGTGAGCCGACTGATACACAGTGGAAACTCTAGTTTTCTGGAGCAACAATTACTCTTAACTCTCAAATTATCTCTCCAGAATTCTTTGACAGTTTCATAGATATGTATGAAAATGTGTTCAGAGTACTGTATCAGTCACACTCTTTCTTATATCTGTTCCACGCCTACCCACCTTCCTTCCTGTCTCTTACAATCCATCTCTCAGACTTAGAATTTGTTGTTTGTTTTTGTAATTCACTTAGTCTAACAAGGATCATTTATGCAAGCATGAGGTTGGGACAATCCTTTAAAGGCTGGTGGCTACACAACTGAAGAGAATGACCTTTCCTCTCCCTGAGTCTATCATTAGCAAGTAGTTGAGAAGTAAAGGCACAGAGCCCCTTGAGTCTTTCCTCCATCAATGCCATCAATTGATGAAACTATTGTTGAAACTCAGCTCTTTCTCCCTATCTTCTGATGTTTACATTCTTTCTGTTTCTTCTTCTACAATGTGCTTTGAGCCTTAACTGGTAAATTTAGGGCTGAGTACATATTCACAGATTCTCAGAACTATGAGCCCCTACATTCACCATTGTTCACTGGAAAGACAGACTACTCTGGCTAAAGTATAATATAACATTTAATATTATTGCATAACATAAATAATTAGACAGCAGTTTGACACTAAGTCATTTTAGTTAAACAACTGTATACAGTTACTCTCTAAGGCTTATGACCTGCCATTACAAGATTTTTTTTTATCAGATTTGCACTATCAGGCATGGATTCCTTCCTGTGGAAAAGACCCGAAGTCTAATCATAGAGCAGCTGGTAACCCTCATAACAGAAGTGCCACTATTGCACAAAGGAGCACATCTTTCCTAGCAGGATGGTCCTGTAGTTTGTATGTTTCAAAGCTGGGTCAGTGTGTCCTTACCTTAGTTGCTGTAGTACTGTCACTAGAAATAAAACTGTAGCTTATCACTCATCGGTGGCATACAAGCCACTGGGCAAAATGTCCTAGTTTCTACCACAGACAGAATTCTGGGTAAAAATGGGCAAGCTTGAATGCAGGCAGAGTCGACAGCCAAACTCTGCCAAGACAGGATAAGCAAGTCCTCAATAGTTCCTGCCTCACAAATGTGTCAGATATATTGGGTCAGAAGGGTGAAGATGATGCTACAATGCTATAGAGAGTTTTGGGGTGACTATTCAGGCAGCAAACTGTCTCTGTCATCTTCTCATTTGAGAAGGTGCTAACCTTCACTCCCTGTATACTGAGGTAATTAATTTTATTCCTTCTCAAGTCTCTGATGGGGTTGAAGACCAGATAGTTTAGTTTTACAATTAAGCTTAGTTGTTTAGGGGTTACGATGTTTTTAGGTCTAGATAGATGTTTTAAATTGGTAATGACAAGATGTGATGGAGATTGATTTACATTCATAATTTTAGATGTACCAAGATAGGAAAGACAGTTTCTTCATGGTTGTCAAATACAAGTAGCTTAATAACATTTATATAATTTCTGATTGTTTTGTGGTTATTCTTGCTGTAGGTAGTTTATTTACTGTATATATGTGTAATAATATAAATGTATATGTAAATAAATAAAAAGAAAAATGTTTTTAAATGATTTAAAATAAATAAAAAGCTGCCAACACTCTTTCCTAAGAGGCAAAACCTTTAAAAACATTAATTTTTATTTCTAAATTGAGAAATCCTTTTTTCTTTACATTTATTTTCCTGTCTTTGTCTTCTAATTTTGGAGTTCATTTAATTATAAATGGGAAAGTAAATGGATAAATAATTATTTTTATATTGGAATTAATTGTTCTAACTTGCTTCCAGTGCCATCTGATAGATAATTCATTTCTTTCTACAGAAGCCCACCAAAGTAAAGTATTAATAGTAATTCTATGAATTAAATATACTCAAATTTCTAAAAGATAAATAAAGACATACTAATATACAGATACAATTTCATGGTTTTAAAATGGAATAGAAAATGGTGTAGCAAAGGATGTCAGATATAATTAGCTTGAAAAAATATAAAAGGTGCATGAATGCGTTTTTGTTTTCTTTTAGAGAAATCAAGCTATGAAAGAATAACAGGTATGAAGCTGTACAAAAAGAAAGCACGATTCTCTCATAAAGTTACATCAGCTATGCCAAAGAAGAGGGTTGTGGTGGTTTGAATGCGAATGGCCTCTTTAGGCTCATATATCTGAATGCTTGGCCCCCATTTGATAGTACTGTTTGAGAAAGATTAGAGGGCATGGCCTTCTTGGAGAAGATATGTCACTGGGGCAGGCTCTGAGGTCTCCAAAGCCTATGCCATTGCCAGTTAGCTTTCTCTTCTTCATGTTTGGAGCAAGCAAGCTCTCAGCTATTGCTCCAACATCATGCCTGCCTTACTATTGACATGCCCCCCTTAAATGATAGCCATATACTCTAACCTTCTAGAACTCTAAGCCCCAAATAAATGCTTCCTTTTATACGTTGCTTTGGTTGTGGTGTCTTCTCACAGCAATAAGAAAAGTAGGACAAGGGTCATTATTTTCCTATGAGATGGGTCCACATGATGTGACATGAGCATCAGCCCATGGGTTCTCTGCCTAAGCACATAAATTCACAAGTTAAGGGGTAAAAAACTGTCTCTGGGAGCTGGAACAAGAGATCAAAGCAATATAATTCATGACTCAGAGAATTCTACTTTGCCCCATCACTAATGGTTTAAATTCATTCTTCCAGGAATAGTAATTGTTTTGTCATGCATTACTTTCAAAGTTAGGTACTCATAGAATTTATCATGTCAAAATTGACTCAAAAATATAATAGAGGCATACAATTTAAATCTGTTCAAAAGCTGACTGGGTAATTAATGATAACTCAATGAAGTGAAGATCAGGGTATTGACCTTGGGAAGAGACTAAAGATGTGTGAATAATAATTAATAGATAAAGTCTCATCAGCAAGAAGCATTTTCATGTCCTCATTTCCCAAATTAATAATTCTTCATCTAAAGAGGAGCTCAAAAAATAGATTTAGAATATACTCTCTGTAGAATTAATTGGCTGAATAAACATAAATAAATACATTTTTGTGACAGGCATGGATGCTAAGAAAAAAAAAAGAACTAACTTCACTTTTATAAAGAATAGAGAGGAGAAAAAAGATATTTTTATCTTACAAACATACATAAATGTTTAGCACATTCATAGCAATGTGCAGCCCTACACTGGACATCTATGTCACCCATTCCAAGGCTTAGGGGATATTGTAAAAGAAGGGACAGGAAAAATGTAAAAGCTACAAGAAGGAATAGAGTGTTGTAGAAGACTGTCTTCTAAGTGTGGCATGGGCGCTAGGCTTTTGAAGTCTCAGCAGCTGTGTCTATTGCACAAGACTGGATCCACCAACACAGACAAGAAAATAACTTTGTAAAATCTCGTGCATCTGTAAGAATTTATAGTCGATTCATGGTTTCTTGTGAAAAGAGAAACTTTTTTTTAATGGGAAAACCATTGAAAAGGTGCCCATGTCACTGTAATTAACCCAAATTGAACTCACTGGGACACACACACACACACACACACACACACACACACACACACACACACACAAAGAAAGAAAGAACAAAAGACACAAGAACAAGACAAATGAAAGACAGTATAAAAGGAGAAATAGCAGGAGTTAGACAAGATAAGAAAGAGTAATTGTAAGTAAAGACGGTCAATATATGTTACTAACGTGTATGAAAATGTCATAATAAATCGAATATTGTGTATAATTAATATGTGCTAGTAAAAACTTTTAAAAGCATTTAACAAAAATTAATGAAGATATGTAGCAATCCTTCACAAAGAAACTCACAGTCATTAGATGTGGTGGTATAGACTGCTCAGGCAAGAGGCTAAGGTAAGACTATCATGAATTCAAGGCTTGCGTGGGATACTAAGTTCAGTGCCACCCTGGAGAACTTAATGAGACTCTACTTCAAAATAAAAGAGAACAAGAAAGGGCTGGAGAGATACATAAGAGGGGCAGCATTTGCCTCATGTTGATTCCAGTATTGCAAAAAGCCACCTAACCAAACCAAACAAAAACATCACAGCATAGTATAATATGGGTTCAGAATATAAATAACTGAAAATATTTGATAAAATGATGGTCTAATGGACAATAAGCAGAAGAATAAACAGGATGCTATGTAAAACAATTATTATCAAGCCATAATTGCCAATAGAAAAAGTAAGTTACTATAAGCATGTGATATACCAGGACAAAGTGTTTCAGTATATTGACTGAAGACATTATAAAAGATTTCCTTGGGCTGACACTTGAGCCTAGTGCGTGGTGGTGGTGGTGGTGGGGAATTGAACAGGATGTGCCTCATGAAAAAAAAAAAGTCAGGTGGGATTGACAGATGAAGCAGTAGAAAGAAATTTGTCCACATGCCTGGCATGATCATGAAACACTATTCATTAGTGTTTGAATGGCAAATCTTGGTTGTCAACTTAACTACATCTGGAATCGATTAAAAACCAAGCTGCTGGACACACCTGTGAGAGGTTTTCTGTTCTTGTTGGTGGTGGTGGTGGTGTGTGTGGGTATGTGTGTTTTAACACTTTTTTGATTTTTTTTGTTTTGGTTTGGTTTGGTTTTTGGGGTTTTGGTTTTTTTGTTTTGTTTTGTTTGAGACAGGGTTTCTCTGTATATAGCCCTGGCTGTCCAGGAACTCACGTTGTAGAACAGGATGGCCTTGAACTCACAGAGAACAGCCAGTCTCTGTAACCCAAGCACAGGAATTAAAGGCACACATTTGAAGTGGAAAGACCCAGCTTAAATCTGGATCACTGAAAGTCATAAGATGTACCCTAAATTTGAGTCACACCATCTGTGGGTGGTTTGTATAAAAAGGCATGGACAAGAGACTCATTTTATCGGGCGAGGACAACAGTAAAACTTTATGGTTTTACTTCAGGTGTATATCAACTCTCCAGCCCTGGGTCATAGCTTAGTTCAGAGGAATATTGATCATGTCTCTTCCATAGCACATCACACTGATCCACTATGTTAGTCGTATTACGCTGATTGGAGTAAGTGACCAGGAGATAGTAACCACTTCAAACTTTTTAGTGGTGATATACTGAGCAGAGGGTTGGAAATAAAACCAATCAAAATTCAATGGCCTTCTACCTCAGTAAAAACTTGAGGAATCCAGTGGGTGGGGCAGGCAGAGATATTTCTTCTAAGACAAAGGATAAGTTTTTCTACTGCCCACCCCCACCAAGATAGAAACACAACACTTAGTGGGCCTATTTGGATTTGGAGACAGCACTTTCCTCACATGTGTATGTTATCTGGAGCAAATGACTCAGAAAGCTGCTAGCTTTGAGGGGCCCCTGGAACAGGAGTAGGCTCTTCCTCAGATTCAGGCTGTTTTGCCCTTGGACAATATAATCCAGCAGACCCAATGATACTTGGGGTGTGAGTTGCAAATAGAGATGCTGTTCAGAACCATCAGAGAGGAGACCCTTAGCATTTTGGGGCAAAGCTTGACTATCATCTTCATCAATTATTCTCCCTTGACAGACAGCTCTTGGCCCTACTATTGACCTTTAGTGGAAACTGAACATTGAAAATGAGGCACCAAGTTATCGCCTAACCTGAGCTGCTCATCATGAGCTGGATATTATATGACCTAACAAGCGAAAAAGTAGGAAGTGCACAGCAGCAATCCATTATCAGATGGAAGTGGAATGTACCTGATTGAGCCCAAATAGGCCCTGAGGGCATAGGTGAGTTACATGAAGAAGTTACCCAAATGCCTGCCAGTTTCTACTCTCATTATGATGCTTTCCGTTCCCAGGTATGTACCCATTCATGGCCTCTTGGGGTTTATTCTATGATTATTTGCCTGAAGAAGAGACTAGGCCCTGGTTTACTGATTGTTCTGCACATTATGCAGGTACCACCCATAAGTGGAATCTGCATCATTATAACCCCTTTCTGGTACAACAGTGAAAGATACAGGAGAAGGAAAATCTTTGCAGTGAATAGAACTTTGGGTGGTAGACATGTCTATACATTCTGTTTGGAAGAAGAAATGACTAGATGTATAATTGTTCACTAATTCATGGACCACAGCCAATTGATTGGCTGGATGGTCAGGGACTTGGAAGGAACAGGACTAGAGAATTGGTAACAAAGATAGCTGGGGAAGAAGTATCTGTTATCATGTTAGGGATAATTTTAATGTGGGTAGTGTTTTAATTAGAAAATAAAACATAGCATCAGGAGTTATGATTGTCCATTAAGTTGATAGGGGTGGACTTGTGATGGCTGATGTTGGTTGTCAACTTGGCTGCATCTGGAATCAGCAAAATCCCAAGCAGTTGGTCACAACTGTGAGGTATTTTTCTTGATTAGATCCTTTGCGATGGGAAGACCCACCTTAATTCCAGATCATTGGACATAGAATATCCTGCATCTGTATCATTTGACATCAGAAGACTTCTTCTGAATCTGGGCCACACTTTCTGGTGGCAGCCATGAAGGACATAGAAGAAGGAAGCTTTTTGACTTCTGTCCACTTTGCCTCACTCTCATTGGCAAGTTCATCTATCTTGTTGTTGAGGCATCCCTTCCCTGATATTAGAACCTACTTCTTTGGGACTCCAACATATACTGAAAACTGGCTGAGACCTCCTGGGCCTTTCAATTGAGAGACAGCCATTGTTGAGCTAGCTGGACAGCCACCTGTAGGACAACTAAATCATTTCCTCCCTGAGTTGCTTTTGGTCATGGAGTTTTGTCACATCATTAGCAACCCTACCTAAGACAGTTGTCCTAAGAAGAACAAGTGGTCTGACAATGGTACAACGTATAATGAGCTACAGAATTGAAAAGGTCATTTGAAGTAGTTAAATGTTTGTACATTTTTCTATAATCAAGGAGCCAAAGTAATTTAAAATGAAGGAAGAACTATATTAGTTACATTTCAGGTTTCCATGATAAGATAGCCACCCAACAAGTGCAATTAAAGGAAAGGCTTATTCTTAGCTCACAATTTGAAGATACTATCCATCATGGTGGGGAAGGCACGACAACAGTTTGAGGTAGCTGGCTGGTCATATTGCAATGCAGCCAAGAAACAGAGGAAATGGACACTGGTGCTCAGTTTGCTTTATCTAAAGCCCATGGAATGGTGCTGTCCATATATATGCTGGGTTTCCTACCTCAACTTAATCTGTAAAAAATAAATGCCCAGAGTTTTGTCTCCTACCAATTGGCAATAAGTAACTATCACATTGTCCATCTCTGCTTCTATCCTCACTTCCTTGTAACCTAATGCTGCCGGATACTATGTGACCTGGCCTGAAAAGACACTGATGGAAGAAAATCTAGGAAAGACAGAGTTGCTGAAGTTCAGGGAAAATAGTAGTAATGGTTGTAGAAAGAGAGAGCCGAAGGCAAGTGTTGAAAGCATCTATTAGAATTCATTGGTATAAAACTTACTTTGCACTGAGCATGGGATTTCAAGAGACTAAAGATGAGAGCCATCAAAACCTAAAAGATTCCCAGCTCGAATGTGAAGTGATATCACTGGCAATTCAGGAGCAATGCACTTTATGGAGTTAGAAAAAGATGAGCTTTGAGAATTTCAGTTCCTGGTAACTTCAGAGATTGATGAAAGAAAAGAGATTTCTTGAAATGATGGGGTTACTTGTGCTCCATGTACTTCACAGAGAAGGTTCTTCCTGCCCTATAATGAACATGTGAGTCCAGAGGTGGAGAGCAATGGACTTGAAATTTGTCTATAAGGCATTCTTTTCTCTGATAAGAAGAGGCACTCTTACCTGTTGGGCTGATGGAGAGGCTAGGCAGAAGTTAATAAAAGGAAATAAGAACTGGAGAGACCAACTGGCCATCATTAGAATGAGAAGGAAAATTTATCACGTATGAATGAAAGGTTGCCAATGAAGCCAAAGTTAAAATGGGGTTAGAAATTCAAAATATATTATTCTATATGCTCTGCATCCTAACAAAACATAGACAAAGAAAGAACAGGAAAAAAATCAGATGGTGAGATTATTGTAGAAGAAGGAATTCAGTTTCTAGACTGAAAACCAGAGTTTGTAAAATTAGGCACAAATTAACATTTGTATTAACATATATGGGTCTCACAAATGCGACAGATTTGATGGAACACTCAGGTATGAACAATAGATGAAGTGTAAACAGAATAAATAAATCTTACCAGTCATTAAAATATCATTAATAACATAGAAAACTGTGATAACTGGGTCACCTTGTGCTAATCTATCATGCACAAAAGTGAAAACCACCTGAGCATACAGCTTAAAGACATAAGTAGCTAATGGGCCAATTTATCCTTTATTGTCAAAACCCCTCTTGTCTTTGCAGTTGCAGTAGTATCCTTAAAGTGTGCTTTGTTTTCAGTTATTCTCTAAATAAAAACACATTTATGCATTGAGTTTTGTTTGAAGATAGCAAATGCTTTGATTTATTGCCCTTGGTCCTTGAGCAGCATCCTGAGTGTCAGATAATGTGAGCACAGCGGCTGATCTTTGACCTCTTTGTTGACCTGGTTCCAGTGACTATTAAGTGCAGATGGAGAATCTGTAATGAATAGAGGAACACACAGGCAGCTGCTTTGTTCCTTTGCCCCTTGACTTTTTAAGCTGAGGAAAGTGCCAGAAGACACATAGCAGAGCACAAATATGCTGATGAATACTCACAGGCTTGTCTTGTTGTTGGCTATTTGGAACCTTAGCTGAATCACATAAAAACAAGTTGCTTGAGATTTCAAGACAAAATAGTCACCTTCAAGTGTATCTGTGCATATGGATGCCATTGTTTTTGTTTTTGTTTACGTTTTTGTTTTTGTTTGTTTGTTTTTTTTTTAATTTTTTCTTGGTTTTCTTTTGAAAGAGAATTTGTTTCTGTTAACAAGCTTTCAAGTAATTGTGTTCCAGCCTGGAGACCTGACACAGAATTACACAATATGGGCAACAAGTTGAACCAGTTCCTGTAGTTTGAAGAGTTTCTCTCTCCTGATTACAAGCTCAACCCTACCTTAAATTTTCTATAAATGTTTGGCTCTTCATAGCCAAAGTATTATTAAAGACCTTATTTTTATTATTAGTGTCAAATATATTATTTTCTTATTCTAGAGGTTCCAACATATGTCTTGAACTTAGATTATTCAAAATATTAACTTTTATATTTCCCTAATAATTCTAGAACATTAGAAATACTTATTCTATCTCCTTTAGTGGTAAATTAGGTTATGTTGCTCATTATTTATTCTTTCTTTATAATAAAAATTAGCATTGCAACTTTTGACACATCATGTCAGAGTGTTCCCACTTGATCAAGCAGAATATATTTTTTCCTTTGTCATGGCAACGGAATACGAACAAAAAGATCCTAGTTCAGAAAGTGAGGTACACATGAAATTGAAATCAAACTACAAGTTTCATCTGGCCCAAAGGAACTGAGGCAAGATATGAGTTATATACATATATATGTAAGAATGTTAATAGTAAATATGTCATCACAATTTGCTGAAATTTTTGAGTTTTTTGTCAAAAGTATGATAGCTTAGTAGAAAAATCAAACACTGAAGCAAAAGATGAGAGACCAATGGTGTGTCCTAAAAAAGAATAAATGAGGTTCTCTCACTCATAGTAACTGAGATAAACGCATCAAGACAGAGTATGTTGTAGCTGAGGGTATGACTCTCTAAGGAAGAGAGTGCTATGAACATGTGAGGGGAAACAGGAGACGTGGCTGTAACACTTAATTTGATCACCAGAGAAAACATAAGCTATGCTCAGTAGATGCAGACAATCTGTGCTAGCAGACTCACGACACCAGATGATGGTAATCTGTGATGAAGTGAGGTCTGCAAATGGCCTTAACTGCAGTGGCCATTTGTAACTTGGGATTGACAGATTCCTAGGTAGGACTTTTGAAAGGGAAGAATCAGTCTTGGATCTGCAGGCAGTCGCTGCCATTATCAATAATGTAGTTTGACGCTTGAGGTTGAATCAGTGTATATGGGGGTTAAAAACAATTTTAAAAATATATATTTTATTAATTTGTTCATATTACATCTCAATTGTTATCCGATCCCTTGTATCCTCCCATTCCTCCCTCTCTCCCATTTTCCCCTTACTCCCTTCCCTTATGACTGTGACTGAGGGGGACTTCTTCCCCCTGTATATGCTCATAGGGCATCAAGTCTCTTCTTGGTAGCCTGCTATCCTTCCTGAGTGCCACCAGGCCTCCCCATCCAGGGGATGTGGTCAAATATGGGGCACCAGAGTTCATGTAAAAGTCAGACCCCACTCTCCACTCAACTGTGGAGAATGTCCTGTCCATTGGCTAGATCTGGGTAGGAGTTCGAAGTTTACTGCATGTATTGTCCTTGTCTGGTGCCATAGTTTGAGCAGGACCCCTGGACCCAGATCCACCCGTCATAATGTTCTTCTTATAGGTTTCTAGGACCCTCTGGATCCTTCTATTTCCCCAATCTCCCATGCTTCTCTCACCTAGAGTCCCAATAGGATGTCCTCCCCTCTGCCTCACTTTCCTGATAAGTGAAGACATTCATGGGACAATTTTTATTTTGTTACCTGACTTTAATATTAATTAGTTCAAGGTTCTCAACCTTCCTAATGCTGTTACCCTTTTAATACAGTTCCTCATGTTGTGGTGACCCTCCCAACGATAAAATTATTTTTGTTTGCTACTTCATAACTGTAATTTTGCTATTGCCATGAGTTGTAATGTAAATGTCTGCTGTTCTAGATATCTGATATGTAAGCTTTATTTAAGGGTAGTTCGATCCCCAAAGGAGTTGTGACCCACAGATTAAGAACTGCTGGACTAGTTTGGATAAGGAATTACTAAGCCTGTGATGCCTAGCATCCCCTTTCTCTAACTGACTTGATAAAACTAGATGAGACATAGCCCAGTGTCAGAAGGTAGATTCTTAAATCAGGCCACTTAGTGTTTGAATCTTGCTTTGCCATTAACTAACTCTTTAATACCGCTGCACCTCTGTCACTTCATTTGTAAACTGAAAAACAACTCACCCTGAAGGAATGGGTCTGATGAAAAAATTAGCTTATATGTATAAAATACATTAATCAATTTTTGGTACTACATAAAAATTAAACAAATACTAGTTTATTTCCTGGTTTATCAAGAACAGCTTTTGAGCCCTCCTTTCTTTTTCCTGCTGGTCTTGCTAAACTAGGAGACTATATTAAGTATTAAGGAGTTGTGGACAAGGACTCAACGTGGATCCAGAATAATTGTCATACCTTTGTCTTTGTGTGATTTGCATATGTGCATGGGGACCACAGGAAAGATTGTCTGTCTATATCTATCTATCTATCTATCTATCTATCTATCTATCATCTATCTTTCTTTTTTATTATCTATCTATCTATCTATCTATCTATCTATCTATCTATCTACCTTCACCTTTATTGTACCCTGGGAAATAACTAGACATAAATGCAAATCTTATATTGTGGGAGGAAAGCAAGCTATGGCAGAATTTTCTTGCTTGGTAATGGCCTAGTCTCTCTGTGGGTGGGATGTTTGCTTTCCCTTTATTCTGACTTTAGAGGTTGGCTACTCTTGTGAAACAGTTCAGGTTTAATACATTCATTCTGGAATAAACATCAGTAAATTTGGAAGGAGGTAGCTTGAAACAAGTAGAAGTTACCAAAGGAAAGTGTAAAGTAAAAGTTAACAGCGTTTGTTACATGGAGTCAAGAAAGGTAAATGTATAAAGTCATTGCTACATACTAATAGACTGCAAATATAACACCAGTTTAATGGAACAGTCATGGACTGAGTTCCTGTTCAGTACTTTAAGAGAATAGATAAACAAACACAAAACTAAATCAGGTCAATTTCTACAAGGTACTCAGAGGAACCTGAAAGAGAGGTCCTAGGAATAAACATTTGGAAGAAAACTAAAGATAAAGGGGGCATCTTCAATAAAGTGGTTATGATGCAGCTGTTAAAATGATGCTGGAGAGCTATACTTCTATATTTAAAAAAAAATGAATGTGTCCATGATGCAAAATTCTGCACCAAAAGCATCTTAAAAAGTGTAATATTAAATAATTTATATAATATATGTTATATAATTGTATAATATTAAATAATTTTAATTATTTTAAAAGAAGGAAGAATTCCTTTATTTTGAGAAGACCCACATCAAACTGCTAGTTTTGTGTGATTGGACTAGAAATGAAATTTTCAAAAATTAGTTTTTAACACCCATATTTTATAGACATAGTTTATTATGTATTTAGAGGAGAGAAAACCATAGAAAATTACCCATTTAAATATGTTTTATTGAAAAACTTAGGCTTATGACATTTAAAATCTATTTCTTTTTATATATGATCTATTATTTTCTTTAAAACTGTTTTTATATTTGTCTATCTATCTATCTATCAATCATCTATTTATTTTTGGTTTCTCTATGTAGCCTTAGCTGTCTTGGACTTGCTTTGTATTTTTGTTTTGGTTTTTTTGTTTGTTTGGTTGGTTTGGTTTGGTTTTTCTGAGGCAGGGTATCTCTGTGTTAGCCTTAGCTGTCCTGGACTCGCTTTGGAGACCAGGCTGGCCCGAACTCACAACGATCCACCTGCCTCTGCCTCCCAAGTGCTGGGATTAAAGGTGTGTGCCACCATGCCCGGCATTGGACTTGCTTTGTGAACCAGGAAGTCCTCAAACTCACAGAGATCTGCCTACCTCTGCCTCCCTGATGGCTTATATCAGTAAAAGGTAACAAATACTCGAATTAAAGGCATGAGCCACCACACCTGTTTCATATATATGTATGACCTCCTTCAAGAAAGGACATTGGAGGCCAAGAAAGGACATCAGAGGTCAAAAAAGCTATTGATGGTTGAGCCCCTATGCAGTGCTTGGAGTTGAATTCAAATCTTCTGCACGAGCAATGGGTACTCTTAACTGCTGACCCAAGGCCCTTCACAACCTATTCTTTGGAGCCAGGGCCTTTAGCAATTGATGTGTGCTTTAGGAGACATGTGAGTCATTACTTTAGATTTCTCAGACCACAAGCTCTGAGAACTCGGGAACCACAGATTTTATTAGCAGCCTCATCTCCCACTTCTGACTTGCCACTGAACTAATATAAATGTTTGGTAGGTAAACACCTGAAGTTCTTGTTCTTCTTTCATAATGGCAGAGCTGAAAGGAACAGTGGAGTGGCCATGCCATTTCAACTTAAACTACCCTGGGTTCATAAGCAGGAGAAAACAGCTGTATCACCCCAAAACAAGTTAACCAAAAGGGATAGAAATACACATTCTCCTGTCAAGCAGAAATTTTGTGAGTCTTTGAGCATGAAATGGAAACCAGCCACAATGATGTGGACTAGTCTACTTAAATGGAAATAGGACAAAAATCTCGAGTTTTTCTTTTTAATTTACTTTTCGCCTTAATTTTTTTTTTAGCTCTGAAATCTCACATTTTTAAATGTTGCATTGGACTATATTTCTTTCCATAAAGGTTGTTAATAGTGTTCTCCATGACTTGTCATAGTGTAACATGTGACGATACTGCTTTTCTAGAGAGAATTCACAAAATAGGAGGACTTCAAATATGTGGAGACAAAGAGTCAGTCTAAGACGTTGTGATACAGACCACATTTCACAGAACTTACTTAACAGGGTCAGGAAATCAGAACAAAAACTTCCTAAAATATATAGTCCTATTGTGTTCAGAGTCCTGTTGGGTTTTAAATGTATTTAAGATTCCATGGCCATGACGACTTAGGATATTGTGTACATCTTAAATTCTGTATTTATTTTCATAACTGAGCTCAGCAAAAACCAGTTACATATGTTTTTATATATGTGTTTATAATATCCCACTTCATGGTGATAATGTCACAGCATAATAAATAAAGTAAGGAAAGAGACCTATTCAATAGCCCCAAACTACTCTCATTGAAGGAAATGTGGTTGATTATATCACTAAGGTATCACACAAAAGCAAAAGACATACTGACTTGCTACCCTTCCTTGACAAAGGTCCATGACAAAGCTATTCTGGTCCTCTACCACCAGAAGCTGTCAGAAATTCTCCTTAGAATGAACATCATATGTCTGGCTCCAGTGATCTTGATTCTCTATACAGCGCCATTCTAATTTCTCTAGGAAGAAAACTCGATTTTTCCCAACTTAGACTTCTATCTCCTTAATTAGGTAACCTTCCAAATGTGTTGAGGCAAGAAATGGTAAGAGACCCTACTTCCGGGAAGAAACTGAGAGCCCATATGGTTGAAGTGGGATGTCTCCATAATACATTCTTGGGGGTGAAGATGAATGATCCTGTCAGAATGTGGCTTAACTAATTACTGTTGGCCTTATGACCAATCTAAGTATGGACAAAGGTCATACTAATTTGGATAAGCAAAATGGCAGTCTGACAAATCTTGCAGCCTTGGGCTAGGGCCAACATTTTATATTAGAGTTCTCTTTCCTCTGCCCTTTAGCATCAGTTGATGGCCACGCTTTCTTTACTTCATCTTTCCAAGGAAGGCTTCATAAAGAGCTGATTTCTCACAGATTTATGTGCTTCCATGTTTTCCTTTCGCGTGGGAGGGCTACATACTGTTGGCTCAATTTTTCTGTTAGGAACTGGACAGTTTTCAGTTATCATTGCTGAAGAATGTGGGGCCATAGCCATCTTTTTTTATTCAAAATGGCATGTTCTGAACTTGAGCACATACCAACATCTTATATTACTGAAATGTTAATATATTTATAAGTTAAATGTTTGTTCCAAGATCATAAAAGTATACCTGTAAATACCTCCCTACATAGTAATATCAGAAAATATATTTGACACTGCATTTGACAGTACAGCTTTGTTTGTTTAGTTTATAATTTCAACAGTAGTTGTTGGCAAGATTCCTTATCTTTTTCTTTCTTTTTTTAATAGATGGGACATTTTATTTTTGCTTAATGTTCCAGAGGAATAAGGTAGGATTACTTTTCTCATAGAGCTCAATTGGGTTAGGGGTTTCTTAATGGAGGCTGATGGAGCTCCTTTGTCCTTAGTGACACCAGTCTTTCCATGGGATTGCTCACAATATGCCATTAGTTTTTCTTAGAGTTAGGGAGGATAGAGGCAGTGTTTAGACTATCTGATTTATAATTATACATGGCTTCCTATCACCTTTGCCTCATTCTGTTCATTAGAAGTAAATTGGTGGTGCAACTCACACTGGAGATGTATTCCACAAAAGAGAACACATTCTCTATAGCAGAATCCACTGAGAATTCTATAACAAGATCCTAGCTATACACAGGAAAAGAAGTCCTTAATGTTCCTATTAATATTAGATTTATAGACATATTCTGATAATTAGAAGAAGCAAGAAAGTCAGAGAATAAACCTAATGATATAGCAGCTTGAGTTGAAAAAAAACTTGCAGAAGAGAAAGGGTGTTTACCATTATGGCTCCAAGAACCACTACGGAAAGCAATTCCATTGCTAAGGGACTTTCATGGGCACATGTAAAAAAATTTATATTCACATCAAATGCTCACAGGGCAACAGGTTTTCACGTGTTTATGTAAATTTTAAGTGTGTCTAGCTACTGTCTACAGGAGGTTGCTGCCCAACCTAACTATGTAGTGGTGAGCAGTACATAGTTAAAGACAATGGCAATGTAGAAAATCTTTCTGAAAGAAAATACTTATATGAAAAGCATGGGAAGATTAAATACTTGTAAAAAGATAACCTTGGAAGAAAGATCCTCAGACCCCCTGTTCAAATGTAGCTGATAGATTACCTAGTAAGAGAAGGAGGAGGGGCTACCTCTGATATGGACTTTAGTGCCAGCTATTTGATCACTTCCCTCCAGTGGGGCAGCCTTCCCAGATCACAGAGAAAGAGGATGCAGGCAGTCTTAATATTGGCGAGGATGTGGAGAGAGAGGAACACTCCTTCATTCCTGGTGGGAATGCAAACTAGTACAACCACTTTGGAAAGCTATCTGGCGCTTTCTCAGAAAAATGGGAATAGGGCTTCCTCAAGACCCAGCTATCCCACTCCTTGGAATATACCCAGAAAATGCCCTACCACACAACAGGGACATATGCTCAACCATGTTCATAGCTGCTTTATACATAATAGCCAGAACATGGAAACAGCCTAAGTGTCCCACAGTAGAAGAAGGGACTAAGAAACTGTGGTATATTTACACGATGGAATACTACTCAGCTATTAAAAACGAGGAATTCCCGAAATTTGTGGACAAATGGATTGATCTAGAAATTATCATAATGAGTGAGTTCACCCAGAAGCAAAAAGAGACAAACGGTATATACACACTTATATCAAAACACTAGTCCAAGGGATACATACTATGAAAAACTTTACTTACCAAGAAAGTGGGTCAGAGGAGAGGACATCCTATTGAGACTTTAGGCAAGAGTAGCATGGAAGAATGGGGAAATAGTAGGACCCACAGGTCCTGGAAACCTACAAGAAGAACTTTATGACAGGCAGATCTGGGTCCTGGGGTCCTCCTCAAACTATGGCACCAGCCAAGGAGAATATAGGCAGTAAGCTTCAAACCCCAAGACCTAGCCGACGAACAGGATATTCTCCACTGTTCAGTGGAGAGTGAGATCTAACTCTCACACGAACTCTGGTGCCCCTTTTCTGACCATGTCCCCTGGATGGGGAGACCTGGCGGCACTCAGAGGAAGGATAGCAAGTTACCAAGAAGAGACTTGGTATTCTAAGAGCATATATAGGGAGCGGAGGTCTCCCTCAGTCACAGACATAGGGGAGGGGAGAAGGAGAGAAATGGGAAGGAGGGAAGAATGGGAGGAAACAGGGAAAGGGCTAACAATCTAGATGTAATATGAATAAATTAATAAAATTAAAGAATGGGAAAAAAAGACCCAATAGGCTGGGGTCAGATAGTAGGAAAGAGGACTCCCTCTGTCAGAGGACTAGAAAGAGAAAAGGAGGGAAGAGGGAAGGAGTGTGGGAACGAGAGTATATGAGCAGAGTAATGGGGTTACAATAGAGATATAAAGTGAATAAATTATGAAAAATAAAAAATTAATTAAAAAATACAAAAGGAAGATATTTTTGAAGTTTGAATTATAGTTTATTTGGAAGCATCCAAGAGTTAAACTGTGAATAAATAGATTATGACTAACTAAAATTTCCATTTATTATAAATACCAACTAAGTTAAATCATACTATTTTAACTATCCTTCCCCTTTAAGTGGGGGCCCAGATTCCTTCTCTGAAACTCTTACCATAAATAAAGTCTTTAGTGTTTTGTTACCTCTTCTTGCACCACCTGTACCAAAAGCTCCAAAAGGAAGACATTTTAAATAAAAGAAATATGGAAACTATTGGACTTTTGAGCTTTATGGAAAACTGGCTCATCATACTTTCTATGTACACACAAAAAAGAATCATATTCCATAAAGATAAAATTGTTTGTGGTACCTCTTGAATATTAATCTTTATATGAACTACTCTGGACTAAATACCCAAAATGAAAGCTGCTTTTGATGGGTGGAGTAACCCAGAAATAAATATAGAAAAGCAAAATAACAGATGTTGAAAGAACAATCAAAAAATGAACTTGAATATGTAGTAATGTTTTTCCTTTTTTATTAATTTATTCAGATTACATCTCAATTTTATCCCTTTGCTTGTCTCTTCCCGTTCTTCCCTCCCTCCTTCTTTTACCCCATCCCCATCCCCTAGGCCTGTGACAAAAGGGAACCTCTTCCACCACCATATGGTCACAGCCTATCAAGTCTCATCTTGGTAGCCTTCCTATTCTTTCTCTGAGTGCTACCAGGCCTCCCCACCAAGGGGAAGTGGTCAAATGTGGGGCACCAGAGTTCATGTCAGAGTTAGTCCCCACTCTCCACATGACTGTGGGTAGTGTCCTGTCCCTTGGCTAGATCTGAGTAGAGGTCTAATATATTGTCATTGGTTGGTGCAGTAGCTTGAGCAGACCCCCCCCCCCGGGTCCAGATCCAACCATCATAATGTTCTTCTTGTAGGTTTCTAGGACCATCTGGATTCTTGTATTTCCCTATTCTCCCATACTGCTCTCACCTAGATTCCCAATAGGAAAATGTATAAATTAAAATGACATGCCTGCCTTAAGAATTAGCAGATGAGCCTGGCGTGGTGGCACACACCTTTAATCCCAGCACTTGGAAGACAGAGGCAGGCTGATCTTTGTGAGTTCGAGGTTACACAGAGAAACCCTGTCTCAAAACCAAGCAAAACACAACAACAACAACAACAACAACAACAACAACAACAACAACAACAAAACCAGTTACCAGATGCTCTACTGTACTAGTCATTACTATTTATGGTGAAAGATATATAGAACAGACTACCTAATGGCATCACCTCTTTTCCTTCCTTCCTTCCTTCCTTCCTTCCTTCCTTCCTTCCTTATTTCCTCTCTTCCTTCCTTTCTTCCTGCCTTCTTCCTTTCTTTTTTCTTCATTCCTCTCTCCTTCATCCATTCCTCATCTTTTCCCTTCCTCCTTTCCCTCTGTCCTTCCCTTCCTTCCTCCCTGCCTCCCTCCCTCCATCTATCCCTTTTTTCTTTTAGGTTTTTTTGAGGGTTTTATTTGTTAGTTTGCTTCCTTTGAGACAGCTCCTCATTACATAGCCCAGTCTCACTTTGAAATTGCTGTGCAGGCCAAGGCTGATCTCTAACTCAGGATCTGTCCTCCTTGGCCTCCACAGTGCTGGGATTACAGGTGTGTGCTGCCATTCTGTATTGTCTTGTAGTTTTCTATTTCAAGAGAAAATTGATAGCTCAAATCAATAACAATGTCTGATTTTAGTACTTGGAAATAAGAAAAATTAAAATAGATCACATATTTCCAATTAGCCCACAAAGGGCTTTGTAAGGAAATAACAACTGTGAGCTTTAAACCATTTTCAACAAGCCCAAAGCTCCAGTATTCCTAATTATTTGCCGACACTTACTGAATGTCACTGTATGGAGGACACTGTGAGTTGAAGAAAGAAGCCACTTACTCACTGTCTACTTAGCTTTGCCATCCTATTTTTGTTATAATATTTATTATTTGGAAAATCTGAAATATCCAAGGTAGAAAATAGAAAATTAACTATATAACAGTGAACAGTGTTTAAAATTTTACATAAGGATATATATACATATATATAAATGGCTGGAGACTGGCGATTACTACACAGTATATATTCATATCAAAATAGCACATTATAAACATTAAATATATACATTCTTAAATTGTGTTTACTTAAAAATATACAGTGAGCTCTGTCTCTCTCACTCTCTCTCTCTCTCTCTCTCTCTCTCTCTCTCTCTCTCTCTCTCTCTCTGTGTGTGTGTGTGTGTGTGTGTGTGTGCGTGTGTGTGTGTGTACATAGGCATGCACAGCTGCATGACACAGTATGTATGTGGAGATCAGAGCACAACTCCTGGAGTCATTGTCTCCTATCGTTTTGTGGTATGTACATCCCCAATCTATGCTCAAGCACTTTAATCAGTTGAGCCATCTCACAAGTCTCTATATGTGTGTTAATTATATGTCAATATATTCTGGAGATACATATAAGTTTTATATCGCCTATGCAAATTTAAAACTTTAACATATAATGTTATAAATTCTTTTATAATCTTGCTTTCTTATATTGCCAGAATCTTTAAATTAAGTCAATTTGTTTATGTGTGTGCACATATACATGGGTGTCTTAATTACCTTTTACTGCCATAATAAGAAACAGTGATCAATGCGACACATTAAAAAAAAAGAGTTTATTTGGAGCTTACAATTTCAGAGGGTGAGAGTCCATGATCACCATGGCAGGGAGTGTAGCATTAGACAAGCAATGGTGAGAGGATATACTAGAATTGACATGGACTTTTTATACCTCAAAGTCCTTCCAAGTAGGCTATGCCCCTTAATCTTTTCTAAATAGTTCCACCAACTGGGGGCAAAGGGTTCAATTAAATGACCCTATTGCGGCATTCTCCATAGAACTACCACAATATGTACATATGTGTGAGTGTCATGGGCAGCCATTTGTCACACTGTACATATGGAGGTCAGAGGACTACTTGCATAAGTTGGCTTCTTCCTTATACCATGTACATCCTGATCATAGACTTGGCAGAAAGAACTCTGACTTGTTGAGCCATCTTGCTGGTCCATATCATTGGGATTTGTTTCAAAATGCTAAATATTCCTTTAAAAGACTGAGAAGATGGCTCAGTGGCTAAGAATACATGTTTCTCTTCCAGCACACCCTAGTCCAAACACCAATTGCTTGTAAATTCCAGCATTAGGGAATCTGATGACCTCTTCTGGCTGCTGTACACACCCCCTTCTCATATAAAAAATGAGATAAAATGTTCTTTAGGACACAAATTGTAGAAATTTGCTATTTTATCTGTGGTTATTACATAACCCACTAAATTTATTTACAATCAAAATATTAATTTGATTTAATTTTAGTATTCATTTGGCAGGAAATTTTTTAAATTAATTAAGTAATTTTTAAAACATTTTAAATTTTGTACATATACCTTTCTATTATTACACACATACACAATAAACTACCTATAGCAAGAATAACCATCACATAATCAGGAATTATATAAATGTTACATTCTTAGTGTTTTGGTTATTTGTATTCGACAGCCTTGAAGAAAATGTCTTTCCTTTCTTGGTATTTCTAAAATTCTGAATGTAAATAATCTCCATCACATCTTGTTATTATCAACTTAAAACATCTATCTAGACCCCTTAACATCTTAACTCCTAAACGACTAAGCTTCATTTTAAAACTAAGAAACCTGGTTTTCAATTCCATCAGAGACTTGAGAAGGAATAAACTTGATTACCTGAGTCTGCCAGAAGTGCAGGTTGGTAGATTTCCAAATGAGATGACAGAGACAGTTTTCTACCTGAATAGTCACCCAAAACTCTCTGTTATGTTGGAGCATCTTCTTCAGCCTTCTGGCCCAATATATCTGACAGACATATTTATGAGGCAGGAACTATTGAGGACTTGCTTACCCTGTCTTGGCAGAGTTTGGCCATCGACTCTGCCTGCATCCCAGCTTGCCCATTTTTAGGCAGAATTTTTGTTTGTGGTAGAAATGAGGACATTTTTCCCAGTGGCTTGTTTGCCATATTTGAAGCAGTCTACATAAGGAGGTTCTTTGATGCTCATCATCCTCTTTGAGGTAGGCTTGGTGTCATTTGGCAGCAACTCTTCTAAAGCAGGAAATGTACTGGTCATTTGTGTTTTTAATATTTTACTAACACATGCTAGTTGCACATAACAAGTGAATTTTATTATGGCATTTTCATATATGTATGTATCATAGTCTCCAATTACCTTCTTCTGCTCCCCTCCTGCCTCTACTGATAGCCTTCTACTTCACTGTTCGGTCTTACTCTTTGAAGTATGTACATATGTATGTATCTCTATCTATGTATCTGTGCAGGTAGTGGATCCTCATAGACTCTTATTTATTCTATGACAGGATGTTGATAGGTCCAAAGTTTTGCAAGTCTTGTTCTGGTGATCACAGCTGCTGTAGATCAAGAGTACAGTAACAAAGTCATGTTCTTAAGACAGAACTCACTCCCTCAATGCTATGCTTGATTTTTATATTCTTCCCTGCTCCCTGCCCCATATTCTCAAGTATTTCCTAAACTTTAGTGGAGATGGGATAGAAGTCCCATTTATGGCTTGTCTCTTATTCTCAGCATTTTGATACACTAGTCATTTATAATATAACATGCAATATCTGCTTTAAAAGTTTTGATACTCTGGTGGGGGTAAGGTTACACATATTTACATGGAAATGAGGCAGAGTCTGATGAACATTATCAGGTTCTGCTGATGGAGAACTAACCACCTTAAGCAAAGACCATCTCACAGGATATCACCAGGCTGCACCTTCTAAGAGGAATATGGTTTAGAAAGATGGATGGTTGTTTCAAATAATTTCAGTTGAGAGTTAAAGGTGTGAAGGCAGCAACTGTATTCTGCTTATTTTCTTCTTCAAACATTCTTCTCTCTTAATGTCAACGACTCCTTCACTTTCTGTTTTTTTCTATCTGTGGTTAGAAGAAGGATGCCATGTTTTCAATATCTCCTTCTGCACAGAATGAACATGTCTAACATGAACCGCTGATATCTTATCTCACTCAACTCATTCATTTGCAAAGGAAAGACTTCAGGCTTCACCATTGAACATTATTGGATAGTGTTTTACGTCAGTCATCCACGATCACTAAAGATTTCAATATTTTTATTCCTTTAGACCAGGAGGAAGTATGCAACCCACATTAATGACTTATTATAAAATTTACACATGGGAAAACTTTCCTAAGACATAAATGAGAAATACGAGAAGTGTTGGTTACCAGAATATTCCTTTCTCACACTCCTTTATGAGCTCAGTAGAATTTCCATCTATGTTTTTCTCTCTTGACATCCCATTTAGTTTTTCATTGAAGGAAAAAATGAGTTGTTATATATTGACTGTCTAAAAGCTATATAATATATATATCTTATTTTTGGCTTTTAAAATATAATCTGAGAAGACCTGGGTAGTTAATTGGATGCAGAGTGTGGGAGAGAAGGGGCCTCCAATTCTTGAAAAGATACCTTACAGAGGTGGGGGATGGGATAAATAGTGCATGTATTTATTTTAGTTTAGTGTATCTGTGGGGGTTCTCTGATAGAAAAGCCAAGTAAGAACTCATAAAAAGAGACATACTTTGTATTACAAAAGGTGTTGAAAGCTCATTTCAGATACTACAGAGCTGGTGAAAAATAATTAAGAAAGTCAATTTGCAGAATAAGAGCAGCAATATAAAACATCAGAAGTGTCACTGCTATCAGCAAAAGACATTAGAAGAAAAACCAGAAATACTGATGTGATTTCATTAATTTGAAAATACATACTGTGGTTTAAAAAAACAGAAGTGACAATAATTTGCTATATGTGAGTATTTAAAATGGAGATTTGTTGGCTATGCCATACAATGGAGATGTAAAGGCTAACCCTAACAGGCAGGCCAGAAGAGAGTACCAGCTTGTGAGCTGTCTTGTGGGGTCTAGGAATCAAACCTGAGTGCTCTGGAAGAGCATCCTGTGCTCTTAGCCTCTGAACCATCTCTCCAGCACCTACAAATAATTTTTGCAATGGTATCCCTACTACCTCATGACAGAACCTCAATTTGTCACTCACTCTAATTTGTCTGAACCCCACATTCCATGATTCATGCATACCCAAGTGACCATCACCTTATCAAGAGACAGAAGAAGAAATGAAGTGAGGCTTTGGGGTTCAATGGAAAGCAGGGTATGAGTGAAGCTCAGAGACACAGTGTATTGTTAGAAGGAGGTGGTGTTAAAAAACAGGATAAATCAGAAAATTGGATAGAGGACACCCCTAAAGTATATACTAAAACTTACTGGAAAACACTGTAAGTTCAAAGGTACCTTTAACAAAGAAGATGTAAACCCATCCCAGCTCAGAAACAGAGCTGCTTTGTCCTGACACCTCTGTGAGCACTGACATCTCTCCTAGAATGTGTATCATTAGGACAATAGCTGAGAGATGGCATCCCATTGTGGGAACATCCCATCAGTGGTATTAACTCAAGGAGCAGCAGCAGCTCATCCATTTCCCTCTCTGAAAATGGATTGCACCTACCAATTAAATTACCCAACCAACGTATCTCAGCCTCTTAGGAATAGAACACCCCATTGTTGTTTGTTTTTACAAAACACCCTTGACTTCTCCTAAAGAAGTCTGTGCTATATACCCTGTTAAAAGGAATGAACATTGACTTCAGAGTCTTTTGAGAGTTTTGCACTTTGCTTTGAACCACATGATAAAGGTGAGTTGCTAAGCTTGGGGAATCAAGCAATAATGGCAGCTGAATCTATGGGGATGAAAAGTTAGTTTTCTGTCAACTTGAAACAAGCTGGAATCATCTGAGAAGAGGAACCCCAATTAAGAAAATGCCTCCAGGAGGGTCTGTGGGGACATTTTCTTTCTTAATGATTGACGTGAGAAGGCTCAGCCCAGTGGTGCCACTCTTTAGCAGATGGTCCTAAGTTGAATAAGAAAACAGAATGAGTATGCTATGAGGAACAAGCCAGTACACAGCTTCCTCCATGGTTTTTCTTCAGTTCCTGCCTCCTGGTCCCTGCCTTGAGTCCCTACCTCAACTTCCTTCAGAGATGGGTTGTGAGTTATAAGATGAAATCAACCCTTTCCTCCCCAAATTACTTTTGTCCATGGTGTTTGTCACAGCAATAAAAACTTAATTAGATAAAAAATTTAGATTTGAGAGTCTGTTTTGTTTATGCTATGGCATGACTAATTTAAAAAGCTCAATGGCTTAGAACCCTGAACTAAATCTCACCAGCTTGGTAAAGGAAATGTTCTAAATTACAACTTAGTGTGAAAATTCTGACAGTGGGAAGCATGCTAGATTTTAAGAACTAATTTATGACTCAAAAGGAACCAGGAAAGGACCAAAAAGATATGTGAAAGTATTAGCTATTAAGATAAAATACGCTTCAGTGAGAAATGTATTTACAGTGGGTGACAGTCTTCCCTTATCATTTTTCTCTTGATAAATATGTGCATATTTGTAGTGTTCTGCCATTTGCTAATTCACTAAAAATTACCCATGATGTGTTAATAAAAGTTACACATGGTGTGTCAAGAAGAGAGAAAAAAATATGTGAAGCCAAGATTCCATACAATTGCAAGCCCAAAATGCCAGTTTGATTTTTCACTGAGCAGTAAAACTTACTATTTTTACAAATAATATAAACACAAATTATAGTACTTCAAAGGAGCAAGAGATCATGAGTCACTGGAGATTTGTGGAAGGTTTTGGAGGGAAGGCCAGATGAGCTAAACTGTTCAGATCCATGACAACTTGGAATGCAGAAGAAATAGAAGGGCCAGACACAAGTGCTTCTCGGGGTTTGTTAAACTTGGTAAGGTCAGATTGATTACTTCAATGAAGTTTCTCTTTCCTTACACTCTCAACATTATGATTAAGATTCTTACTCTCACAAGAACAAGGAACCCAATGAAAAAATATTTCATGTGACTAGCCAGGCCTTGTATGTGCAAGCAATCTCCATGTTAGTGAGTGCATTCTCTGTCTCTGATACACTATGGAGATGGATTTTCCGAACCATGCTTTAAAGCATACTTAGAAAACATCCCTTTGGTGCCACTACTGGTTCACCATAAGCATTGTTTAGTTATTAAAGAGTTCTGCTTTGTGAATATCTGTTTGTATCTTTAGCCATGGGGTTTTGTGGTCACATACCACACAATAACGGTATCAGGATCTTTCTTTAGTTAATTCAGTTCCAGCCTTCATTTATCATGTCTGGAAACCTGCCCATCTGTTTGAACCTTAGAAAACTCTATGATCAACTACCCACTTACTAAAGTCTCTGTATGATTAACTATTCTTATTATTGTTCTAGCCAGTTTAACCTATAACAATATCTTACCAATCAGCTGATGCCAGGTGATGTCAGCATCTACAGGATGGCATCATTCTCCAGCAATCATGGCTTCAAACTCTTTCAAATATCTTTTGAGAGGTCTATATCAGAAAACCAAAATAGACACACATAATTACATATAGTGTAGACAGGTGTTGCTTTACAAAATGACCAAAGGTTTGATTGGTTCTTTACTAAAAAGACATACACATATAAAAGAAATAACCAAATAACCATATTAAAAGATGTTCAATATTATTAGTCACTAAAGAAAATCTAATTTCAAAGGCTGGCAATCAAGTAGGGATAAGGATGAAAATAATGTATTGCTAGGCAGGATGAAAAAAGATGCAAACTTTGGCAAACAGCTTGGACAGTTTGTAAAGAAAAACACATGCTCCCTATATAACCCATAAATTCTGCTATTTGTCCAAGAGAAGTGAAAAGTTAGATTTGCACAATAACCAATATGTAAATATTCACAGATATATATAAACATTCATAATTGCTAAACATGGCAAATAGTCCAAATGTTCTTTCATTGATGATGAGCTAAACAATTATTGTACACCAATACAATGTTATTCATCAATAAAAAGAACTCTTGAAGTAAACAACAATGTGGTTAGTTTTATACACACACACACAAACACACACACACATATAATTGTTCTTTTTATCAAAATCACAAATTCTTTGATTTTATCAATAAAGACTCAGGAGCCAGATGCTGGGGTGAAATCCTGCTAAGACAGAAAGGAAGAGAAAGCAAGCAGCTGCAGCTGACCGTCCTTCTAAGTTGATGTCCCAGAAGAAGTCCTCCTACACATAACATGTGTCAAACAACTTCCTTCAAACTGAATGTATCTCCCTTCTACTTCCTGTGAGAATCTCTATCTCTGTCCGCCTGACTTCCTCTTTCTTTATATATTTTTTTCTTAATAATCTTATGTTCACTTCTTGTCAAGTGGTTGTTTGCGCTGCCTCTTGATCTATGGTTGACTTTATTTAATCCTATTTACAATATTCAAGCAGAAAGATGTTGGATTAAAGGTGTGTGTGCTAGGGCTGAGCCACACCACAGCTAGAAACAGGTTTTTCCAATAATTAGCACAAACTCAGTGTTCACAGTGTGATCAAATATCCTGAAGCATATTATACTACTAAAAGAATCCATATTAAGTGGCTATCTATATATGGTTCCAGTAATATAATGTTTTGTAAAGGCCGGTATCAGAAAGACCAAATAGAAATTTATTGTTATGTGGAGTGGAGATGATGTTGCCTTATAATACGGCAGGGAGAGTACAATTCTATAGCTTCCTGTGGGTGTTGGCTACAATGTATTCAGTTTTCCAAACACAAAACTATATATAACAAATGGTAACCTTCAATGCATACAGATTATAGACCAATAAAGCAGAGTAAAAATGAAGTCATGGTTCCTGACATCGAGAAGAGGAACAGAGAAGTAAATGAACTTTTACAGTACAGCATGGACACATCTTGGTAGAAGTTTGGATGTCAAGCAAAGTGAATACACAGAAGGAAAAAAAAAACCTTTGGAAGGATTTGAGGGGGTGTATCAAGAGACAGTCAAGTTTGTACAGCAGTTTGACATTTAAATAGGATTTATCTTGAAGAACAAGTAGAAACTGGGGGAGAAAGGACATTTTCATGACAAGAAACAGAATGTGTAGTCATACAGAGCTACGGAGTAGCCTGAAGTATCTGGGAAAATTCAGATAAATGATTCCTTAAGATTGCAATTAATGTGTGTTGAGGAACAATCCTGGCATTTTATAGACATTTTGCCCACATGAAAGGATGATTAATGAACTTGACCTGTATTTGAAAGCCACACAGAAGAACTGAGTGGATTTCAGCAAACGAACACATTTGTATACTGGAGAGACCTGCTGATGAAGAGTGGATTTCGAGGAGAAGGATAAATGAAGATAGACTGGCCGACAAAGAGGCTATTAGAGTAATCCAGGCAAGTCATCCTTGGGGCCTGTGTTCTTTAAATTCGTATTGTGAAATGTTTTAAAATTATAAGACAGTACATTGTCAGACACCCCTTTACCCAGTTTCCCCTAATGTTAACCTTTTACCCAGTGTCTCCTAATGCTAACACTTTACCCAGCTTCCTCTAATGCTAGCACAGACAGGATCATGAGACATCACACAAAATAAAGACAATAATTTTGGTACAATACCATTTTATAGCATAAATGGTATTTTATTTCACAAGTTTCCTCACTAGTGTCCCTTTTCTGATTGAATCTTGAGCACCTCACCATAAATAACAGCTTCCATTCCTCTTACTCTCTCATGATCTTGACACTCTTAAAACATCCAGATTTTCTTTTGGGATGTCGCAATTCTGTGCCCTTGTCTTTTCCTTCATTTTTCTTTTAGCATGTCCTTGCTTCTGGTGTTATGCTGCTGTATCTGGGCAGACAGTCTAGGTTGGCATCATACATGGTCATTGGTTGATGTTTCAGTCTCTGTGTTGTAGCCTAGTTATCCTGTATTATGTGCCTAATATCCACTTATGAGTGAGTATATACCATGCGTGTCTTTCTGGGTCTGGGTTACCACACTCAGGATGATCTTTTCTAGTTCCATCCATTTTCCTGCAAATTTCAAGATTTCCTTATTTTTAATAGCTAAATAGTATTCCATTGTGTAAACGTGCCACAGTTTCTTTATCCATTCTTCGGTTCAGGGACATCTAGGTTGTCCCCAGATTCTGGCTATTATGAATAAAACTTCTATGGACGTAGTTGAGCAGATGTCCTTGTTGTATGGTGGGGCATCTTTTGGTTATATTCCCAGGAATGGTATGTCTGGGTCCCAATTTCCTGAGAAAGCACCAGATTGATTTGCAAAATGGTTATGCAAGCTTGCACTCCCACCAGCAATGGAGAAGTGTTCCCCTTTCTCCACGTACTCGCCAGCATGTGGTATCACCTGAGTTTTTTTTATTTTAGCCATTTGGATAGGTGTAAGATGGAATCTCAGAGTCATTTTGGTTTGCATTTCTCTGATAACTAGGGATGTTGAGCATTTCTTTAACTGTTTCTCAGCCATTCAATGTTCCTCTGTTGAGAATTCTGTTTAGTTCTATACCTAATTTTTTAATTGGGTTATTTGGTTTGGTGACGTTTAATTTCTTGAGTTCTTTATATATTTTGGATATTAGCCCTTTGTCCAATGTAGAGTTGATGAAGATCTTTGACCAGTCTGTAGGCTGTTGCTTTGTTCTGTTGACAGTGTCCTTTGCCTTTTAGTTTCATAAGGTCCAATTTATTAATGGCTGATGTTAGGGTCTGAGCTGTTGGTGTTCTGTTCAGGAAGTTGTCTCCTATGCCAGTTAGCTCAAGGCTCTTCCCCACTTTTTCATCTAAAAGATTTAGTGTGTCTGGCTTTATGTTGAGGTATTTAATCCATTTGAACTTCAGTTTTGTGCAAAGTGATAGATATGGATGTATTATTTGCCCTTCACTTAGACCAGCACCATTTGTTGAAAATGCTATACTTTTTCCATTATATGGATTTGGCTTCTTTGTCAAAAATCCAGTGTCCATAAGTATGTGGGCTTATTTCTGGGTCTTTAATTTGCTTCCATTCACCAACCAGCCTATTTCTATGCCAGTACTGTGCTGTTTTTATTGCTGTTGCTCTATAGTAGAGCCTGAGATCTGAGATGGAGAATCCTCCAGAAGTTCTTCTATAGTACAGCATTGTTTTAGCTATTCTGATTTATTTTATCCATATGAAGTTGAGAATTGACCTTTTAAGGTCAAAAATAATTATGTTGGTATTCTGATGGGAATTGCATTGAATCTGTAGATTGCTTTTGGTAATATGGCCATTTTTCCTATGTTGATTCTCCTGATTCATGAGCATGGGAGATCTTTCCATCTTCCAAAATCTTCTTCAAATTCTTTCTTCAGAGATTTTAAGCTTTTTTCATACCAACCTTCCACTTTCTTGGTTAGAATTACACTGAGATACTTTATATTATTTGTGGCTATTGTGGTGGGTGCAGTTTCTCTAACTTCTTTCTCAACCCGTTTGTTACTTGTATACAGGAAGGCTACTGATTTTTCTTTTTTTATCCAGCCACTTGGCTGAAGGTTTATCATCTGTATGAATTCCTTGATATATTTTTGGGGTCATTTATATATACTATCATACCATCTGCAAATAGTGATAGTTTGACTTCTTCTTTTCTGATTTATATCTTGATCTCCTTTAGTTGTATAATTTCTCTTGCTAGGACTTTGAGTACTATATTGAAGAGACATGGAGAGAATGGATAGATAGCCTTGTCTTGTCCCTGATTTCAGTGGAATTGATTTGTTTCTCTCCATTTAGTTTGATGTTGGCTATAGGCTTGGTGTATATTGCCTTTATTATGTTTAGGTATGTGCCTTGTATCCCTGCTCTCTCCAGAACTTTTGACATGAATGGGTGTTGGATTTTGTCAAATGTTTTTTTAGTATATAAGGAGATGATCGTGTAGTTTTTTTCTTCCAGTTTGTTTTTTTATTAATTTATTCATATTACATCTCAATTGTTATCCCATCCCTTGTATCCTCCCATTCCTCCCTCCCTCCCTCTCATTTTCCCCTTACTCCCCTCCCCTATGACTGTTACTGAGGGGGACCTCCTCTCCCTGTATATGCTAATAGGGCATCAAGTCTCTTCTTGGTAGCCTGATATCCTTCCTCTGAGTGCCACCAAGCCTCCCCATCGAGGGGACATGGTCAAATATAAGGCACCAGAGTTCATGTGAAAGTCAGATCCCACTCTCCACTCAATTGTGGAGAATGCTCTGTCCATTGGCGAGATCTGGGTAGGGATTCAATGTTTACTGCACATATTGTCCTTGGCTGGTGCCATAGTTTGAGCAGGACCCCTGGGCCCAGATCCGCCCATCATAATGTTTTCCTTTTAGGTCTCTAGGACCCTCTGGATCCTTCTATTTTCCCATTCTCCCATGCTTCTCTCACCTAAAGTCCCAATAGGATGTCCTCCCCTCTGCCCCACTTTCCTGGTAAGTGAAGACTTTTATGGGGCATGCCCCTTGGGATAGTGTCCAGATATAAGTGAGTATTTATGATGAATTACATTGAATGGTTTTGGTATATTGAACCACTCCTGCATGCTTTGGATGAAGCCTAATTGTTCATGGTGAATTATAGTTTTTATGTGTTCTTGAAATTGGTTTGTGAGTATTTTATTGAGTATTTTCACCTCAATGTTCATAAGAGATATTGGCCTGAAATTCGCTTTATTTTTTTTTGTTGAATCTTTCTGTGGTTTGGGTATCAAGGTGACTGTGGCCTCATAAAATGAGTTTGATAACATTTCTTCTGTTTCTATTTTATGGAATAGTTTGAAGAGAATTGGTATTAGCTCTTTTCTGATGGTCTGGTAGAATTCTGTGCTGAATGCCTCTGGCTCTGGGATTTTTGTTGTTGTTGTTGTTGCTGTTGTTGGGAGACTTTTGATGACTGCCTCTATTTCCTCAGGTATAATAGGACTATTTAATTATTTACCTAATCTTGATTCAATTTTGGTAGTTGGTAGCCATCACAAAAATTGTCCATTTCATTTTGGTTTTTGAATTTTGTAGCATATAGGCTTTTGAAGTAAGACCTGATGATTTTTTGGATTTCCTCAATGTCTGTCATTATCTCTCTCTTTTCATGTCTGATTTTGTTGATTTGAATACTCTCCCTCTGCCTTTTAGTTAGTTTGGCTAAAGATTTGTCAATCTTGTTGATTTTTTCAAAGAACCAGCTCTTGGTTTCATTGATTCTTTTATTTGTTTTTTTTTTCCAATTTATTGATTTCAGCCTCAAATGTGATGATTTCCAGCTATAGTAGACATCAGCCATAAATCCAGGAGTTAGTAGGCACAGTGCTGTTCTTGTAGTAAAGGATAACTGAAGTATTTCAATGAATGCTCTTCCTACAATTTCTTTCAATGTTGTTTTGGAAAGTAGCTTTGGTTATGGAAGGGTGGAATTGTAAGGAGATCATTTAAAAGGCCATAAGATGTTTCCTTCTGTGCTGAAAAATTATACCCAGCTCATAGTCAGGAATTTTACTGTTATAAAATAGTTAAAAGGGATTAAAAAAAAAACTCAGAATGTAAAAATGACCTATAAGTTCACTCATGGTCTTAAATATGAAAGACAAACATTTTTAAGTTATCTTTTATTTTTGAGATTTTAATACAATGACATCACTTTCCCTTCCTTTACCACTTCCCTTTAAACCTTCCTTATACCCCTCCTAGCACCCTTTCAAATTTATTAACTGTTGTTACATATGTATGATTATATACATATATATTCCTAAATATACAAATACAGCTTGTATGTATATTTTTAGGGATGACCATTTGGTACAGGATAGTTAATGAAATAATAAGAAAAACATATTTTTCCTTTATTGGTGTGATTTTTTTTTTAAGGGAAGACAATTTCTCCCACTATCTTCATCCTTTAGTTGCCTGTAGTTCTTTGTATAGGGCTGAGGTCTCATGCCCTACTCCCCAACCACTTCAGAATGTAAAAGTCAAAACATTTTAAGTATGTTGGATGAGAAATTGGCTCATGAGATAATTTTCTTCTCAAAATAAAAAAAAAATTGACTAAAGAAATCAAACACACAACACAGTTCAAAACAGAAACCTTCTCCATTTGAGGAAATCAAAAAAAATGACAAAGAAAATGAGCAAGTGCTAAAGCCAGTTATGAGTGACGTGATGGCCCTCCACTTTGGACTTAGGAAGAAAAGCAACAGCTGCAGTTTAACTTGAACTGACTAAAAAGTCAGATGAGTGGGAGAAAAGATTTTTATCTATAAATCATTCCTGTTAGATGATTGCTGAGGGAGAGCAAGCTTTCTTCAAGTATTCATCCTCAGACAGGTTAGCCAATCCCAAGATGGGAACGCTAAAACTATATGAACAGCACTAAATTATCTCAGAAGATTATATTTATAAACGCGCATGTGCACGCACGCACGCACACACACACACAATTATAATTAAAGACCAAGAGACCATGAATTTGATAAGGAGTGGGAAAGACACGGGACAGATTGGAGAGAGTAGGGGAAAGGGAATCATGTTAATATAGTACGCATATGCAAAACCCTTAGAAACTAAATTAAAATGTTTATTCCTCTCAGAGAGGTGGGTAGAAACATGTCAAGGCAATCACCTCTCAGTCATCTCTGCCTCTAGATGCTGGGTCCTTAACTTCTCAAAGCCTCAAACAACTCATTAACAAGAATGACGTAGTGATGGTGAACTGCCATAGGAATGCTTGTGAGGGCTGCCTTTTTAAATAAAAATCGTGTCTTGAGAGCAAATCTGGGCAAAAAAAAAAAAAAAAAAAAAAAAAAATCTGTCAATGAAAAGTAGATGGTGCTGTCTGTAGTGGAAGGATTTCATTAGGACAGCATCCCAATTAACTCCTCAACACAAAGAAAGAGACAAGCCCCAGAGTACAGCGTGTTTATGTGGATGTTTGCACCATTGCTTTCTGGAGGGATTACATCAGTGCAGTCCCCTTGGACTGAATGCTCTCATATGCTATGATTAAAATATACTCCACCTCTTTTTTTTCAAAATATAAAATTAATGAATTGTTTTGTGTAGAAAGCAAAGAGTCACAAAAAAATGATAAGAGTATTTCTGATGGGAACTCACAGTTTTGGAGAATTGCCTCTGGAAACCCTGACCTTTGGAAACCTCTGCCTTCTCTTCCATTTTATTTTTCTCTACAATTCACATAAAAACTCTATTATTCACTGATAATGTCTCACTAAATTACTTTCACACTTACATCTGTTTTCATAAATATTTAGAAATAGACACTATTTTTATATTAGAAAAAGGTCAACTTGAATAAAAAACACAGTAAGACATAGCATTGGACCAAACAACCATAGAACAATTTTTAACACCAGCAAACTAGATGTTGATTAATAACCAATAAAAATAAATGGAAGGCAAACCATTATTTATGGCTTGAGACTTTTAAATGTATATGTAATGGGATATGGATTAGAATTCATAAAGAAAGAGTAGTCTAATTTTTTTCACCAAACAGCTGCTTTTATTCCCGCCTTTACAGGCTGTGAGAGGACTAGCAGTCACTACAGATACAGCAGGACACACCCTTTATTTAGTCACAGTAGTGGATGGACAGTTTACTCTTCAGATTCCCCAGGCTTAGGGATGTCATCAGTCATCAGAATCATTCTAACCATCTGTGTAGCAAGAGAGATGTGCTGCTTTTTGCCAATCAAGCTTTCTATGACATGCTGATACTGCATAGAGCTCGAGCCCTTGTGCAAACAGTCGATCCCTAGGGCAGGGTTGGACTCCTTCACTTGCTTGGCTCGAACTTCAGTCATGGTCAGGATGGGATTCATGCCACTATTTTCTGCAAGGGCCACGGGGATGACCTCCAAGGCATCTGCCAAAGCTCTCGTGGCATACTGTTCCAGAGTTGGGCACTTGTCTGCTGCTTGGCTGGCTGCCAGAGCGCAGGCTATTTCGGCTGCCCCTCCTCCAAACACAACACGGTTGTCCGTGATGAGGTTCCAGATGACACACAGGGCATCGTGGAGAGAACATTTTGCTTCTTCAATGATCATCCTGTTTCCTCTGATGAAAATGGTCACAGCTCTAGAGTTCTTACGCTGCTCAATGACCAGCATTTTGTACTTTGTAGTGTCAAACGAGATCTCCCGTACCACACCAGCAAAGCCTGGCTTCTCAGAAGTAAGCTCTAAGGACCTTGGGATAATACATCCTCCCATTGCTATGGCTATCAGCTCAATTTTGGGTCCTCCTACCCAGTGAGCTGCAGGGAGGGCATTCTGAAGAAGTAAGTGATTGGCTTCATCATCAAAGCCCCACTGGCAAATAGCTAGGTTAGCTCCAGTTTCTTTAATCTGATGAATCATCTCTTTAAACTTCTCCTTTTCGTATCTCCACAGGGCTTTGTAGTCCTCCACTGAGGTTACACGCACCTTGTGCTTTGGCTCAAATGGACATGTGAGAATTGCAATCTTAGCATTTTTCACTTTTAGGCATCTGTGGGTGACTGAAGTCCTTATCGACGACCACACCCTTTATCAGTTTGGTGTCCTCCAGCCTCCCTCCCACTTTGCCTTCCACTTTGATGAGCTCAAAGTCAACATCTCTCTGCTCCACACTTGCCACAGTGAGGACGGCATCCACAGCAATAGCAGTCATTTGTCGGTGACAACGGTTAACCTCTTTTGAGCCCAGCGTGGTTTTTGCAGTCTGAACCAGGCGTTCAGGGTTGTGTATGTCAACAAGCACACTATCATTGAGATTGTCCAGGTGGTCCACAGCAATTCAGGCAGCCTGGCCGTAGCCATCAGCAATTCTGATAGGGTGAATGCCTTGGTCCAGCAGCTTGCTCAGCTTCTTCCAACAAGGCACCACTCCTGCTGTTCCGTCTCCATATGAATAATCCATGTGGTGAAGATACCTTGTCCATGAGAGCAAATGTTTGAAACACATTCAAGCAGTCATATTTCCTGGAGAGCATATAAAGACCTACAACGATTGGACATCTAAAATGTCATTCAGACATCAACCTAATTAAAGGATTGAATAGACTGTACTCAGGGGAAATATACAAAGCACCAATGCATGTATTTTAAAGGGTATTAAACATGTTTAGCTATGAAAGGCAAATTAAATTAAAGCTACATTGATATTCCATCTCACCCTAGTCAGAATGGCTGTCATCTAGAAAAGAAGCAATAAATGCTGATCAGAGATTGGGGAAAGGGAAACCTTTGTACACAGCTAGTGGGACTTAACACTGGTATTGCCATTGTAGAAACATGTCCCTAATACGTTAATAACATGTCTTCTGGCTTCCTCTTCAATAAAAGTAAAGTTCCTTAGTTATTGCATGTTTCTCCTTTGTTTGACATTTGACCGAAAACAAACGTCTTACAAAGATTTGTTCAAATCGTTCTATTTAAAAGAAATCATGTATCTAACTTATTTTTGCCTTGGTACTTGTAACATCTGATGCTTTATTGTGTGTTCCTGTACATTCATCTCCACCTCTATGCATGCAGTTCTGTACTAATTTTATGTGAGCAGAGGCTTTGCTTTATATACTAGTGTATGAACAAAGCCTATTAGAGTTTCTGAAACACAAAATACTCATTTTTTTATTAATTTATTCTTGTTACATCTCAATGGTTATCCCATCCCTTGTATCCTCCCATTCTTCCCTCCCTCCCATTTTTCCATTATTCCCCTCCCCTATGACTGTTCCTGAGGGGGATTACCTCCCCCTGTATATGCTCATAGGGTATCAAGTCTCTTCTTGGTAACCTGCTGTCCTTCCTCTGAGTGCCACCAGGCCTCCCCCTCCAGGGGACATGGTCAAATGTGAGGCACCAGAGTACGTGAGAAAGTCATATCCCACTCTCCACTCAACTGTGGAGAATATTCTGACTGTTGGCTAGATCTGGGAAGGGGTTTAAAGTTTACCTCCTGTATTGTCCTTGGCTGGTGCCTTAGTTTGAGTGGGACCCCTGGGCCCAAATCTGCCTATTATAATGTTCTACTTGTAGGTTTCTAGGACCCTCTGGATCCTTCTACTTTGCTATTCTCCCATGCTTCTCTCATTTAGAGTCCCAATAGGATGTCCTCCCCTCTGTCCCAGTTTCCTGGAAAGTGAAGGCTTTCGTGGGACATGCCCCTTGGGCTAGTATGCAGATATAAGTGAGTATATACCATTTGAGTCTTTCTGCTTCTGGGTTAACTCACTCATTATGATCATTTCTAGCTCAATCGTTTATCCACAAATTTTGGGAATTCCTTGTTTTTAATAGCTGAGTAGTATTCCATAGTGTATATGTGCCACAGTTTCTTTATCTATTCTTCTACTGAGAGACACTTAGCCTGTTTCCATGTTCTGGCTATTAAGAATAAGGCTGCTATGAACATGGTTGAGCAAAGTTTCTTGTGTGCTGGAGCATCTTCTGGGTATATTCCAAGGAGTAGAATAGCTGGGTCTTGAGGAAGCCCTATTCCCAGTTTTCTGAGATAGCACCAGATAGATTTTCAAAGTGGCTATACTAGTTTGCATTCCCACCAGCAATGAAGGAGTGTTCCTCTCTCCCCACATCCTCGCCAGCATGTGGTGTCGCTTGAATTTTTGATCTTAGCCATTCTGATGGGTGTAAGATGGAATCTCAGAGTTGTTTTGATTTGCATTTCCCTGATGACTAAGGAGGTTGAGCATTTCTTTAAGTGTTTCTCAGCCATTTGATATTCCTCTGTTGAAAATTCTCTGTTTAGTTCCAAGCCCCATTTCTCAATTGGGTTATTTGGTTTGGTGGTGTTTAATTTCTTGAGTTCTTTATATATTTTGGATATTAGACCTTTGTCAGATGTAGGGTTGGTGAAGATCTTTTCCCAGTCTGTAGGCTGTCGCTTTGTTCTCTTGACAGTGTCTCCTGCCTTACAGAAGCTTCTCAGTCTCATGAGGTCCCATTTATTAATGGTTGACAGTAAGGCCTGGGCCATTGGTGTTCTGTTCAGGAAGCTGTGTCCTGTGCCAATATGTTCCAGGCTCTTCCCCACTTTTTCCTCTAAGTGGCTTAGTGTCTCTGGTTTTATGTTGAGGCCTTTAATCCACTTGGATTTGAGTTTTGTGCAAGGTGACAAATATGGGTCCAGTTGCATTTTTTTACACATAGACCTCCAGTTAGACCAGCACCATTTGTTGAAGATGCTATCCTTTTTCCATTGAATGGATTTGGCTTCTTTGTCAAAAATCAAGTGACCATATGTGTGTGGATTCATATCTGGGTCTTCGATTCGATTCCACTGATCAACCAGCCTGTTGCTGTGCCAGTACCATGCTGTTTTAATTATTATTGCTTTATAGTACAATTTGAGATCAGGTACAGAGATTCCTCTGGAGCACCTTTTATTGTACAAGATTGTTTTAGCTATTCTGGGTTTTTTGTTTTTCCATATGAAGTTCAAAATTGAACTTTCAATGTCTTTAAAAATTGTGTAGGTATTTTGATAGGGATTGCACTGAATCTGTAGATTGCTTTTGGTAGGATGGCCATTTTTACTATGTTAATTCTCCCGATCCATGAGCAAGGAAGATCATTCCATCGTCTCAGGTCATCTTCAATCTCTTCAGAGTTTTGAAATTTTTTTCAAACAAGTCCTTCACTTGCTTAGTTAGAGTGACTCCTAGATATTTTATATTGCTTGTGGCTAATGTGAAGGGTGTGGTTTTCCTAATTTCTTCCTCTGCAAGCTTGTCATTTGTGTATAGGAAGGCTACAGACTTTTTTGAGTTAATTTTGTATCCAGCTAATTTGCTGAAGATGTTTATCAGCTGTAGGAGTTCTCTGGTGGAATTCTGAGGGTCACTTATGTGCACTATCATATCATCTGCAAATAGGGATAATTTGACTTCTTCCTTTCCCATTTGGATACCCTTGATCTCCTTTTGTTGTCATATTGCTCTGGCTAGAACTTGAGTACTATATTGAAGAGATATGGAGAGAGTGGGCAGCCTTGCCTTGTTCCCGATTTTAGAGGAATTTCCTTGAGTATCTCACCATTTACTTTGATAAAATACTCATTTTAATAAATGTAATTGACTAAACCGATGAACTGTTTGTCTTGCCTGGTAGAAATTGTTGATCAGCCAAAAAAGAAAATTACCAGTCTGCAGCAATATATCAAAAATTCTCAGTTTCGATGCTAATTTGAGTATATTTTGAAGCAATTCAGTGTTCAAACTTCTTCAAAGTGGAAGTGGTTTTCCACATGATGACTTTCTACAAGCTACACTGCACGCAATGCTGCTTGCTTGGGCTTTTCTTTACCTTGTAAAAGAACTTTCTTTCCAGTGGTTTATCAGCATCTGTGCTTGGGCTTCATGTCCAGTACCACCAGGCCATGACTACATAGGACCCACAATCCAATAGAATCTTTCCTGATGCCTCTTTGCAATTTTTACTTTGTGGTGTTTCTCAGATAAAACTACTCTCTCCACGAAGAAGAGAGTAGTTAGACTAACATGGAAGTCTCTCCAAAGTCTAAGCTGTGGGGCTTCAAGTGATGATACATCTTTTGGAAAGCCTGAGCAGGAATTAGGGGATAAGACAGTTCAGAATAATTTTTAACTTGAAACGTCTGTTCCTGATAACAAGTTTAACCTTAAAACAGAAGTCATTTGATCACTCATCAAGACCTGAAATATGATTTGTCACTTAAAACCCAATGTTTATTGATTTTTTTTTGGCACTCAACAGTATTTGGTTATCAGAGCAAAGCCAAATTGGAATTAATGATGTTTGCAGTAGGATTGACACTTCTAACACTTTTTATTTGTCTGAATTATGTTACTTTAATACATAACCCATTCCTCTGAACTTATCTTCCAAGTGAGTTAATTATTATCGTATATACTGGTTGTTTTCAAGCTATTTTTCTATTTTCTGTTAATGATAGGCAAATATTTAACACAGTATTTTCTTTTACAATGAGCATTATTCCATAACCATAAAAATAAAATAAATGTACAAAATAAATTTATTGCCTGGGGGCCCAGATGCTGATTCCCACAGCAAGTGTTTCCTACAAATAGGAAATGCAAGACAGTATTCTTAAAAGCTAAATCAACACAGTGTTACTTCCTTGTAATCGCTGATAACAAATCATAGTCATCTGGTGATTTAAGACTCTATATAAAGTTCTAAATTATTTTTACTGTGGTCTTACTCAATGCTAGTCACTTTTTAAAAACTTCTTTGCTTCTGTTTTGTCATAATGCCAAAGTCAATATTTTCCTGTCGTAATAATGAATTGGAAAAGAGTTCTTCATTCCACTAATGGGATACCAAAGCTTTGAGATAAGATAACTATCTTATGTGTCTTTCTCCTGTATTTACTGGCTCAGGTGGCCTATTCTGCTGAGTCTCCGAGGGTGGCCTGAGGTGGAGTGTCCAAGGGAGAAGGGAGCCCGTGAACACTGCAAGCAGTATCTACAGATAGGTGGCTGTGCGTTAGGCCTTCCCTGTGTGCTGTGAGCTTGTCATGATGTGACATTTATTTCTCACTGCTTGGGGGCCTGGGTGCTGAGTTCCAGTGGCAAATATTTTCCTACAAAGAACGAAATGCAAGGTGGCACTCTTAAAAGTTGAATCAACACAATGTTACTTCCATTGCTTTTTCCAGTAAAAAGCAATAATAGGACCTAGTTGGAGGGAGTCAAAAAGTCACTGCATCTCCTGGTGATAAAATTAGAGGTTTGTCTGTATGTGTAACCCATAATAACTATATAATTTTTAGTTCTATTTGCTTCAAAACTTGAACAAGTTAGAAATAATCTGTTAAAGCATTCAACAAAAAGGAAAGTTGGCATAATTAAGATTTAGACACACCTATGCAAGTATTTTATCATCGATCTATTTATCTATCATCATCATCACCATCATCATCATCATCATCATCATCTGTCTTGTTTATACAATTATTGGTTTTTAACTTATTTGGAGTTCTGGAGCTTTTAGATTAATGACTTTTCTTCATTTTGAAATATCTCTAGTAATCTTTAAAAAAATACTTTCAAAGCCCAATCTGCTTTCTCTTTTCTTCTTGAGCCCGCATTATACCTGAGTAAGGGTGACAGATTGGTTCCCGTTAGCAGAAACTGATGAGAATACAGAGAGTAGTGGTTTTTTTTATTAATTTATTCTTGTTACATCTCAATGGTTATCCCATCCCTTGTATCCTCCCATTCTTCCCTCCCTCCCATTTTCCCCTTATTCCCCTCCTCTATGACTGTTCCTGAAGGGGACTTCCTCCCCCTGTATATGCTCATAGGGTATCAAGTCTCTTCTTGGTAGCCTACTATCCTTCCTCTGAGTAGTGTTTTTTTTCCTGCAACTTGAAGTTAGATAAAGGTCCAATTGTCTAAAAGTTTGCTAATTTTCCAGATTCTTCCTTTCCTGATCCCTTGTTTAGAAAGGTGTTTATGAACAACCAGAAGAGTGGAAAGTGTGTGTGTTTGTAGAGAAAACAGAACCCTTTTCTCTATTTTTTTTTTTAACTTCACATCCCATGAAGAATTTCAAGTGTTGCAATGACTTCTCAAACATCATTCCTAGCAACTAGAATGTTGAATATCTGTTTCCTCCAGATAAATATACCCTTCTAGAGGGGAGATGGAAGCTATGTGAGACTCACTCATTCACAAATGACTGTCAAGACTTGGAAGGTGTCTCCTTGGAAGGATATTTGAGCTGTGACAATTTAAGAGAAGGAAGGCTACTGTGGTAGCTGCCTGCAAGTTGTACAGGAGGTACATGCAGCTTTCATGAGCTGTCACCCATAATAGTGTAGGTCTCTTAGTGATGTCTCTATCAGATTTACCCATGCTAGTGTAAGTAACACCAGGTAAACTCACTGTTCACTAAGGTAGATTTAGACAGAATTTTTAATTTTGGTTTATCTTTGCTCTCTATATCCAAGGCAATCAGAAGTACACTTCACAGAAAGAGTAATACAGAAAAAGGTCTATGGAAATGTCTATAGATGGTAAAATTACTTGAGACTTCTGGTTTATCATTTTTCATCTGTCATCTCTATGTGCTTCTGTGACAGGGAATTATTAGACAATTATTATTAGAAAAAGATCTAAGTAGCATTGCATGCACAACAATGTTAAGACAGTGCCATATAAAGACAATAATATCAAATAACTACATATTTAGAATATTTAAAAGAAAAAAAGTAATATCATTCCATCTCTTAAATAGCAATAAGTTAGGTTCCATCTGAAAGTTAGATTCTTAGCTCCTATTTTGCAGTTCAACATCTAAAGCATATCCCTTCATGTCCTGTCTATTTGTGCTCGACTCCACCGGCACAGAGGTATAAAACAGACAAATATTTCAATTTGGACTTTTTCCTTTTCTGTTATTATATTATAAAGAATACAATTCATGTCATTTATTGACAGACAGTCATAAACAATAACCAAGTTTTACAAAAACTGCCACAATTCCCTGAACATTGATACCAAGCAACAGGAGGAGTGAAATTTAAAAGTTTTATGCTTTTTATTTTCAGAACTGATGGATAAAAGGTAAAAAGAAAATACAGCATTATACGCACCCAATAAAATCCATCCTCTATTTTAAAGCTTTAACAGACGAGCCCTTGCACATACAGGTGTACCTTATTTTCCTCTGTGCTAGGCAAAATACAACATCTTAAATTATTTTCATCCCTTAGCCTCCTCATCTGTGAAGTAAAGAACTAAATTTTTCCCAACTATGACGTTGTGTGTTTTGGTTCTTGATCACTCTCTTTCAGAGCACTGTGCTGAGTGTCCACTTCACGCAGAAGGGAGATGCCCCTCTGCTTCACAGCCTCAGCTCTCCTGATACAAGTCTCCTCCGGTCCTTCATGATGTAACCCCTTGCCAAGCTGCTGAGCACCGTCATCTCACTGCTGTTGCGTTTGAGTGGTTTTTCTATCTGTTTCTGGAGCAGCCAGGAACATCTCCTCCAGCAGACTCTGGCTGGGTTCCTTGAAAGGAACAAGCAGAGAGTCGGGTACCAGCTGCTCAACACCACTCGCAAAAGGATGCTCTGTGTGTAGCGTCTGCCGCATCTCAGCCACCTCCGCTCCAGCTCCAGTCCCCGGGCTCGGTAGGCATCTATCCCTTCAGCACCACCTTATACTCTGCCTCCAGGCTCACTTGCTTCTACCTCTCTAGACTCAGTTGGGTCTGCAACGTCGTCATTGCCTTTTTCAGGTACTTGTTTTCTTCTTTATCAGGACTCTGCTGGCCTTGCAAGGAAGTGACCTCAGCCGACACATGGACATATACAAAGTGTTGGCGGAGGCCATACAGCTCTTTCAGATAAGAGAAGCTGGGTGCTAGTTTCTCCTGGCCACGTGCCTTCTTGCCTCCCTCTTGCTTGGTTGGGAGATTTCAGCTCCTCTGCTTGGCTCTGGAGGTTTGTTGGCATTCAGTTGTTTCAGTCAGGTGCAGGGTTTTCTGCTGTGAGGCCCGGCTCTCAGAAACTAGCTTCTGGTTGGTGTCTTCCAGTTCTCTTGCTGTGACATCTAACTGCTCACGAACTTTTGCATGCTCCTCATTCATTTGCCGTAGAAGCTCTACCTCCTCGGTTAGACACTCAGTTTCCTGTAACCGCTCCTGATTGGTTGTGTATATCTGACGAAGAGACTCTTCCAGCTTTGTGTTCCGGTCCAGTAGCGTCTTTCCAAGTTTAGCAGCAAGCTGGAGAACTTGCTGGAGGTCCCGGTGGTCGTACCAGGGCTCATCCTTCATCTCAAAGCCTTTCACCAGGTTATCTGCCAGCATGTTGCCGCGGGCCGTCATCCTACCGCAGCCCTGCCGTTTCAGCCGCTGTCCAGGGCTGTCCCCGGGACCTGCCGCCTTCCAGAAAACATTTTTAATTTTTTCTTTTATTTTAAGATTATAATAGAATTACATCATGTCGCCCTTTCTTTTCCTCCCACCAAACTCTCCCATATATCTCTTTACTCTCTTTGATTTCTTGGCCTGTATTTTCATTGATTGTCATTACAAATGTGTGTGCCCCTAAATACACAAATACATTCTGCTCAGTCTTATGTTACTTGTATGCATGTTTTAAGGGATGACCATTTGATATTTAATAACTAAATGACATTATTTTCCCTGAGGAATATTATTTCCTCCATTCTCAGCATTCTTTAGTCTCCTGTAGTTTTTTTGTGTCAAGTTCGGGCCTCATGGGATTTCTTCCATCCATACTAGCATGCCTATTGCTGTTGTCCTTATGCAACTCACGTTTAGGCAGTCATGTTGGTGAGAATTTAAGGAGATTTTTTTTTTAAAGAATGTAGAAGTTGTGACATTCTTAAAGGGAAATCTCTGATCCTCTGGCAATCACAGTGAATCTACTCCTCTTCTGAAATGTTCCCTGGGCTTTCCAGGAAGGAGTTGCATTGTAGGTGTATCCATGACCACAGTAGCTTCAGGCAAGTTGGCTAGGTTTCCACTATCAAGCATGGTTTTCCTCTGATTGAGGAGGCCGTAGGTCCAGTTAGAGAGATGTTGGTTAAGACTAGGGTGTGGCTGTGGCAGTCCACAGGGGTCATAGTTGGATAAGGATATTGGAAGCTTCCTTTGGTGCCTTCTGATGCCATCAGACTTAGTCCTCAGGGTGGAGGCTTTCATGTCAGATCCACCTTATGGCCTCTGGCCTCCATGTCTAAAGTCCATGTTTTTTCAGCAATAGAGACTTGCCCTCCACTTTAGGAGACACCCAAGAATGTAGCAAAAACATATAATATTATGAGTCTTTGTACAGCCTTGATCAACAACTCAAAAGGCGGCTGCTGATGCCTGGTGTCAGGATTTTTTTAAAAAAAATTAGCCTTCGGCTTTTACAGTAAGTATTGCCAGCTCAGATGGAAAAATGTCAATAAAACTATATATGTATATTTTTATACATACTTATATTGTTATAGGTATTTTAGGTATATAGTTAATAATATGACCTTTTTCAGATATCTATACTGTTGTTTTGTTCTCTTTCTCTTTATTTATTTTCCACACACCTCCCTAATTAGAGCCACTGACCCTGGAAATAGAAAAGATCATATTGAGAGAGGTAACTCAAACTCAAAAAAGATAAACATTGCATAGTGCATCTGGAAGCCCATAGCTCCAAATCTTCAGGTGTGAGTACGTAGCCTGGGTAACTACACACCTAGGAGAGTAAAATGTGACGATAGAGAGAGGTATACCAGAGTACAAGTAACTTGATCAGAAAAATGTGAAAAAGGAGAGCTCCTTAGGGAGGAAAAGAGAGATTAATTCAGAAAGAAGATAGAAGAAAGGTAAAGGAAAATAGGAGGGTATAATTGATCTACTAGAAGGAATGGGGAAAGGAGACACTGCTTTAGGAAAGGGGGAGGTAGTAAACACAGGAGGAGGGAGATAGACCAAATAACAATATGTGTGGCTGAAAGAGCCATGAGGACTCACACTACTATTTACCTAAGGAAGAAGCTATAATGCACGTATTTATGTATATAAATATACATAAATAGTTTTAATGAACTTTTCTCATCTGGGATGGTGGTACTCTCTCTAAAGCCACAAAACACCAATACCAGACATGAGAAGCTATCTTCTGAGTTGTTGACTAGGCTTTTCTCAGAGACTTTCAAAACACAGCCAGTTGCTATTGTACTCGGTGGCCTCTGCGAGGTTGAAGGCAAGTCCCCTATGCACTTCAGAAACAGTGTCCTGAGACACGTGATCTGGAAATTATATGAATGTTCTGCCTCTGAAAACTAACTTGCTTTGTACTAGAAGTCTCTACTCAAGCTTTCAGATGAGAGAGGTAACCAATTGTCCTACTCAACTGTGATACCTATGAACCACATCTACAGTCAACATGGTATAGTAACCATACAAGTGCAGTAGTGGTGCACATACTTTGGCAGTAACCAACTGTCTCTGCTTGGGCTTCAGACCCACTAAAACAGAAGGACACCATGCCGGGCACTGGGCACCTAGCTAACTCAGTGCTAGGAAACTCATGGTTATCAAGAGAAGTATCAACAACCACTAATTTACTAAGCTAGCATAATCCGTAACAACTATGTATAAAAACATTGTACTTATACTCACAAATAAATAGAGTTCTAACCTCTCATCAAGAAAACGTCTCTTTACGGCAGATAGGGGCCACTATAGAAAAGCACAAGTAATCAATATGCAGATGTGGGGAGTCCAGTCACAATGGACACATCTGCAAAACACCCCCACACTTAAGACTTAGGGAACATTGTGGAAGAAGGTCAGAAAAATTATAATAGCCAGAGGATCACATACTTTTCTGTGAGATAGTGTCTTCTAGTAATATAAGACTATACCCATAAAGTCTCAGCAATATGACCACCCAAATGTGAACTAAACAAGGACACCAGTGAACACACCAAACTGGATGGAGGAATGCCCATGGAGGCTCAACCTTACATGAATAACTTTAGGCAGCTGAGTAAAGCTGGTGGGGCGGGGGGTAAGAGAGAGAGAGAGAGGCGGGGGAGAGACTTTCCCAAAGAGGAGCACACCAATTGGTTGTTTAGTGCCAAATGATCAACCCCGAAAATACATACAAGCAATATTATATGGACTCAGCAGGTTATATTTAACAATATCTATGATATACAAATAAATGTATACATCCTGTAACAATTGGTGACAAGAGACCATGACTTTGAAGGAAAGGAAAGAAAAGTTACATGCGAGGACTTAGAAGGAGAAAAAGGAAAGAAGAAAGAAATGTTATTAAAATACAATCTAAAAAGTAAGCCAAAAAGAAAACAGGGGAATAGTGATTGAATGATTTTAATAACCTAGTTAAAAATACTTTTGAAATCAAATGGCTTCAAAATCGTAGTTTCAGTTAAATTAAGAATAGTTGTCAAGTGTCAGAAAATTAGAAAATATGCTCATAATAGGTTGGCACATAAATTTCTGAACCTTACATGGAAATATATTGAACAAAATTACTTAGACAAATTTTTCCATTCTCATTTATTTATGTGACCAATGTTTCTCAGAATTATACTCATGAAAGTAACAAATACCAAAATAGATTTGAATCCCAGCTAATATCACAATAAGATAAAAAAGGTGCATAGTCCTATTAACCACAGTAAATGACTAAAGAAATTTTATAAAGATCTCATATACTTCACCTAAACAGGTATTCTAATAGAATTCCTTTGTTTTATAATCAATAATAGTGATATATTTGATCGACTGTTTGTTGGTAATATTTATAATGATAGTCAAATCAGAACGCATTTCCATTCTTAGACTTTTTAATCAGAACAAATATTTTTAAATTGCATATATAATTTATATATAATTCTCCAGAGAAGAATCTTTAAGATAATGTTTTAAAGGCCCTTGATGCATAACATTGTATTTTATGTGATACCTTATGCTGCACACAATACAAATGTATGTTAAAAGTGCAAAAGATATTAAGTCAAACATCAGCCTCATAGCTTAAGATAGCTTTACTGGGTGATGTGTTTGCTGAACAAATATGGTGACCTAAGTTCAACTCAAAGCATCAACTTAAAAGCCAAGCACAGAGCCACATAGCTGTAATTACAGTGCTAGGAGAGTGGGCTGACAAAGCAGGATCTCTGGGACCTGATGTCCAGCTGGTCTAGCCAACTTCCACATTCAGTGAGAGACCATGTTTCAAAAATAAGCTGTAGAGCCCCCTGGCAATGAGCAAAGAGACAGCATGTTGGTGGTATTGTTCTTCTATCAATCAGGGGCAGAGCAGATGGCCGTCCTTTGTTCAACCTAGCTTGATGCCTGGTTTGGTGGCCAAAACTATTTAATGCCCGGGGCAACATAAGAAATCCAATCAAATCCAGGCACCGCAGCTCATGAAATAGAGACCTGCGTTCCACCATGCCAAGTGCGGTCTGAGTAGGGAAAGGTGCCCACAGATGTGCCCTAGGAGCATGACACAAGGCAACAACAGGAAAACCAGGAGGAGGCCTGGTGAGGAAGATCCAATATTATGGTGTCACAGAAGCCAGAGATCTCAAACCAGAAAAAAAAAAAAAAAAAAAGACTCACTGCCATGTTTGTTCTTTCTCACGTGAAGGGATATACTGTGGCACATCCAGTGACAGCTTCCACGATGACATGTTTTCTATACTCTGTTTTTGTTGTTGTTGTTTGTTGTTCACTTGTGTGTTTTTTAATTCTTTGGAGGCGGGGAGGTTGCAAGGGTAAAGAGTAGCTATGAGGGGAGGGGGAGATGAATGAGCTGGGAAACATGGTGTGAAACTCACGAAGAATCAAAACTGCAAAAAAGCATAAGGTAAAAAACAAGAAGAAAGTCCGACACTTGATATCGACTTCTGCTCTCTACATAGGCATATGCACTCTTAAAAATATATGCATGAGCGTGCGTGCACGCGCACGCACGCACACACACACACACACACACACACACACACACACACACACACACCATAAAATGAACTGGTTGTAGCTATTTACTTGACTAAACATGTATCGTTGCTATGCTGTTTAGAGTCTACTGATATTTTCAATGAATGATAAGTTGTAATTGTCACTAATATTTGAAACGTTTTAAAATTATATGCTTTTAATTATTTAAACAGCATAGGAAGTGCGTGTTTTTGTCTTCCAAATATCAAAGAGGCTTCACAAATATTTAAAAACCAATTCTATAGGGGAAAATTATTAGGAATTTGTATGAGTGCTCTATCTGCATGTACACCTCCATGCCAGAAGAGGGCATCAGATCACACTATAGATGGCTGTGAGCCACCACGTGGTTGCTGGGAATTGAACGCAGGACCTCTGGAAGAGCAGCCAGTGCTCCCAACCTCTGAGCCATTTCTCCAACCTCAGGAGTTTTAATCTGAAGAAAAAGCCTGATAGCATTTTATTTTAGACAAAATATCTCTTGGTGATGAAATTGTCTAGTAATTATTATGAAGATAGAGTTGTTAATGACATGAGTAGCACTATTATAGTAACTAGGAAAGAATATTTCCCATATGCATTTTCTGTTTATATTGCTGGAAAGACTTCAAATACCCACGATGTGTCCACATGGTGCGTGAGTTGTTAACACACATAGTCTTTAAGGGATTTTAAAAGTCAGTAATAAAGTGGTGCGTGTGTGTGTGTGTGTGTGTGTGTGTGTGTGTGTGTGTGTGTTATACCATCCTAGCTGTGTTAAAGATAGAGTTGAAGAAGATAATATAGGCAAGAGACCTGATATAGAAGATGTTTCAGATCATCGACTTCCGACTTCTGCTCTCTACATAGGCATACGTACTCTTAAAAATATGTACATGAGCACGCGTTGTAATCAGTGAGGAGGAAATTGCATGCATGCTAGTAGTAGCATTTAGCATTTAGATTTAGTATTTAGCATTTAGATACATAATCATTAAGAGCTTCCCCCCCTCCTCCCTCGCCACCCATCTAGTTCCTGAGTTTTAAGCTCTCTCCTTGAAGTCATCCACCTTCTTTTAGCTATCCAAATTAATATCCATTTCTTAAATTCTGTTGTAAACCAGCCAGGCATGGTGGTGCACACCTTTGATGCCAGCACCTGGGAGGCAGAGTCAGGCAGATCTCTGTGAGTTCATGGCCAGCCTGGTCTACAAAGAGAGTCCAGGACAGCCAGGGATATGCAGAGAAACACTGTCTCAAAACAAAACAAAACAAAACACCAAAAACAAAACAAAAATTTTGTTGTAAATCACCATTAAATTAGTAACAGAGACATTTTCAAAGCACTAGCCCAATTTTTAAAAAAGGTTATTCAATTCAGGAGAAATTCATATCACATAAGAACAGCAGTTCTACTTTAACATGGGTCTAGGCATAGCAAAGTTCCTTTCATCTTCTTACCTCTTATCCTCTACGGTGTGGCTTCAACTATGTGGTGAATCTGAACTGCCACCATGTTATTCATGAGAGCTTGTATATATTTCTTGCTCTACTCCAAAAACTTGAGAATTAGGTGATCTAAAGATGTAGCTCCTGCTGAGACTGTGAAAGGATTTAAACAGACTGAATTGTGCCCGCCCACACTGCAGAAGGTAATCTAGTTCAAACTGTACCCATTAAAAAAGTGAAACTCAAGAGGAACACTCCTTCATTGCTGGTGGGAACGCAAACTAGTACAGCCACTTTGGACATCTATCTGGCGCTATCTCAGAAAACTGGGAATAAGGCTTCCTCAGGACCCAGCTATTCCACTCTTTGGAATATACCCAGAAGATGCTCCAGCACACAACAAGAACATTTGCTCAACTATGTTCATAGCAGCCTTATTCATAAGGCATGTCCTATGAAAGTCTTCACTCACCAGGAAAGTGGGACAGAGGGGAGGACATACTATTGGGACTCCAGGTGAGAGAAGCATGGGAGAATGGGGAAATAGAAGGATCCAGAGGGTCCTAGAAACCTACAAGAAGAACATTATGATAGGTGGATCTGGGACCAGGGGTCCTGTTCAAACTATGGCACCAGCCAAGGACAATATGTGCAGTAAACTTTGAACCCCTACCAAGATCTAGCCAATGGACAGGACATTCACCACAGTTGAGTGGAGAGTGGGTCTGACTTTCACATGAACTTTGGTGCTCCATATTTGACCACATCCCCTGGATGGGGAGGCCTGGTGGCACTCAGAGGAAGGATAGCAGGCTACCAAGAAAAGACTTGATAACTTATGAGCATATACAGGAAGAGGAAGTCCCCCTCAGTCACAGTCATAGGGGAGAGGAATAAGGGGAGAATGGAAGAGAGGGAAGAATGGGAGGATACAAGAGATGGGATAACAATTGAGATGTAATATGAGTAAATTAATAAAATATATTTTTAAAAAAAACACACTCAAAGACACCAGAAAAGCATTTCATCAGACTTCTGGCACCCATGGCCCAGTTAAATTGACTCAAATGAATATGTCACAATCTAGATTGGACAATTTAAAAGCAGTTTCATATATTGCATGCTAATACGCTTTTACTTACTTGCATCTCATTTCATTAGTGAGAGCTTAGCCCTAGGATTAAAACCTGTTGTATAAGAAGCCAAAGATGTAGCACCTAGCTAGTGGGCCATATGCCAACGAAGGAGAAAACAGATGTGAAAGACAACTGTCATCCTGTTCAATAAACAGGCATCTGGTCTTAGCTTTTACTCTCTCCAGCTCCCTCTACATTAGATTATCCACGACTCTACTTTTCATGGACTACAGTGTTATGCTTTTATTCATAATTACTATCAACTAGTATGCTCCTCCTGATTTTGTTTAATTTTGGTCGATTACTCATTCTTACGCTCAACTATTAGGTATAGTTGGAGGGCTGAAGCCACTTCACTTTGTCTTCTCGCGCTGAGTTGTGTGTAGCCAATTCTCAGAGTGCAGTTTTCAAGGAATGATTCTCGATAGGAGAAATGTGGGTTGCATCCAGTGTGGGCTTAAGCTAATGTCTATGCATCTATCACTTCAGTGGATGATAATCTCTCTCAAGAGAACAGTAAGTGCTGGTCAGAGTGGGGAACGGTCTGTCTTCATGATTCTCCCTTGTCCAGCTACACGTTGAAGCTGTCATTAGGTTTCTGTATTGCCCCGCGTTCACTGTATCTTCTTCTCCTCCTCCTCCTCTTCCTCCTCCTCCTTCTTCTTCTTTTTAGTATTGTGGAAGTTGTTATAGGATGATAAAAGGCTCAGTAGCATAACTATACATTTTTAAAAGAGCCATGGATTTTTTTTCCTAAGCTGTCTTAACTCATATGTTTTTGACCTAAGAGTCAGAGACCTTGGTAGGAAAGAGACCCTTCGAGTATATGGTAAATGTTTGGGATTGCTGCCTCCTCAGCTCTTAAGACCGCTCCATGTTAATTCACACCCACTTTTACTGCATTCAGCTTTTATTTACTGGCAACACGGCTTAAAAGTATAATTTTATTACAGCCCCCTCTATGTTTCCCACTTGAGAAACACTCTCAATGGGCATTCTATCGGAGAATCAAATGCAGTAGGAAAAAAAAAATGTTTGCATTGCTATTTTCGGTTTTCCCACGGTGCTACATAACCAGGACCATGCTGCCAGCATGGAAGATACATTTATTGAGTGCATATGATCGAAAAAAATCTTACTACATAATGGTTTTATTTTCCTGAGAACCTAGTTTTAGAAAAAGAGTCTAGCCAGAGAATTCCAAAAGTCTTTCTTGAGAAAAGAAAAGACCACTAAAATAGAACTGTGTGGCTTTATCTTGGTTTTTTTTTTTTTTTTCCCAACAGAATCAGGCACATGTGAGATGTGAACTGAACTGAAGGATCTTATTTTTTTTTTTACTTAAAATACATGTGACTTAGTCTTTCCATTTATATCATAGGCAATAGTTTTAACATTAATATTATGTGTTGGATATTGACAGTGAAAAAAATTTTTATGACTACTGCAACAAAAAAGATAAAAATAAGAATCTGTTGATCTAAAATTATTGTGTCAGCTTGAAATTGGAATTAGAAAAGTTAATGATTAAATAATCACATATACTTAAAAGCATTTTGGTCCATTCCCAGTTTGCTTTTAACTTCTAAGGACAAAATTACACTAATGTATAATTCTTTATTTGATATTTAGTTCAACTGCGTATAATCCTAACAGTTCAAAGTGTCTCACCCCAAATGCATTACCTTGTCACACAAGCCACTCACCATCCAACAGTTTTTCCCCTCATTCCCTCTTCTCTCTTTCCCTTTCCTCCCTCTCCATTTTTCTTTTGTCCCTCTTTTCTTTTTGTTTTTCTTCTCCTTTCATTCTTTAATCTAGAAGAAATTTATGAAATTATACTTTTACATATGAAAATATTTAGAAAACATGAAAGAAAAAAAAGATTTGGCTTTTCTATAACCAGTGAGAAAATATATTATAAACTAAGATGTCTAATAACATTGGGCATACATATCTGAGGTGTTTGGCGTAGATTTGTTTTAGTAGTACTGGCTGTTATTGTATTTCAATGAATTCTAGAAGAGAGTGAAAAGACAGAAAGTAAAACAGGTGTGAATTTTTTTCATGGATTGTAAAGGATGGAGAAAACTTAATAATCTACCTATTCTCTGCCTAAGTTGAATCTTTTAAATTGAGGAATAAAGTGATACTTATCCTTCTATCAGTGTCTCATTTAACTTTCATTAATGGAAATGGGCCCTATTATCCATTACCATATATAGATATGTAAAACTTATGTAACATCCTTAAAGCATATCTCTTTGGGCAGTACTAACATGAAGCCTGAGTTTGTCAGACTCAAATGGTTTTTAACACCATATTATAAACAATTGGAAAAGAGGAAGAGAAAAAATAAAAGCTTTATTGGACATTATTATATAATATTCCTGATATTCTGTTTTCTGCTTGGTTAAGTTTGCTTGTGATGCTTCTAATATATATATATATATATATCATATATCACATTATATTTTAATTATATGAAATTATCTATACATTATATTTTTATATTAGAAACATCACAAGGTAACTTAATTAAGCAGAAAACAGAATATCGGGAATGGAGAACAAGGCTGATAAAATACTACATTCAGACATCAATAATGAAAAAATATGATTCCAGCATCCAGGATACCTGAAATGTAATGTTTCTAAAAACTGTAAAGTGTACAAGAAATGTATAAGATCCTAGACATATATAAACTACCAAAATTAAATCAAAGGGATATAATATAAATCAACCCATACAATCAACAAAACTTCAGCAGTAAAAAATGTCTCCTGATAAAAACAAACTCAGGACCATATGCTACCAAATATTTTATTTTTTGTTTTAACTGTATTATATAAATATAACTATTATATAAATAGCATTGTGAGTGAAACTTCATATAGAGATTTTTTTGTGCTCCACTCAGTTATCTTTATTTTTAAATATATTTTATTAATTTATTCATATTACATCTCAATTGTTACCCCATCCCTTGTATCCTCCCATTCCTCTTTTCCTCCCATTTTCCCCTTCCTCCCTTCCCCTATGACTGTGACTGAGGGGGACCTCCTCCCCCTGTATATGCTCATAGGGTATCAAGTCTCTTCTTGGTAACCTGCTATCCTTCCTCTGAGTGCCACCAGGCGTCCAGATTTTTTTCAGTGATTCCCAAACCTATCTTTATCTATTGTCACTAAATGTTAGGCCATTGAAAGTAGTTTTTCTCAATTGCTTAAAAAAATAAAACAAAAACTAAGATGTGACTTCTACATAACATGGTAAACTAAGATCAATCTGTCTGTGAGCTACTGAAGAGAGTGTCAAAAGGGAATTTAGACAATAGTCCAAAGAAAGAAAGAGAAGAACATTGCAAGTACACAAAGGAATTGGACGAGTACCTAAAAATAGATGAGAGTGGAAAATAAGATGGACAACACAGGAAAGGGGGTGGGCAAAGGGGACCATGAGGGTGGTACTAAGAGGAGAGGAGGAGGGGGCCTTGGATCAAGCTGTAAAGTGAATAAATAAATACATCAATAAATGGAAAAAAGATAGGCAACACAGAGAAACATAGCTGCAGTTCTCAGACAGGAGCAGGGAAACCAAGAAGCTACCCCCCAAAACAGATGGTTTTCTTTAATGAGAAATACCGGTCATATAGCCTCCAGAGTAGGCTGGTCAATAAAAAAGAGCTCCAAACCAAAATAATAAATCAAATCCAAACCAACAGACAGGTAAAACATAATACAGAAACACAAGAAACATGGGAAAGCAAGATAACATGAGTTCTTTGAAGGAAAATAACCCCTCAGCTAGTGAAGGTGAAGATTTCTAAAAGAGGTCAAATGCTAGCTGGAGATTTGAAATCGTTTCTGGTTAAAAAAAAAAAAATTATCAGTGGCCTGAAATGGATATAAACGAGCAAGTGATTTTTAACATGGGCCATAAAGAAGAAACTCCACAATACAGCTGGGGGAAGTCAGAAAAAAAAAAGTGAGAAAATTAGGAATACAGATGAAAAAGTCATCAACATAAAAGAAAAAGCCAGCAAAGAAATGGAACTTTCGAAAGAAAACAATCGGCAAGTTGGAAATTAAAATCCCATGGGAGCCAAATGAAAGCCCAGCAAGAGTATCAGAAGCAGCCGTGATCAAGCGGAAGACGGAATATCAGGAGTGGAGGACAGGGCTGATGCGATGCTGCGTTCAGACATCAAAAGGAAAAAAAACTTGTAAGACATAGAAAAAAAAATGTATAAGCGCCTTGTCATCTGTAACCTACCAAACCAAATCAAAGGGATATAAACAACTTAAATAGACCCATACAATCAATGAGACTTCGTCAGTAAAATAAATATATCTATCAATAAATACAAAACCAGGACTAGATCCTACCAACCATTTATTCTTATTTATTTTAATTTTTATATTATAATATTGTTTGAACATTCTGCAGCCCCTCCAAACCCTCCCATATATCCCTCCCCACTCTCCTACAAATTCATGGCCTCTGTCTTGCACAATTTTTGTTGAATGCATATATATACACATATATGTGTGCTATCACTAGTGTTCCTCAAACAGCTCCATAAAATGCAGAAAAGGAAATTGTGTTCTGTAGCATCATGATACTCATACACAGCTAGGTTTAGAAAACTGACCCAACAGGAAAGCAACTGCTCATTCCTTTTATTTGTTTACTGTTCTATCTCCCCAGTAAATATGTGCTTGTAGGATTGTTTTTTTTTTTTGTTTGTTTGTTTGTTTGTTTTATTATTATCACACATTTTTTTAACTTTTTTTTATTAATTTATTCTTGTTACATCTCAATGGTTATCCCATCCCTTGTATCCTCCCATTCCTCCCCCCCCCCCATTTTCCCATTATTCCCCTCCCCTATGACTGTTCCTGAGGGGGATTACGTCCCCCTATATATTCTCATAGGGTATCAAGTCTCTTCTTGGCTACTTGCTGTCCTTCCTCTGAGTGCCACCAGGTCTCCCCCTCCAGGGGACATGGTCAAATGTGAGGCACCAGAGTACGTGAGAAAGTCGTATCACACTCTCCACTCAACTGTGGAGAATATTCTGACCATTGGCTAGATCTGGGAAGGGGTTTAAAGTTTACCTCCTGTATTGTCCTTGGCTTGTAGGATTGTATGGCGACAATAATAGGAAAGCAAGCATGACATTCTCTTCATTAATCATGTTTTATCATTAACTGTGTTCTTAGGAACTTCAACTGTTGGAACTAGGACCTTCATACAGAAGGAAAGCTGACTAGCTGGCTTAGGTGGTAGGTACAGAGGGATCTGAAAGGGAAAATAGGTATTATTTCTCCTAGCTACAAGTTAAGCTACACCAGTGAGGGATAGGAAGAAGATTATCTGAATGGAATCCCTGTTTTGTTTTGGTTTGGTTTGGTTTTGTGGCAGTAGGACTCATAACACCAAAGGAGACTTGGGAAATATAACTTCAAAGCTGATGCTGGAAGGGAATATGAGTTTCTTTTTGAAAATTATTAGGCTAGATGTTTAAAAGAGAGTGACCATTCCCAGGGCTTCTTGCAAGATGTGGGCTGACACAGTAACTGCTATTGGGCAATCGTTTGTTAGGGGAAAGAGGCTCTATGAAAATCTTCTCTCCTGTTCATTATGCTGGTTGCTTTGCACCTCCTGGAGTAGTTTGTAGATTTAGAGACTTCCTGTGGAAATATAGACATGTCAGGTCTATTCTCTTTCAGAGATTAAGTTCAGAGCCCTTTTTGAAGAGGTTGTTCCAACTTAGTTATGTAAAGTCATGAACAAGATCAGAGAAACAGACTTTCTAGAACTTATACAAGAACTCCCCAGCTCCCACCTTGTGAGTATGGCAGGGGCCCAACTGAATCAACCAAAGAAACAAAAAGGATGATCCTTAAGAAGAAAGGAGAGACCAATATTACTCTGTTAAATTTTTTTCTACACAAATCGTAGTGAATTTGTCCTTTTCTCTTCTCATTGTTTAATTATTCAACGTTTTCTTACTTGATGTTGGGATTGACTTTGAGAATGATTATGATGATGTTTGCAAAAGCATAATCCATGCTGTGAAAGGCTAAATAAAAGTTATCATTGCTTAATCCGTAAGGCTCTCAGCTTCCCGCTCACATGCTCTCTCCATTACTTTATTAATAGACTTATTTCTACCCAAATGGGTAAAGAAATAATAGAAAAAGACCTCACAGTGACAGACACTGCAAGTCATTTCCTGTAGCTTTAAACTTTAGTCATTTAAATTACAAATTGTTCTGGGAAAAAAAACTATAAATAACTGTGAAATTGTAGGAATGCTTGGGAAACCAGTAAATACCAAATGTTCGTTGTTCAGGGTTTTCAGATAAATGACATTCGGTCTTGTGTATTGGGTAGCACATGCACGGTGCCAGGCAGGTGGGACATGACCTTGAGGATGTCTTGTCACTCTGTTGACTCACTGTATGCTTTGGTACCACAGCAGTGAAAATTAGGAGCGGGAAACTCTTCCCTTCACCTTTTGTTAGTTTTGAGGGAAAGAAAATTTTTATTTACTTATTCATAAGACTTTTCAGAAAGGCCTTCCAAAAATAAAATAAGAACATTTGGACCCAGATTAAAAATTTTCAAAGAGAATAAAAGTTTAAGAATCCTAGTAATCAGGTATCAGTAGCACAGAGGTTATCTGTTAGGAAAACATCGTGCCAGTTTTGAATTGGAATGGGTTGTGCTGTTTGTGGCTACGGGAGCTTAATTTTCCTTTCTACTTTCATCTCTTATTTTCTGATACTTTAATTTTTTGTATTTACTAATATCTTGATTATTATTTTACCAGTGTTAGTGGAAAAGGTAGGCAAACCCATCTTATTTAAAGCAACAATTTTTAAAATTTGGGACAAGTGACCTTCATATTCTTTTCATTGTAAACAGTTGACAAATTACTCTCTCTAACAACCTCAAATTATCTGTACTGAATCCTAAACTCTAACCAGAATTTGTCATCCATATCTATCCAGGTATATCTATAGGTAGTTAATACCCAGTGTTTCTTATGTCAGAAATTGGACTTGAATGGGTAACAAAAATGGCTTACTAGGCCATTGCTTCTTTCTCATGGATGTTTAGGAATGTGTCTGTTCTCTAAAATCTTTATAGCTTCAAATAATAGAATAAATTTAAAATTACTAGGATAAAGGTGTTTGGGGATATATGAGAAAAATGTTCCTTATCTGAGTATTTCCAATGGTATGGGAACCCAGAGTAATCTCACCAAGATCAGATTATAGCACCAAACATTCCCTTATTGATATATGATTTTTATAGACTTTTGTATTTAAGACTGTTGGAGAAGCACACCCATGGTGGATAAAAGTAGATTTGGTCATCAAATGGAGGCTGAAGTATTAATAAATCAGGAATTGTGTTGCTCTGCATTTCCTCAGCTATCTTCAGTGGACCAACAAAAAAGATGCATAAGACAAATAAAAATCAATCATATAACATAATAGCTTCAGCAGTGTGGGTCCTTAAGAGACAAGTCTTGACAATATTTCTGAAATATTTTCTTTCCTGCAAGTCAGATCAATTTAAGCTATTCCAATGCAATCAACTTTCATTTGATCTATTCTGCCATCTAGGCACTGAGCTCAGCACTGGAGACATAAATCCATAACTTCATTAGTCAAGGTTCCCTGGGGAAACAGAACTAATATAATTTTTTTACACATACACATACACACACCACACATACAGAGGCTGAGAAGTCCAAAATCTTTACACTGGATCAACAGGTTGGAGACCCAGGGAAGAAATACAGAAGAAAAAAAGTATTCAGAGAGTTTCCTAGCAAAGTCTTTTCTCTGGGGAAAGTTTTCCCATGACCTTCTGCTGTTTGGACAAGATACTCTCATATTATGGAGGACATTCTTTCTTATTGATAGTCTACTGATGTAAGTGTCAATTTTAGTTTTAAAATATCTTCAAGAATAATCTAGAATAATATTTGGCCCAGTATATAGATGACACATGAAACTATTCTTCATTGTGACCAACAGCTAGGTACGAAGAGAGAAATGAGGGAGACAAAGAGTGGACTAGACAGGGAAGCCACACATCCAAAGGTTGATGGGATAAATAAGAATTCAATCATTATGAGCCCCAAGAGCACTGTTAAGAAATCTGAGGACCCTTTGCCCTCCGATGTGGGCTGGAAGACTTTCTCTCTGTTGCTTCCACCATGCACGAAGACAATTCAGCTTCTTGGTCTTGCTTTAGTGTCAAAAGCACAAGTGTCAAAAGCACAAATTCAGTAAGACCAACTTTCCAGTTGTAAGGCACTTATTACTATGCTCCAAATGCCAAAAAAAAAAAAAAAAAAAAAAAAAAAAGAACTCAACCAGCTGCAAAGAACAGCCAATGACTTCAAGCATCCAGGGAAGGGTTGATAAAACGGCAGCAAATGCTTTTCAGCAGTAGTGTGTTGTCAAGTCTGGATGGGCACCTGAAGAGAGGGTCCCCATATTAAAGTGAAGAACTGCTAACCATTAGTTCTAAAAGCTAACTAAATAAAGCTGTTTCTGCCAAAAAGGAACTTAGCAGCCTATAGAATGACACTTTTGGCTAACCTTGGTAGGAAACAAATGGACTTTCAAAGTAATTAGAAGAAGGATTCTTCTGAGCAGAATGCCTGCTGCAAAGCGGGTGCTTGATAGACACCCTTGCATTTTAGGATCATGTTGCATTTGAAAGCACCAGGAAAGACATTTCTTTTTTATTAATTTTTTCATACCATATTTGGATCATATTGTTTCCCCCTCTCCCTTGGAAAATAGTTTCTAATCTCATGGAGTATGTATGAAACATATTATTCTTTGAGCAAAACTCCAAACACTGAATAATATTTCAGAAAAGAGCTGGGATGGAGTCATTTCCAGCCAAGCTAACCTGACTGAGCAAAAGGGCAAGCAAGGTCAGGCAATTCATAGGGAAGTTTGGTCCATAGAATCTCTCAGAACACAAGACGTGGGAGACACCTTAGGCAGGGCTTGGCACTTTGTCTAATGCTTTTGTTGTTTTTATAGTTGATACAAAGATCATATTAAGTGGTCAATTTACAATTGCTACTTTAAAAAGAACTTTGATCACACTCAAATATCATGACTTGTTCCTGTTGAACATAGAAATGGAGGTTAAGATTTTTTTTTATAGCATACATAATCCTATCACAGTCCTGGGCTAGTGTTTAGCAGCTATTAGACAAGTGATTGCACTATGTGAGAGAGATCATGATATGGAGAGTATATCATTTGGTGCTGTACACACACACACACACACACACACACACACACACATATATATATATATAATTATATGTATATAACCTTCATTACATGATTTTCTTCTGATTTCCTGGAAGGTGGGAATGAGAATGGCCCTTGGAAGCTATAACTAATGGGATATCTAAGCCCACTTACAGTATTCACAAGTTAAACTGAATGTATGTAGTACTCTAGCTCAGTGTGTGTGTGTGTGTGTGTGTGTGTGTGTGTGTGTGTGTGTGTGTTAATATGACAAGTGTAGTAGGAGGCGGCTTTCTCCGCTAAGAGATTTCCTGGCTCTACTGTGTGAGAACAGCTAAAGTAGTCAGCCTGAAGCTTCCTCGAAATGGTTTTATCTGGAAGTGTCCTTGGAACTTGGAAAGGAATGTGTTGACACTAAATACTTGAAGGCAGTAATTAATATAATGGTATTTAAACAGCAACAAGATTTTTAACTTTCTAAGCAAACTCTTTTGGCCCAAGAAGCTGTTTCACAATACACAGTTTGCTCATACTCTGAAAGTAAAATGTGTCCCCCTGGCTAAGTAGCCTTAAAGAATTGAAAAAAAGATCACTATTCATGTGAAAGGGAAAGTTAAATGGAATACTTTAACAATGTTTAGGAAACTACTCATCAATTTGAGTCAGCTTTCACGGTGACTTGTTCTTTACTGCCCAGTGTGTCAGCAGGTGAGCCTCCTCCTCCTCCTCGTCTTCCTCTTCTTCCTCCTCCTCCTTCTCTTCCTCCTCCTCCTTCTCCTCCTCCTCTTCCTTCTCCTCCTCCTTCTTCACCAGATCTCATTATAGAGGTTATGAGCCATCATGTGGTTGCTGAGAATTGAACTCTGGGTCTTTGAAAGAGCAGCCAGTGCCTTTAACCTCTGAGCCATCTCTCTAGCTCCCAGGTGAAGCTTCTTAATGCATTTCTATCTAGAAAATCTTTGGGTATTTCAATAATTATATTGATAGTCATGGAAGAGGGAACATTTGTGAGTAAATAAACTTTCTCATATCAGGTCAGTAATACTTGTCCTCTTATGTTTTGTTCTAATCTTTCCCGTTATATTATAGGAAGTTACAGTAAAATGAATCATAGCACATTTCTTGTACTTTCACCTTCTAAGATGTGGGGATCTAGTATTTCTCCTTTCAAAAGGATGGCAAGTTAAAAATGCCTTTTCAGAAGTCTAAGTGAGCCACTTATAGGGACTTATAGCCACATCTAGCCTAGACTTTCTAGGATGCAGAACAGTAAAACAACAACAACAACAACAAAACCCCAATTAATTTTCCTTTTAGACTCCCAGCCCCAGGTGGTTTGCTATAGCAATGGGAACCTGCCTGTGACCATGATGACGCAGGTTCATCGAATAGTGTGCTTTCACTCATCACACAATGCTCTGAAAATGCTCATCTCGTTTCTTCCTAAGTATTTCCATCAGTATTTTGCTACTTAGATTGTATTTATTTTCTTTAAATTTAGCATACAAAGTAACAGCTCTCACTGTGGCATTTACATGCGTCCATACAGCTTTGTTCAGTTACTCCTCCTGCCCTACTCTTCCTCCCCAGTCTATCCCTTCTGCCTTAAGCAGCCCCTTTCCCACTGTAACATGTCACGTGCTATATTACTCTCCTTAACATCGATTTTTACCTTCTCATGGTCTCTCTCTAGTTTTATGACTTCTGCCTATATTCACTTTCACATGTACATGTAAAGTTAGAAGATACAATTCACATATCTTTAGAACATGTCTAGAAAGCCATGCTTTAGATAATTTTCACAACCATCCATTTGCCTATAAATTTCTCTCTTTCTTTTTCTTTTCTTTGTTTTCTTTTTTTTCCCAATGGAATACAATTCCTCTGTGCCCATATCTATTAATCTGTTGGTCAGTGTCTAGGTTGACACTATTTCCCTGTTATTGTGAATAGAGGAACCGGGAACATGGATGCACAGCTATCTCTGTGGAAAGATAGACTTCCTTGGGTATGTGCTCAGCAATGAGAGATTGATAAGTGCTGTTTTTATTTTGGAAAATAGGCACATCTTAGTTTTGCTTTCTTTTGTTTTTGAGACAGGATTTCTTTGTGAAGACCTGACTTCCCTGGAACTCACTTTGTACAAAGGCTGGCCCCAAATTCAGTGATCTACCTGCCTCTGCCTTTCAGGTACTGGATTAAAAGCCTGTGCCCCCATGCCTGGCTCAAAAATACACACATTTTAATTTTAGAATACTTGCAAAATAGAAAGAAAAATGATCACCTTACAATATGTTGGTAACTAATGTCACGAAATCTCCACAATAACACTTACTATTACTTACTGTGCAAATACTTTTTGTCAGCTATCCATTGGGCAGGAATGATGTTGTCATCTTAATAAAACAAATTACTGCTCTCTGACCTCCTGTTAGGACTGCCTCTGTTTTCTGCTTGCTTGCAAGCTGGTATATTAGATACAATCTTGACTCTTTCTGGAGAAAAGACAAGTTTCAGGTTTGCTTCCCAGGAACAAAATGATTTTATCTTAGAGAATATCAAAGATTGTTTTTATGTTTTATGGTTGATATATTTAAACACAGCCTCTGACTACAATAGTCACAGAGGCAGCTTATTTCATCTTCTCTCATGACTGTTTTCACTTTATCATAGAATTAATATGAAATAAAATGGGAACCCCTTTATAGAGCAGTAGGTACTGTAAATCATGAAAAGTTCTGGTTCCGTAGCTCTGATTGGGTCCCCTGTTGGTACTTCCATTGCCATGATCATGGGGCCCAGGGAATTCAGTTATCTTTTGAAAGAAAGATGAAGTGTCAGAAGTGTTTACAAACTATTTCATGATCTCTATAAATGCCACCTGACAAATGTTCATAAATATGCTTTATGAAAATATTCTAAAAGTTCCAGTAACAGAATAAATATAGCAGCATATTAAAACACATAGTACACAATAATGGAGATGGTTTTAGTCTACAAATGCAGTTATATTGGGATATATTCATATAAGCCATCGTATTAATGGTAGGTTTGAGGATTAAAAAATATGAGCTCAAATCAACTAATACACATTATTCTTGTACTATTATTGGCCACTACAATAGAGTTCTACTTTAGTGAGCTTATATAGAAAACAAGTTTTAGAAGTGCAAAAAATGTAATAGAAATAAAATTGCTTGCAAATGATTTGACTCCCCAGAAAAGACAAAGTAACTAGTTAAAATAGCAAGTATTGTAAGTAATAACAGAATTAATAATTGAATACATTAGTATATAGTCAACACTATTTACATATATGAATAAATGCCACTTAGATGATATGGAAGAAACTTGAAGAATTTCTAATAAGCACTCCATTTATAGTAACATAAAGATGAAATATTTAGGAATAAACTAGAGACATATGGAATATTTTATGAAAAACTTTAAAACATTACTCCAAACACGAAATAAAACTTGGCCAAACGTAAAGCTGTATCATGTTTTTGACTAGGTCCTAGCAGTATGAATATTTCAATCTGATGCTAAATGTAGACATCTAATATCATTCACAGTAAAGTGTCAACAGTTTGGTGTTTCTTACGGGGAAAAATATGAGAAAAGATGAAGTGTGTATGTGTGTGTGTGTGTGTGTGTGTGTGTGTGTGTGTGTGTGTGTGTGTGTGTGTGTGTGTAGCAAAAGTTAACATCAGGTACCTTCTTCAACCATTCTCTACCCCAATTCACTAACTGAGCTATCTCCCCAACCCATGTTGACTCTTTTAGCCTGGTTGATCATTAGTTGTTAAGGCAGCATCTCACAATGAACCTGAAGCTCATGGATTGGTTAGACTTGCTAGCCAGCAAGCCCTAGGGATTTTCTTATCTCCACCTCCCCAGAGATGGGATAGGAGAGGCACACTGCCCCATCTAGCTTATTTAATGGGTCCTGGGGATCTGAACTCAGGTCCTCATTCTTCCATGGAAAGCACTTCACTCACAAAGCCATCTTGCCAGTACCCCAATTTTAAACTAAATATGAGGGGGAAAAAACCAACACTGAACACTCTAATTGGTAAGGATTGCAGTGTGGGGAACTGTTTTTATTATAGTTACTGGAATACACTAAAATCTTAATAATTTAAAGGGTGACCCTAACACTTGGTGGGAAAAAGACTCAACTATGCATGCATGCATGTGTGTGTGTATATATATATATGTGTGTGTGTGCATGTATGTGTGCATACACATACATACACACACATATAGTCACAATTAGGACATGGGAGAAGTTAAAATATATAATTTTGGTATTTGATGGAAAAAAACAGTACCTTAGGGAAAGTATAAAAATTCCGTGGTGCACAAAACCAAACAACCCAATTGCGAAATGGGGCTTGGAACTTAACAGAGAATTCTCAACAGAGGAATATCAAATGGCCGAGAAACACTTAAAGAAAAGCTCGTCCTCGTTAGTCATCAGAGAAATGCAAATCAAAATGACACTGAGATTCCATCTTACACCCATCAGAATGGCTAAGATCAAAAACTCAAATGGCACCACATGTTGGCGAGGATGTGGAGAGAGAGGAACACTCCTTCATTGATGGTGGGAATGCAAACTAGTACAACCACTTTGGAAAGCTATCTGGCACTTTCTCAGAAACATGGGAATAGGGCTTCCTCAAGACCCAGCTATCCCACTCCTTGGAATATACCCAGAAAATGCCCTACCACACAACAGGGATATATGCTCAACCATGTTCATAGCTACTTTATACATAATAGCCAGAACATGGAAACAGCCTAAGTGTCCCTCATTAGAAGAATGGACTAAGAAACTGTAGTACATTTACACGATGGAATACTACTCAGCTATTAAAAACAAGGAACTCCCGAAATTTGTGGACAAATGGATTGATCTAGAAATTATCATAATGAGTGAGTTCACCCAGAAGCAAAAAGAGACAAACGGTATATACACACTTATATCAAAACACTAGTCCAAGGGATACATATCATGAAAAACTTTACTTACCAAGAAAGTGGGTCAGAGGAGAGGACATCCTATTGAGACTTTAGGCAAGAGTAGCATGGAAGAATGGGGAAATAGTAGGACCCACAGGTCCTGGAAACCTACAAGAAGAACTTTATGACAGGCAGATCTGGGTCCTGGGGTCCTCCTCAAACTATGGCACCAGCCAAGGAGAATATAGGCAGTAAGCTTCAAACCCCAAGACCTAGCCGACGAACAGGATATTCTCCACTGTTCAGTGGAGAGTGAGATCTGACTCTCACACGAACTCTGGTGCCCCTTTTCTGACCACGTCCCCTGGATGGGGAGGCCTGGCGGCAATCAGAGGAAGGATAGCAAGTTACCAAGAAGAGACTCGATATTCTTAGAGCATATATGGGGGAGGAGGTCTCCCTCAATCACAGACATAGGAGAGGGGAGAAGGGGGGAAGTGGGAAGGAGGGAAGAATGGGAGGAAACAGGGGAAGGGCTAACAATTGAGATGTAATATGAATAAATTAATAAAAAATTCCATGGTGCATATGTGTTAATCCAAGGAAAACTTGTGGAAATTAGTTTTCTCCTATCATGTGGGTCCTGGAGATTGAACTCAAGTTAAGGTTGGTGATGAGGGCTCTTAGTTGATGAGCCATCTTGCAAGCCCCAGAATAACATAAAATTTAAATGGATCAGAAGTTTAAATTTTTTAAAAAGTCATGAAAGTACTAGAAAACACATTAGTTTTTTGGTTTTTTTGTTTGTTTGTTTGTTTGTTTGTTTGTTTTTTTGCTGGGCCTGGTACCAACACATTGAGTCTCGGCACTCAGGAGGAAGAAGAGACAGACAGACTTCTGAGTTCCAGGCTAGCCAGAGCTAGATAGAGAACCTCAGTTCCAAATCAAGCTCCCCCTCCTGGTGTGTGTGTGTGTGTGTGTGTGTGTGTGTGTGTGTGTGTGTGTGTGTGTGTGTAAGTGTGTGTATGTAATATTATGTATGTACGTGTGAGTCTGTGTATCTATGTGTCGGTGTATATCTGTGTTTCTGTGTTGATACAATGAAGGTGCCACTGCCTAGTGTGGGTGCTGGAAACTGAACTTCAGCCCTTTGTAAAAGCAGCAAAACACTTTAAACAACTGAATCATAAGATTTATTTATCATTTTACAGTATGATTTTAGTGGCTGCTATTCTGCTGCTAATACTATGAATCTATTTTTAGAATGAGGCTGTGTTTTTAACTTTTTGACAGCCTTGAGGAAAGAAGAATTATAATTCTGATTTATAGATCTTGCTAAGATTTCTTAACAGAACGATAATCATTTTGTATGTTTATTCATTAGATTATAATGGATATTCTCTTTCTATATTTCTGGTAAGTCTCTTAGTGGCCTCAAATGATCTCCACCTTTTCTTGTTGCTTCCTTCAGCACAATCTGAAATTTAGCCTCCAAAAATTAAAACAATGTTAAAAACATCTCTGCCTTGGAGTTGCTTGTCTAATCTCCCTCCGTAACTCTAACCTTTATGTCCTTGGATGCCCCTTATAACAAAATTTAGTTCATCACTATTTCTGCAAGGCCTGGCAGTATTTTTCAGATGATAATGCATGTGTGTTCAAGTACTTTGTGGGGACAGTTTTCTCTAAACTATCTTAAATGATGCTTTGTGGTTTATTCACCTTTAGAGAACTAAGCATTCAGCTGTAACTTTCCAAGGTGTGTAACTATTTGTAAGCAAATATATCGCAGGACCGGCATTTTACAATTCAACGGTTCATAACAGCTAAGCAGCAATAAAGCCAATGTGCTTACCTAGCACAGGATCATAACTGGGTATATATCTAGAAAGTTTCAAGGAGACTATAAATGGATGTTACTGCAATCCCAATAGAAAAAAAAATTCACTTGCAATTTCATTAAAACTTGTTATACAAATGATTCTCTATTCCAACAATTTTTATGTGATTTTCCCATGCTGTTATTCTTTATTAAAAAGAAAAGGAATATTCATAGATGCATAGATATACAATTAATTAATTGTGCTTAGATTAGATTACATGTGTATACACACAGGCTTGCATGTGTTTGTGTTTGGTATGTAAATAGAGTCCTAAGATTGGCCATAAGTGTCATGCCTCAGGTGTTATCCACCTTCTGTTTTGAGACAGAGTCTCCCTAGGATCTAAGGTTAATAAATAGCCTAGGTGGCCAGGGAAGTGAGCTTCAGGAATCCCCCATCTCTCTTTCCCCAGCCCTTGGAATACAAGTTCCTGACATGCTGGCAAGCTTCTCACATGGATTCTGGAAATAAACTCAGGTCCTTGGAATTGCATGGCAAACAATTTACCAACTGGACTTTCTCTCAAATCCAGGTTTACTCTTTTTAACCTAGTAAGAAATTATTCTTGCCTAAGGACTTGTTAGAAATGCCCACGTTGGTTTGTTATTATGCCTAGTTGTCTTTAATTCATCTGTTAATAGAGTAACTTAAGAAAGAAACTTTCAAGGAGGCTATGTTTCTGTGCGTTAAAGTACCAGGACGTCTTCTTTGCCACAGCCTCTTCTCTGCCATGCTGTGCTAACCACTACTCTTCTCTCAACTTCTGTGAAATAACTCTTTTGGCCCCAATGGTGATACTATACATTTCTTCTCTCTTTGTATCTGGACTACTCCATGGAATAATTTCTACTTTTGCTCATGTTGTCTCAAATGACAGAACTTTACTCTTTCTTATGGCTGAATAGTATTCTGTGGTCTGTATTTGCAAAATTTCCTCTATAGTGGAAGTGTAAACTGTTTCTTTTTCCTGGCTACAGTGACTAATGCAACAGTAAACATGGGGTGTGTAAATATCTTTGACATGGTCAATTTATGGCTTTGGGTAGCTGGAAGCAACATTGCTAGATCATGTGGTATTCCATTTTTAATGGTTTTATGGATTTTCACATTGTCTTTCATAGTGCTTATAATAACTTACATTTCCACCAAGAATGTTTAAGAGTTTCAAATCTCTACATCCTCGTCAGCATTTCTATTTAAAAAAAAAAATACAAAATTTCCACAACTCTGACTCCTTTCCAGAGGACATGACAGCACCAAAGACTCTAGATAAGACCCTGTTCTGTGTCCTATGCCCACAAAATCTCCTTAAAGTATTCCTAAGAGCCATCAACTGCACCCCATACACTGGGCTCCATATTTTGGCATACAACGTTGACACAAGACCTCTGCTTTCCCAGAGACCACACAGGTATTAGGGAACTTAGAGGCAACACTGGCACCCAAAACTCCAGAGGTCATGTTGTTGGGGGATGATCTGGAGTTACTATGTCTTCAAATGTTAATTGCTTGCCGCTCTTCCCAAGATCTTTCCTGTTCTATGAGCAAATGCTCACATATTCAAAATGACATTATGTAAACGTTGCCTTCCAAATTATCCCTGATTGGCTAAATAAAGTTGCCTATAGCCAAGACTGGACAGAAGAGAAAGAGGCAGAGCCAAGGTTGCAGGCTTTGTGGGAGTGCAGAAGGACCACAAAGAGAGGAGGAGGAGGAGGAAGAGGAAGGAAAGAGAAAGGAGCAGGTCATGAGGAGCTTGCTCTGAGGATTGGTATGATTATGAGAAGCAACTCACATGGAGAGCATGTGCAAGCCAATGACATGCGATGTGTGGTAGGGAGATACAAAAGATAGCTAAGAGAGTTAATACCTGCCCATCCCCAGTGCTTCAAGGTTAACAAAAATTCTAACAGGTCTGTTATGTATATGATAACAGGCTAGATAATAACTGCCTCCTTAATAATCATATGAATCAATATTAGATATTAATAATTATTCTACTTAGTGCAGGCAACCAAAAACCATCAGAGACACCCTACTGAATCTGAAGACTCATTGATCACCTGAATTTCAGGTCACGCAGACCAGAAAACTAAAAGAAACAGAAATGAAAGGGGGAAATGCAAAAAAAAAAAAAAAAAAACCCCATCCATCTAACAAAAATATATTCAGAAATCACCACCTAAACTTACAATAACCCCAAAACCCAGACGACTACAGACCAGCGTAAAAACATAATCAACAAGATCCAGGGTAATATGGAACCATCAGAGCCCAGTTATCCTGGTACAACAAACTCAGCATATCAACACAGCTGAAGGACAAGAAAATGACCTTAAATCCAATCTTATAAAGACAATAGAGACCTTTAAAGATGAAATTAATAATCTATTTAAGGAAAATACAATCAAACAGGTGACAAAAATGATTAAAATTGTTCAAGGCCTAAAAGTGAAAATAGAAGTAATAAAGAAAATACAAACTGAGGGAATCCTGAAGATGCAAAATCTAGGTAAGTGAACAGGAACTACAGACACAAGCATCATCAACAGAATACAAGAGATGAAAGAGACAATCTCAAATTTAGAAGATACAATAGAAGAAATTGATACATTGGTCAAAGAAAATGTTAAATCTAAAAAGTTCCTGACACAAAACATCAAAGAAATCTGGGACACTATGAAAAGACCAAACCTAAGAATAATAAGAATAGATGAAGGAGAAGATTTCCAGTTCAAAGGCCCAGAAGATATTTTCAATAAAATCATAGAAGAAAATTTTCCCAACCTAAAACAAGAGATGCCTATAAATGTACATGAACCTTACAGAACATGACATAGATTGGGCCAGGAAAGAAACTCCCCCAGCCACATAATAATCAAAACACTAAATGTACAGAGCAAAGAAAGAATATAAAAAGCTGCAAGGCAAAGGGCCAAGAAGCATAAAAAGGCAGACCTATTAGAATTACACTTGAACCGAAGGCCAGCAGGGCCTGAGTACATGTCTTTCAGACTGAAAAAAAAAAAAAACAACAACACATGTCAGCTCAGACTACTATACCCAGCAAAATTTTTAATCACTATAGATGGAGAAAACAAAATATTCCATGACAAAATCAAATTTAAACAATATCTATTCACTAATCTAGTGCTACAGAAGATACTAGAAGGAAAATTATAACCCACAGAGATTAATTATACTCAAGAAAACACAGGAAATAGATGAATGAATGAATGAATGAATGAATGAATGAATGAATTCACACCAGCAAAACCAAAAGAAGGGAAACACACACACACACACACACAACCACCACCAACATCAAAATAACATGAATTAACAATCATTGGCCATTAATATTTCTCAACATCGATGGTCTCAATTCCTCAATTAAAAAAAACAGGTTAACAGAATGCATGCCAAAACAGGATCCATCATTCTGCTGCATAAAACAAATACAACTCAACATCAAAGGTAGATTTTAACTTAGAGTAAAGGACTGGAAAAGGTTTTTCCAAGCAAACAGTCTGAAGAAGCAAGCTGGTGTAGCCATTATAATAGCCTAACTAAATAGACTTTGAACCAAAATTATTCAAAGGAGATGGAAAGGGACTTCATACTTATCAAAGGAAAAATCCACTCAGATGACATCTTAATTCTGAATATCTATGCCACAAATGAAAGGGCGCCCACATTTGTAATAGAATCATTACTAAAGTATAAATCCACAATGCACCATATACATTAATAGCAAGAGACTTTAATACCTCATTCTCACTAATGGAAATGTCATCCAAGCAAAAACTAAACAGAAAATTAATGAAACCAACAAACAATATGACTCAAATGAACCGAACATATTTCTATAGAACAGTTCACCCAAACACACAAAAAAATATACCTTCTTCTCAACATATCATGGAACCTTGCCCCAAACTGACCATATAATCAGTCACAAAGCAAGTCTCAGCAGATACAAGAAAGCTGAAATAACTTCTGTATCTTATCAGACCACCATGGATTAAAGCTAGCCTTCAACAACAACAGGAACAACAAAAAGTTTACAAACTCATGGAACGTAAACAACTCTTTACTCAATGACTACTGGGTCAAGGAAGAAATTAAAGGCTTTCTAGAATTCAATGAAAATGAATGCACAAAGTTCCCAATCTTATGGAACACAATGAAAGCAGGGTAAAAGGAAAGTTCATAGCACCAAGTCCCTTCATAAAGAAGTTAGTAAGATCTCCTACTAGCAATTTAACAGCAGCACTTCTAGAACCAAAAGAAACAAACACACCCAAGAAAAGTAGATGGGAGAAAATAATCAAACTCAGGCTGAAATCAATAAAATAGAAAGAGAGTAATACAAAGAACCTAGAGAACAAAGAGTTAGTTCTTTGAGGAAATCGACAAGATAGACAAGCCTTTAGCCAAGTTAACTAAAAGGCAGAGAGATAATATCCAAATTAACAGAAATGAAAAGGGGGAATATAAAAACAGACACTGAGGAAATCCAAGGAATCATTAGGTCTTATTTCAAAAGACTGTACTTTACAAAATTGGAGAATCTATACAAAACGGACAATTTTCCAGATACCACTTACCAACAGTAAATCAAGATCAGGCCAGGGCCAGATGGTTTTAGCACAGAATTTTCCCATGCTCCCATACTTCCAATACTCCTCAAATTATTTCACAAAATGGAAACAGAAGGGACATTTTATGAGGCCACAATCATCCTGACACTTAAACCACACAAGGACTCAGCAAAGAAAGAGAATTTCAGGCTATTTCTCCTTGTGGACATTGATGCAAAAATATTCATAAACTGAATCCAAGAATACATCAAAAATATCCACCATGGCCAAGTAAACTCCATCCCAGGGATGGTTCAAAATACAAAAATCCATCAACATAATCCACCATAGAAACAAATTGAAAGAAAAAAAAAAACCATGATCATCTCATTAGATGCTGAAAAAGTCTTTGACAAAATCCAATATATCTTCATGATAAAAATATTGGAGAGACCAAGGATACAAGGTACATACTCAAACATAATGAAGACAAAAAATCATCATATTGATAGATAACATCAAATTAAATGGAAAGAAACATGAAATGCTTCCACTAAAATGAGACCAGACCAAGCTGTCCACTCTCTCCATATCTATTCAGTATAGGACTTGACGTTGTAGCTAGAGGAATAAGACCATGGAAGGAGATCCGTGGAATACAAGTATAAAGAGGGAAGTCAAAGTATCATTATTGGCCGATGATATGATAGTACATACAAATGACCCCCAAAATCCTACCAGGAAACTCCTGCAGCTGATAAACACCTTCATCAAAGTGGCTAGAAACAAATCTAACTAAAAATGATCAGTAGCCCTCCTTTATACAAACAATAAAAGGGCTAAGCAAGAAATTTGGGAAACCACATCCTTCACAAGGCCACGAATAACATAAAATACGTTGGCATGATTCTAACCAAGCAAATGAAAGACCTGTATGACAAAAACTTCAAGTCTATGAAGAAAGAAATTGAAGACAATATCAGAAGATTAAAAAGATCTCCCATTCTCATGAACTGGTAGGATTAACATAGTAAAAACAGCCATCTTTCCAAAAGCAATCTATAGATTCAACACAATTCCCATCAAAATTCCAACACAATTCTTTAAAGATCTTAAAAGAACAATACTCAACCTCATATAGACAAACAAAAGAATTCCAGGATATCTAAAACAATCCTGCACAATAAAAGAACTTCTAGAGTAATCACCATCCCTGATTTCAAGCTATACTACAGAGTAATATTAATAAGAAGTGCATGGTATTACATAAAAACAGACAACTCAATCAATGGAATAAAACTAAAGACACAAATAAATTCTCATACCTATGGACATTTGATTTTTTATAATGAAGACAAAATTATACAATGGAAAAAAGAAGTATCTTCAGCAAATGGTACTAGTCTAACTGGGTATCTGCATATAGGAAAGTAAAAGTAGATCCATGTTTATCATCCTGCACAAATCTCAAGTCCAAGTGGATCAAAGACTTCAACATAAAACCAGATAGAAGAGAAAGTGGAGAATAGCCTTGAATGCATTGACACAGGAGACAACTTACTGAACACAGCACCTGTAGTTCAATCACTGGGATCAATAATTAATAAATGGGACCTCTTGAAACCAGATAGCATCTGTAAGGCAAACAAACAAACAAAAAACCCACCATCAAAGGGACAAAACAGCAGTCTACAGAATGGAAAAGAACCCTACATCTGGCAGAGAGCTAATATCCAAAATACGTAAAAACTAAAGAAACTAGACATTAAAACCCAAAACTCTAAACAGAGAATTCTCAAAAGAGGAATCTCTAATGACTGAGAAACATTTAAAGAAATGTTCAACATCCTTAGTCATCAGAGAAATGCAAATCAAAATGACTCTGAAATTCCATCTTACATCTGTCAGAACGGCTAAAATAAAAAACTCAAGTGACAGCTCATGCTGGTGAGGATGTGAAGCAAGGGGAACACTCCTCCATTGCTGGTGGGAGGGCAAACATGTACAGTCACTTTGGAAATCAATTTGGCAATTTCTCAGAAAACTGGGAGTAAGGCTACCTCAAGACCCAGCTATACCCCTCCTGGAAATACCCAAAGATGCTCCATCATACCCAAGAACACTTGCTCAACTGTATTCATAGGAGCTTTATTCATAATAGTCATAAACTGGAAACAACCTAGATGTCCCTCAACCAAAGAATGGATAAAGAAGATGTGGTACATTTATACAATGGAGTATTACTCAGATATTAAAACAATGACACTATGAAATTTTCAGGCAAATGGGTAGAACTTGAAATGATAATCCTGAGTGAGGTAACCCAGCCCCAGTAAAACAATCATTAATATACTCACTTATAGGTGGATGTTAGCTGTAAGGTAAAGGATAACCATGCTACAATCTACAAACCCAAAGATGCTAAGTTACAAGAAGGACTCAAGGGGGTAACACGAATCTCACTGAGAAGGGAAAATAGAATAGACATTGTGGGTGGATGGGGGAGGGGAATAAACAGAGATAGGATGGGGCTAGGAAGAGGAAGGGTCAGGTGAGGGGAGGAATACTGGAAGAGAAAACTGGAATGGTGGGGGCCTCTCTGGGCTGAGCTAGATAACTAGGAAAATAGAAACTCCCAGAGTTTATGAGAGTGACTCTAGCTAAGACTCCTGGCAATAGAGGATATGGATCCTCAACCAGCTATCTGCTCTATCCAGGAAGACTTCCAATTGAGGTATTGAGACACCAACCCAGCCACAAAAGCTTCAACCTACAATTTGTCCTGCCTACAAGAGGGAATAAAGACAGAGAGAAATTGAGGGAACGGCCAATCAATGACTGGTCCAGTTTGAGATTTGTGCAATTTGAGAGAGCCCACCCCTTGCCTGACTCTATTAGTAATATTTTGCTGTACTTTCAGACATGAGTCTAACATACCAGTTATCAGAGAGGCATCACCAACCAGCTGATGGAAATAGATGCAGAGATCCACAGCCAATCTTTAGGTAGAGCTTGGAGAAGAGGAGGAAGGTTTGTGCAACCAGAGGGGTCTTATGGCACCAACAAGAAAACCTACAGAATCAAAGAACCTGAACAGCCAATTTTAGGAGCATTATGGGATGGAGCTAGGCATTCTCCATATGTAGCAGTTGTGTAGCTTGGTATTTATGTGGGACTCTTAATTGTGATAGCAGGGGCTGTCCCTGACTCTGTTGCCTGCATTTGGGACTTAGATTTTTCAAATTTTGCTTTACTTAGGGTTCTTAAACACTTCAACCTCACTTCTAGCCCACCAATCAGAGGAAAGGGAGAAAGAATGTTAATAGGAAAAAAAGGTTGCGAACCTGTTTTAGACGTAGTTTCTGGGACCAGTTCCACTCTGCATTGTCAGGATACCTGCACGCCAGTCCAATAGCCAAAACCAAGAGCACACAAGTCTGTAAAGGTGGCACGATCCAGCAGAAACCACAAGGCTCCACCAAATTGGCATGAGTCTGTGGAAGCAGCCAGAATCAGCCTGAGTACCACGAGAAATTCAACAAAGACCAACGGACACCAGTAAAGACCACGAAGCCCGGCAATGACCAGTGAGGTGTTGCACAGCGTAGAAATGCCAAAAGCCTAGTCGCACTATCCGTGGTACTTTTTATACTCGTTCCCACCATCACCCGCCCTCTCCTGTATCTTCTCCCAGCAAAACATCACATGGCCTGTCTTCCAGAAAAGCATCATATAGCCTCTCACAAGACAGATTTCAACAAAACACTATGTGACACAACTGAGTCTTTAAATAAACCGGGAACTTCCTCTTCAGGGACCCTTTCCCCTACTGGGATGCATCCTCAAGCCTCAGTTGGGGGAGGTACACCTAGTATCAACGCACCTTGATATGGCAGGGCTGGATGGTATATATGGGAGGCCTCCCCTTTTCTGGTTTTTGTTTGTTTGGCTCTTTGGTTTTTCAAGACAGGGTCTTGCCTCCCCTTTTCTCAAGAGAAGGGGAAGAGCAGTGGCTGGAAGGGGCAGGGGTACAGTGGAGAATAGAACTTTAAAGGGAGGAAGGAGGGGTAACTGTGGTCAGGCTGTAAAGGAAGTAAACTAGTTAATTTTTCAGAAGCAAAAAAAAAAAAATCAATTCTTACTAGAGGTGATATCTTGTTGAGAGTTTGATTGTATCTTCCTAGAGATTACTAACATGGAATGCTTTTCCATACATTTGCTGGTCCTGTTTAGGTCCATTGCATGTTTAAATCAGGGTTGTTGTTTTAGTGTTCTGCTGTGTTCACTGTTGCTATTTCTGGTCTTCTCCTCCATCACCATTCCCAACTCTCCTTCTGCCAAATACTTTTTGCATTTTCTTAAATAGTCTGGATTTTGACCTTTTATTGGATAGGTTGTCTTCATCATATGGTTTCTTAACATTCAAATACATAATGTGCAATGTTCTACAAAGAAACTTCTAGATGACTCTGGTGCTTTGACTGAAAATGGCCCCCATTGCTGGACGGTGGTGGCACAACCCTTTAATCCCAGCACTTGGGAATCAGAGGCAGGCAGATTTCTGTGAGTTCAAGGCCAGTCTGCTCTACTAAATGTGTAGCAAAGGCCACACAAAGAAACCTTGTCTCAAAAAGCTAAAGAAGAAGGAGAAGGAGATAGAGGAGGAGGAGAAGAAATAAAAAGAAAGGAAGAAAGAAAGAAAGAAAAGAAAAGAAAGGAAAAGAAAAGAAAAGGCCCCCCTAGGCTCATAGGGAGTGGCACTGTTTGAAAGGATTAGAACATGAGACCTTATTGGAGTAGGTGTGGCCTTGTTGGAGCAAGTATGTCACTGGGTGTGCACTTTGAGGATTCAGAAGCCCAAGCCAGGCCCAGATGCTTTCCAATCTTCCTGCTGCCTGTAGATGCAGATGTAGAGCTCTTCATTGACCATGTCTGCATGTGTGGCACCATGCTCCCAGGCCTGAGGATAACGGACTAAGCCTCTACAACTGCAAGCCAGCCCTAGTTAAAGGCTTCATTTTATAAGGGATGCCACAGTCATGATGTTTCCTCATAGCAGTACATTTGACGGAGACATTAACTTTAACCTGTAATCCCCATTCTCAAATCTGAGTATAATAAACATTATATACCACTATTATTGAGTACAGTATTCATACTAGCTAGCTTCCTGTACCTGTGCCCCAGTCTTCAGCCTGTCCTCCTTTAGCTCTTCTTGTTCTGTTTTGCTCTGTGCTGCAGAGAGTTGTGAGCAGAAACCTGTGTCTTCTAGACACCCTTGCTACAACAGCCATGAAAGGAAAGATGCTCAGCACAGGGACGCCAGGATACTGCACTCAGCAGCATGATCTGTCCCAGTTTTGAAGCTGAGCATCTTCACTGCTCAGGCCGCCTCAGTCCTGACTGAGCCTGGTTGATTCGGTAGACCCTTCTGCAGAGGGTCTATTTTCCAGCACAAACTGTTGGCCTAGGGGAGTCTCTGAAAACTACGGCAGCTGAGGTGCTTGCTTACAGGCTAGCCCTCTGATCCACTTCTTCCCTCTTGCCAGCCTCACTTTAGCGTTGGCTCTGAGAACCTACCCTATTTAGCCATTTTCCCTTCCTCTCTTTGTCAGGTGCTATCCCCAAGAAATCCCCTGGGCTTCTAGACTCATCTTGATACCTACTTCCCAGGGAACATGACCTTACACATCTGTAGCTACTTCTGACTACCTTAAACCAGTGGGGCATACTGGAGGGTGATGGAGAGAGAGAGAGAGAGAGAGAGAGAGAGAGAGAGAGAGACAGACAGACAGACAGACAAACAGACAGAGACACAGACAGAGAGACAGAGACACAGACAGAAAGAGAGACAGACAAAGAGACAGAGACAGAGACAGACAGAGAGACAGAGGCTGGGACACTGCTCTCCACTCCCTTCTGCTCCCAACTGCTCCATGGTATCAGCAGTTTAAAGTACTGTCGGGAGTTTGTTTATCTTACTCTTATTTATCCCCCCAAATAATCATTTGATGACACTGGCTAACAAGCACTAATTAGTGGACTCCTGCTGCCTCCCAGGGCATTACCAGAGGGAAAATTGGTTGTCTAGCTAGCCTATAGTTACCCTTCTAACTGCTTCCTGAAATGGGCTATTTTGAAGCCATCCATCCTGTTCTTCTAATACACTGTCCCTATGGCCCTAACACCATAACCTGGGGCTACTTGAGAAATGATAGAGATTTACTGATGTCCTTTTGAAATATGCTCTCATGGAAACATTAATCCCAAGAACAATGATGTAATGTCCTTTCACTAAGCAATTACCTAATGTCCCCTCATTAAGCAATGACCTAATGTCTCTCACCAAGCAATGAACTAACGTCTTCTCTCTCAGTTCCTCTACTTATAGGTGCTACCACCTTGAACATTATCGACCCTGGGAGCAAAATCAGTACATGAACCCTTTAGAGATGCATTCAAAAGCAACCAACCAGAGCATATCATACTAGGCTAAGACCCCTTTTTCTTAGTAATGAGTACCTCAGATTGTGGGCACCCCTCTGCTGGCCAGCCATCAGTCTTTGGGGTCACATATGAAACTTCCTTCTACCAATCAGGACTCTTTGCAGGAGTTTTTAGAAATGTGAGGAAGACAAGAATTTTTCTTCAATTTGGGTTACGCAGGATTCTGGAGGCCAGTGATTTCATTGCTAGAAACTGTAAAGCCAACAGCAAATGAGGCAGTCTTCAAAGCTAGTTTTTGGGCTAACAAGATGACTCATTAGGTAAAGTCACTTGCTGCCAAGGCTGCTGAACTGATTTTAATCCCTGGGACTCCAATCTAGTTGTTATCTAGCCTCCACACATGTGCCTCCAAATAATTATAATAACAAGAGTAATAAATAAGTGTAATAATAATAAATTAGCATAAAAGAAAAATAGTGCTTAGTAACAAAAGAAGAAATAAAATTAACTGAGAAATAGCTCAAATATATTTATCATCTTACCCCATTCAGAATAACAAATATCAACAAACATACAACAGATAATGGATAGGATATAGTGGAAAAGAAACCAATCTACTGGTAGATCTACTGGTAGAACCAGCAACTCTGAAAAGCAGTGTGAAGAACATTCAAAAAATTATAGAGTAAATTATAGAGTATATAGCCCAGCCCTACAATTACTCAACATATACCCAAAGGGTCAACAACTTACTTCTTGGATACATGCTCACATCTGTATATTGCTGCTTTATTCACAATAGCTAGAAAGTGGAAACAACCTAAACATGCTTCAGTTAACAACTTGACAATGAAAATGTGCTACATACATACATACATACATACATACATACATACATACATACTATGGAATGCTATTCAGCTGTAAAGGAAATGAAATTTGCAGGTAAATGGATAGAATTAGCAATGATCATATTGATTGAAGAAACACAGACCCAGGGAACCACATGTCTCATGTCCACCCTCATCTGTGGATCATCACCCCAAATCTTCATAAGTACATCACTGAAGAAACTAGGAAAGTAAAAGAAGACCACAGGGGACTTATGGAAGCAATAGAGAAAGGAAGAGGGAAATGGGAAAAAGAGAAGGAGTATTCAATTAGGGAGGTATGCAGAAAAATACAGGAGGAGTAAAAAGGGTAAAATAATAGTAAGTTGCCTGAAAAAGTCACAGGGAATCATATTATCACCTGTCTACCTAAAAGTACATAAATATATGCAAGTTTATATTTACATATACATATGTATAGGGATGTACAGTTAAAATGAAATGCTTCTATCTGGGTTGACAATGAACTCCCCAGGTGCCACAGAATAACTAACAGGAACTGCAATACCAGGCAAGGAAGCCCCCTTTTTTTGTTGGTCAGGGCTGTCCCTATTGCTGAAGACACCATGAACTTCAGACTGGGGTCCCCATGATGGATCTGAGCAGGAAGCCCTGCCCCTTGAGGACTAGCATCGATGGTGCCAGAAACTTCCAAGCAAAGAATACAAACAATGGCCTACTCAAGATATGATACCTACAAATTTCAATAACCCTAAGGATGCAATAGTAGCACATCTACCTTGGCCAATAGCTCTCTAGTTGGACTTCAGGTGAATTCAACAAGACGGAAACCATTCTTCGCAGTGGAAACTTAGCCAACACTCGGGGCTAGTGAAGTCATGGATCTTGGAGAAGGACCTACAACTGCCACTTTATTAAACCAAAATAATCCCAGACTTTATTCTAAACATTTATCTTCATACAAGGAAAGTTCTATTTACAGGAGATGGAGACTATTACAGAAAACCACAGCCAACCACAACAAAGGACATGCATGAGATTATGTGGTGCTCAGTCTTGACTGAGAGATCTGCAACACAACTCATGCATCTAAGGTCCAGGAATTGTTGCAGAAGAGTGTGCGGAGGACTGTAAGAGCCAGAGGAACAGGAAGTTTTCTGTGAAATTGTGTCTCCTAGAAAGGCCAGCGAGGCTACCATTATGACTTCTTACCAACATGGCAGCTTAAGCAAGACCTGAACAATGACAACACCCGTGGACATAATAACATAGAAAGAGGAAAGCTCGTGGGGCCTCAACCCTACACACTCAACTATGGGCAGCTGTGCAATGCTAAGAGCAGGAGAGTTGATCTTCACAAAAAAAAAAAGTGCCCCCAATTGGTTAGCCAACACCAAGTAGTCAGTCTGATAATAAATATATAAAGGTGAACATTATGGACTGAGCAGATGGTATTCTTGACATATTTAGGAATATAGATAAAACAACAATGAAAGAAAAAGGCCATACATTGAAAGACAGCAAGGGGGCACCATTGGGTCAATGGGAAGAAAAAAAGGAATTATATTAAAAATCTCAAAAATAAGAAATATGTTATTAAAGATCTCATGCTGCTGTTTATACATAGTGCTACCTTAAACTGCTAAAAATAGTGCCTGTGGATCATTCGTTTTGTGAAAATTGGGGATGATAAAGGCTGCTAGAGATCACAATAAACATGTAAAGTACTTGGTGTGTTTTAGTTGTGCCTGGCACACAGGTCATTATCATTGTCTTTGTCCTCACTATGAGCAGCAGCAGCAGTAGCAACTATTACTGTCTGGGGCTACTTACATGCATCTTTATACCATGATTATCTTGTACAGATTCCCACTGCCCTTTGGATGATGGAACCAAGGCCCAAGGTAAACCAACTGGTGTGTGTGTGTGTGTGTGTGTGTGTGTGTGTGTGTGTACATTTTGAAGCCACATATGTCAAAGTGTGAAGTTCCCACTTTTCCCATAACTTTATACATATACATTATAATTGGCACTGATATAAGGACTGCATTTTTCTTCATCCCCAAATAACTTAGATATGTCTTAGCTCTCACAAATTACAAAATCAGGTGATTCATTTGGGTAGAAGAGTATGTTTTTTGTCACTGGAATGTAGAACTGGGCCCACGGAGATAAATATACAGCAAATATGTACCAGTAAGGCACTGAATACACACACCCTTATATAAGACATATGCGGGGGCCTATGTTAATTAACCCATATATTAAAGTACTTATTTTATAATTTTAATAATATATAATTTAATCTTGAACATCAGATACTATCTTATGTCTTTGAAGTAGTAAGAGGGACTAATGACTCACATATCTCCCTTCTCCTGCAATTTTCTTTTAGTGTTTCCAGTTTCTAACCTTCTGCACAGACTTGTATTTCCCTAGAGAACTCATCTGTATGATTAGGATGTTCTACTTTGTTGAAAAAATAAGAGTATTATATAACTGTGGCCTCACTTATGTAACAGGAGTTGCCGTAGCTTGTGTTTAACACAGATCGAAGCCCCAAGAAAGTGCTTTAGAAAATGCAGTAGGCATTGTACCAGATAAAGCAGAGCAAAGGCAATGCGTCCTACATTCCTGCCAGGGGCTAGGCAGCATCATCACACCCCTCTGAGAAATAAAGATTAAGACATGCAAGCAGTATTTGATGCCACTTGCAACGGTAGTCACAATTTTGTAGTCGCCAGTCCAAAGAAGTTAGATCTTTTGAAGGTTTTGTATTTGCTTTTCCATGTATACATTCTACCAACGTAACACAAAATATTAGTGAGTAGGGAAGAAACAAAAGATCACTTATATTTATTTCATGCTGGGAGAAAGCAATGTAAAATACCTTGGTTTCATTTGTATATCAGTTTATTTAGTTTCGGTGCAAGATTCTGTGAGTGCCTGTCTGTGTCTGTGTGCATGTGCAAACTCAAACTCTGACAATTGCAAGAATATAAGCAGAAGGAGACAAAGTGGGATTTTTTTTTTTTTTTTTGGCTAAGGCTTGCCAAGTCCACTCTTATAGAACAACTGGTAAAACCTCCAACCAGGAAGCACAGCTTTTGGCTCTCCTGAAGGGATTTTAAATTTTTTACTTATTTTTATTTTATGAGCTTTGGTATTTCCTTACATGTATGTCGGTGTGAGGATGTTAGATCTTGGAGTCACAGACAGTTCTGAAATGCTATGTGGGTCCTGGGAATTGAACCTAGGTCCTTTGGAAGAACAGTCGGTGCTCTTAACCACTGAGCCATCTCTCCAGGCAGTGAAGGGATTCTTATTTGCTTTGTCAAGCTTTTTGCATACATTGTCATTTCAATACTTGCCTGGAGGCTCCCAAAGTCATCAGAGAACAGTAAAAATATATAATTAAGGCATGTTACATTAAGTCAAGCCATCTTTCAAGGAGCTGGTTTGAAAAGGGAAGGCCCCTCCTATCTCTCATTATAAGTGCTCAGTGACTTCAGTGTTACTATGGAAATTCACGATTACAGAAATTTCTGCTGAAGTTTTCTGAACTATCTGTGAGAATTCACACATTTACATATGTCTGAAATTATTCTCCTTGCTTTTTAATGTTGTTTATGCAAAATAAACAGTTCTAAACATGACAGTTGTAATTGATTTGTAAATGAAGTTCAAATCTCTGTGACACCAGCCAAGTTCTTATCTTTCTTACATCTTACTTTGTTCTGGTATTTTGTTGTTGTTGCTGTTGTAGTTTAATAAGGAAAAATAACAACATAATCTACCACCTTAGTTCTTTTCTCTAAAGAAGTAATTCTCGGAGGTCCTAATAGTTTTTCAGCTGTAGAAAGTAAGCTCAGGAGAGTGGGGCTGACTTTAAAGAACACACCTAGAATTATGCTAACTCCTTCTGTGCCTGGCAAAACTGTAACTACAACACTTGCCTGGCACCAGGTTCCCACACCTTCTCCTCATAGAGCGGTGCCAAGGGAGTCCCCAAACATCCAAGTACTGTTCTCCTTTGCGCTGATGAATCCTGTGGCTTCGGTACCTCCTGTTTCTTCTCAACTGGAGAAGACAGTTATTTCTGTCCAGCTCAAAGTTTATCTCCCTTACACTAGAATGTGTCTTCTACTATTAAATCTAAAATTGTCTGGACAAGTTGCTATCATGCCTCAGGGACATGGAATGTTGACTGCCTCCTAACACGGGGAGGACTTAATACAGGAAAAGGTGTGACTCGGTGGCTTCCTGGCAATGCTTTCTTCTGGCACAACAAATCACGTTCTGAGTTGTGAGTGCTATAGCAAATGAAATTGTTAGCTCTCTTTGCTCATCCCCTGCTTTTTTATGTTATGAAGCTGGATTGCCAGTTTCATTTAGGAATTATTGGGATTGGCTTCTATTTTGATGTCACATACAACTAAATTCTGCAGGGGAATTGCAAGGAGAGAATGCCCTACAATCCTATTTTTTAAAAACTCAGCAGAAACATTTTAGTTTTTATTTCAAAATTTGAAACTTGATATGTAAATGGTTATATTGGATTTTTTTACAGCCCTGGCTGTTCTGGAGCTCTCTCTGTAAGACCAGACTAACCTCAAACTCAGAGATCTCAGACAATCCCCTGAGTGCTGGGATTATAGGTGTGTGTCACCACTGCCCAGCAATTATATTGGATTCTTATAGACAGGTTATACGCTATTACTGAAGTGCTACCAAGCAACTGCAATATGTAACTATTGGGGGATTAGAAGTTGGCAAGACTACTTCTCAGTGTTTATCTAGTCATATTTAGTCCTTAGAGCAGTCACATAATGAAGATACTATAATAAAAAACATGAGTCTGAGCAATATAAGTTAACAAGGTTTTGAGAAAGTAAGATGTGATTTGAGGCTTTATGTACTGCCTTAATACAAAATTTAGGAGAATGTTTTTATTCAATAGTATTTTAATGGGAAAAGTCCATGTATCACCAGGTAGATTGCTGATATATTGGTTGAGCAAGGTATTGTCCCAATACTAGAAAAAGTTCAGACAAGAGAGTGGATACAATCCTTGCATTCAAAGAGAAACTTAACAGTGAAGGTGACAGACATTTAAAAGTTACAATTAAGCCTGGGGACATGGCTCAGTCATTAAAGTACTTGCTAGGCAATCAGAGGGACCTGAATTTGGATTCTCAGCACTCACATAAAAAGCTGGGCATGGTGGCACATGCTTGTGATCTCAGTGTTGAGGAAAGAGAAATAAGAGGATCTCTGGGGTTTACTCCTAGGCAGTCTGGTCAATTGGTGAGCTCCATTTTCAGTGAGAAACATTGTCTCAAAAAATAAGCCAGACAGCAGCTGGCCTTCATGCAAGCATGCAGGCATATGCACATGCACATGGACACATACACATGTAAACACACACACACATACACACACACACACACACACAGAGAGAGAGAGAGAGAGAGAGAGAGAGAGAGAGAGAGAGAGAGAGAGAGAGAGAGAGAGAACAGTTAATAAAGTATGCCATGAATTGATGTTCACAGATGACCAAATGGAGAAACAGAAGTCCAATTTTTACTCCACCTCCCTCACATAAGAAGGGTCCTCCAGAGTCAAGGAACATCAGTTTATGTACAAAAACAAATTTCAAATAAGTTCAATT